>NC_056034.1:39319520-40045382 GCF_004379255.2 Salvia splendens | reverse complement strand
TGAATTTTCGAACTGTAACTATCACTAGTTGCTGCCTTTCAGACGAGAGAAAGTTTTATTAAATCCAGTGAAGTCCCGAGTATGCAGACCTGCTGGTTTGGGAGAGGATGGTCCTCTGGTTGGATATATAAAACTTACATCATTCACCCAAAATGCTTCTGGTACAATTTCCTTTATCTTATGAATTTAGCTTGCCCTCTTGTACTTTAATCTCTGGGCGTTTCTTAATCTCAATGCCTCAGATCATATATATTCTCTTTATTACCAATCATTGCCTCTGCACATATAAATTGGAAAATCTTTCTCTTATGCCAACTTTATTATGATTTCTTAAAGCTCTCATGGTTGGTTCTTTGTAGATGCTGTGAGGGAAGCAATTGAAACAATGAGGGGGAACAATGTAAATTCCTTCATACTGGACCTCCGTGATAATAGGTGACATGCTCTGAACACTCTCGATTACAAAATATTCCTTAGGTCGCATTTCTGAATTCCTAAAATTTGTTGCAGTGGCGGCCTGTTTCCTGAAGGAGTAGAAATTGCTAAAATTTGGTGAGGCTCCCCTTTTTGTGCGATTGGTTGTCAAAATCTTTCTTTTTTCATTGTTTCCTTTTTTTTCCTTGCTGAGGTGAAGGGATCGTCTTGGATCTCACAATGCATATGATAATTTTATCAGCCGGGAAGTGTTTTTATTAGAAAAAATGACGGACAGAAAAATAAATTTTCAAGCACTGTACTCATTTATGTGCAAAATGAAACTCAGTGGTGTGTGTATTGGTCTAGCGGTAGAGTGACAAATGCCTGAGACCTTCGAGTCCACCTTCGCACGATCTTTAAATATAATGTTTATATTATTAAAAAAATTCTTATAAAATGAAGCTCAGTGCCTAATAAACGTGCCGTCAGAAATAATGGTGATCATAACTCAAATAGTTACTAGTATTAAGAAACTGAGTATGAGATTCATCCTTAACTTACTAATTTCCTGAAACAAGCTGAACTCCAGCTTTATCAACAACATTATTCTGCTTTAGTTGCAGACTGAAAACTCATTAGATATTTAATCATTGGAGATTCAATAAGGTCTTACTTGGTGCTTGTCTGATTAGGTTGGACAAAGGTGTGATCGTATACATCTGTGATAGTCAAGGAGTTAGAGATATATACGAGACAGATGGAAGCAATGCAACAGCATCCTCAGAACCCCTAGTTGTGCTGGTAAGTTGAGTTTATTCAGTTCGCGTTACTTTTGTCCTATCATTGTTTAGCATATTGTAAATCCCTTTATAGGTATTCAGTTCATAATATTTTGAATAAATAATGTTAAACGTTTCTTTTTGGAATTCGGTTAAGGAGTTGGATATAATAGAGATAGTTCCAATTTAAATCAGGACCTTTGACACAATTTCCCATTTTGACCTGCCTTTAAAACGATTCAAACAAGTATACGATCTTTGAACTTTTTATGCAA
Source organism: Salvia splendens (assembly GCF_004379255.2). Lineage (NCBI taxonomy): Eukaryota > Viridiplantae > Streptophyta > Magnoliopsida > Lamiales > Lamiaceae > Salvia > Salvia splendens. The sequence goes on along the minus strand of NC_056034.1, from coordinate 40,043,911 downwards.
TTACAGCTCTCCCAAATATTCTGGTGACCGAACTTTCACATTTGTATTTATCGTCTACTCCTTATCATTTTTTTGGGTCCTTGTTTTGACAAAACGTCTTTGTAGGTCAACAAAGGAACTGCAAGTGCAAGTGAAATTCTAGCCGGTGCTTTCAAGGACAACAAGCGCGCCGTCCTCATTGGAGAACCTACATATGGAAAAGGGTAACATTCTGCGCGTCCTCTTCTTATTCCCGCTTCATAAAATCTTATTGCAATACTGACAAATTGTACTGTCACTTCTGTACAGTAAAATTCAGTCAGTTTTTGAGCTCTCTGATGGTTCTGGCTTGGCTATAACTGTTGCCCGTTACGAAACACCTGCCCACATAGATATTGATAAGGTAGCTCTCCTCTCTCTCAGAGTCCACCATTAACTGATCATGAATGAACTTCTTCATTGATGTCGTTGTTTTTAAGGTTGGGATAATTCCAGACCGGACTCTACCTGTTTCATTTCCTAATGACGAAGATAGTTTCTGCGGCTGCCTTCAAGATCCTGCATCTGCTTGCTACTTGAACAAGGTCGAGCTATTCTCTAGATGATGTTTGCTGATAAGATTATTTAGGATTTCTTCATTCTTTTGAACAAAATTCATTGCATGAGCTAGGCTTACTAGGTTAGATGGAATGTAAAGGCGATGGTATATTTTTCCGTCACTGTAAACTCACATGGAAGCATTTAACGAAGACATCGAATTAAGTCGTTTGATCTACATCTACGACTACGAGTGGTGCATGTATTATTAGTACTACACAAATGCGAAGTATACATACATACATAGCTATGAAACAAGAAGGAATTTGGCTGAAGTTCTCTAAAAAATGGTATAGCTCTTACAACAAACCCAACTTAGGTTAGGTGACATAATAGAATCCTGCTGAACAAATTTTACTTCTCAACTCTCAAGAGAATCTTGAACAAATTTCCCTTCTTGCAAACTATTTTCCAAATTAGTCCTTCAAGTATATACATTTTGTCTTAGTAATTGTAGAAGAAAATCATAAATGCCCCTGAAAAGAATTGTAATTTTATTATATACTCCACGAGCTATTTTTTGTAGGACTATTAGTTTTCCACGTCATAAAAGGGCAAAAGAAAAAAGTCCAAAGAAAAAAAGAATTGTTTTGCTCATAATATTCAACCATTTCAGCTTTGAAAGCAGCCTTGCTTATTGTGTTGGGCATGAATCAGCAGAAGGATGCAACTACTAGCCCCATTTCTCGCTCACTCTCTCTCGCAAATTTAAATCACACATTTCCTTGCCAATTTTGAAAACGTAAATGAAAATATAATGTTTAATAAATTCACATTTTTTAGTGTCTTTTGCTTTAAGAATCTAATGCTAAAAAGTACTACTGTATGTTTTAAAATAATCACACTTGCTTTCTTACTTTTATCGCAATCTCGAAGGTTAGAAGCCCCAAAAATAATGTTATGTTTCATATCAAATAAGGTCTTACTACATCAGTTTAATAAAGCTGTTACTGATATCTTAAAATCATTAATCCGTTACTAATTATATTTTCAATAATACTAGCATGTTTTTATATCCAAAAACAAAACTCCCAAAATCTAGTATAAGGTGATCAAAATGGGACTAGTCTTTACCCAAACTTGATCTAATAGGTTTTATTTGTGGTGTGAAGTATCTCGTAGGCATGAGATGATGAGACCAAAAAGTCTTAGTTAGGCCGATGAGGAATATCATTGAACGATGACCACGGGATTTAAGTTTGGATAAATATTTTTTAAAAATACATTTTGGAATTTCGACAACATATTTTTTGAAAATTAACTCAAGCAACAATTTGAACTTATGGTATGTAATTCTCAAATTGAATGCTTTAAATCGATTTATTTACTCAACCTTAAATGAAAGATCCCTTAAACGAAACCTATATGAATCAGCCACTGAGGCACATTAACAATTCAGGGAAAACAAAATTAAATAATAATCTAAATCAGCATAAAAAATTGATTATTTTTACTTACCAAACGATTATAGTATTTACTATGTATACGAACCATTGAGTACAAGATTAAATAAATATCTAAATTAAATCAACATAAAATGCTGATTATTTTAACTATTTGCTATTATCGGGATTAGGACAGAAAGGTAAAATACAATTAATATAATAAAATAAAAATAAATAAATGTGTTTAAAATTATAACAAAAGTAAGAAAAAAATAAAGATGAATTATAATTTTTTATACATATTTATATACTGCAGTAGTACTTATTTTTCTAGTTTACCAGATTCAGAAACTCACTTTACCTAGCAGCTAATCACTGAATATGAATGTTACCCATTCACTCAATTACACTTGATTATAATAAAGCAAGCAAACAAGCAAACAAGCAAACAAGCAATCAATCAATATAAGTATATAACCAACTTCAAGTTGTATAATCCACAAAAAATAATTTAAATTTAAATTTGAATTAAAGAACATAGTAATACTAGCTGTGTGGCTTCCATCTTAGCTGTGAAAATGATAAAAGATTTCGCCAAAGGCAGTTACGCAAAGTGCCAAACCGACCTTTACTACGTTTAATTAATCCCCGCTCGTCCACGTTGCGCTTTCCTATTGGCTGACCCGTGCCCACACCGGGAAATCAAATCCCACCGTCACCCTCACTTGAACCTCCGCAGATCGCAGCCCAAATACCGCCACGTGTCACGCCATTTCTGATTATCTTATCTTTTCAAACTCCCCCTTTCTCTCTCCTCAATTCTATAAATACAAATTCGGAATCGCCCTTTCTCTCTACAGCTCAAAACTAAAACAAAATTTCTATTCAACAGTGTAGTGATCATCGGTTTCAATCCAAATCTCTGTTACTTATTCCAATTCATAAATGGCAATGAGTTTGCCTCACCAGATTGGAGCGATTTCCGGCGCGCCTTTGGCGGCGGATTCCGCCGGCGCAGCCATTGAAGCGCCTTCCTCTGCTACCGTCACTGCGGTGTGGAGATCTCCCGCCGCATCTAACCTGCGCGTCTCTGCGGTGGATTCCGACCGCATCTCTCCATCGCCGCCGCTCAGTCCGCGATGTGTGCGGCCGGACCTATCGGTCGCGGCTCAGGCGCTGATGTCTCCGGCCACGGAGGTGGAGGAGGATCGGGAGTATGTTGCCGGCGGTGGCGCTCAGGCTAAGGATCGGAAAGGTGTGCCTGTGTTCGTGATGATGCCGCTCGACAGCGTGACGTGGAACCACACCGTGAATCGGAAGAAGGCGATGAACGCGAGTCTGCAGGCGCTGAAGAGCGCCGGCGTTGAGGGGATCATGATGGATGTGTGGTGGGGGTTAGTGGAGGAAGAGAAACCTGGCGAGTATAATTGGGCGGGATATGTGGAGCTTCTCGAGATGGCGAAGAAGCACGGCCTCAAGGTCCAGGCGGTTATGTCGTTCCACCAGTGCGGCGGTAACGTCGGCGATTCGTGCACGTGAGTGATTTCTCAATCTCAATTACTGTTTCTTTTATTATTGAATTTAATTTTATTGATTAATTGCGCTTAATTATGCTGTGGTTAATGTAGATTGCGTATTAATTTACTCTTTGAAATTAAGATTGCCTGACAAAGATTGCAGAGTATTGAAATTATGATTTTGCGAATTTATTGATTTTTTTAATGATTTTTGACGGTGCATCAAAATCTGGTACTGCGTTGGCTCAGACGCTTTTCACGTGGGCGGTTGATATGTTCAAGCTTAAAAGGACTATTTCTTATTCATAGGATCTGATGTCCAAAGTTGAATAGTCATATTATAAAAAAATCAATATTACTTATTTTTCTATTTTATGCATATATCCTGAACTGTAAATGCATCTTTATCTAATTTACAGTTACAAATGCTGCTTTGGTATATTAAACATTAAACAACAACTAGACTTATTGAAAATGAAAATGATGAATGAATTTGTTCATCTGTTTCAGCATTCCACTTCCGAAATGGGTTGTTGAGGAGATTGATAAGGATCCGGACCTAGCGTACACGGATCAATGGGGCCGGCGTAATTACGAGTATCTGTCTCTAGGTTGCGACACTGTTCCTTGTCTCAAGGGAAGAACTCCCGTCCAATGCTATTCCGATTTCATGCGATCTTTTCGTGACACCTTCGATCATCTCTTAGGTGATACCATCGTGGTATGTTCTTGAAAGAAATCCATTTCTTTTAAAATTTGCTACGTTTGTGAGTTTGATACTGAAAACTTCTTAATGTGATTCAGGAAATCCAAGTCGGAATGGGTCCGGCTGGTGAGCTTCGCTATCCCTCATACCCTGAAGCCAACGGGACGTGGAGATTCCCCGGGATTGGAGCTTTCCAATGCTATGATAAGGTACATTGCATATCTTTCAATATATCTTGCATCTTGCTTTTCCTGCCATCTTAGATTGTGTGTGATATTTATATGGTTTGGCCTTTTTGCAGTACATGTTGAGCAGCTTGAAAGCGGCTGCGGAGGCTTTTGGGAAGCCAGAGTGGGGCCACACCGGCCCGACTGATGCTGGGGAGTACAACAACTGGCCGGAAGACACCAATTTCTTCAAGAAGGAAGGTGGTGGCTGGAACAGTGAGTATGGGGAATTCTTCCTCACTTGGTATTCCGAATTGCTGATCGCCCACGGCGAGAGGATCTTGCAGTCGGCCAAGAACATATTTGAGAACAAGGGCGTCAAGATCTCTGTCAAGGTCGCCGGAATCCACTGGCACTACGGCACCCGGTCCCATGCTCCTGAGCTCACTGCCGGTTACTACAACACCCGCTTCCGTGATGGCTACCTCCCGATCGCGCAGATGCTGGCCCGCCATGGCGCCATCTTCAACTTCACCTGCATCGAGATGAGGGACCACGAGCAGCCCCAGGACGCGCTGTGTGCGCCCGAGAAGCTGGTGAGGCAGGTCGCCCTCGCCACACAGCAGGCGGAAGTTCCACTGGCTGGTGAGAACGCCCTCCCTAGGTATGACGACACCGCCCACGAGCGTATCCTGCAGGCCTCGGCCCTGAACTTGGACGGCAGCTCGGGCGACCGGGAGATGTGCGCTTTCACGTATCTGAGGATGAACCCGGAGCTGTTCCAGCCGGATAACTGGAGGCGCTTTGTGGCGTTTGTGAAGAAGATGGGCGAAGGGAAGGACACGAACAAGTGCTGGGAGCAGGTGGAGCGGGAGGCGGAGCATTTTGTTCATGTGACTCAGCCGCTGGTGCAGGAGGCGGCGGTGGCGTTGATGCATTAGGGCGATTGTGGGGTAGTATGTAGAGAGTAACTCCGACCACCACAGTTTCCGATCAACACCTTTCGGATGTGGCAGTATGATGCGTATAAACTTTGAGAATTTTACAGTTATATTTTGGTCACAACCATAATGGATTGTATTACTGTAAATATGTACACAACTGTCTTATGATTATATCCTCTTTTAACAAATAGCTTGATTATTTTTTGTTTGCGGTGTGTTTAAATTTTTTGTCGACGTTAGCAATGTAACCGGTTCTTTTGCGGTGTGATTACTATTATTTTTATCACTACTTTTTTTTTATTAAAAAGTTACACCCACCCAAATTACTAATCAAATTGGACAGTTGTTAAAAACATCAAATTCCCCGTGATTGCTGATTTTTCTAAGTGTTTGATGAGTGCACATAACACAAATTCCACGTGATTTGACATGAATTATCAAATACGTAACAAACTGCATTTTAACTAATTTCAGTTCAATTACTAAACGTTATAATCATAGGGTAATTATTGGTTAAATTCAATAGGATAAATATGAACAAAAATAGTCATTATAGCTTAAGGTAATTAGTTCACGACTAAGAAATTCAGCAGTTGTGAATTATGGTCAAATAGATTACTAATATATGATTACAAGTTTAGTGGTTGTGAATTATAAGCAAAATATGACGACCTCAAAGGCTTCGCAGATGTGTATTGTATATTTGCAATTGTATGTAAAACAAGGTTAATTTCAAAACTAAAACACTTCGTACTAGTAAATTGTAAAAGTGCCTATTTTATATTTATACTATCTGAATGCCAATTTTTTTTACAGTAACAATTAATATGGCTATTTTATGGAGTAGTTTATTTGGTTATCATAAAGAACTGATCACTATTTCAGCTTAAATGAAGATACGTTGAACATGTCCTAACAAGATTAGTTGGTGGAATGTAATCGAAGCCATAAAAATAAAAATAGACTAGTAATAACAAAAATTGGAAAATAGAAAAAAAAAAAGGTTTTTATATTAATTTTCTCAACTGAGAATTATGTAGAAACAAATTAAATGAAGATTGTCAATTTGTCAGGCATGATATGGACCATAATTTTATTGCTTTTGTTTCTGATTCACATATCTCTGTGATTGATATCCACGCACTTTATTTTGTGTCTCAACTCTTGAACCAATCAATTTAAATTTAAAAAGAAAATATAAAGAACAAATACACTGAATTGAACGATGTAAAGTAGCCTCTTGTCACTTTTTAACTTGTGGACCATAATATATTGAAATTTCTTTCGATAATTTTGTGATAACTCATTTTTAGATGGGAGATTTTCGAATATCTAAAAACTAAAAATCATGGGAGATATTTCTCGAATATTCGGTGGTATCCAGAATATTTGCGAAAATTTTCTTTTTATCTTAACGTGATAAGATAATGACATAAAATAAATTAACTCGTTAGTGTCCAACTTAATTAATATTGCGTTTATATATATGTTGTAATAATGTCTCCACACTAAAATAGTAACTCTGAATTTTTTTGAAATTTCTCATGGTGTGTATAAGTGTATTATGAATCTGTGATGTCCTATATATCTATGTTTACTGATGTGTGACACCAGTTACATAATTAATTTGACAACTCTAAAGTAGAGGATTCTTTTATTGAGGGATGGCACTAGAGAGTTCGAGAGTTAAGATAAAGAAAAACTATCTCCCGATTAAATATATACTATAAACTAACCACGAGATAACCAAATATAAACTCTAAATATTGTACAAACTCCAAACTATGATCTGGATCGTCAGAAAATGTCAACAGATGATAAAATAATAGAAACAAAAAATATCAAAACAGTGTCAACAGTTAATGCTGTGTTGATATTGTGTTGACATCAAAATCTTGAAATTTTACACTGTGTTGACATTGTGTTGAAACTATGTTGACGAGTTTGGAGTTTGTACAATATATAGAGTTTGCATTTTATCACTACCCTAAACCGACCACTGTAAAAAAATATTCATCAATAATTAATTTTAATTATTTAACTGAGTTAAGATAGGATTCTAAGTTTACAAACAACTAGTTTCATCCGTATTTACAATTTAAAGAAATACTAAGTGTGATTTTGTTATAAATAGAGCAATTCATGAGAGCATCCGCAATGGATGCCCGATCTGGAGCCCGATAGCGCGAGATCAGGCTCGGTCGTCCTCGGGCATCCATTGCAACGCCGAGCTCGATCTCGCCCGAGCCCGACTACGCGTTTTCATATTTTTTTTAATTTTTTTTAAAAATGTTCTATTTATAAATACATTATTTTCACTCATTTCTTGACTCTCACACATCTCTCAACCCTCACACAACATCTCTCCAATCCAATATCTCTCTTTCACTCATTTTCCAAAATGTTTCCCGGAGAATATATAAGTCGGGCTATGTAACGCGCAATGTTTGCTTTCGGGAACCAGATTCTCGCAGGTATTCATACAATATAAGAGCAAGAGCAGGCTGAAGAGTAGGTCCCGAGGCCCATCCGCCACAGGACATCCGTCCGTCGAGAGCATGGCCTAGCTCATCAACGTCTGTCCGAGGACTACTTCACCGATGAGCCCCGGTGGGGACCGACGGTTTTTCGTCGACGGTTAGGATGCGGCAAGAACTGTTTCTCCGCATTGTTCACGGGATGGAGGCGCGCGACGAGTACTTCCAGCAGCGACAAGATGCGGCCCACATAATCAGTCTATTCCCGCTTACGAAGTGCACGGTTGCGTTTCGTCAGTTGGCCTACGGCACCACGACGGACATGTTCGACGAGTATCTTCACGTCGAGGATACAACTGGCCGGGAGTGTGATAAAATTTTGTGAGGGAGTGATTGACCCCTTCGGCGCCACATATTTGCACAAGCCGAATGCCGAAAATTGCCAGCTCCTGATGGGGATGCACGATAGGGTGCACGACTTTCCTGGAATGTTAGGAAGCATTGATTGTATGCACTGGGAGTGGAAGAATTGTCAGGCAGTGTGGAGAGGCCAATTCACTAGTGGGTACAAGGGTACCCACCCGACAATGATCCTTGAAGCCATCGTTGACCACCGTCTTTGGATCTGGCATGCTCACTTTGGCGTGGCGGGGTCAAACAATGACATCAACGTGCTGAACACGTCGAGTCTCTTCACCGAGCAATGCAATGGCAACAGTCTGGTTATCGAGTTCACTGCCAATGGACGACAGCATCATATGGGGTACTACTTAGCCGATGGCATACACCCGAGATGGCCAGTCTTCTTGAAGACGATCTCCTATCCAACGGATGAGAGGAGAGCCTTTTTTGCACAGCGGCAAGAGTCTGGACGGAAGGAGGTGAAGCGAGGATTTGATGTGCTTCAAGCGTGTTGGGCAATAGTGAAAGGTCCGGCTCGTTCCTGGTACATGTATCATATCGTCAATGTCATGTACGCGTGCATCATCTTGCACAACATGATTATTCACGATGAAGGTCCAAGAGCTAGCGATTGGTCTGATGATGAAGCCGAATCGAGCGCAGGTCATGCAACACCGCATGTCGATTGAGGTTTACCCTATGAAGTCAGAGAGAGATTACAAGCCAGGAGAAAAAAAAGGAGTGGCAAAGCACATGTCTAGAACAACAATTCACTGATCACCAACAATTATAAAATACATATACACCACTAATATTCCTACTTCAATTAGCATAATGCACCACTATAAATACCCATTAATCTCAACATTATTAATCATCAAATTCAAAAGTTGCTTTCCCCTCTAACTATCTTCCACTACAAAGTTAATTCTCCCCAATTCTCTCAACATGTCGAGCCAATTCAACGCCGGACAGGACCGTGCCCATGCTCAGGTATTTATTTTACATCATAAATAATTGTCATTATTTTTCTAGAAATTATCACATTTAAAGTATTCGATTTTATAGTAGTATCAAATTTATAAATAATTTAATTGAGAGTTAAATATTGGGGCAGGCTGCAACTGAGCAGTTTGTGGACTCGGCCAAGGATACAGCGAGCACGGCCCACGATAAGGCCCATGATGCCCTTGGACACTCCCAAGGCCAGGCCCAACAAAGCAAGGAGGAGAATGCTACATTTCTTCAGCAGGTTATATCAATTTCTCATTTCATTTCCTTTCACTTATTAAATAAATTTTTTTGTATGTATTTGAATTTATTTATTTTAATTATATTTGCAGACTGCTGAGTCAGCAGCCAACATGGCTCAGGGAGCACTTGATGGTGTTAAGAACACCCTTGGCATGGGAGAGCAGAAGAAGTGAAGTGAATAAGGCCTAATAATTTCTTGATTTTCAAGAATAAAAAATGTAAATTTTTGTTTTGTTTTAGTGAATATTTATTTTGGTTTAGGTTTGCCTTGGGAATTTGTTCATGAAGATCGTAAATTCCCGAGATGTGAAATAAGTATTTGTATATAAGGTTTTGAACCCATTCTTCCTACGGTTCGGTTGTAATAAAATTATTATTTTGATTTTAATATTTTGTTTTTGAAGTTTAAGGTTTTCTTTCTTTCTATCAATTACGTTGCGAATATGAATTATACAATGATATTTTTGTATGAATAAATAAAATTACTATTACCGTTGCGAGTAGTCAGAAATTTATTGACTTATAACGTTTAAAAATGTTTGTAAGAATACAATTATATAGATATTCAACAATCAACATGTTTGTGACATTATTCAGCTAAATTATAAAATTGGCTTAGTTTTAAAATAATACTATAAAAAATCATAAAGGTTCTTAGAATATCCCAAATTTTCAAAGGCTCAGTTTGGTATCGTGGAATTGAAGTCTTTCTCATGTAATGACATAACTCTTATAGACAGAGGGTATTTTAGCCAAAAAAGTAGGACTTAAAAAGTGAAAAAGTCATTCCAGCAATATTATATCAATGTCCACGAATGTCCGGTGATATTTTTAAAGAAGAGGTTAACAAGGGAGAATGGGCTGAAGGAGAGTGGAGACGGAATATGCATTGGAGAAGGAATCTCTTTGTATGGGAAGAGGCTTTAGTAGGAGACCTTTAGCTTGCTGCGAATCGATGCAGCTTGAAAGAAAACACGAGCGATGTGAGAGTTTGAGCTTATGGAGTGCCTGTTTTTTTCTGGTTTCTAAACTTGTTTTATAGGTCAATAACCAAGTGAAGACGAAGGACATTGCTATACAGACAGACAACTGGCGTGGAGAAACATGACCCCTCCATGAGCACAACTATATGTTTGGTTCTTGCTTCATGCCAAGAAAAGGCTTTTCAAGTATGGAACTCGAAGGATTGACGATGATAAATGCGCATTTTGCAAGAATGAAAGTGAGACCCTTGATCATCTCTCTTTCGAGTGTAAGTTCTCCACCAGCTTAAGGTGCTATTGTTGCTCCTAATGGGATGTCTTATTGCTCCCAAAACCAAGCGAATGCAAGTTTCCTCTTGTGCAGTGGGATCCCATTCAAAAGGTTTGATATGAAGTTGTAAATGACAATGTTCTATATGTCAATTTGGAATATTCAAAATATGGTAATCTTTGTGATTTCAAGAAACAATTAACTCTTTTGGCAGGGCATGAGCACGAGGTTGGTGTCATCAATTTTCCTTTTCACATGGAGAAGGTTTCGAAAAGCTACATGAAGTAAGGAGTGGCTAATAAAATATTCTTAGCATTTCTCCTTTAGGGCATCAGCAGTGGGGCGCCCTAAGACGCGCCCTATGGCGCATCACGTCATCAGTTTTATCCTCCTACCTCCCCACCCCACCTGCAGTGGGGCGCCCTAAAGGGCGGCCTAAGGCGCGCCACATCATAATTTTTTTAATATTTACAAAATCCATACGAATTTAAAAAAACTAATAAATTAAAATACGAATTTCAAAAACTTCATTTCATTTAATAAAAATTAATACATTACAATGCGAATTAAAAAAAAACGCAAACTCAGCAACGGCGGCTACCGGACTCAGACGAACTAGAACTATTGATGTCGTCGCCGAGATTCATTTTGGTTGGATGTTGAGAGAGAATATGTAAAGAGATAGTCGATATATTCGTATGTACAAATGAATGAGAAACGAGATTTAAATAGAAAATAAAAAACGCGTGCCATCGTCCGCGTAGCCCACAGTGGGGCGGACAATGGCGCGGCCGATGGCCTATCGTCCGCGGCCATCGTCCGCGTAGGCCGCAATGGGGCGGACGATGGACATCGTCCGCGCCCTTAGTATAGGGCGCGACGATCGTCCGCGGCCTATGTCACGCACCCGCAATGGGGCGGACGATGCACGCCGTCGGGCGTGCCATCGTCCGCCCCATTGCGGATGGCCTTATTTCGAAAGTATCGGCTGTGTTTTTGCTTTATCGTTGCTTTTGACGTCTAACTGTCTTTGTTTGGTGCTTTCTCCATCCCTTGAATAATTTTCCTTTTCTTCTACTTGTTTTTTTTAATACTGCTATTCTTTTCTTTTTCTACTAACTCTTTATTTCGATTTTTTTTTTCTTACAACTAGCCCTCGATAATTCCCTTCCCCTTTTTTCCTTCACTGAAATAGACACATATATATTTATAGGATCGGTGGAAATTTTTAAAATTAAACCGACATCAGGCTAAGCAAAAATATTGATATGTGTATACACGACATGTATTTCTTAGCATTACACTTGTGAAGTTTTTATCATTTCTATATGCACACAAGTGGCCTACACATATACATATATATTGTATAATATTTAAAAGTTATGTATTATTAGAATGAAACCACATATATACATATCTACTTTCTTTTATTACGTACCTACACTTAATTTCCATGCATATCGAAATACAAGTGTGCACATATGTATAATTTCATACACACACACACGTAACATGCACATTTAACTTTACTATACTAAGGCAAAATATATGTTTCACACATAATATATAATTATATTTATTTTAAAAATATTCTAGATTCAAAACTCTCTATATATTCAACTATCATCTTAACAAATAATATATCCTCTATGACACACTTAATATTCCTATAGTACAAATGACAATATAATGTGCAATGACAATAAAATATGCTAATATGCAAAATAATATATACTTCGGGTTAGGGATGTCATAGTTGTCTTTTGCTTTCAGCTATGGAATCATCATGTTTTGCTCGTCCTCTCTGCAAGACTTGTAATTTAGTGTGCTTTTCTACTTTTCTTTTTGTGTGTTATTAGGTTTTTATTTTGTGTGTTACCCCATCCGTTCCACTTTAGGAGTCCCGGTTTACCACTTTTAGATATCCTATTTTAGGAGTCTCGATTGAAATATTCCATAAATAGTAATAGGCATCACATTTCACTAACTTTTTTCACTCACATTTTATTATAAAACTAATATATAAAAATATGACTCACATTCCACTATCTTTTTTCACCAATTTTTTTTATATTTATTAAAACTCGTGCCGACGACTCCTGAGTAGGACGGAGGGAGTATTAGGTTTATCAGAATTTATGTTCACCGATTATCAGTTTTAGCGTTCTTTATAATAATAATAATAATAATAATAATAATAATAAAAAAGCATATTTGAAAAGAAGTTTGTTTTCGTATGGAGTATGTGATAAGCATCGATTATTTAATTCTCACTACCAAAAATAATTTGTCAATACTAATTAAATCATTAGAATTAGGTACTCATTAGTAGCAGTACTTTTTTTTATTTATTATTATACAAAACGAAGTAGAATCGAGAAAGACCGTTAGCTGTAGGAGATGGCGTTCCCCACCTTCTGGAAGACACTCATGCAACCGTTTATCAGGTGCTCAAAATTCACACGCCACTTTTCAAATTTATCACTACCTGAATAAATACATCTTTTTTAATTTCAACATTTTTCTCGTCTTCATCCATGGCTTCATTGCAATCGCACTTCCACTTGTCGCTCTCCAACTCCCCAAAGCTCATACACTTGAAGAACCGTCACTCCCTTTCCTTCTCTAAGAAGATTTTTTTGCCCAAGAAGCTATTTTTACCCAATAGGTTTGATGGGGCTTTAAGCTCAAGAATCATCACTTCCTCTCTAGCAAGTTCTACCAGCAACAGCAGCAGCAGTAGGGCTGAAATTGAGAAGGCTGAGATTGAGAATGAGAGGCCTCCATTTGACATTAATCTGGCTGTCATTCTTGCTGGTTTCGCGTTTGAAGCTTACATCACACCTCCTGTAAATCCATTTTCTTCTTTTATTTCATCAATTTTTGGTTTTTTTATAATGGGGAAACGGGATTTTTTTAGAGAACGTTGTTTTCTTGGGATGTGGGTTGTTTATTAATTTGAGTGTTCTTATTGGTAGTTCTTACAAGGAAAAATAGTGTGAATTTTTACATATACTCTCCTGATCTGATTATAGTATTTTGTGATGTTGTAAGTTATTAGTTTATTAGTATTAAGGATTGGTAATATACACACTCAATTTGAGTATTTTTTACCTTTACTAAGATTTCTCCAGTGAGGTATGAATGAAGCAAGTATGCTCAAACTATAGAAATTATCAAGGGCCTTAGATATCCCAAATTTCTAATTCATCTTAGTAAACAATAGATTTTCCTGAACTATTTTTATCTATCTAGACGAATCCTCAATAGAAAATGCTCCCTATGTATCCTTATCCAATCTACAAATATTTCAAAGTAGAATTTCTAACTAGGAAATGATAATGTATGGTGTTTTTAAGAGCAGATACACTTGTAAAAACTTATCACTTTCAAAAATTTTATGATGCAATTGCTTTTAGCCAGTCAAGACTGTTCTGGAGCTTTTGATATGGGAATGTTGTCTATCTAAACCCCCTGAGATGCTATGAAGAAATTCTTGTCCAGTGGCTATGCCTTTTCGTCTGAAATATGCTTTTTATCTTGCGCGTTTTTATCAGGACAAAACCGGCAGGCGTGAGATGGATGCTGCCAAGTGCCAGACAGTGTTCCTATCTGAGTATGTACTTTCTGCTCTTACTAATGCAGCTAAACTAGCTAAAGTTGGATTTTTATGACAAAAATGTGATTTCTCCTATTTCGTGTTATTTCCTCATCAGATAACTTATGGATAGGTATGGTGACAAATATATGAACTCATAGATGTTAGTTTTGTGCAATAGGAGATGAATGAGAAGATTAACGCTAATCGTCCAGTCACTTTTGCCTGTTTACTTGCTAATATTATGTGGTTAGATGCATCCATGTTTTTCTAAAATCAGATCTATTCCAGCATTTGTTGCCGTTTCTCTTTCCTTCATATGCTTATAAGATTTCTACAAAAAACTAAGACTCATCTGACATTTTCAGGTCATTTGTACGAGAAATTTATGATGGCCAATTATTTGTAAAGCTAAAGAAAGGTTTCAACTTCCCTGCCATGGACCCTTGGGTAGGGTAATGTCTATAATTCTTTTTACGTCGGAAAGTTGTTCCATCCAATTACTTATAATTCCATCTCCCCTGACCTTAAATTATCACTCTTCACATAGTCTAACTCTAGTGATGAATCTTTACTTGGTTTTGGCTCACGAGTGTCGTTTTTGTATGCTCAGGGAACTAGCGATCCATATGTAGTCATGCAATTGGATTGTCAGATAGTCAAAAGCAATGTCAAGTGGGGGTAAGTTAACTCATATGTTCGCGTATTTATGGATTAAGAAAGCTGAAATCTTTGAGCATTTCAAAATAGTGATGTAAGAAAGGGGTTAAATTTTAGTTTCTGCTACTGCGAGCCCAATATATTTGTGCAGAAATGCCGAAATATTTTGTGCACAGTTAATTATATTCTCTGGGGAACTTGCTATGGTGGTTGTTTGGAATAAAATTTTATTTATGTTTAAGAATTGACATAGTCCACTCTGGACATTCTCTCCCACTGATAAATTTGTCAGGACAAAAGAACCCAAATGGAATGAGGAATTTGCTTTGAATATCAAGCAACCGCCCATACATGATCTTCAGGTTGCTAAAGACTCTGAACTCCAAGCTCATTGTGGTTTTTTCTTCTTCCTCTATATTAAATTTTTGAACAAATCTATGAGATTGTTAGCACACACATGCATACTTGAGATATGACTAATTACTATGCAGGAATATTATGCCTTATTGGACAGTCCAAAATGTCTTCAGATCATAATCAAATCTGTTTCTTGAAATTATGCACTGATGTTGTATGCATTAGTTTCTTAACTCCTGCACTCGAAGAGAATCGGGTACAAATGCAACTGAAATCGATTCTTTTCACTTCAGGTGGAACTATTAGTAATAACGTTATGGATAATTTCCTGTAATTTTGGTCATGGGGCTGGTGGAAAAATGTTTCATTTACTGTATAAGTAGCACTTTTATTTTATTCATCATCAAGCATCTCTGACGTCTGTTTAAGTTCTCAAGCTAATAATTCTATATTTCTATTTTAGATTTATCATCAACCTCGATTTCTTCACATGAAATATCCAACATCTCATGTACATGAGGTTAACATCGGTTGCTTATTTTCCTTCATCTTCATATATAGGTTGCGGCTTGGGACGCAAACCTTGTAACTCCACACAAACGCATGGGGAATTCCTGTATCAATTTGGAAAACCTTTGCGATGGTACAATCTCATCACTACATAACCACAGCAATATCTAGTACTGTTATTTTCATCAATCCTAAAATTGCTTTGGACTTGAGAATGCCATTTGCATAACAACTGCAATTTTTATTAGGAGAAAAAGACTACTCCCTCCGTCCCATAATAGATGTCACCCTTGGGGAATGACACAAGATTTTAGGAGATGATGTTTTGTGTGTGAGGTGGAGAGGGAAAATAGTATATTTATATTCATGTGAGAGGGAAATTTTTCCAAAAAAGGAAATGTAACATCTTTTGTGGGACAAACTAAAAAGGAAAGTGTGACATCTATTATGGCACGGAGGGAGCACTAATCAGTGGAAAAAGAACATAATATGAGCTAGCAATCATATGCTGCTTTCCTAGTATTTGCAACAAATAATAAATCTGTAATATTAGGAGCTGAGTATCTAATAAGAAACTCCTCTTTTGTTAGGAAATTCACATGAAGTGCTTCTTGACTTGGAAGGGATGGGAGGTGGTGGGAAGATAGAACTGGAGGTAAGTTGACTGATTAAATATTAGATATTAAGATATTATCAGATATCAGGACTTTATCTGATTGGATCGGTACTTCTGTTGCATATGGTGTAACTAGTGTGGCTTCTGAATAAGCTTTCAACTTTTTCTGTTATTTAGAAAATTAGAATTCAGAGTTCATAAATATTCTTGTGCTGAGTAAAGGAAGAAGCTCTTTAATCAGTTAAACTGATTCGTTTTGACTTCTCCTTCCGTTATCTCCACTAAAATGTATAAAAGTACAAGACTGAACCCTTGAAGCTTCCACAGTTTGGAATGGAACTTTTGTAATGGGTAGGGTTTGCAAAATAACACTTTTAGGGGCTTCAATTGAGAAAAGAATTTAACTGTGAATAACAGTGTTTATATTATTATTAATTTTGGATAATCTAATTTGAGTGGTCAAGGAAAGTAAAGGTGATTTTCAATTTGTAGTGTTACTAAAAATGTGAAATTTTCAGTATCTGGTGCAAAATGGTGTTGCTTTGGGCTTCATGAATGAATGCCGTTGCTGAAACGCTTTAAATCGATGGCTGAAATCTCCTTGTTGCGTTTTTAATGCATTAACATTTAACTTCCCTGCTAATTTGTTTCAGGTAAAGTACAAGAGTTTTGGAAAAATAGATGATGAAAAGAAATGGTGGAAGATTCCTCTTGTGACTGAATTTCTAGAGAAACACGGTTTGGATCCTGCACTCAAGATGTTTGTTGGTTCAGAAACAGTTCAAGCACGCGACTTTGTACAGTTTGCTTTCGGGCAGTTAAAGTCGCTTAACGATTCGTACCTTCAAAAGGATTGGCTTTCCGAGACCAAAGTTACTAGTGACCCCGACCCTGATGTTAAGGAAAAGCAGTCGGAGCTAGAGAATAATGAGGCCTTTACAAATAAGGACAGCAATGATGGAATCCTATCAGATGATGATGCGGTGAACAATGTGAAAAACTCTACAGAAGAAATCCAAGCTGTGGAGGATTCATGGACTGACAAACAGTTCTGGAAAACGTTAGCTGATACTGTGAATCATAATGTTGTTCAAAAACTCGGTCTTCCTGCCCCAGAGAAAATGAAGTGGGACGAAATTGACTTGTTAAAGAATTTTGGTTTGTTATCACGTGACATTGCAGAGGCAAGTTATGTTGAGTCGGGGCTTGCCACTCCGAATAGTCAGGAGGTAGTTGAAGCTGATGCAAAGAATGGGTCGGAGTCCGGTGGCACGCAGCCGACATCATCACTAGCCGACATTAAGAAAATTACACAGGATATATTACGACAAACCGACTCCATATTGGGTGCTTTGATGGTTGTAAATGCAGCAGTTTCTAAATTAAGCAATGAATCAGGCCTAATTGGAAAGAAAGAGGATACTCCAGTTGAAGTGGAAGAAGAAGTGCCTGGAGACGAAGAGAGCAAAAGACTAATAAGTAATCAAGGTGGATTAACAATGACTGAGGAAGAAGCTGAGGAGATGAGGAAACTTTTTTCAACAGCTGAAAGTGCCATGGAGGCCTGGGCACTGCTTGCAAATGCATTGGGCCATCCAACATTTATAAAATCCGAGTTTGAAAAGATTTGCTTCTTGGATAATGCAGAATCAGACACTCAGGCAAGTCCCTGAACCATATTTTGGATAGAGATTTCGTGATCTAGATGGTTAATATTCCATTTGATTGCACTGTTTAATGATAGAAAATAGTTCTTTTAGTTAGTTTGCTCCCTGTTTGGATGCAGGTGGCAATTTGGCGCGATCTCGAAAGGAGAAGACTTGTCGTAGCTTTCAGGGGAACAGAACAAGTAGGTTCTAGGATTTCTATGATTAGGGACAATTTATTTGAACTTTCGTGGCTAGCATGCTGACACTCGATCTTTTCAGACCAGGTGGAAGGATGTAGTGACAGATTTGATGCTCGTACCTACAGGGTAACACAACTATGTTACATAATATTCATCTGCTTCGCTTTTGTTCCGCCGTTTCTATTTTCCCCTGTATTAGCATGCTAATTTTTTGGGGAAGTTCATATCATATATTTTCTGACTTAACCTGTTAAATGTTGCATTGTATTGTTCTCGTACAGACTAAATCCTGAAAGGATAGGTGGTGATTCCACGAACGAGGTTCAGGTACACGTTATGATTCTAATTCTGATTTTGTAACTGCTTATCCAGATCGGGAATATTGACTTGTTGTTGAATTCACTTCAGGTGCATAGTGGTTTTCTGAGCGCATATGATTCTGTTAGAACTAGGCTTATCACACTCATTAAACAAGCTACAGGTCACAGGTAATGAATCATTTTGCTAGACTTCGCTTCTAAATTATATTTTTTTCGTTTGGAGGATTTTACATAATTAAGGAGGATTGCTCTATTGAGTTTGCAATTGAAGAAGTCATTTATATGGATATTTGCTTGTTTCTTATGTAAATATGCTAAATTAAATTTGTTCTATTGCAGGGATGATGATTCTGTTGAGTTGCTTCCCGCATGGCATATATATGTGACAGGACATAGCTTGGGGGGCGCTTTAGCTACCCTGCTCGCCCTTGAATTGGCATCAAGTCAATTAGCGCAGTCAGTTGTTATTCAACTAATTATCACTTTGCTTCCTATGAATCTATATTTAGCACTTAAATATAATTAAATTTCCCATGTGAATTACTCTGGGACTAGGTGTGGAGCTATTGCTGTGACTATGTACAACTTTGGATCTCCAAGAGTTGGAAACAGAAGATTTGCTGAAATATACAATCAGGTATGTGTTCAAGTTGTCAAAGAACAAAAAACATATATGATGCTTATATTTATTCAGTCAATATCAGAAAAATGAAGGGAAGTGGGGAAATTCTACATGTAGCTATTGCAGTTGAAAGTGATAACAGTTACCAAGCATGCTGCAATCAAATATAGATAGATTTAAGTTTAAGATTTCAACTCCAATATTGTTTCGGTTGTTGCAGAAAGTGAAGGACAGTTGGAGAGTCGTCAATCATAGGGACATAATACCGACAGTGCCTCGTTTGATGGGATATTGCCATGTAGCCCACCCAGTTTATCTGGCTGCTGGCAATCAGAAGGATGACATGGTGAGTGGCTCATTCGTTTAGAATTTCTTATATGTTTACAATTTTCCATAATTTCCTTGAAACCTCAACCTCAAAGTTGTTTTATCACAATTAGTTTTCTCGTGAATCTTTCAACTATGATTTAGCAATCTGATGGGAATAGAAAACTGAACTACGCTTTCACTTTTACTTGAAGTAGATGGTCGTGTAATCCTTTCAACTATACTCAATCCATTTCTCATGTTTTCTTTGCTAAAATTGCATGTAATTTCTTGTTGCAGGAGAATCTAGATACTCTGGAGGTTGGATATGAAGCTGACATTATTGGGGAAGCGACGCCTGATGTTCTTGTCAGCGAATTCGTATGTTCATATTTCCACTTTATACATCCCAAAAAGTCATTTTCTCAGTTTCCAGATTCGAACGAATACATATTCAGAATCATTTGAATAATCTAGAAAAGAAAAGACAAGGCATTTCCACTTTGGGAATGAGTAATGATATGTATATCTGAGAATCAGTTTGATCGATTTATTGCATCCATTTTGATCTTATTGCTAGATGAAAGGGGAGAAAGAGCTCATCGAGAACATTCTAAACACAGAAATAAATATTTTCCGCGGAATTAGAGATGGGAGTGCTGTGATGCAGCATATGGAGGATTTCTATTACATCTCACTGCTAGAGGTAATGACTTTTTTTAATCACCGTTTCTGCAGTTCGACGTCATGTTTTTGGTGTTGATGTCGTCTGATCCCCTTCCTTGTTTCATGAATCTCAGAAAGTGAGATCTAACTATAAGGGTGTTGGAGGATTTCAACCAGCAGCAGCAGGCAAGAAGTTGTCTGCTTGAAAACCGCATTTCGCCATTACTGGTAACAAGTGAAAATCTGCATTTGGAAATTCTTGAATGGTACGATGCCACTGTTATTGCTTACTATTGGAAAATTTCAGGTGATTTTCTGCTGCTATGCGCAAAAACTTAAAATGAAGCATTTGTTGTTTGTTACCAGAAAAAAAAAATTATGTTTCACAAGTATGTTTTGCAGTTTATGTATATAGATTTATTGTATATTATAGGCATCATTTGGGTATGAGTATATCCTTATTGAAGCAATACATGTATAGAGTACTGAACTCTTTTTTATAGTTGGGGCTTGGGGGATATGTATCAAAGACAACTTATGTCTAAAACTACATTGTTTTCAATTAGACCATTGTCCCAACACCATTTGCAAAGTGGGTTGTGGTGGGTTTGGGCTGGACTGGGCTGGGCTGGGCCGGAGTTGAAATGATTTTCGGAAGAAGTTTAATTTCCTTTCAGATATTAGTTGCATTTTGTTCTTAAATATTGAAACAAGGGTTTAGAGTTTAGACAAGAGTAAAGGTCAATTTTGATCCTAAAGATATGACCAAAATATGAATTTGGTCCAAAATATTCACTTTTTGAAAAACAGGTCAATAACAAATGAAAAAGTGGCCGAAGTAGTCCTTTTTTTAACGGTTCCGTCAAAAAACTAACGGTCAATGCTAATTGCACAGAGGCATGACCGTTAGGTTTTTGACGGGACTGTCAAAAAAGGACCACTGCGACAAGGATTTCATTTGTTATAGACTTGTTTTTCAAAAAGTGAATGTTTTGGACCAAATTCATATTATGGTCACATGTTTAGGACCAAGATTGACCTTTATTCTTTAAAACATTTGTATTAAATTCTTATGATATGTATAAAGTAACATTTGCACCCATATACATGATGAGAAAAGATAAATTAACAAAAATTGGATATACAAAATACCCTCTAATTTAGTTCTATTTTTTAGGATATAATTTTATGACTAATTTATCTTTATTTAATATTGAATATTTTTAACTCCATTAGTTTAGGAAAATAGTATTGATTTAGATTATGAATTATTTATGGTAATACTAATTAACACACTACATAATTAAAGTACTATATTTAATTATAAAATAATTACTAATACTATATAATTTAATAAATACCGTATATTTTCTAAAAATAATTATATTTGATCATTTTATACTTTTGTATCTATTTTTTTTTGTCATTTGTATTATTTTTTCATAACTTGTTCGATCTTTTTTTGTTAATTTCTTATTTTAAATTATCATGTGATATAAATCATCAATATTGTGACAATAAAATAATTTAATATATTAAAAAAATTAAAATACTAAAGCATTTCTACATTTGATATGTGGAATACCTGGGAAAATATTATAGCCATAATGATTTAACATTTCTTGCATTATCTTTTTATTTTTGTGCTATTTTCTTTTAATACTATTTTTCCTTAGCCTGTTTCCTTTTTCATTATATCCAAAGGCAGATATGTGAATACTTTTTATTTTAATTTACTTTTAGTTATGGGTATTTTTATATTAAGAAAATATTAATCATTATTTCTTTATTAATTAACATGAAGGGTATTTATAATTTTTAGAATTATTCAATCATGTAATAGCTCGATGCAAATATCTTTTTTTACTTATTTTTTTAATATTATATCAATTTTAATTTCATTTCATGATTTTTTATTCTAGATGTATAGAATAAAATGAAATTGACTTAATGATAGTTAATTTGTTGAACGACGATACTCATGAATTAAGTACATATTCTAATACTATCATTTTTATAGTTTACAATTTTTATTGTAGTCATTCAATAATTTACAATTTTTTGATGCTAATGACTAATATCGCTTTAATGTATTTTTTAGTAGTACATATTTAATTTATTTATGTTTCATGGTTTTTAAATAATGTAGAGTCACGAGAAAATTGATCTAATGATTATCGATTAGTTGGGCGATAATAAAAAATTAAATATATACATGTAGTCACTTTTTTTAGAATCATTCAATAATAGTAAATTAGAATGTGAATGACTATTAATTGTGTTTCATGTTTTTTCGGTCAAGAAGAGTACATAAGTAAATCAACTTAATTATTATTAATTGGTTGGATGATAGTACTAAAAAATTAAGAATTACTGTAGTTATTTTTATAATTTACAATTTAAGAATCATTCGATTTGAATAATTTTATCGTTTTCATTTTTTTTGTTACTATGACATCAAAATTGTCTCTATTTCATGATTTTTAAGTCAAGATGTAGACTATGCAAAGATATCGACGTAGTGATCGTCAATTAGTTGGATGATTGTACTAAAACAAACTATATACATGTAGTCATTTTTATAATTTACAGTTATTAGAATTATTTAATACAAATATAGTTGGATGTGTATGATTATTATCGTTTAATCAATTTTCGTGTACAAAAAAATCGACGTAATTACCCTCAGTTAGTCGGATGAGAGCACAAACAAATTAAGTATATATATATTATATATATATAGTCATTTTTATAATTTAAAATTTTAAAATTGTTGAATAATAAAATAGTTGGATGTGAATGATTATTGTTATTATTTTATAACAAATTTATTTTTGTTTCATGGTTTTGAGTCAAGATATTGAATACAAAAAAAATCGATTCAATGATCATCAGTTAGTTTGATGATAATACTAAGATATTAAGTTGTCACGACCGTATTTTGCTAAGGATAGCGAACTCGGGTAAACCGCGACTAAGGAGGATTAAAGAAGGGGGGAAAGAAAAGGGGAAGAACTTGAGAATTTGCACAAAGGCCAAGTCGATTCATATCATAGAATAGAAGCCAAGTATACCATTACATGGTCTTAGAAAGAGAATAAACATCACATCAATAAATCAGAGTTCGATGGTGAGATTCTGAAATTCTCACTTAACAAAAGAACAGCTGAATAAGTCCTTACTAAACGACTTCGTGTATGAAGACACGAATCGTGGGAAGATCCACTTGATTATTTAATAACATCGACTCCGATCATTACTCCATCCTCTTGACGTTCAACCTGCACATTTATAAATACATGCAGGGCTGAGTACGGGAGTACTCAGTGGACACATGCCGAAAAGTAAAACATACATTTTATAGTTGTCATCCATCAACAGTATCACATGGGGGTTTTTCTTAAAAGGCCCGAGCATACTAAATTCTTTTGTGATCTTAAAAGTCCGACTGCAGTCTAAGTTCTTTCAAAACTCTCGCCAAATATGAGAAGCGTGTACCGTGAAGGTGGTCACCTTCAACGGACACCATGGTCGGCCAACCTTGGATGACTCACAGCACCTGTGCACGTTATTCCGAACAGGATTTGTGGTCCTATTGGGAGCCGAATTCGTTAAACTAGGTTTGGCATCGCCAAAACCCGCAGGCATCTAGTCCCTAACAGATAGGCCTCAAAACAAACATTTTACGGCATGACAACAACTTGAAAAAAATCACTGCTCCATTTTGAGAAAAGATGATTTTTCATAATTTTCACAAGTATTTGTTTTATATCCACACTATAGTGCTGGATATTAAAAGAAAGCCCACCTGATATCCTTATTCCTCAACTTAATTACTCGCTTTGGCCTCACCTGCCCTTGAGCAATTTATCTTTTGAAAATAAATAGCGTAGCACGCTAATTAATACTTGAACTATTTCTCTTGAGAAAAGAATGCATGCATCCTATTGGATAGCATTTATATCTTAGTCTCGGCTTATAGGATTTTCTTAATCCTGTCTCGGCTTCACTACTCTGCAGAGTTTATTTATTCACTTTACTAACTTTGGAGAAATTCTATTTTCTCTAAAAAAAATAATCACTTGAGCACTTATTTAATAAAATATGGATTCTTGGAAAATCCCTTTCTTAAATCCTTTTGTTCAGATTTTTCTTAAGGCCGCCCATAGCGTCGTGGGGCGACGCTGGTCGGCTTTCGCCTCTCCCACTTCATCACTTCCATCTTTGGGAATTTAATAATTTATTCGGGAATTAATTAATTAAGCTCCAACTCGATTCTTAAATAAATTCCAACATATTCAATTCCAAGCTCTACAAAATAAATCTAAGCCCAACGATTAAAACCTTGGCCCATATTAATTAATTTCTTGGCCCACATTCCAACATATGATTAGTGTAGTCCATAAAGTAATCGGCCCACTTTTTCCTTAATAACTCCTTTGAGTCCATTTTTAAAATACTAAGGTCCAACAAATTAAAATGGCCCCAAACTAAAATAATTTCATTGGCCCAATTTCTTCATTATTTAGTGTGGCCCAAATAAAATGAATAAGGACCCAATATACTCCTTCCCCCATTTCACTTCCTTCTCCAATTCCAATCCCTAATTGAAGAAGCGAGCAGCGCCTACTCTCCCTCACTCTCACGCCCCCTCCGGCGACATCGACACCTCTCCGTGTCGTCGGAGCTCGTCGGCTATCTCTCTCTCCCTTCCTCCATTTCACCAATTAAACTTTTAAATCCCAATTCTGAAAATCGGGGAAATCTTAACAGCAGCACCTCCGCCCCTCTCTCCGTTGAGTCCTCTCGCCCGACGAAGTAGCCGACAGAGAAGGCGTCGCCTCTCTCTCTCTCTCCATCTCCTTCTCTATTTTCTCCGTCGAGACTCTTCCTCTGGAGATCACAGTGCCGCCGCCGAACAAGTGTCGGGGAGCTCCTAGCGCTGCGCGTACTCTCTCCGGCTCGCGCGTGGAAGCTCTGAGGTCCGCCGTCGCGTCAGCGCTCGCTCGTCACCGGACAGCTCCTTCCTCTAAAGTTAAGTCCCCCTCCCTTATTCCCCTTACTCAATCCTTTGAGTTATAGCAGATATTATGTTGAGGATTTTCCCTTTTTTGCAAATTTGTGGATTAAAGTTATGATCTTGGGAAAAAAGGGGTTTAGCTTGCTAGAAATCTAAGATTACTTGGCCTTGTGCGTGATGGTGTTACTTCAAGATTCTGTGTTTATATTCTACTATGGTGACTCTATTCCCTGAAATGAGCCTTTGGATATCTATGCTACCGTGTTCTAATGATTGTTGTGGCTGGGATAGTCATTTGTTGGGGTATTTCTTTTCTTGTTCTAGACTAAAATTTAGATTCCATAAGTGTACTGGAGTTTTTTTTTCTTCCGGCTTTGGGAGAGATGCATGACCCTCATGCGTCTCCTTTTAATGAGACGCATCACGGAGATGCGTCTTTCACAAAGACGCATGAGGGATATGCGTCTCTCAATTTTTTCGATTATTTTTGAACGACGCAGGACGCTTATGCTTCTTAGGGAGAGACGCATCTCCCTCATGCGTCTTTTATTTTTTTTAATTTCACGGACGACGCATGGGCGTCATGCGTCTCTAATTTGCATAAAATCGACAGTATGAGGCAGTAGCTCCCGCAGAAGCGAGAGAGAGAGAGGCAGCGAATTCGACGAATCCGACGATTTCCTTGGCAATTCCGGTGAATCCGACGATTTTCCCTCGTATTCCGGTAAGTTTCCTTCAATCTTTCAACATTCCTCTCTTATTTGTTGTTAATTTGCATATTTTGTTTAGATTTCTCTCAATTTTGTAAATTAGGGTTTATAACAAATTGCTCAATTTTAGCCGATGTTTTGTTGTTTTGTTAATTGTAATGGATATTATTGGTGAAATTCATTCTATTGTATAGTTTTTGATATGTTTGAGATGCTTGGTGTTGTGATTTTGGTTGTTATTGGAGAATAGAGTATGGGTTGAAATGTATCTTTTAATTTAACCTTCTAATTTAGTAGTTACATGTAAATTAGGCATTATAAATCATGAATCGTGTTGAATTGGAGTGAATCATTTGATTTATGATGTTTTGTTATTTTGACGATGAATTTGAATGTATATGTTATTTGTATTGTAAATGTGAGTTTGTAATTGTTGTTTTGTGAATATGTTATTAGATTAGATGGAGACTTCAAGTTGAAGGGGACAATTATTATATGGACCCGAAGACCCGTCCGTGCTATATCTGCAGAAACATCACCTTTCAAATAAACTAATGAAATAGGGCACAACACAAGTATTCAAAGTCCGAAGGACAGAAAGTAAGACATGGGACGTAGACATTCATGAGAATGTGCGGTATTGGCTTGACGCCTTTGGTTTCAAAGGCGTGATGGATTGTGGGAGTCGATGAAGGTCGACAATGAGCTGATCACGGCTTTGATTGAGCGTTGGAGGCCGGAGATGCACACTTTCCATCTACCGATCGGAGAGGCGACGGTGATCTTGGAAGATGTGCAAGCTATTTGGGGCTTGAGAGCGGACGGTCGCGTTTTCACAGGGCGTGACCACCATGTCGGCTATCCAGATTGGCCTAGCAAGTGCCGCGATTTGTTGGGATGGATACCGGATACATCCATAGAGACAAAGCAAGGCGGTTTGCTGATGATCGCGCTGATCAACCAGACGAGGATACCTCTAGGTGATGACCTACCTACATACGTATACATCCAAAGGGCACATATCCATGCCCTAATTTTGTTAGGAGGTCTCATTCTACCAGACACCACGGGGTGTAAGGTTTCATTTATGTGGTTGAATGCGTTTGAGGATCCGGAAGAGGTGTAGACTATTCGTTGGGGAAGTGCGACTTTGTCCTACCTTTATCATTATCTGTGCGAGACTTCCATGGATAAGAGGAAAGAGTTGGGCGGGCCTATGATTCTTCTGCAGCTATGGGCGTGGGAAAGAATGCCCATGTGGCACCAGGTATATAGTTAAATATTTATTTGTTTATGTATCTTGGGTTATTTTTTTACATCAATCTTCTTTATAGGTGGAAAGGAACAACTCAAATAGGAAATGCTCCTAGATAGTCGGTTGAGCATTACCGTGACCAAATATCCCTGATTAGACCTGACCAAGTGAATATTATTTCAATTTAGACTTAACTTATGAATTTATTATGAAGTTAATATGGCGATTGCATTGCTGTTCTGTAGTTTCACTGGACGCCATACGCACATTGCATACTGCCTGACTACTGCAGTGATGTGAATGGATGCTCTTTGTGCGATACCTACTTGGTGTGTTGGGCCTATGTCGAGGCACATGAGGCTGGACGAGTGAGGCAATAGTTCAATCGGTATCAGGATATTCCTCAATATGTAGACAGGATGCTAAAGAATGCCGATCATTTGGGCAAAAATGATCGGCGTGGTAAGAAGGGTAACAATTGGGAAAACACGCACCAGTTCTACATTGGGGAGTGGAACCTGAGGTATGAAAGGTTCAAGGCAACCGAAGACGCTGCACCGATGTCCATGAATATTCCTATGAGTCCAGGGTATATGGCGTAGTACAACAAGGTTACAGTGACGTACCTGACTCAGCCTGGGGTACGGTCAACTACTGGGATGAACGAGTCGGCTTCTTCGATGAGATTACTTATAAGTTTGTTATATTAAACTATATGTTTTCATGTGTTATAGATTGTATCGTATTGATATTTGTATGTTTTTTTTTCTAGGTTGAGGGTTTTCAGTAGGTTTTTCATTTAACTACTGAAGAAGAAATGGACCCAAGAATGCGCCAGATTCGAGAAATTGCTAGGCGTTGCCTCCATTCGACGAACAACGCCGATCTCATGGAGTACCCGGCTTCTCAACATCAAGATGTGGTCATGCCTTATCAACCACAAGTGATTCCACAACGTCGTGGAGTGCCTGGTGTTCGGACTGGTGTACACGGTTTCACAAAGCAGTTTAGGATGTCGCAGCCACATCCAGATTACGTAATACTAGAGCCGATGAATCCAGAGCATGACCCACCTCAGTGGTCTTCGTATCCGGCGCATGAGTCCCAATCACAGTGGGACCGTCCCTTGTATTCTCCAAGCCAGCCTGAGCCTGAGCCTGATTGGACTCGTCGCCCCTATTCACAAAGCCAAGATGTGCCGCAATGGAGTGGAGCCCGAGCATCAGTCGACTAATTCTTCCAAAATTATCAGTTTGTGCCTCATGTACAAGTTGAAGAAGATGACGATGAAGGAGAAGAAGAAAATGATGAAAGAGATGAGGAAAATGAGGAAAATGAGGAAGAAGAGGTTGTTCATAACATCCATGTCCAACCTCGACCAGTTGCGGATGGTTCATCACGCGGCGGGGTTGGGAAGATCATGAGCAAAGTGTACAAGAGATTGTCAACCAGGAAGAATAAGGGGGTTGAACCGTCGAAATAAGCTCCATCGTCGTATAAGTAGTGAATGACTTAAAAAATTTAGTAATGTGGTTGTGATGTTGGTGAATGAGGCTAGTTTGTTTCTTCATTTTTTTATATATAGCTTTAACCTTTTATTTCTTGTGGATTAGAGCAGTAATTAGATGAATTAATTTAGTTGCAACCGTGTGTTTAACGATACCTGATAACGATAAGAGCAGCAGACAACGATAAGAGCAGCAGACAACGATAAGGCGTGAAGCAATTGAGAAAACACAAGGCTGCACCACAGCTTCCAACGAGAGCAATATAGGCATTGTGGTGGTGTCATTGTACTGTTTATTATTTGAGACTTCATAGCTTGTTTGATTTTGTGATTGTGAAGACAATTTTGTGTCAAGTACTATGATCTGATCATTTGATGACTTTGCAGCTAAATTGTTTCAAAAATAATGTAGTAATTTGATGACTTTGCGGTTTGATTTTGAGACTTCACAGCTTGTTTGATTTTGTGATTGTGAAGACAATTTTGTGTCAAGTACTATGATATCATTTGATGACTTTGCAGCTAAATTGTTTCAAAAATAATGTAGTAATTTGATGACTTTGCGGTTAAATTGTTTAGTATTACTAAAATATTTAACAACAATATAGCAATTGGCACAATTTTGTGTAGTAGCAATATCATGGCACAAATATAATAAATCAATCCAACAGTTCAAAGCATGTACGTAACAATCCAACTTAAAATAGCTGGATGGATCTAATAAATTTATTATTCAAAGCATATCAGCTCACTCAAACCAATGAGTAAACAGAAACAAGCTTTCATTGAAACTAAAGAAATTACAATTCATCAGACCAATATTCGTCTTCGGGGAGCTCTTACATAACACGACCGACTGAGCAATTTATTCGGTCATGCCCCTCTACGCCGCAATTCCTACACTTACGGGGAGCTCTCGGTTCATCTTCCTCGCGGACATCCATTTGATTAGGAATCCTCCTTGTTCTGCCTTGTCCGCGCTTTCGAGGAAGCAACTGCTCATGGGTGATATGCAATTTCCATCCAGGTTTAGCCCAATAGTGTTCATGTCTTGGTGCGTGAAATGGGCCACCAGAGTACTGTGCTTCCCATGTAGCTTTGTGGTTGTGTTTATCAATGAGCTCAAACATAGCGTTACCTCTATCTCTAGCAACGGCGCACGCATGTGAACAAGGAACTCTCCACATCTGCCACTTCCCACAAGTGCACTTTGAATCCAAAACCTTGACCTCTTGTCTGTTATTGCCCTTTGCCTGTCCATTTTCGAAACGTGGACGACGTAGAATAAGGGAGCAATGTTCAAAGATTGAAGGAAACTTACTGGAATATGACGGGGAATCGCCAAGAAATCACCGAAATCGCTCTTTCTCTCTTTCTCTCGCTTGGAAAATGAAGCTACTGCCTCTGGAGTATGTTTTATGCAAATTAGAGACGCATGAGCCTCATGCGTCTCTCCCTAAGACGCATGATGCTCATGTGTCGTCCGTAAATTAAAAAAAAAGCGACGCATGAGGGAGATGCGTCTCTCCCTAAGACGCATAAGCGTTGTGCGTCTTTAAAAAAATTGAAAAAATTAAACGATGCATGTCCTTCATGCGTCTTTGTGAAAGACGCATCTCCGTGATGCGTCTCATTAAAAGGAGTCATGAGTCTCTCCCAAAGCCGGAAGAAAAAAAACTCCAGTACAGTTATGGAATCTAAATTTTAGTCTAGAACAAGAAAAGAAATACCCCGTCCTTTGTTCATAGAGATCGTGTCTTTAACTGTCATGGTTATTTCCCTGATTTCCTATGTTCTTGACTACCTACTGAGGTTGTCTACATGATGCAAAATATGGTGTTGAGGTAATTACCTCACTTGGTGAATCCTCGATTTATGCGGCTGTTCCTCCGCGTTGCCGCTGCCTCTCCTCTCCCTCCTCGCTGAAATTCTTATGTTTGTGAAATTTTGGGGTGTCAAAGTGGTGGAGGAAAAAGGGGTGGGGAGGCAATCAACCTTGGCCTCTTGTGTCTGAAAACTTGGGGGCAAAGCCTCCTATTTTGGGGCTGCCAGCTTATCTCTACTATGTGTTAATCCAATTGTTGTTGCCTATTTGGTGAAATTCTGGGGAAATAGATTCCCTCTCTTGGCTGGCTCCTTGAGCCTTCATAAATGGGAACTCTACTCTTCTATTTTGGCTTGTGGTTGGGCTTGTGGTTGAGCCTTGGTTTTGATTCTCAGATGATGAAAGTTGAAATGGGACATAATGTGGCTGATCTTGCAGCTCTAAACTGTAGCCCTTTGGCTGCTCTATTTCGCCTATTACCTTAGCTCTCTTATTTGGGCTTGCTTCCCATTCCCCTTTTTATTTTTTCTATTTTATATTCATTTCATAATTTTTAAGTTAAGATATACGATACTCAAAGAATCGCGGTAATGATTTTTAATTAGTTGAATGGAAATACTAATTCATTAAGTATATTACATATAGTTATCTTTATAAAATACGTAATTTTTATTACACAATGAAATAGTTTGTTTAGAATAACTATTAATATTTTAGTTTATTTTTTATTACTGAATAATTGAAATAATAATTTTCAATTAGTTGAATGGTAATACTAAAAGTTAAAATAATAATATTTTTATTAGTTGGATGACAATACTAAAAATTTAAATACATTATGTGACTTTTTTTTAATGACTACTAACATTTTATATGTCAATTTATTAATTAAATTTTATTGTATAAGGTATTTGAGTGTTGAGAAAATAGAAGAAATTTAATATTCATCATATACTTACCCAATATATTTAAAAATGTATGGTGAAGAGGTGAAGAATGTGATAAAATTTTCTTTTTAGTTTCGATTTAGCGATAATTAAGTAGCTTTATGATAAAATTTTCTGTTATTTCTGCTAATGGTACTTTTAAGTTTTTCAGTAGAATTTAGTTTTCCTTTCAGCAGATATTTTTACGTCCAATGTTTTCTTTTTCCTTCCTTTCGAAATTCTGTTCTTTTACTGTAAACACAGCATGATAAAATGTGCATGCGTTCATCATAGCAAAGTTTTAACAGCTCTCAGGGGTAACGTATTATTCAAATCGCTTGTTTTCACAATTTATGGCTACATGCTCCAGAAGTAATATAAGACGTCGAAATCTTAGTTTATATGTAGAATAAAGTCTCTACTCTGTAATGGTGTTGCAGAGCATGATGCCAGAGGCCAACTCTTCTTAGAGCTTTTGTTCCACTTTGGAAGGTTAATTAGGCCTAAGCTGTTTCTGCTGTTAAAAGTATCAAGCCAGAGTCGAGATGTTATTCTGGCTTTAAAGATGTGCAAAATGAATTGAAATATTGAGTGAAATTGATGGCACAGATGATGATTTAGTTGTTTGATTTAAGATTGTCGTACTTCTATACAAAATTCTAGATTACTTGGACTCTTACTATATTGGACTATGTATTGTTACACTTATGTTAGCCTGAGGAGAAGGTTTGAGAGATTGTTACAAGCAGAACTATTAGTAATAGTAAAGCAGCCCCTGTGCACAATTACTGATTTTTCATGCCTAGGGCTTCGTGCTCTTTGGCTATGACCTATCCCTTATAACATAAAAACTTAAGACCATCCGCAGCGGTGAGCAGCATGCTCACCGCCGTCCTTGCCGCTGGCAAGGACAGAGCTCGTCCGTTGATGCGCCCTGCCGCTGGCAGGGTGGTGCTCTTAGCTAAGAGCACGTCCGTGCCAGCGGCAAGAGCACGAGGTGGCGACGTGGCAGCTTCTGATTGGCCCGTTGATTTATCATTTTTTATTATTATTTTTTTAATAAAATCGAAAAAATCTGAAAAATTCAAAATTAATAAAAAAAATATTTTCTCACTTCCTTATAATATATATCCATTTTTTCCACACTTTTAATTTATTTTTTTTTCATTATTTTTACCCCAAAATTCATACTTTCATCTATAAATACTCTCATTTCAAACACAAAAAATGACACTATACTAAACAACTCTCTAAATCTCGATTTTTATGAGTTTAATTATGTAATTTTTAATTTTTAGGAGTTTAATTATGTAATTTTTAATTTTTAGGATTTTAATTATGTAATTTTTAATTTTTAGGATTTTAATTATGTAATTTTTAATTTTATTTGTAATTTGTAATATTTATTGTGGTTTTTAAATGAATTTTAATATTATGGAAATGTTTTTGTTTAATTGAATTTTATATTAATTGTGCTCGTCCTTGCGGAAGAGCACAGTTGTGGGTATTGTGCTCTTGCCAGAGAGCAGGCATGAATAGTACCGCCCGGGCCCACAACCGTGCCGCTGGCAAGAGCACGGTTGTGGATGCTCTAATGCTCTTAATTAGCAAATGTAGATCAACATGGCCTTTTAAGGTTTTAGTTGGTAAAAGTGAAGTTTGAAACCTTTCCGGCCTACACATGTTTAGTTTTAGTAATAATTTTGGTCAGGAGTGTGCAACATGCAATTTGTGAAACAGAAAGCTTTAATTGTTGGTACCTAACATTATTTTAGTCGAAAGATGAGTAGATTCAAACATCATGTTAGACTGGGTTTTGTAACGGAAAGAAGAGTCCTTTGGGATTTGATCATTAGTAATTTTCTTTTATCGTGTAACCAATTGTAAGTCAATATACTAATACTAATATATCCAGATGTACGCCCAGCTTCTGAAATTGTTTGATTTGCAGAATGAGGTCTTGATGCCGAGCACTAATAATCATTGTGTTTAATGAGTGAACACGTTTACCAATTTGTACGTTATTATTTATCGATTTCTTAGTTTTTAACTAATGTCAACTTCACTTATCATACAGACTGTTGCAACCAATATAGCAGTTGGATCTCATGTATGGGTGGAGGATCTAGATGAAGCCTGGCTAGATGGGGTAGTTGTCGAAGTAAATGGTGAAGAGAGTAAAGTAAATTGTACATCAGGAAAGACAGTAAGTATATCTTGAGATGTGCTCTGCAATTTAATCAAAAGTTCACGGCCTTCTTATTCCTTGGCATGGGTAGTATGCACTCAAGACATTCGAGGAAAATGTGATGTCTATATGATTCAATTTATTTCCCTTAAATGAGGCTTGCTTCTCATAGAATGGACTCAAATTATATTGTTTTCAACAGGGCAAGCAACTATACATAGAAAAACTTTTTTTTCTTTCTTTTTTTTTCCTGGAACTCAAAGTACAGGGCTAGTTGAATAACCAAATATATTCTCTTCCTTGGATTTAAAGTCTCTTTCTCTCGCCTTTTCTTCCTAAAAATATTATTCCTCCATTTTCTATTTTCATTTTTAACTTTCTTCCTTCTTATCATATCATATTGCTATAATATTAACACCAAACTCTCATATGCAGATCTATATTCTTAGAAATAGATAAATGTTGTCACTAAACTAATTGGCATTTACGTCGGTGCCTTAGCTTCCCAATAATTTCTGCATTATACTGAGACAATCAACTTCGACAATGTTTTTTTGTGAATCCACCAGTGGATTTGGTTTGAAATTCATAATTATATTCTTTGATAAAAAATATTTCCATACAGAGTGTTCTGCAGCTAATTGCTTTCAAGAAAAATTTCTTTGAGACAATCAACTTCTGCATTATCTTTCAGGCTGTAGCTAATGCTGCAAATGTTTATCCGCAAGATCTTGAGGCTGCGCCAGAGGGCGTGGATGATATAACAAAGCTTTCTTACCTGCATGAACCGGGTGTTTTGTACAATTTGAAATGCCGATATAATATTAATGAAATATATGTAAGTATATTTCTCATGGATATGACATTCTAGAGGTTCCAAAAGCAAACAAAAATGACTGTGCATATCTTCCTGCAGCTTCCTTCTTGACCCACACATTGATATACTATACCTTTGTTATCATGTCATTCTCTACTTTTCTTCTGATTTTTACTGGCATAAGTGACAAAACGATCTGGCCAGATGCATGCTGTTATCATGCTTTAATATGCATACATGGGGGGCAGTGTAGGGGTTGAGGGGAAGCGGACTGTGGAGCAGCAAGTACTCGAGGTCTGTGTCTTGATTTATTATTTTGAATTCAAATAGAATAATATCAAACTCTGTATGTGATTCTTATTGTGATCTGTGACAATCAAAGAAAGTGAAAAATATAGCTCTTTTACTTCTCTTAGTGCTTTGCTTCCCTGCATCAACTCTTTTTATGTTGCAGTCAAGTCCGGTTCTTGAAGCTTTTGGTAACGCAAAGACAGTGAGAAATAACAATTCAAGGTCAATTCAAAATTTGACTGCAAAGTACCTTTATGAATTCCATTTTTAATCTATTCAATCAACTTTTGCTTCAATTGCTCTTTGATCACAGTCGCTTCGGAAAATTTGTGGAGACTCAGTTCAATAATAGGGGCAGAATGCTGACATCAATTTCCTTGCCAGGAAGGTGAACTTGGATCTCTCATTACCATAACGGTATGTTATGTTTCTCTTACATTAAATACCTGCAAAAGCAGATAATGCTGCTTAGTGCTTACTATATACTCCCTCCGTCCCACGGTAGATATCACACTTTCCTTTTTAGTTTGTCCTACAAAAGATGTCATATTTTCTCTTTTAAAAAAACCTTCCTCTCACATTAATTATAAAATTATATTTTCTCTCACCACTTAACATACAAAACAACATCTCCTAAAATCTAGTGTCATCTCCCAATTGAGCCATCTTCTTTGGGACGGAGGGAGGGAGTACCATTCTTGTTGTTGTTTGGTTGTATTTGCATTCATTTTAGACAGCAGATTTTAAACATCTAATCACATTCACTGCGATTGATATCTGTGTGGGACCTACAGGTTTTGTACATGTTGCAACAACTACTATATATTGAGTACACTATCGAATACTGCATTACATTCCAAGGTTATATCATAGCCATCAAAGTTGTGTTGTTGCACTTTATTGCATCAAATTTCAACATCTATGATATGATTGAGAACTAAGAACCATTCTAATCCATTGAATATTGAATCCATTGTAATAATGTACCACAGTAGCTGACCAAACAATTTGGTGGTGAATGATAGGATATAGAAGAGCATCAATCTAACAATTACAATAATTTCCGACAGTGCCATTACAATTTACTATTGAGTGATAAATGAGCTTGGAATTTCTCCATATCTTGTATGCTCAATTGAATGAGTGCCTCTACTCCATCCCCACCATTTGTATCCATAAAATGTACCAAATTCTGGAAGGGCAACCCGATGGTCTTCAACCGGGCCGGTCTGCCCCACCCGAAATCCACTTGAGTAAAAGGAAATCCACACAGACTCGAGAAGAACATTTTAACCATCACACCTTCACTGGCTCGAACATGCCCCATTATGTCTTCCAATTGCCGCTCCCTCTTCTTCAGCCCGGCCACGTAGCCCGCGTCTATCCTCTTCGTAGCTTCCCGCACCTTCCGCACAACCTCCACGCCGCTGTCCCCGGCCCTCACGAAAGCCGTCGAAGGCGCAATGAAGTTACCGAACTGGTGATCCGACAGGGGCGGGTCAGCCCGGTTCCTTAGGTTTATCGCATTATACACGATACACATCTGATCCGGGTCGGATATAGCGCCCGTTGCGGACACGAATCGTGTCCATATAAAAGCCGAGAGTGCTTCCACCCGGCTCGGGCGACGACAGCCCGGGGAGTTGTACCTCTCCTGGAGAGTGGCGATCTCCGCTGCTGCGAATGTGAGGATCGTGGTGGCGACATCTCCCTCCACTAATCCCGGCGGAGGCTGGCAGCTGAGGATGTCCAGCTGTCAAAAATGGCTGATCCAGAAATTAATAATCGTGGGGTTGAATTGAGCAAGATAATATAATATACTAGTACTCTCTTCGTTCGCCATTAGGAGTCTCATTTATGGGCGGCACGGGTTTTAAGAAATGTTAAGAAAAGTGGGTGAAAAAAAGTTAGTGGAATAGAGGTCCCACTTGTATATATTAATTTTAAATGAAATGTGAGTGTAATGAGTTAGTGGAAGGTGAGACCCTATTACTATTTATGATAAAAGTGAACCGAGACTCCTATTCGCGGACAGACTAAAATGGAAAAACGGGACTCCTATTCGCGGACAGAGGGAGTACTATTTAAATAAATATATTTTGATAAAAATACAAAAAATATAAATGCGCTTTTACGAGTGAAAACGACCCAAACTTATTTTATTGAGAATACCTGTGGAGCATAGGCGGCGAGCTCAAACTTGGGCAACGGCACGCCCCCGCCGTTTCTTGCGACGGCGGACCAGGTTTTGAGGAACAAGAGGTAAGATGATGCGTCGGCGACCTTGTGCGAGAGGAGGATCCCGATGGCGAGGCCGCCACAGGGGAAATAGGTGGCGTGAACAGCCAGGCAGAGATCATGGAACTCATCTGTCTCGTGGGGTAGAAATATCTTCAAATTACTAGGGTTTGGATCGGCGACAGCTAGCGAGAGGTCGCAGTCTGCTTCGGCTTCGGAGAGGGGTGTGCCGGCGTCGTTGCAGTCGACGTAGAGATTTCCCACGCGGCGGCCGGCGAGAGGGTGGTATATGGAGAGGACATTCGATAAGGATTTCTTCAGCAGCTTTGATTTTTCCGAGTTGGGAATTGTGGGGTTTGAAGGGTAGAAGAAGACGGCGGGAATGAATGATAAAACTGTATTTTGATCGATAAATGAAAATTGGTATTTTTGCATGGATTTAGGGGTTGGAGAAGATGGCTTTATGATATCTATTGAAATTACCTTTCTTTCTATAACCATATTTGCTGTTTGTTGGTTTTTGGTTTGTATGTCATCCCAATATACACAGCACTATATCGTTATATATATAGTGAGAAGCTCATGATCAAATGCATCTAACTTGTCATATTGAAAAACTGAACGTGATAGTAAGCCGGCTGCCACACATGAACTGTTCTGAATATTATACACTTGGGAGAATATATTTGGAAAATGTCAACTATACTAATTTATTCAGAGTGTTTTAAAAATCGGATTAACCGATTCAATCACAAACCGGTGTATTGTTCGATCCAATTTTCGTTGTAGTTTTAGCCTATTAGTGTCATTTCTTCGTTATTTTGTCTCTCATAAACTAACACACTTTTTTCCGAGCACACCACAGTGCTTGCACACATGCGAGCAAAAATGCAAACAACGACCAATTTTCGTGAACCCTCTCCTCTGACCAGCAATGAGCCCCACCACCCTTTCACTTCCAGCACCACTTGACGAGGCAAAATTTCAAGACGATCAGAAAATATTTGGACCTCCGATCATGACGAAAACTGAGACAATGCTGTGCAGAAAACTTGAAGCGCACTAACTATAGGAGCATGCTAAGGTTTGTGAGATCATGACAGTGGAATTTCTCATGACATACTAACATGTTCAAGTTCAACACTCTTGATCTCCAACTTAGATGTATTAACATCAGGATCACATCATTATCATCCAACTACATCTAAATATTCAAAATTATCTGCATAAAAATTAGTACATCGTCCAACTGTTCCACCTGTATATAATTATATTATACCAGTATTTAAAATAAAATATTACTACTATGAAACAGCTCGATCTATGCGTTGGTAATTTTCATAACACACATGACACATATAAAAATAGATATTAAATGAGGAGATATAGGGCAATTTTGGAGTTTTAACAATGAGAATCATTTTTTATAGTAGTAAATTAATTTATTTTTCCATAATTACAAATTACTCTTTAACATCGAATGAGCTTGGAATTTTTCCATATCTTGTTCACTCAACTGGAGCAATACCTCTATTCCATCCCCAGTTTTTGTATCCATAAAAAATGCCATATTCTTGTAGGGCAGCCCGACAAACCTGACCCGGTCGGGTTCTCCCCACCCGAAATCCGCTTCGTACAAAGGAAACCCGCACACATTCGAAAACAGAAATCTCTCCTCCACTTTACTAGCTTCAACCTGAACCCTTATCTCTTCCAACTGCATCTCCCTCTTTTTCAGTCCACCAACATAGCTGGCGTCTAGCGCCTTCGAGGCCTCCCGCACATTCCACATAAGCTTCGCCACTCCATCCCCGACCGTCGCCTCCACCCCCGAAACAAAAACAACGTTACCGAAGTGGTATCTGGACAGCGGCGGGTCACCCCGGCTCCGTAGGTTGATCGAGTTATACACAATGCACATCTTACTTGGGTCGGATCTTATGCCCGAGTACCGGGCCCATATAAAAGCCCGCAGAGCCTCCACCGGGTTTGGACGACGCCCCCCAATGGTGTACCTTGTTGGCAAATAAAAGAAAAATAAATATAACAACATTCCGTATCTGTGTAATGAGAGAACTGAAACTATTATATAATTCTCATGAGCCACTTTTGTATCACCAATTGATTTTAGAATGCCACCTTGTGGATTTCTGTCAATATCATATTAGGCTGCCGACTATGGGCTAAATTTAAATGGCCTAATTGATAGTATATCTCTAATGAACCTAAAAATGATTGTGAACTAAATTTGTGTTGAAATTTAAATACATTTGTGTTGAAACTTAAAATATTTACTATGTTCCAAATTTAACTGACCCAAAAGTATATCTTAACGAACTCAATAGTACTCATATCTAAATTTAACTGGACTTATATTTGTACTGAAACTAAAAAATGACTGACTTACTATTAACAATTGGTATTAGAATGGTACCCTATGGATTTATATCTACCTTTCCTGGATGGCAGCGATCTCCGATGCTGGGAACGTGAGGATTTTTCTGGCGACCACTTCCTCAATGAATCCTGTTGGCGCGGGCCGGCGGCTGAGGATGTCAAGCGGCGGAGCATAGGCCGCGTCGAATTTCGGGAGCGGTACGTTACCGCTGCCACCGTTTCTGGCGACGTTGGACCAGTTGCTGACGAACAAGTGGAGAGATAATCCATCGGCGACCTTGTGCGAGAGGAGGATCCCAACGGCGAGGCCGCCGCAGCGGAAATAGGTGACGTGGACAGCCAGGCAATGATCTTTGAAGTCATCGCGAGGTAGAAATTTCTCCAAATTTTTAGGGTTTGGATTGGTGATGAATTGCGAGACGTCGCAGTCTGCTTCGGCTTCGGAAAAGGGTACGCCGGCGTCGTTGCAGTCGACGTAGAGGTTGGCGACGATGCGGCCGGCAAGTGGGTAGTATATGGAGAGGACCTCCGATAGGGATTTTTTCAACTGCTTTGATTTTAAGGAATCGGAGAATTTTGGATTTGATGTGTAAAAGTATAGAAAGGGAATGAATGTTGTAAATGCACGTTGATCGAGAAACGAAAGTTGGTATTTTTGGTGTGATTTTGGGGTTGGAGAAGATGGTTTGATGGTTTCCTTCCAAATTAGCTTTGTTTCAATCTCCATTATGGGTTTTGGTGTTCCTCTTTCCAAAAATAAATTATGGCATTATATATATATAGTGGAAAACTTCATTTCACTAATGTTTAATTGGTTTAAGACCTTCGGACATTATCAGTCTTAGTAATTTTCGTTGTTA
The DNA here is from genome assembly GCF_004379255.2 of Salvia splendens. NCBI lineage: Eukaryota > Viridiplantae > Streptophyta > Magnoliopsida > Lamiales > Lamiaceae > Salvia > Salvia splendens. The sequence continues at coordinate 40,003,691 of NC_056034.1, read as the reverse complement.
TGAGATCATACAGAAGAATCTTGTTATGTTATGATCATGTGAAAATTATTGGAAAAAGTTGTCAAGGCAAGGCTACCATTATTGCAAAGATCATGGAATACGACAAGAAGCGAGGTGGTGTATACATGTGGGGGCTTTATTATTTACTTATTATTACCTGCCATGACAGACTATATTTACACGGTCAAACTAAAAAGATTCTCTTCTTCTTTTTATCTTATGACAGTATTAATTACTTATTTAATTCATATCCTAATTAAAGAAAATATTATGTGAAAAGTGATAGCCAGCTAGTAAAAGACTAATTATAAATATGGACTTGCATGGGAGAAGATAATATAAAGGTCCCATGCCTAATGATAATTACTGTATTGTATTTAAAAGGAACGAGAGAATAGAACAAGGAGGCCCATAAATATACTTTTCATACTGTAAAAAAAATTTAAAAATATATCGGCATATACATATTAGAGATAGAAAATACATCAACGGCGATCACGCTTTGTCCCCATAAATGAACGCATGAGATCCTCAATTAATGAAGGACTTGTGCCATTAGTAAAATTGTATATACCACACATGGCATACACATTAATTTATTTTACTTGAATACAAGCATTTTTTTTAGTTATGCAAGATAATTTCTCACCTTTCAAATTTCAATTAGAAACTAAAGATTGCCACGCAGTCAAATTTAGTTGGACATACCAAAACAATTTTGAATCCGAATATATGTAGTAGTATAATGTATTTGGGGCCTAGTGTCCATTCTTGGGCAATGGTCAAATGTTATGTAATCATATGAGCCCTCCATTGTTCTCTCTATATGACTATGGATCTCGCATTACATATATTTTATCTACAAACTAATATTTTCCTGTATATTAAGGACATTCAGTTATAATAATAATATATGTTGAATGAACTTAAGATAAGTTGACTTGTAATATAATCGTACTCCCACTCTTTCATTTCATCAAGTTTTGTTCCTATTTAATTTCCTCTCATTTCAAAGAGTTTTTTACACCAAAATAGTGGATGTCATCAATAATAACTCGGATATAATTTTATTGTTATTAATAGGTGTGTAATAGTCGCAGAAAGACATATAAAGTGAATGTGATGAGCATGAGATAGTAGATATACACAACAACACATGTACGCATTAATACCTACCTAGATCGATGCTAGATTCTTGAATTTCAATATTTGCAACTCAAATAAAATTTTTATTAGATTGATTCCAGTAAAACAAGAAAATCTTTGACCTGTGCGAAGCGTGGCAGAATATGTGATTAATAACATCGGAAATCGAATCACTGAACTTATAATGAACTACTTATGTGATTGGAGAGGTAAAAACAGCCATAAAAGTTAGCAGTAGTGAAGATAAAATCAAACACCTATAATTAATACCCAAATCACAAATTCAACCCAAAACTAAAAGATGGGTAGTATTCATTGTCCTAGTGTTGAAAGGTTACTTACTTTTATACTGGAAAATAACAAAGTACTATTAATCTTCATTCATTTTATAAGCTGCCGACCTAATTAATCGAATCTGGATACGGAAAAATGTATATGATGAATGTGGGTTATTAATCAATTATTGGGACTTTAATTAAATTGTTGCTCTTATGCACCAATTATTTGATTCTCTAAAATATTAATTTTTTACTATTAGCAAAGTTAAATAATTAGGTATGTTATCACATTGCAACATGTCTCTTTCTTGTATTATGTTTTTCTTCGTAGAATTGAGAGCAATGAAATCGGATCAGTGGCGTATCCACCTTGGAACAAGGGGTACAACTGTACCCCCAAATTCGAATACTAATACCTTTTATTGAGATAATTTATTTAAAAGGCTTCTTTGGCCAAGTGGTTGTGCTCTCCATTTTCTAAGCTTAGGGTTTGAGTTCGAATCCCCATAGTTGCTTAACTCATATTCATATTTTTGTTTTGATTTCTGCGCCTTTTTTCTTCATTCTTTGAATTCTATACCTTTTTTTCTCAATTCTTTTATGTTTTGATTTATATACCTTTTTTTTCTCGATTCATTTATTCTAACGATTAAAGTTTCTATATCATTTTACTTATTAATTGTAAATTACCAAGATTATGGTAATTAGAATTAGGGCAAAATCTTTCCTTATGTGTATAGCTGCTCTTCTTATAATACTCGATGTAATCTTTGTGACAATACAAGTTGAATAAATATTAGTTTTTAACAATATCTGTTTGGATTAATATAATATTATTCACTTTTTTCGATATATATTGAGTGGTTTAATTGGTGGAATGTGTTTATTACATATATAACGTATGTAGTTTTTCCGTAGTTAAGGCTGCGGATTATACGTGTAGTGCAGAAAGAAGCATGGCTCAGTCCAAAATATATATTTAAATGATAATCATCAATTTGTTGAAAAAGACATTTAAATGATAATCATCAATTTGTTGAAAAAATGATTGATCATTTACAAAATTTATTCTTTCCGAATGAATTTAATATTCTTATGGCCAAATAATTGTTTACTATTGCAGAATGAATTTAACATTTTAAAAGCAATACGAAATCTCTATCTATCCATGATATAATGATTATGATTCAATCCGGTCAATGAGGATCATGCCAAGGTTCCCAATACTAAATACACGGATTAGAGCTTATTTTTTTTATTTAATTTTTTCTAAAATTAAGTATCATTAAAAAGTTCTAAACAACTGAACTTCCCGTGCCCTCCATGCGATATCATCAGCTACTATTCAAACTTTTTGAACTTGTGGAGCTAATTAATCTAAATAAATATATACTATTAATTTAACTATATTCATTAAAGGGGTGTAATCTAACTAGCTTAATTTGCTAATTTTGTTAACTAATTATTCTATTAAAAATATCAACATAATGATTATGACCAAAAGCTGCTGGAGGCTATGGTCTATTTCAAGGACCTGAAGTTGAGAAAGAATCGTGCTGGAAGAGTGTCGGAGTCAAGGCCATCACAATCAGGAAGGAAGATACACTATCCGTCCCTGCGGATGATAGGAGTTAAGGAGCAATTCCTTGAATACATCAGAGCTATCGAATTTGACTGGTTGTTGGAGCATGCACCATGTGAGGTGCCGGTTAATCTTGCGAATGAGTTCTTCACATCCTTCCACTTTGAGCACACTACTAATTTAGATAAGGAGTCCATCTATTTTAGAGTGTTCAATCGGGAGATGGTCATGAATATCAGAGACTGGTCATTGAGATTGGGATTGTTGAGTCCCGAGGAGGATAGGACATGGGAGTGGTCTCTGCGGGAGATTGGCCAACCCAAATACACTAAGGAGTTCGACGTTGAGGAAGCGTGGAACTTGATAGGAGCCGAAGGTGCAGCTCCTTTCAAGACCAATGTGTCAACAGGGGAGGAGATTGCTGACCCCGTTCTGAGGATGGCTCATGTCTTCTTGGCCCACAACCTCCTTAGCTAATCAAACGCAACGATCACCACGATTGAATTATATTTCATGTGGTGCATGATCAAAGAGGTTAAGGTGCATTTAGGCTACTGGCTGGCTCATTCATGCCACAAATAGCCCACCATCCTGTCCGTCACTTGTACGCTTGCCATCTGCCTGGAGTGTATCTGATAAGGAACATAATGCCAAGGTTAACGATTCCCAAGTCCTCCATAGTGATGTGTGAGGATCCAGAATGGTTTGACACGGCCTATCTCATTAGCAATGGAATTATCAAGAAGAATGGGGTTGCAGTGGTGTTTTGCGAGCAGAGCGAAGAGGATAATGAGCCTGTGGAGGCTGAGGGGGAAAAGACTCCTTCTGAAGAGAAGCCACAACCTACCGGGACGAAGCCAGAGGCCACTGAGGAAAAGTTGCAGAGGATTATAGAGTTCATGATGAAAAAATTTGGCGAGGCTAATGACAAGAAACAACCGTTTCTTGAGCTCCAGACGGAAAATATGACCAAAGCCCTCTCTCTGATTGAGAGGATGACTAACCTGGCAGAGCAAAACAATCAAATTGCCCAACAACTCATGTCAGCCACCTCTACCTCAAAAGAAAAACAGCCACAGAAAGCTAGTTCAGATGCCAGTCCAGACACTACCCCTATCAGAGTAACAAGGAAGAGGAAAACCACCACCACCGCCAGCCAACCACCCACTGAGAAGAAGCCTACCTCATCGACGGCCAGGAGGGTCAAGCTGGAACGGTAGTCTAGCTTCCAAGGGAGCCAGAAGAAATACTAAAACTAGACGAACCAAGTAATTTTTAATTTCTGGTTTAATTTTATGTTTCTCATTTGAGCATGTTTCTATTTGCGTGTATATATGTTTATGTTTACTCTTCTCCCACTTAGCTCATTGCATGGTCTAAGTGTGAGAAGTTTTTCTCTATACATGTTTATGATTGTTTACGTTGTGTTCTTCTCCCACTTAGCTCATTGCATGGTCTAAGTGTGAGAAGTTTTTGTTATATAGCATGTTTTGTGTAGTTTAAGTTTTCTGGTTGTTTTTCTCACACTTAGCCCACTTCTTGGTCTAAGTGTGAGAAGATTCTCTGTTTTTTTGTTTGATATGTTTGTGTTTTCAATATGATGTGTTTTGACTTCTTCCACTTAGCCCATTGCTTGGTCTAAGTGTGAGAAGTTTTGTTTTCATGTTTTGACACTAACAACCCTGTTTTCCACTTCATCAAGTTCGCTTGAGGACAAGCTAAAATGAAGTGGGAGGAGGCACAGTTAGTGTAGTTAATGTCAGCTTTATGTGAGTTTGAATTAGTTAGGAGTCTTATGTTAGTCGTTTTGGACTTATGTGTTTTGGATATGAACTGGTTCAAATAAATAAAGGCAAGATTCCCTTAGTAAGAGTGATTGAAGAGATGATACATGTTGATTTGTGAGATTCTCTCCTTCAATAAACTAAAGTCAGTTTGGAGGATGTAAGAACGATGTAAATGCTTTAATCAAGATTCTTTGTGAAGCCCTCTAAAATGTGAGTTAGAAGCCAAAGTAGAATAATTTCTACTAAAATAAAAAATAGAGAGGCCGCCATTGATGCTTAGGGGGAAATGACATAGGCTAGTAAGGACTAACGGCAATAGGAATAAACCATTTAAGCCTAACTCTTTCGAACCTTATGAACCTGCCTCATTGTAAGGGCATCCCCTAGTAATACCTTTTGAGCCTGAACTGTAATGGTCCTTTCTTTTGGAACCCTTAAGCTTTCATGTCATGTGAACAAAGGGATAGACTGTGGAAGCTCACCAACTAGGTAGAAGGGATAGTAAGGATGAGTTATAGCCAAGTTGGCAAGAGAAAAACAAAAAAAAATACATGTATAGTCTAAAAAAAGAGAAGAAAAAACAAGAAGGGCAGTTGAAAAGAGAAGAAAAAACAAGAAGGACATGTATGACAAAATGAATGAGAGAATAGTCCTAACAATTCTGGTGAAGATTGAGTGACTGAGCGAATTCAACAATTGAAAAGGATAGAAGCTATCTTGACAAACGGACAAACAGATTAGGCAAAAGGAATGAGCGAATCCAACCGTTGAAAATGATAGAAGCTATCTTGACAAACTGAAAAGCTGATTAGGCAGAAGGGGTGATGGAAAAGAATCTGAGACTGTAGACAATTGGATTGACCTTAAGCTTGTGGGAACAATTGCCAAAAATATAAACAAGTTCATTCTTCTTCTTTCTACATGACAATGTGTTTCTTTTTAATTATGTGTTTTTCCTTTCCTAGATTTTTACATGTTTACTTCTGTTTTATAATGTCTTTGAATAAGAACCATGCATCGAAACTTGTCTTACTTGAGGACAAGTATGGTTTAAGTGTGAGCAGTTTGATAAGGCTCGTTTCATGCATGTGTGCTGTGATAAAACTACACCCATTTCTGTGAATCTAACGTGCAAATATTAGCCAGGTGTGTGTGAATTCCACCATATTCAGAAAATGAACAGATCAGTTGGGCGGAAGAACAGATCAGGGAATGAAGTCAAAAACTGCAGTGCTGAGTTGATCAAGTCAGAATCAAACGGAGCCAGCAGAAGTTTCCCACGTAGAAGATGGAGCTGAGGGCCCCACCCCAAAAGCCAAGGGCAGGAATGACATTTTGAGAGGACGGTACCCTAGGGATCAGAGCCCTACGCCTCTCTATAAATAGGAAGCCAAGCGTGAGTATGAGGGGGGGTTACACATAGTATAAAGAAATACATTTTAGGAATTCAGCTCTCTTCTAGGGCGTAAAGGGTAGCTCATTTCACTTCATGTTCCTGATTTCTGTCACGCACACACTTGAGTTCTAGTCTAGTTTAGTTTGGGTGGTAGTTTTATCAAAATCTAAAGCTTTGTAACGCCGTCCCGAGAAGGGGCGAAGATACAATCTTTAATTTCGTGTTTTGTTGCTACAATTTACTTTCGGTTGTTGTTGCTTATTGACTTGGTAGTTTTTGGAATCTTTTGAAGTTATGAATTCCGTTTTTACATGAGCATGTTTAGTTTCCTTATGCATGATCTCGCTTGTTGTGAATCTACGTTGCCATTTACACTTTTCTATCTGGATTGCTTAGAATTTCTGAATGAAAGGTGTTGGGGTGTTCAGATCTGGTTGTTCGTAGTCGCGTAGAGTATATCTAGGCAGGTTTATGTTGATTGACAGTTTGATAATGTCTGATTTAGCTTTGAAAGTAGTAGATCTGGTAGTCTATTTGTGAGTTCCGCATGATTATGGCTCAGTTGCTTGTTTACGTAGATGCGTTTAATTCTTAGGGTGGAATTTAAATTTCAAATCGTTATGTTAAGTTTGTTGGACTACAAAGTGTTCGGAAATGTTCAAATCTGATTATGCTCTGTTTTTCATGTTGATTATGTGAAGAAGATGAAGTTGTTAGAAAAGGTTTACTTTATCGTGCATTTTGCAGGAGACTGACACTCATTTATTTTTACCTTGTTTGGTCGTTTCAGGAAATTTCAGTATGGATTGATCAATTAGAGTTTAGTTTAGTTTTTTTTTTTGTGAACGGATCAGTTTAGTTAATTTAGTCTCCCAGTTCAGTAAAACCAAGTAGTTTAACTTAACCCACCCTGTAGAGCGTGACCGCAGCCATTCCCATTTTATCCGCAGCAAATGTAGAACACATCGTCTTTGTGGGATCGATCCTTACTTCCCTTTACTAATCTATAGTATTGTGGGTTAAGGTTTTGAAACGCCCCGAGTTCCTTCATTTGCGCATCACTCAAAGTTGGATTAAGTCAAGTTGATCAGTTTGAGTTTCCACTAGATCCACTCACCGGCATTCGCAGGTAAAAGGCATACATTGGCCAACTGGATCAGTTTGACAATCTAACTTGAGCAATCAACAACGACAGAGGAGAAACAAAACAGGAATAGCAAGAAAGAAAGAAGTGAGTTTCACTAATTATTCTATTAAAAATATCAACATAATGATTATAAATTTAGATTGTCATAGTTTGTTGTTGTGTTGAAGGCTAAGTTTAGTTTTGATAAAAACATGTTTGGATAATTAGCAAGGAGATTCGAGTAAAGAATCCGAATCCACTTCAGGAACAACACTAAATACGAAAGAAAGTAGAAAATATAAGGTAAGGAAAAATCAGGGTACATTAACATCCATTAGGAAAGAGTCGATCCAGAAAAGATAGAGATTCAATGAAATGTTGGAATAATGACGAATTCGGGTAGTACAAAAGCGTGTATAAAACATCAAAAGAAAAAAGAGGTTGAGAATGGCAAGAAGGTTGTAAATGCAACCAGGGGCGGACTCAGAAAAAAAGTATCGATATGGGCTATGATTTCTAATTTTGTTCCAAAGTTATATTTTTGGGTGTTTTAGATTACTTGTAAGGGCTTTTATACAACATTAAAATTAGATGTATTTCAAAAATTTATAAAAGCAAAATATTTAAAAAATATTTTTATTGAGGGCTTTAGCCCCACTACTTTTACTATTTTACATGGGTCCGCCCTTGAATGCAACTACATATCAACCTTGAATGTGGGTAGAGATGCCCAAGGTTTCTTAAACCAGCGTCTCTGGCATGGCTCTACTTGTCTCGCCGACACGAGCTACACAATAGACAGCGTTGCACTCATCTTGTCTCGCGGAGTGGCTCTTGAGGGGGAGTAAGTAAGTTGGCTAGCTAGCACACCACATGGGGGTGTGGCGTGCTAACGTTGGGCGGTGACGCCTACTCGTCGGCCCGCAAGTGGGCGTCGCAGTTCAACTGTTTTTTTTAATTCAAAAAATTGAAAAAAAATTTAATAAAATTTCCCAGAATATCCAAAAATTGAAAAAAAAAATCAAATTAATAAAAAAAATTCAAAATTCACAACGGAGGGAGGACTTTCAAATATATCAATGTTTGGAATATGGCCCGACAGATCGAGTGACATGTTTTAATTATATTTCCTTCGTCCCAAGTTACTTTAGTCGTATTCCATTTTGGGTTGTCTCAAGTTACTTGAGTCATTTCTTTTTTTGGCTAAAAACAAAACATCTAATCTCTCTTACTTTATTCTATCTTTTACTTTACCCTCTCTCATCTCTCTTACTTTATTCTTTATTCTATTTTATTTAACTCATTAAACACAACTTTCTTAAATCTCGTGCCGAAAAGAAACGCCTCAAGTAACGTGGGATGGAGGGAGTATACAGAGTAAATTTTAATTTTTACATTTTTAATTTTTAGGATTTTAATTTGTAAAAATTTCAGTTTTTTAAATATGTATTTTAAATTAAATATTTTTTATTAGTTGCATTTTAAATTGAAGAAATAAAATAGTGAGACTCATGAATAGTTAATAGAAGAGATAGTTGAGAGATGCACGGGTTCAGATATTGTAGAGATAGGATACATTGTGATGTGGGATCCAAAAATAAGAGACCTGTAAGAGTCATGGTTGTTGATGTCAATTTCACTATATATCTCAAGGATTCTACTCTTTTATAACAGTGAGGTTATTCAATTTCAGTACCCCTCTCGACTAAAACGAAAAAAAAAACTACGAGGTCGAAATCCTCTTTATATATTGAACCCATGGGTTTTGATTTATAAGGCTGAAACCTATATAAATATATCATAAAAAAATCCTAAACTAAACAAGGAAAGTTCTTTTCTTAGACTTCATTCAAGCAAGAAAAGTTCAAGTTAAGATAGCAAATTAAAGCATTAATACAATTAATATAATGTAGAAAAAGGGGCAAAGTATCTTTTGGGTCATATACTTAGTAATCATTGGTTAAGCACAATGCTAGCTAATAATTTTCAAGTGGTTCGACTCGAAAATGTTCTTCTTTGACCAAGAAAAAGTTATCATAAATATACTACCACTTTGCTAATTAATTAAGGCACCTATTTCTTTTTTTTCTTTTGCTCCGAAAGCGAATACAAACGTATTGGTGTGCATGTTAGCAATTAAGTTACATAGGAGCATAATATTATAAGCCTAAAGGAAACAAACATGAAAGATTTAGGGATTAAAATAAATAGTTCGTGTATTCAATATTAGATGAAGTACACATAATAATCATGATAATCTTCCAAAAGTTTCACCAGTTCTTATCCAACTAACACAGATGTTTAGAAATAAAATATGTAATAGTACATCTAAAAGTTCAAATAATAGCACACGTCAAACCCCAATTCGAATAGAACACCTTTTGCACTATTACTATTACAAAATAAATATAATTAAAAGGGCATCCATCATACTATACTTCTATTAATCTAGAGAAAAGAAAATAAATATAATCATTGTCTAATAGTGTATGATTACTGATTTTGAGCCTATAATAATTTTCTTTCCTCCGTAAAATTTTGTGCAAATTTATTTCAATTTAGCTAATTAAAATCTTACATTTTGTAATATCATATGCCAGTGCCACATCGATTTTTTTAATAAAATTCATACAAAATGTAGTATATATACTCCCTCCGTCCCAGATAATTCGTCTCACTTTGACCGGACACGTGTTTTAAGAAATACAATTAAAAGTGAGTTGAAAAAGTTATGGAATGTGAGTCCTACTTTTATATATTAATTTTATAATAAAATGTGAGTAGGAATGAGTTAGTGGAATATGAGGTCCCACTACAAAAAATGGTAAAAAGTGAAATGAGATAAATTATGTGGGACAGACCGAAATGGAAAAATGGGACAAATTATCTGGGACAGAGGGAGTATATCGTTTGATTTAACAGCAAAACATAGTATATAAGTGAGCACAAGTATGTACTATGCGTTATTGAATAGATGATAATAATTAGTAGTATGAAAATAAAAATAAATCCAATTCTGTCTTTTTGAAGAAATAAAGTGGCCAATTAGATGAAGATCCTTGCGGATCCCATCTCGGATATTAATCATCGGTTTAGATTTTTAACGTAAGAGCTAATTACGATGTATGATGTTGCCACGTGGCATCTTTTTATGCCTATAGTATACCATATTTTATTTTACTTGTTTATAAGGTGAAAGTTTTCCTCGGGAAAATGATGGAAATAATTTTCGGTCTGCGTCTTTTTCTTTATTTTTCCAGTCTATAAAATATGAAATTATAAAATGGAGATTACTAAAAAATGTGATAAAAATTTCTCATCTTTTCTTGTCTAGCTATTCTTATGATAAAATCTTTTGTTAGCCATAAAAGAAAGAATAAATTGCCTAAAAAGTCACAAACTTTGGAAAAAGTTTGGTTTTCCCACAAACTATAAAAGTTGCGCCTAAAGTCACGAACTTTATCGGATCGTACAAATTTCCCAAACTACCCTACTCGGTGGCATATTTCCGTTAGAAACTTATTCCACGTGGCATGCCGAAGGCATGACTTGACAAAATTTCAGGCTTAACCCTAAACTCGGGTAATATAACCTCTTTTTGGCTAATTTTGAATTTTCAACCCCAATTCAATCGACGGAAAACGTAATCGACAAGAGTAAAATCGTCGACAAACGGTTTAGGGATGAAATCGGCGACGTGTAAAGGAAATTCAATAAAAAAAGCATAGAACAACGTCGTTTTGTGTCCAGTCAAAAATTTGCCAAGTCACGCTCCGCCATGCCACGTGGGATATGTTTTTAAAGGAAATATGTCGTCAGGTCGGTAGTTTGGAAAATTTGCACGATCCGATAAAGTTCGTGACTTTAGGCGCAACTTTTATAGTTTGTGAAAAAAACAAAACTTTCCCCAAAATTTGTGACTTTTTAGGCAATTTTTCCTAAAAAAAATTTGTTTGGTTTTCTCTCTATGTAAAAACTTAGTCTCACGTTCCTAATTTTTGTTTTTTACATCATTGGGAATAAATGAATCATAAATTGAAAATTTTCATGTGTATCAAGAGAAAACAACATCTTCCACGAAGCCCACATAATCCTAAAGTGCACACCAACTATTATTGGATCATGGGTGAGGTTGCTAGTAATTTTCGGTATGTAGATACATATATGATACTATTAAACTATTTCACTCTTATAATTAAGTATGAGTGTAAATCGGGTCAACCCATTCAGGTTCAATCCATCCTTATCGGATATCGGCTATTTGGTTATGGGTCATTTGGATAATAATATTTTCAAGCGAGAAATTTTTGTACATTCGAGTTCGGATTGACTCGTACGGACAATTGCACTCGAACAAATTTCTGACATTTTTTTAAAACCTATATATTTCTCTTGATGAATCCATCTTTCTAATAAGCAGTACACTCATAAATGAGCAACATTTTAACTCGAAATTAATACTCCCTTCGTTCCACAGTAATAGAGGCATTTCATTTTCTGCACTCATTTTAAAAAAATGATATTAAATAGTTAAAGTGGAGAGAGAGTAAAGTAAGAGAGGGAATAATGTAGAGAAGAGTCTTATCTACAATATTCCCTCTCTTATTTTACTTTTTCTCCACTTTAACTATTTATAATGATTTTGTCAAAATGAGTGCGCAAAATGAAATGCCTCTATTACTATGGAACGGAGGGAGTATGTAGTATAATTCTTAGAAATGTAATAATACTACACATATTTTCCAAATGAATATCGTTTTTTTTATTTTCAAATCTATACATTCAATGTTCAATGTAGAGTAAATATAGAAAAGTTAAATTGATGAGTATAACTTTCAAACATTTTATCAAAGTACAATTTCACATATATTTTGAAAACATTACTACACTAACTTTCAAATTATTGAAAAACAAAGAGTTTGAAAATTTACTCCATAATGAGAACTTATTCATTTTGAAGATCTAATTTTATTGTGTTCGGGCTACTTTCGGGTCGATTTTATCTGATTGCATACTCTCTAGTAATTTAGGGTCATTTGAACTGAAATTTTTTTGGGATATTGCTGCAAATTTTATATCTTATCAAACCAATTAATAAATGTCTAAACTAAACAATTTTGCTACTTTCATAAAATATTTTCGTTCTAGAATATCCAATTACTTTACTGGAGTTTCAGCCTACTCAACAAGAATACAACTAATGATTAGCTTTAACCCACTACTTCAAAAACAAATATACATGTTTGTTTTTTAATACAACTCCATGTCGAGTTAAAATAGAGTCCACAACATCTGAGTTGTAGGAAAAGTACTTGTAAATTAAAGTCCCAAATAAAATCGAAGTGTGGTCACGCACTTCCACACACACGAGAACAACTTGGGTTTATTTATGTATATTTAGATGTTTGGAGTAATATATAGTAGTATTAAATTAAAAGGATTGTGATAATTGTACTCCCATTCCAAAGCCATTGGAAGAGAAACTACCATGTAACAACAAATGCAAAGTTGATGATATTCTTGCATCAAAAGAAGAGACTCGACTAACCCTAGGTCTCCATGCACATGCTCCGTCTTGCCATCTTAATTTGCATACCACAATCTTATTTCTTGTTTTCCAATAAATTAATCTATATGATTTGGCAAAATATAGTTCATTACTTTGCATTCTTATGAATTGTGACAGATATTACTTTACAATAACCTAAGTAAGCAAGAAGATTCCACATCTCTTACTTGATAAGTGCAAATTCACCTGATATTTATTAAGAGATCTCTCTAATCTTATTTTAATGTGTCTTGTTGGGATTTTATATGTACTAGTTGGTTATATATTATCGAGATAAAAAATAACAATCACTAGATGTGTCAAAGTCATCGGATCCCGGAATATTGTGAGCCGAGTGCAACCCGAGACTTCAATTTTTTTCGTGTCGGTTCGACCCGTCAATTTATTTGGATGGACCATATTTGATGACTCTAACAAGTAGTGATGTGTGTGGGTTTAAAAGATGAGGTTGACTCCTACGACAACGTATGTATGTTACAATACAGCAGACATGTCATTATCACATTTTTCTTTACTATGATAGAACTCTTTTACTTGGACAAATGTAATTTTTTTTTATAATAATTGACACTTTTAGAATATTCGCATAATTAGGATGTTCTCATTTATTGAGTCTTCGTGTTAAAGGATATGTTAAAAATGATGCATTTAAAGTAGGAAAAATGTTTAAGAATAATTAGTGTTGAAAGTTTTTTAAAAAATAATTAAATAAACAGATGCACATAGGTGATAGGAACAATCATTTTTATTTGATGATTATTGTCACTTATATTTGCCATTGTTAGTTATATACAATCAACAATCCTTTGATAGATTAAGGAATGCGATTTTTGTGACTATAAAATAAAACTCCAATTTTAAGACCACTTTTAGACAATTTTTAGTTCGAGACGTTATAAATGAAACAATAAAAAAAATAAAAAGTACAATATTAATGGAAAAGAAGAAGTACTAATATTTAATTGACTAGTTTTGTATATATATTTATAACCATCCTAATTACTTTCCTTTAATATAGTATATTTATTTATTTAATATTGACAGTAACATCATGTTATTTTCTTTGTGGGGAGAATAATTTTTTATTGTGGAGCAAAGAAGATTGTTCGAACTACCTACAGTGCAAAGTCTTGGATTAATGTGAGGACCGCACCCACTTCACGTGCTTTCCCAAACACATTTATAGCTTCTCACATTTTAATACTTTTATAAAATTATATAGCTTTGATCAGTAAAGGTATTTTGTGGTACCAATCTAATTGTAAAAATAGTCTAATTTCTAAAACAAATTAGCATTTTTTCTTTAATATTTTAAATATAGTTTTTTTCTTTAATTAGCATTTCTCTCTATCATTTAGCGTCATTAATATATCATCTTATATATTTATTATTACAAATATATTCTTATTATAACTGACATATATGACACATGTAATCATCGTAACTCAGTTATTAATATGCGCAATTCACATATGTTCTAAAATAAGGTGAAAGTTCATCACAATTCACACATGATGAGCTTTTTGTTGCATATTCGCCCACAGTATATTAATTAATTAAGTCCAATGAGTCACCTTGTGTTGAAATAATTGCATAAAATTTATGAGAAAATCGTACAATTGGACCATTAAAAGGATTATGACAAAATTGCACTACGCATGACTAATTAAAGATTAGGACCAATTGAATGTGTAGCCCCAAAATCATTCCAAATTGACATAAAAAGGTATTCGTGAATAAACTTATCAGTCACAAATTTAAAGCAAAACAAATAATCAAGCCAAAGTGATTATAATACTACGTAACAAAATCTGCACAGAAAATATTGAAAGTTAGAAAATGAAATTGTTCACAAGTATGTATATCTTCACCGCATGTGGGAAAATGTGTTTATAATATTTATCCCTTACCAATAGTAATATTTTAGTTTTAATCAAAATTTTGAACGACGTGGCTCAACAAAGCCTAGAGATTTTGTATTAACTCAATAACAAAAAATCAGTTCCTATACAGAATATATATTGGTTGAATCCTACACAATATACAAAGGCAGAGAAGAGTGAAACCGGTGATTATTGAGCTTGAGTTGAAAAATAAAATTATATATAGCGATTTTATTCGTTCCAAATGAAAATAATGTGCCGCACATGTGTAGAATAGAGTCAATTTTGTTGAAAGTGAATAAATAAAAATGAGAAAACTTATTATGACGGCTTGATTTGGATTTGGATTTGGATTTGGATTTGGATTTGAATTTAGATTTTGAAACAGGACCATTACATTTACATATATGATGTATAATCAATATATCTTTCACAATAGAAACCAATTTCAATAATTAAGACGGTGATGATGATTGATGCATGCAACGTAGAACCCGAACCTTTAGGAGAGGGGTATTTCGGTAATCTTCTGGATTAGGATATGGAGAAATAACATAATTAACATTTATAGGAAATAATGCCTCATTTAATTATCCCCTCTCTTTGATGAATGATATGGAGTACTACATTTCCTAATTTACTCGTTCATTTATCTATTAAAATATTAAAACTTAAGCACCGCCAATCAAAGAATTAAGCACAAACAATATATAAATAAAGAAAAAAAACTTAGTGCAACAAATTGAAAAATATGAAGATTTTCACTGCCTTTCGGAATCGAATTTATAAAATGTATTCATAGTAAATTTTTTGTTGGGTTACAAACCTATCCCACATCGGATGAGTGAGGGAAGTTGTAAGGTGTATATAATTCATGTCCAACCCCAATTAGTTTGAGGGCTTTTGAGAGTGACCCAAAAACAAATTCGTGCGGACTTGACCAAAAGCGGATAATATCAAACTAATGTTGCAGTCGACAATCCTAACAAGTGGTATCAGAGCCCAGGTGGCTATGGGTTGTGCCTGGATGAGCCCCGGTTAGGGTCGGGCCCTGAAGAACTCGGGTTAGAGTCGGGCCCAGGATGACCCATGGGCCAGGGCTGGAACGACTCATGTTTGTGTCGACTGCGTTCCCGATGTGGTCTCGGTTTGAGGGGAGGTTTGTTGGGTTACAAACTCATCCCACATCGGATGAGTGAGGAAAGTTGGAAGGTGTATATAATTCATGTCCAACCCCAATTAGTTTGAGCCCTTTTGGGAGTGACCCAAAAACAAATCCGTGCGGGCTTGACCCAAAGCGGACAATATCAAACTAATGTTGCAGTCGACGATCCTAACATTGATATCTCTTTCTTTCCTTTTTTTAATGAGCAAATGTACAAATTTAAAGGTCGTGCTATGGTGGACTTAAATCCGAGACCTTGGGTCTCTGACATTACCACTCTACTGCTTAACTAAATCACACACACTACTCCTTTATTATTCCTATTTTATTCTATCACCATTTTCCTACTTTATTCTTTCCTATTTTATTTTCACTCCACTTAACTCATTAAAAAATTTATTTTTTATCAAAAGAAACATGACCTCACATGCTAACACTGATTAGATGAAGGGAGTAGTACTCCATTATTTGCATCGATTTGATAATGAAACTAAAATTACAATTGGAGTACAAGTTTGTATTTTACTTTGCAATGGCTAAATGAAATAAATACTATACTATTCAACTTTTTAGAAGTCCGGACGAAGTTTGTTAGTTGGCCTTTGAAAACAAGACGCTACTTTATGTACTATGATTAAAATGTAGCTATTTTAAGACCTTAAAGTGTTATTAGTACTATTATTTTTCTTTCCGAAAGAAACTCTCTCTTTTTATTTAAAAATTATTTTTGTAAACCTAGCTATATATACTTTCCTTGACTATTCTGTATTCCCATTATAATAAAAATAGCAGGGAGTGAAGTGCAAATTATTCATAATTGTGAATATGAGAACTATTTTCAGTCTCTGAACCATGAAAAATGTTAGGATCGTCGACTGCAACATTAGTTTGATATTGTCCGCTTTGGGTCAAGCCCGCACGGATTTGTTTTTGGGTCACTCCCAAAAGGGCTCAAACTAATTGGGGTTGGACAGGAATTATATACACCTTCCAACTTCCCTCACTCATCCGATGTGGGATGGGTTTGTAACCCAACAAACCTCCCCTCAAACCGAGACCACATCGGGAACGCAGTCGACACAAACATGGGTCGTTCCAGCCCTGGCCCATGGGTCATCCTGGGCCCGACTCTAACCCGAGTCCTTCAAGGCCCGACCCTAACCGGGGCTCATCCAGGCACAACCCATAGCCACCTGGGCTCTGATACCACTTGTTAGGATCGTCGACTGCAACATTAGTTTGATATTGTCCGCTTTGGGTCAAGCCCGCATGGATTTCTTTTAGGGTCACTCCCAAAAGGCCTCAAACTAATTAGGGTTGGACATGAATTATATACACCTTCCAACTTCCCTCACTCATCCAATGTGGGATAGGTTTGTAACCCAACAATCAAGTGTCTTATATTTTTCTTAAATAATAATACAATTATAATAAGACTGGCCCAAAAAAAATATGATCCAATTAGATTAAGAGAGTATTATTTTAAAAATTAAAAATCGTGCATAATTACATATGTTCACTATGAGCAATAATCCCCACATAACAAATGTTCTCATTATAACTTAGTACTATAATATATATGGATCGATATTCTTCGGATACAAACCACATCGTCCCAGATATTGAGTAAAGTTGCAAGCAATGTTTAAGTAATAAGCACTACTTCAATATGATTTTAGTATTAAACTTTTCGGGGGTGTCCCTGGAAACTATATATATACACGCCTCTAATTAATTTATATTTTGAGAAGAATGAAATTTAATTAAGTTTGTGTTGCTTATATATTGAGTTCCGAACAATCTCATAGGCGAGATATTGATTTCTAACAAACTCAAAAATATTTATGACAATTCTCAACCTAAACAGATAAAAAAAGCAGAAAAAAATGAGAAAAAAGAACACAAAAAGGAAGATCTTTCAAGTGTTTGTAGTTGCTAATCAAATTTAGTGCTTTCACTAAATCTATTATGGAAGAATGTACTTTAATAGTTTAACTTCAACATTTGCTCCTAAATACAAATCTCAAGATTCACGTTTTTCGATCAATTTAAATTTGTACCTAATTCATTTGAATATATTATATGTATGGTGATAAAATCATACTCGACACTGCTCTAGCTAGTTAGAGGAAGAAAGAAGAGAAGAATGTATGCTTAGTTTTGAGATTTGCAATCATGATAATCAATATAGTATTATTTTGAGAGATTAGTCTCTTTCTCCCACATTTTCAGATATTGATTGAAGGGCACACCAAATTATAGAATCATTTTCTAGAAAGCAACTTATAGATTATCATTATTGATTGAAATATCTATATTTATCCCATGTTATTAGGTGTATAATATATGAATTTGAAAAATAGTTCTATGATTGGTACATGTATATTAGCGATCTTATATATTACCTAATAATTATAATTGGATATATTTATAATAGTAATAAATTAATAAGATCGGCGAACATAAAGTCAAACTCTTTGAAGGGAATATGCTTCTAAAGAGATTTATGGTCCATAAATAGTTTCACTTGTATTGGAATCTATTGTAATTATACTGCAATGTGGATAAGAAATAGAGGAGAAAGTCTGTGATCCGAATATAATCATTCAGAGTAGAAACCTTGGATAGAATTTATAGCGATATTTTTGGATCTGAGATCCTCTATTTCTTATCATTGTAGCATAATTGCAGTAGATTCTGATACAAAAGAAACAATTTGTCGACCGTAAATTTAAGTGGAAGCATATTCCTCTTCTAAGAAAAGTACTATACACTAATGAACCAAAAAAACATAACTACCAAAGGTTTCTTAGATCCTATATTTTCGTAACATTATCTAAGTACCTAAACCTAAGTTAGCACAATACTCCCTCCGTCCCCAAAGAATATGCACTTTAAGTTTGGCACGAGTTTTAATGTAAAATTGGTAAAGTAAGAGAGAGGTAGAGAGAAAAAGTAATTAAAGTATTGTTAATAGAGAATGAGTCTCACCTCATTAGAGAGAAAAGACTTTCCAAAACCAGAAAGTGCATATTCTTGGAAGACTGGGGAATATTAACCTACGATAACAAAATAGAAGCCCTCTCTTTCTCTCTCACTCACATACACACACACTGCATCCAATCATGTGGGAAAAAACAGAAAAATCATAGTTTCACAAATCCTAATCACCACCACCACCACCACCCTATTTAAACCTCATTCAAGTACTCCTTCCCCCTCCACTCATTCCACCTTTCTCCTCTCCTTTTCCTCATCATATCAAATCAAATCCCCTTTCTCTCTTTCTCTCTCTCACACACAAACAATATCAAATTAAAACATACATTCTTCTCTCCATGAGGCATCAGCATGATCATGAGGAGGAAGAGCAGGAGCTGTTCACGGGCGGGCGGCGCTGCATACTCGTGAACGGCCCCCTGATAGTTGGAGCGGGCCCCTCCGGCCTAGCAGTCGGGGCGGGCCTAAAGCGAGAAGGCGTCCCCTTCCTGATCCTGGAGCGAGCCAACTGCATTGCCTCGCTGTGGCAGAGAAAGACATACGACCGCCTCAATCTCCACCTCCCAAAGCACTTCTGCCAGCTCCCTTACATCCCTTTCCCGGCCGACTTCCCTGAATATCCCACCAAGCGCCACTTCATCGACTACCTCGACGCCTACGCCCAACACTTTGCCATATCTCCGATGTTCGATGAGACTGTTGAGTCCGCCAAGTACGATCAAGCATGCGGGCTTTGGCGCGTCAGGAGCGCCAACGTGGACGGCTCCACCACCGACTACTTGTGCCGGTGGCTGGTGGTGGCCACCGGAGAGAATGCGGAGAAGGTGGTGCCGGAGTTTGAAGGGCTGGATGGCTTCGCCGGAGAGGTGGTGCATGCCTGTGATTACAAGTCCGGGAAGGGGTTTTCCGGGAAGAAGGTTTTGGTTGTTGGGTGTGGGAATTCCGGCATGGAAGTTTCTCTTGATCTCTCCAATCATCGTGCTCTTCCATCTATGGTCGTCCGCAGCTCTGTAAGTACATTTAACAAAGCTTAATCATGCTTGGCATTGAAAATATAAGATTATTTTATGAGAGACATAACTGAACAAATAAAAGGTCAATTTTAAGTTATTTTGTGAATATTCTGACATGTTAAAGTAAGTTTGTTTTGATGGACAGATACATGTGTTGCCAAAGGATGTGTTTGGGGTGTCGACATTTGAGCTAGCTGGTCTGATGACAAAATGGCTGCCGCTTTGGGTGGCGGACAAGATACTGGTGGCGGCGGCGCGGCTGATTCTTGGGAACACGGAGAGGTATGGGCTGAAGAGGCCGGCGATGGGGCCGTTGCAGCTGAAGCATACTGAGGGGAAGACCCCTGTTCTTGACATAGGTGCACTTGCAAGGATAAGGTCAGGAGACATCAAGGTGGTCTGTGGGATCAACAAGTTTTTGGAGGAAGGTGTTGAGCTTGTTAATGGACAGATTCTTTGTGTTGATTCTGTCATCATGGCTACTGGATACTCTAGCAATGTGCCCACATGGTTAAAGGTGAGGAGGAGATTTATGTGATACTTATGGGAGTTGGTGCTTGTAAAATACTAGTACTACTCTTTTTAAGTGAATCTTAGACACTAGTCTAAGTATTAGAATCTTATGTTTCACTTCATCAATGCATGTTAATTAGCTTTGTTTCTGACATGATTGTGTGTGCTTTGTAGGAAAGTGAGTTCTTTACAAAGGATGGTTTTCCAAGATCACCATTTCCAAATGGTTGGAAGGGCAAAGATGGGCTTTATGCAGTTGGTTTTACAAGGAGAGGCCTCTCGGGTGCATCGGCTGACGCGGTCCGAGTTGCACAAGACATAGCTGAGATTTGGAATCAAGAAATCAAGCACAAGAGCCATGCAGTGGGAGTGGCCTGCAATAGAAGATGATGCAAATAATTTGATGACAAATTCTTTTCTAGTTTTTTTTTCTTTTTTTACCTTTATTTTCTTGTGTTTGGTCTAGTTTTACCAGCACATTGACAGATAAGGGGAGTTTGGTTAGGCAAATGGTAGAAGAAAAGAAAGTATAAAACAAAAAAGAACAAAAACAGAAGCCCTCTTCAATAAGAGTGCCAAAAAACCTTACATTTTAGCATTTATTTTCTTGTAAAAAGGGAGATGAGGCTTTCTTGATTAAACTTTTTTTCTTTAATGTCAAGAGATTAATTTATTTGGTATATGCTCACTTCTCTTTGGTGTTTCCCCCACCCCCTTAAATGTTATGATGAAAGACCAATGGTGAATAACCTATGACTTGAGAGAAAGACCTTACTACCAAATTAATACCGAAAGGGAATTAAAATGGTCCAATTTGGTAGTATTAAATTACAATAGAAGTGATGGGAACCTATCTCCAGAAATTGGTCCAATAATATGGTGGACCATGTAACCATTATTCAATAGCATCAAATGTTGTATTCAATGTGATGCAGACTCTTCACTAGCTTTGTTTAGGAACAAGTACATAGTTATAAAATTGAAGAACTTCCATCTTGCCAATAGCACATGCTACAATTTACACAAGAAAGAATAAAAGAAATACTACTGGAAAAGAATTAATTAATTCGATCTAACCCTAGGTTGCAAGTCGTTGTCAGTAGTGAGAAACTTGATCCACAAAAAATAGATATCAAGGCCAAGACATTTCATTTCTGTAGTGGTGGATTTCACAGCTGCCTGCCCAAAATGGATCAAGAAACATTTATTCTTTTCCTAACACCAACATTAATTAACATTCTTTGCCTAATGATTTCATGTAAAGAAGAATCTAAAATGTATGAATTAGTAAAGCATCACTTTCATCATCTCTCTATCTGAGTCCTTTTCCTATAGCATCACTCATGACTTCACCTTTTCACCTTTTCACCTTTTCAATATCATCATTAGAAACAAGAAAAGTCAATAGAAATGTGGTTTTTTGGCTATGAGTCTTTCGTCCTCACTTCGTCCAATAATAGAATTCGAGCTGTTTGGTGAATTGATTTTTAGAAAAATCAAGTATTGTGGATGAAAAAACTTAATAAAATGTAAATTTTATTTTTATATATTACTATTAATTTTATAATTATATAAAATTGAAATAAGCTAGCCGAAGTGTGAGACTCATTTGAAAATAGTATAATAAAAATGAAATGACATATTTAATTTTAATATTTAATTTTTTTTTAAATGAGACATCTATTGACTGACCAAGAGAATATTAGGTAGCAAATTTGCTACCTTGTTTTATGCCACGTGGGGCCCACACAAGGAAGTAGTCAAAGGACGCGGCTTAACGCATACAGCATGAGCGCGTGCAGTTCATTGCGTACGTCGCATATTTATATTTTTTATTTCTTTTTCTTTATGTTTTCATTTCTTTTACTTTTATCAATGATTTCTTCATGTTTTTCCTTTCCTTTTCCTTTTCTCAATTTTCTTTGATTATTTATTCATATTTTTGTTTTATTTTTTAATTGTTTTATTTAATAATTTAATTAGAACTTTGTTAATTTTGGCTAATTAATTAATAGAAAATGCTTTGTACTCATTTCTAATTTAATAAAATTTTGATAATTATTGCTCATTTAATAATTTATTCGTTTTAATTAATTTAATTTTTTTAAATGGTTCTATATATACAAAAAATAAGATAATAATTTATGTGTGGATGTAATGAAAAAATAGAATTATGAGGTAGGAGCCACAAAATAGTAATTTGAGGATTTATATAATGAAGGAAATTTGGGGGATTTGAAAATTAGGTATTTTGCTGATTTAGAACATAGATTGTGGTTTTTCTTCTTTCTACTACAGTGGATGCCCAAATAGTACATATATTTACATGTTCCATGAACTCCCATGCCTGCTGATTCAGGCACCAAATCCCCTCTCTCTCTCTCTCTCTTGATTGGGGCCACATATCTAGCACTACTTTCATATCCTCACATAATTAGAATCTAGCTAAAACAAAACACTCCAACATGATGAAAACAAAGATTCCAACTTGCATCAGCTGGTAGAATTGAATCACCAGCAAAGGCTCACAGAACTAAGTTTCACCTCAGAAGTTTCCTAAGTTAGATCGTGTGATCCGCTACAAGAAAGAGAAAACACGTGGGGATCAGGTGCAAACACAGAAAATAGTTCAAGAGGAGCTCAAATCCAGGAGAAGGGGGGGATCAAAAAAAAGAAAACAATCGATAAAATGGTTGGGGGTGCTGGTGCCCCCCCTAACACCCCGAGTCAACAAGTGTGTGCGTCACCTCAAGATGAAAGCCCATTCCTTGATGTTGAGAAAGCTTCATTTGATGCACTTTGCATTCATTGAAATCAGTGTATTTTGTCCAAGGTTGGCGGCTGTGTCTTGATGTCCTAGTTCACTTTGTCCTGCTATTACAACGTGCCATTCAAGCTCTTCTTTTCCTTACCATAAGTCTCTGTTGGATGCATTTGGATTCCTTCTTTAATACTTGCATGTGTGAAATATCTCGTATGTGTTCATGCCTCAGTGGCTTAGTTGCACAAATTGATTAAACAAGAGAAATGTATTCTAGAGCTAGTCTTTCTACATTTTTCTGTGGCCAACATGGGTTCGGATAAAATCTGTCAATATTGAATGTGTGAGATATTTATAAATAAATAAATAAAACTACATTCTTTAAGCTTGATATTGATGTTTACCCTACATATATAATTGATTTCATCAAGTGTTTAAGAAGTAGAACTTGGCTGAGAATGATACAAGCTTGAACACAATATTCGTCGTCCCATGTGTGTAACGTCCCACGTCAAGGGGGTAATGAAAGTAACTCTATAGACTCTTGACAACTTGGGTTAGCTCTAATCAGACAATCTTCATCATTTATAGCTCATCAAATTCTTTACTCAAAATAGTAGGTTTCCAACACATTCTGCAGTTTTCAAACCTATCAGTTGAGATGACATTGACATACAATGAATTGCACTCTACATCCAAATCTTGCTCTGAACATCACTTATTCAATAGCATCTGATCGATTTCTCCGTTTTGGTTGTACATGGACACTAGTTTCTTTGCATACGACGGCATGTGCTTCTCGGCTCTGCACCAAAAAAGTCAAAAGAATCATTAAGTAATCACAATCTCTATGCTACTTCGCCATACTCCCTTTCTGGCATACCTTTCTTTTCCCCATGCGCGATTGACATGAAGGTAGTTTCTAATGGTGTGGTAGTCCAGCGAATAGCGAGCAAATTCAAGACCTTTAGGACCAACCTGCAGCGTAAAAGCAAGGTTGGAATGTGAAAACCTTTTACATATCTTGAAATTGTTCAGTTATGGGACAATCTTTACCAGGTTCAAGATAAACGCTATTAGGTCACCAACAAGTTTTGGAGCAGGCTGAGATGGACCTTTGCCTACGAGGGAAAAATGAGCTCTAAATTATATTGCAGATGTATAAAGTGGAGTAATTTTTATAAAGAGTGCCATTGCATACCTAACTTAGCATTATCATCAGCTTTCACAGTTTCAGTTACGAATGGACGTCTGTTACCCTGAAATAAGCAATCCAACTAGTCAGAATCTTAAACATACTGCAGAAGTACACAAAGAAATGATGAAGATGTCAATTACCGAACTGATTGTGGGGGTGATTTCCAGAAGATCTTTCACCAAATTTAGCATCTCCTTTCCACGTTCGTTTCTACCATTTGAGCAAATAAAAAATTGTATAAGCAACTAGAGCGAGCATGCATCACTAAGAAGAAGGTGAATGCACTAGTTTCACATATCACCTAACAGTGACGTATTGTGGATGTTGTGTCATGCTAACTCTGGCATATTTGGGTACGCCCATGTAACCTACTACCAAATCCTGGAATAGTTTAGAACAATGAGAGATGACATATTCTTAAATTCCAACAGAGTTGTGTTTTTCTTCTAGCAAAATAGTAAGTGTGAACCATATATAGTTGAGTGTCATCCCAGTATATACATTGTACTAACAAAAAAGCACTCTAAAGTCTAATGTTAACTTTACAACCTTGGCCGCATGTGTGTTGTGTGTAGTGTTTCGTGCTACGCACAAATTTCAAAATATTGTACGTAGAAATATGAAGTGTAAAACACACCAAAAAGGTTAATTACTGAAACTAGAAAGGTGGAAAACCATGTATTATATGCAGCAAAGATTCCACATTCAACATAAAGCTGACAAACTTCATAAAAGAAGGTATGTGTATACAGGAGTCTCTAACTGAGAAAAGATGGGATATAATAAGACTATCTGGTTCAAGAGAGATTCAGAAGTGTATAGAAAATAAGATTTTATTTACTGTTGATATAGAAACCAAAAATACTATAATGAGCTCTAGATAAAGTAGGGTACACTTACCGCTAAACCATTTGTGTAGTCAAAACAACTGCAAAAACATATTATATGCATCAGCAATGAAGAATATGCAAATTGTAGATAATGCCTTCAAGCACAATAATTGTCACTTAAGTATATAGCTGAACATGCATGATACCTGTAGCAAGAAGGAGCAATCACATCCGTTAACTCATTGGCTGGGAGAGAAAAATACGGGACCTGCTTAGTAAGAACATGTTGAATCAAGCATTACACTATTAAGCACTAAAGACATACAAGATGATGAAACCAGGTTACCTCTTCAATACGACCGTCTAAATGCTTCAAGTGAACCTATTGGATAAACAAAAGAAAAATAAAATATAAAAGCATCAACCAAGTAGCTTAAGAATCATTACATTAATATCCTAGCAAAATTACTTGATGAGTTACTCATGGCAAGTTAGTGTATCACATTAAAAATGCTTTCAATA
Source organism: Salvia splendens (assembly GCF_004379255.2). Lineage (NCBI taxonomy): Eukaryota > Viridiplantae > Streptophyta > Magnoliopsida > Lamiales > Lamiaceae > Salvia > Salvia splendens. Next base: position 39,977,922 of record NC_056034.1, on the reverse strand, counting down.
ATAAAACACAACTAGGGACTGTAATGATATTTACTGGCAATGTCTTTGATATTGACGACTTGTGGGAAAGTTCATACTGATCATAGGAAACATATAAAAACCAACAATAACGTAGTTCCAGAAAAGTTTCAAGGAAACATCTAGAAGGAGCCAAACCTTGTAATCTTGCATGAATTCATAATGAAGTACAGTTTCTGGTTCAGTGCTAGCAGCCTTCAGAAATTTGTCTAAGCCTTCTCGGGTTCCATTATCCACTACAAAAGAAAAATGAACTATATCACATAAGATGTTAACCTAAGAAACTTCAGCAACAAAACAAAGAAAATTATAACACCACCATGGTACAAGTTATAGATTTTCACAGTATAGTAGTACATTATTTACAACTACTAGATTTCAGCAGGTTACAAGTTGTTTCGAGAATACACAGCATTCCAAATTGAATTTAATACCAACTCCACGACTTCAATCAGAAATAAGGTTTGAAGGTGCTAAAGAGTTGGACAAAATGACAGGCATACCACAATTAGTTCCTAGAACATAAAGCTTTTCCAGATTCAGATGATGCTCCACTGATCTTAAGGCTGCACTTCAAGAAATTATGCTGCATTAAAAATAGTCTGAGTCACCATTAAGCTATTAAGGAAGGAATTTCATATAATTATATGATTATGATGATGATACCTTGCACTTGGCAGCCAACTCCACAGAAAAGTAGACGTTTTACACCAGCAGCCTGAGATGGTAACCGAAAAATTACTTATTTTTGCATAATTAATCCTAAACAAGCTCCACTTAACTAGTGGATTTAATACTGAAGAAGTTTGGAGTGAAATAATGACTTAAAATACAAAAGTACTGTATTTGAGGATACTGAACACTCAAATACATAGTAGAAGATTTAAACAGATCCGCTGAGAATGGGTGCATACAAGTCGGGTGAAATAGGTACCGTAGAGTAGTCCCTATTCCCTAAAATGAACAGCATATCCAGATAATACCTGATACAAACTATGCTTTAAAACCATTACAATTAGTTTATACTTAACCCCGTCTCATATTCCTCTCGACTCTCGAACACCCTTTGATTCCTTCATTGATATATTATAGTTCAGAAGATTACAAAGCAGTTACAAGCTTGCATGACTATGCCAACAATTTAACTATAGCAGCAGGATGCCATGCAATGCAGTTTTAAGTCAAATACTAGGGTTTTAAGTCCGTTCACTTTTAATTACATCAAACATAATACTAAATGATATTGGCAAAAGATAAGAAGGGTAAACCTCAACTAGAGCAAGAGTATCAAGATTAGGAGAGAGTGTTGGTTTAACTCCTTTGGCAGCAAGCACTTCCTCTGGAGTCCTGATTTCAAAAAAATTGTTTGATTACATTCTAGAAAGATGTCTTACTTTAGAAACCTATCTAAAGATCCTAACAGATCTGGAATGTCATGAAACAAACCTTGCCAATACAGGTCTAGGAGTAAATCTATCTTCTGGATCACTGTAATCATACAAAGAAGAGATGCAAAGAAAAACCATACACCATTAAATAACGATAAATATCTATTCGGTGCAATGGATAGGATGATTAGACAGTCCAGCACCTCTGCACACATACAACAGCTTCGACCATGCCAGTTCTGAGCATTTCCATTGCAATTGTGGTCACTATGCCCGTCCACTGGGCCCCTATTGAAGTAGAGTTATGTAGGATATGGACCAAAAGAATAATGTGTATGAAATATCAGCTCAATTCTATACACAAATAGAATTGGTTTCGACAAGTAGAAATAACACCTCACTGCCAATATACGAATGTGCCAATGATCTGTTTTAGAAATACCCTGATTATGGTTACCAATAACAAGAAAACAAATTGGAAACTTTAACACCAGTTTACAAGATGAAATTTAACCACAAGTTATCATGTGCTACTTTGATTGCGAAATATACTGATATATTTTACTGCTTGTGGTGCTACATTTTTAGTAATATTTAAAATATTCAAATGATACCTAAAGATTATACAGATTACTTAAAAATAAAGTAAAACATCTTATAAATAAAGGTAAAATAGAATATTCAAGGATAATAGTTATTCTTAAAAGGACTGTAGTTTTGAAAGTGGTATATATTTATCCATGCCGAGTGAAGGGCTAATCATATATCTTTGAACTAGCATAAGAAATCTGCAATATCACTAATGCTGTCATACTTTCTTGTTCAACTCTTATAACTTTTTAAAATCAAAGTAAGCTTTTGTTGGATTTATTCTAGGACCAGGACTGATACTTGGCATTTCCAGACACGGCCTTCGCTATTACTATTACACATAGAATACCAAATTCTTGATTAGAGAAAAATAAATAATTTAATAATTATGACGGTAAAGCTCAACCTTGTTAATTCAGAAATAAAATGAAGGTCTTGGTGCTATTTCCCTACTAATATAGATACATAATCTTATTTTTCCAAATTTTGGCAATTTCTTAAGCTCTAAATTAATCTACCTATAAAGTTCTGGGAACTCCTAAAGTAGTCTTTAAAATCCGAAAAATCATAACCGAACCCACAATCATAACCAAATGTCTTACAAGAGGTATATTACCCTAGGAACCACATAAGATAAGCAATGCTAAACATTATAATGAACTGTAGATTAAATAAAGAACTCGTTGAGTATTGGAAGTACAAAGTGACTTGAATCGACTAAGGAACGTTACCCTCTACCGGTTGTGTTTTGCGAGCATATAGTAGATCCTCATAAACACCCATATAAGTCTCATCTAGTGAATCAATTTTCCTGCCTCGGCCATGGACCTTTGGCTCGAGAACCTGAGACAGTACATAAGATCAACCACTAGTACATCAATAGAAAGATGTCTTTCTGCAAGTGTTTCATGACAATATATCTTCAGTATCCACATACTAGACAATATTTTGATAACATAGTTCAAGAACCATAAATTGCCAGAAAAATATAACCACAAGAGCAAAAACAGAAGTTACTTCGATTCTAGACATGCCATCTCCAAGAAAAGCACAAGCGTTCTTCACATGGGCAATGTAGTACGTATCGCATAGCCCGCAGCGGCTGCGCCATCAAAAACAAGCAACATTTCAGCACGAAAAGGCTCAATCAGCTTAAGTTGGTTGAACATAAGGCATAGTTGAACAACAAATGATTATAAACTTAAGCTTGCGGATTATCGACAGAAGAACCTGCAGTGATCCTTGGCGGGGTAGGTACCACCAGGGGTAATTGGTCTAGATTTTTGCCTCCAGTCGCCTCTCAGCTTGGGAGAGTTGGAGGTTGTACCTTCTGCATGTTTCGAGGTACATGTTAACAGAGAAGGAGAAGAAGAGGAGGAAAAGTGCGGAAGTGATAGAGAGATATATACCTGTAGAAGACTGTGAAACTATGGAGAGGGAGAAGGGATTATGGTGAAGGATTCCGGCAGCAGCCATAGTTGTAGTGTAGGTTGTAGCAATGGCAACAGTCAGAGACTGGTAAACTGAGCTGATGATTTTGCGCCACACAATTTAGATTTCCCATCACATAATTTTGCTACGACGTCGTTTTCTGGAGTTTTGGGATTATTCTAACATGTCAAAATACGCCCTCTATTCCCTCTCATTTTTCCATTTTGGCAAGTTCCCTCGTAGCCGTCGCAATGGTAGCCAATCGCGAGGGACAAAAATAAATTCAGGCATTTGTTATCTTATTAATGTGACATTGTGACCAATAATTTAAGTAAATTTTAATAAAATTAGTTATTACTCAGATAATTAATGTAATTTATGGAATCATATAACTAAAGAAAATTATAAACATAAAAATATTACATGCAGGGGAAAAAATTAATGTAGGCTCGTGAATTATTAAAATTGTAAAAAGATGTGAAAATTTAAAACTGGAAGTAGTAATGATTTTCAGTACATAATCTTATATCACGGTAAATTAAAAACTGTCCATAACTCATTCAAGATGACCATATTCTTAGATGACACTTATATTCCTTCTGTTAATATGCATTATGTTCTTTTTAGTTCATCTCATAAGAATATATATTTTCTAATTTTCAAAACATTTTTCTCTTTATTGAGGTAAGACTCATTCTCCACTATTAATACTTCTATTACTTTTTTCTTTATATCTCTGTCCTACTTAATCAACTATGTGTAAAATATATATCCAACTAAAAGTGCATATCTTATAGGCCGGAAGGAAGTTATAAGTTAAAGAAAAAGAAGATACTTGAATATTTTAATAAGAAATGAGAAGACACAACTAATGGGGAAAAAAATTATTTTTATTAACCTTTAATAAAAATTAAAAGGAAAAATATATAGTCTTGAATGAAATTGCGTGGAGTATTAGATAAGTTGTCAACAGAGTCGCAAGATGTGTGGAACTGTTCATCAACAAAATACTAAAATACATGCGCAAAAAGACAATTTAAATAGCTATATTTGTTCGAGAATTAGGATATCCTATGTTCCTTTTGAGTACAATACTGTGACACCGAAAATGAACAAACGGGATAAGTTGTATCCTTTTCCACATTCATTTAAGTCAACTTGTCAGTATACAAGATGATTACACAAACAAAAATCTGGCAAAAAAGAAAATAAAGAATACAGAGATATATATATATATATATATATCACTCCAAGCAACTGCATTGCACCTTTCATTTCCAAATTCCTAATATTTTCCTTTCGCCCTTTTCTGATCAACTGTCAAAAAACATTTAATCAATTGGCCAGGAAAAAAATCAGACCAACTCCGTTACAAAATTGGCAAAGAAACGGCACCATCATGCACCAAGTCCTCTCATCTTCCGAGGAAATGAATGGAAGTGTAGGACGACTCATTGTATACAAACTGCAGCCTCCATCTAGCCACCAAAAATGGGAACGGAGAACGAAGATCCACACAAAAGCTTGTGCTTAGGAAGTGTATGATATAAAATCAATGATGCTTGCCTGGTCGCCGTCTTGATGGCCCACCAGGGAAGAGCTTCATGATCCAGCCCAAAACCCTTTCAACTACCTGGACAGACATGAATAAATGCAAAAGAATTATAAATGTTTGTAGACTTGATTAATAGTATAATGATGAATGTTAGATGATTTGGTTATTCTGAGAAAATTTAGTCATTTCCTCTGTACATACGGCTGAACACAATACAAAGTTTAGCCCAGGGACTGAACATTCAATGGAGGTGTATTTTCAGAAAAAACACAAATAAAATATCATTGTGTAGCAAGGAAAAAAAGTAGAAGGTCACTGTAAAAGGTTCAAGTCATTAATAACCAACAATCACCAGAAGCATAACCTATCAGCGAAGGACCAGGAAATGGGGTAAAAAAACATTTAGGGTTCACTTCTCAGGTCCTTGCTAATACTAACTCCATAACTAATTCTAACAGTATGCCTCGTATCAGCAATTTTTATGGTCTGATTATCATTTATCAGAATAACAAATAAAAGAAGATAAATAAAAATTCATACAACTGTTGAATATATATTACCTCATCTCCTTCATCAGCATACGTTATGCTTACAGGCAAAGTCTGTATATTCTGATGTCTCGGTTGGTTATTATCATTTGCCATACTTTGAGCCATTAAGAGCTCTAATCTTTGTGTCTGAGCTTCAAGCTTTCGGGTCAATTCCTTGTTCAATTCCTACAGAGAAAAATCATAAGGATGAATTGAAGTGGATATGAAATGAAACTAGAGACCATAAACCTATACGTCCATACCAGAAAAATAGGGTACAAAGTTACCAATTCAAACTAAGAAGCTTATTGATTCCATTCCACACCAACATCTTAAATGCAAAATCTAATTGTGGATTTCTCAATTCATGCCAATCAAGCAAAACAATTTCCCCCACATTTCCTGAACCATAAACATATACTAAGAATTTTAACCTAAACCTAAAGTGTGATAGAAAGTGAGGATGGATTGATCATAAAAAAGTTATGTTTTCTTTTTCTTTCTTTTCCTTCTCAGAACCTTTCTCAATATGCTCTTGAGAGATTACTATCAAAAACATAAATGGTGATCCTCATAGAAGATTATATCCCAGTTTCTTTTTATCCTTTTGTTCAAACTCTCTCAAGGTTTGACAAGCTTTAAAATAAACCTATCTGTAAGGGGGCATTTACTTTGAATAATATATGATAGATTGATAAAACATAGGATTGAGCATTTACAGGATAATATGGTCAAACAAGCTCAAAATTAATCCACTCGTCAAGGTAAACAATGGATTAGCTTGGATTATATTTTATCAATCCACCCTATCACTCAAAGTAAACGCAGCCTAATAATACTCCCTCCGTCCTCAGGTAGCTGAGTCGTATTCCTTTTTGGGTTGTCCCACTATAGCTGAGTCATTTCCTTTTTTGGCAAAAATTTCTTCTCTCTTACTTTACTCTCCCTTATATTTTATTCTTCTCTCTTCATCCACCTACCTTTTTCCTTTCTACTTTATTCTCCCTTTACTTAACTCACTTAAAACATTTTTTCTTATATCTCGTGCCAAACAGAAACGTGCATCTAATACAGAGAGACAGAGGGAGTATTATTTTTAAAAACCCGACATTCTTCGTATCATGTGGAGCTAAGCCATAAAACATAATTTTCTCATGGTTCACAAAGCTCAGTTAGGCATATACCCATGACACCATATATGAATCATTTAGGTCCAAAATAAAGAAGTTCCCAACACGATTTTATCTAAATTAGTGTGGTAGGTAGTAGGCTAAAAGACACCCATAAAAGGCAACATTAACTGAGTAAATTACCAGAAGTTTAGAGCTGTGAGATGATTCTGCTGACAAGGCTTGCATTAACTGATCCTTCTCGATTGACAACTGCAATCAAAGATCTACATTAGTCATTTTGTTTCTCCAAAGATAAATACAGGTATTCTTTGATACAAAGCAAATGGTAGAAAGACTCAATGAAGCACACTATCATCTTGCAATCGAAGTAAGAGAACTGACCTCCACAATTAATGTATTGATATTTTGAATCATTCTTATTTGATCAGAGGGAAATGCCACAGGTAGACTTTCAAGATTGAGGTATACATTTTCAGGGGAAAACTGAGAACGAGGGCCCTCATCCCCAATCCCGACAGTACCAGAAGCCGAGACTGCAGACTCTGTGGCTGTATTGGTATCTGTATAATCAGTTAGTCAGAAGATAGACAAAAGTTAGAACATGAATCTACAGAGAAATAAAGCTATCAAACTTGGGGTACACCCAACGAAATTATCTTTCCATATAAACAGGTTTCTTCTATCTCATGATAAGTGAGGTATTATATTCATCATTAGCCTTCCATATTGAAAAAAAAGAGATCAAGTTTCATCACGGGATAAAGGTTGCTCATATATGAAGAGAAATCTCTGAGTACATGGGGGAAATCCCTACCAAGATCCTCCGTGGAAGTTGATACATCTGTTTTAGGGGTTGAAGTCTTGCTCAAGTCGCTTGATGTTGACGAAGCTTTCCATAATTTGGATTGTAGCAGCTTTTTCTCTACAGATAAGGAAAAATAGACCATTGAGAAAATAATAGGGATTGTAGCAGCTTATTTACGAAAACTGAAGTAAAACTTTTATAGAGTGGGGGAAAATCCACTAAGGGTAGCAGAAAATGAAACCCTAATTCTATAGTAATCAACCAAGACGACTGAGGCTGGGTACTCTTGAATTAGATGATATTGAACATATGCTGCTCCAATGCATTCCCATTGGAACCAATTTGGTTCGACCAAAATCCAAATGGACAAGTTGGGACGTGATCAGATAGGAAAGGCAATTTTAATATCTCCATTGTTTGAAATCTTCTGTATATTTCCATCTAGGTAGCAGAGTAATATTAACGCAAGACACAAAATATCTTGAAATTTCCAGTTCTTCTGCACAATTACTATTCCAGATTGTAAATAATTGTATTTTCAACTCCTAGTCCTAGTGTCCTAATATAGGAGGAAGCAAGCAAAAAACCACAAGAAATGGAAATTTAAACCATAAAGCTATTGAACTACATGATTAATTTGCTGCAGGCACACGGACTGGAAGAAAAACACAACCTGTTCATCCACTCACAAGTTCAAGGTTAGTTTATTGGATTTTCAAGGGCTTTTCCCCAAACTACTTTCAGAATGGGACTGAACAAAGCTTTTTCGCCAGTTTGCCACTTAACTAGTTGGTCTCTGTAAGGAGAAAGAACACTCACAAGCAATTTCATTTGATCACGGACTAGATTATTCATTTCACATGAAAGCCACCACTTTTGTTATCAACTTAATTTACAAAAAAATTTCTCTCTTCAATTCTCTAGATAAAGCAAACCCCACAGAGAACAATAAAAAATCTACCTTCTTGTAAGGCATCGATAGTAGATTGAAGATCGTGACGGTCTTTCTCAAGGCTTGACATTCTCTTCCTGTGGAATTCATGTGTAAAAGCAATTAATAATTTGATAAAAATAGAAAATACAAACTAAACCATGTTCTCCAATATTATTCCGGTATTCCCACATTCTATAAAGCGGGGCTTAGCTAGCACAAGATATTAGACATGTTCGACCATTACGAAAAGTCAGGTTGAAACCGTCAACCAAACTTTTGACCAACCGTAACCGCGTTTCTTAGTTGAATGTGTAACCAAAGCTATGGTTTAACAGGTAAGGTTACTTCTTAGGGTCATTCAGAAACCATGAAACCAGCAGTGAAGCGCTGGTTAACCGCATTTATCTGTCATATCCAACGCAATTTGACTTGTAGTCATTATGCTTGAAATTAATGGCTAAGATTTATAGAGTGAAACAACCATGGGGGAGGAGGCAAAGCAAACAGTCTGTATTCATCATATTAAAAAAATTGTTTTGAACAGAGGTCAGATCTCTTGAACATTTGAAAGTTGAAACAGAGGTAATGACAATCTTACAGCTGTTAATTCTGATCCTACTTCTAATCTCTCATTCTCTCTCTCAATTCTCATGTCTCAACTCTCATTAATTAACAATAATTATCTATAAACTTCAGAGTCCTCTATTCTTGATATATACTTAATAATTAAATCCAAGTGCTTTCTTTCTTTTCTCTGTTTTCTTTATCTTTCCATTTAACTCGTTATTTGTATGTTGTAAGGAAATTTTATTATTTTTACTAGTAAGTTGAAACCTTTTATTTTAACAGAATTGTAGTCAAAAGTTGTAAATTGCACTTCCATTTGATAATCAATAAAATATATCAATTGTTTACATTATCGTTTGATATTTAATACTCCCTCCGTCCCGCACTACTCGCACTTATTTCCTTTTTGGGCGTCCCAAGTTACTTGCACTCTTTCCATTTTTAGTAAAAAATTTCACCTACAGCCGTCATTTTTGACTTTCCTATACACTCATTCCTTAATCTCCGAGCCGAAAAGGAAATGAGCGAGTAGCCCGGGACGGAGGGAGTACTTTGTTCAATTTTTTTCCACTTTCATATTTCACGTTCACAATCAAGCTTACTTGACTTGCATGTATTTTTAATTTAGCTCAGAATCACTAAATACATGTGTGAGTTCTTTTACAAAGAAAAAAAAACACAGTAGTGTTTAGTGACAAAGAAAGGACGCCCAAAAATTATTTTAGGAAAACCAATCAAACGAAAAATTATAATAAACGGAGAACTTCAAACCTGTAAGAATAAATCTCTGCTTGGGAGTTCTCCAACTCCCTCTCTAGTTTCAACTCATTGGACCTCAAGCGCAATGCCTACATAGACACGAAGATGCAAAACAAAAAATAAAGTGATAGAGATCAAGATTGAGAATTAAATTTGAACTACAACAAATTTGAAAAGGGAGACAGAGGAATGCAAAGTAATACCAGAAGAAGACATCATTGATGCTACAGAATCAAAATAGGCATATCAACAATGTGCACAGTGTGTTAATCAAATGTCCAGGCATATGAAGAGAGAGAGAGAGAGAGAGAGAACATTTAAGAGACTTGACACAATCAATACATATTTTTTATAATTATGCAAGTCTTTATTTCTATAACAGATCAGGTTAGTATTATGACAATTCCTTTTTGTCATTTGGCAACATAGTTACCTTAACATCATTTATAAATATCCACAGCATTATGCTAAAATTATATATTTAATGCGTGAATACAAATCCCAACTCTTTGGATGGATCCCTAAAAATGTGGTTTAGCCCATGACATTTTTTTTATCATTTTCCTCATCATGTGACACACATATAAAACACAAGATGAAGTGATTGAATATTTGAACGAGAGGATACACCCAAATAAACTCATCGTATTTACATTTTTCTTCGCACGGTCAAGACCACATTAATGATTTATATCTGTGAAATGATTTACCTTTTCTTCCAGTGCAATTACTTCAGAAGCCAATAGTTTTGCGCGTTCATCAGCAGCATTGCATTCCAGCAGGACATTAGAATATTCCATTTTTACAGCCTCAAGTTCTACCTAAAGATTTTCAACATGTGTTGGTGAGGTGTGATTCACGGAAGAGCAGGAAAGACTATGAAATTTAACTACAGACTACTTACTACAGTCTGCTGGAGAAAAATCTAAGATACTAAGTCCAAAAGATATTAATGGTTAGGAATTAAGTTAATTTGAAGAAAATTTAAGACACAATTAAAGGACTAGTTTTAGTATGCAGGTGTTCAGACAAACATACAACAGTAAAAGGACACTAAGGGAACAAAATTATTACTCAGTGCACAATAGTAATATTGACAGTCTCAATTTTTAAACACTAACCAGTTGGGCTTTGATTTCTTCCTGCAACCTTTCAAGGTCAAACTTAAGCTGGTTGACAACTGTTCCCTGAAGTTAAAGGAACAGAGAACAAAGAGTCATCATTCAATAAAAAGAAAGAAAGAAAGAAATTAATGCAGCATTTAAAAATGACAAAATTAGACCAGTGTAAGAAGGCAAATAGCATAATACATTAGCTCCTGGTTTCAGTATTGTGCTTCATAGACCTCAAAATTACTGCAATGATTCACTCAACTAAAGATAACTTTGTGAGATTCTTAATAATGCAAAAAAAAGGTACAACTCTGAGGGAGTGAACTTAAGGTCATTTATTATCTATGATCTAATCACATTCATATGCAGAGTAAAATCTGGTGTGTTACTAATACAAGGAAAGTAAGCAAAAAAGCGGGGATACATATGTTAATTGTTGTTCAGCAGAAAAAATAAGCTCAGGCTCAGCCTTCATACACGCTTTGACAAGATCCTCCATATGCTTGAGTGAAATAAACATGTTATAGTGCTTAATATCATAATAAATTATATTGGAACAAGATCCTCCACAAGAGTGAACAAGTTTTTAGTTTAGAATAGTGTGAATTTATCTGCATGCACGCACATGCAGAGAGGTGCATTACCTTTCATCTAGTTACTCCTATCAATGACCAAGCCCCGGTCAAAGTTAGAACAAACAATCACTACTACTAGTTTAGGAATTGGAATGAGTTTCAAACCAGTTCATTTGAGTCGACATATGACACTATTAGGATATTGCAATAGAAGTTAGCCAAAACAAACAAAATCATGTTTTAAGAGCAATAGCTTCAAATGGGTATAAAAAGAAGCTTTTATATAATAAGCTTATTATCATATTCAACACGTGGAGAACCAGGCATGAATGCAGATTAACAAAGCAAGTAAAACTGCAACCTAAGCCGAGAATGGCAAGTTCAGACCTGTTTATTAGAGCTATCTGTTAAAGCTGAGTTTTCAGAGGCCAAAACTCTGATATTCCCCTCTGAAGCTATATTATGATATTTGGTGTTAGCCACACACGCACAAAGGCACCCAATACAAATAAAATCACATGGTAAGAGCAATAGCTTTACTTTGAGAAACAGAGCAGTTGATATACAAAAAATGCAATACAGGAATACTTATTTCCAGTCACATGGAGAACCAGCAATGAATGTAGACTAGCAATGCAACTAAAACTGCAACAAATGCTGAGAATGATAGGTCCAAACCTGTTGATTATAGCTATCTGTTAAAGCTGAATTTTCAGAAGCCAAAGACTCTGCTAATGCCCGTGAAGCTTCAAGAGCACGTTGCAACGAGAATTTCTCTTGTGTCAAATCTTCGATATGCTGCAACGGGACAAGTTATTAATTATTTCTTTAAGGACCAAAAGAATGCAATAGAAATCAATTCTCTCATTGTAAAAATGAAGAAAGGAAAAAGTAGATGCACAATTAAGTTACCGAAAAAGGACTAATTATTTTTCAAAAAACTGCACAATTTAAACCACCCCACCACCAACACCCTGCATGATTCCCTTTAGTCTTTATAGATTACTAAAGAATCTTTTGTTTTATATTCGCAAAAAATTAACTTACCGAAAAAGGACTAATTATGACCAGAAGGCACTATTCTGCATTCTGATGCAGATTATATTGTAGTAGTAGACTCTTTGATCAAAATATCATTGAAATCGTGAGTATGAATGCAGCCTTCAGCATAAACAATGACAACATTTCTAGTGGTATGAGTTTCCAGAAAATAGATACCAGATATTTTTCATGGTACAACTAAATATAGCATAAGTGTTGCAACTTGCAATAATGAGTGTTATCTTCTTGCGGGCATTGCTTCATTCTTTAGATATTAAAAACATACTGCACGATTCTAATGAAGCATAATAAGCCTTATTCTGCTTCATTTGTAGGATCTCACATTTGGGCAGCTCTAAGGACAATTTTGATCATGCAGTACGGTTTTAATATCTAAAGAATGAGGCAGATGATATCATACTATATACTAGGTGAATGGTTATCAAGTGTTCAGAAGTGGTCCTGCTCTAAAACATAAGTTTTAAGCGTAAATTGAACATGTACTTTTTGTACTTGATCTCTCTAACTGACTATAAATTATGGGGTTAGTGGAGCATGTCAAATAAGTGTCTGGTACTGTATATGAATGCTGAGGTCAGAAATATGGGAATTTCTTTTCAGCATGGAGATTAAGAAAGAGATGTTTAGTGTGTTAAGGGGGGAGATTGTAGGAGAGAGCTGAGAGAATAATGTAATAAGTACATAGAGAATAAAGTAGGGAAGAGATAAATGTGTTAATTTTACCCAAAAATGGATATGACTCTATTAGGATGGAACGTCCCAAAGAGGAAATACGACTCTAGTCTATTAATGCAGAACGGAGTGAGTAATTTATTTCCTTATAGTTTGCTTGGATTTCGAAGATGGCGTTCTAGTTCATAACTTATTATCAATGATTGCAACACTTTTGCTATATTTAGTTATAGCATGAAAATAATCAGCATCTATTTTTCTGGAAATAAATGTTGTCATTATTTATATTGAGGGCTGCATTCACACTCACGGTTTTGGTGAATATTGATATTTAATAGATTTCCAGGACAAGAAAAAGTATCACACGCAAATAAGATGTATCATAAATCTAGATAATAGAACAACGCAATGCTCCCGTTATCGCCTCCCCAGCAAAAAGAAATTAAAGAAAACTCAGTCAACCAAAAATATTGTGAAAGAGACAACAAGCAGTATACGAACCTGTTCTAAAGCAGCAAAGTCTTCATTCTGCTTCTGGGAAAAGAAGTCATGTTTCTGTTCTGTGATATTAAATAAGCCAACGCCATCCCCAGATGAAAATGTAGTGTTAGTGAATCTATGTGGAACTGATGATGCCAAACCATCCACTGGGTGAACTTTGGAACTCGATATATCATCTTTTTCTGTGCTAAAGAGAGGAGGAGATGATGAAGGGCCTTTTGAGATCTGAATGGAATCTAGAAAAGATGGACGGGTTCTTCTCCCAGATGCGGGTGGAGATGTGGGTCCACGATTTGATGAGCTCAGTGTCTCGGAGTTGTAATCAGATTTATTATCAGAGGTCCACAAAAACAAATTGTTTGTACTCTCTGAATGATTAAAAGCACTGCCAAATTTCTTCCCTTCCATACCAGATAACACAGAGAACTTCTCTTTAAGTCCGATTGCCGGGTCGCTTATATTTGAGGAAGAATGCTGAGGCTCTACCATCCCAGAGGAAGACCACAGAATGACATACAGAACAAACAACATACCTTATCATATAATTTCAGAAGATATCAGAACAAAAACAATGAGTGTGTTACAGCGAATGGTTTTACCTATGAAAGATGGCATGGTTAGTTTGAAATCCTCATCTCTGCTATTACCAAGAGAGCTGACGAAATTTTTCGGCTTAAAATTGGCTGTATAAATAGATGACGTACTTGAATTAACAAGCGGGACATCCTTCTCTGGACGATGAATGTCATTTGATGGGTACTTATCTAATCCATCAGAAGTAAGGTAACTGGAAGCATGGTTTTCCCCAGAAGCAATTTCAACTGATATTCCATATTCATCCTTCCTGCTCTGAAATTTATCTTGAGGGCTTTGATATTGTTCCAAATGGACGGAGGAAGCATGATCTCTGTAACCTTCATTATTTGAGTAAGAATGCACGAAGTCGGATGCAATTATGTCATTGTTTCTGTCTAAAAGAGAGGAAGTTGCATTCTTATCACTAGAAGAAATAAAATCATTTTGTCTAGGAATATCATATTCCTTCTCAGCAATCTTAGGAACATCATTTGACGTCTCCGGTCGACCTTCAGATATCGTATCTGAAGTACCTACTCCATTAGATTCGGTGGGGCGTACATTTTCTGTTTCTGGAGGTTGTTTTTCATTTATAACATTAGTAGAGGAAGCTTTCTTTGCAGCTCTCTTTCGACGAAACTCCTCTAGCTGCAATTTAGTAGTTACACAACAGTAAGACTGCTAAATAATAAACTATCCACGCGAAGACAAATGTGATCAAGATGGGAAGATAATCAGCACACCAAACAATTATCAAACAGAGGATGCAACACAAAGTGCCAAAACTTGCCGCTTAACTTTTAAAGCTAATGCCATACAAAAAAAATGCCGATTAAGCATCAGATCAATCTACGAATTCTACTAAAACGTGAATTGAAATCAATAATAGAACAAATGCAGATTTATTCAATAAGTTTCCTAGAGGTAAAATCGTGAAAACAACGTCTAAACAAACAAAACGATCCCAATCAACGCCGTTCGAGATGCCACACAGAGAAAACGAAAAATACCTTCTTCTTTCCAGCTTCCAAATGCTCTTGCTTCTTCAATACCTGTGCCGACGCCATCGAAAATTCTTAGCCACCAAATTCTCACCTTCTCATAAAATTCCGTCACAAAAAAACCCTATAACTCTCCTCAATTAACCAGATCACACCACTAATTTCCCTACAGATACACCCACGAATTCCGTTACACGCAACAATCAAACTGCGAACTAGACAAACCAATAAATCAATGCAAACAACAAAAAAACAATAAGTTTTTAAACTAGGGAAACACAATCCTTCCTCTTCTATATAGAATTGGAATAGAGATTTCCGATCTGGTCGGAGAGAGAAAGGGAGAGATTTCCTGTGTAAAGGTTTTCTCTCTCTATTTTCATCTCCAGTAAATTTAAATTGGTTTAAATGGGGAATGAGATCCAAAAACGCACCAACTGAAGAACGAAACGCAGCTTCAACTTTTATTTTTTCTTTTTTTATTAAGTTTATTTTTACTGTGGTAGATGTATTTACTTTAAATTTTTATTTATATTTACAAAAACATGCACTATTTGATTTGTTAAAATCATAAAATAAATATATTTAACAAAAATACAATATGTGTATATAATATTTGATACTATGATAATTAGAATTGGTAATTTTTTTAATTTACGAATCTGACAAAAATACTAAGTGGAGTATTTTTAAATGTTTATATGAAAAAGTATTCTATAATAAAATAAACATATTATATAAAAAAAAGAACAAAAAAACTTGATTTGCTTTATATTCAGTATTTTGATTTATGAATCTAACTAAATGTTGCAGTATTATAAACTTTTTAATGAAAAATATCCCATAATAAAAATAAACATACAAAACCTAAATAAAGAAAAATAAAATAAAAAGTTTGTGTTTCATTCTTTGAAACGACGTCTAATCGTCTATGTTATAGTAAAGCAATACATCGTGTAAAAAAAACCATACGCTTTTGGTGACACGTGCGCATCAATAATGTACCCTTGTGAATTGTTGACAGATGACATATTTTAGGTGTAATCCAAGTCAAATCATATTATGCTGGCACAATTAATTCTAATTTTGATTTAAAATTTATCAACTTCAATTTCAAAGGATTTTAAGAGCATCCACAACCGTGCTCTTGCCAGCGGCACGGTTGTGGGCCCGGGCGGTACTATTCATGCCTGCTCTCTGGCAAGAGCACAACACCCACAACTGTGCTCTTCCGCAAGGACGAGCACAATTAATATAAAATTCAATTACACAAAAACATTTCCATAATATTAAAATTCATTTAAAACCCACAATAAATATTACAAATGACAAATAAAACTAAACATTGCATAATTAAAATCCTAAAAATTAAAAATTACATAATTAAAATCCTAAAAATTAAAAATTACATAATTAAAATCCTAAAAATTAAAAATGACACTACTCGTTGCCGAATTTCGCCCACATGTAGTTGATTAGGTCTTCTTGTAGTTGATTGTGGATTTCAAGGTCTTCTTGTAGTTGATTGTGAAATCCATTTGAGATTTTGAGTGGGTGATGAATGTGTTGATAGTTTGTATGAGAATTATGAATGAGAGATGAATGAGAGATGATTTGATGTGATAAATGGATGATGAATGTGTGTATTTATAGATGATTTTGGGGAAAAAAATCAAAAAAAATCAAAAAAATTCAGAAAAAACGGGAAAAAAACGGCCATATTTTTGGGATTTGGAAAATATTTTTTTTATTTTTTAGCATTATTTATAATTAAATACCGATTTTTAAAAAAAAAAAAAAAAGTTTAAACACAACGGCTATGCCGTTGACGAATGGGAGCGCGCCACGTGTGCGTCCGCTGGCACGGACGTGCTCGATACATCGAGCAGCGCCGTGCCAGCGGCGCGGCTGCAGCGGCGGCGGTCCTGCGCCTTGCCAACGGCGCGGACGGCGGTGGCGTCTTTCGCCACCGCTGCGGATGCTCTAATGCTTCTATAAGTCAGCCTACAAAATCCTTGGATTAATGGTAAGGTTGATTACTTAAATCTACAATCGTTTTGTCTTTCGTGTCCTAATTGTCGGAAAATTCTCATATGAAAATAAAATATACTCCACTTTTCACTCATGAAATATTAATTTGTTAGTTTATTGCCATGTTTTAGTTTCCAGTTGTACACAACAGAACACATGCATGCCAAAAATTCATCCGCCTATAAATTAATTTGTTACGTTTATTCTTATTGCAATTAAAAATGACAATAGATAATGCTTAAATGAAAATGAAAGATAGATATAATAAAACTTTAGTATATATATTTATAGAAAGTAATTTAATGAGCATTCCTTTTTAAAATGATAACAATAACTTTAGGAATGATATTATGAAATGGAAAATGATATTAGTCTTCATAGATAATGATTTTGTATAATATTGAAAAAGATATGGATTGGTTTTGAAATGAAAAAGACAAAATGGAGGTATCGAATTGAAAATTATACTGAGTCTTGCTTCATCAATAATGATTTGTATTGAATTGAAAATAATTTTGGACTTTCGTAGCAATATTATATCGTCTTACACAAAAATAATACTATTAATCTCTGGATACTCTATTTCCAAATTATGATTATTAGACTAAAATCATTATTGATAAGAACAACATCATTTTTCCCATTTTAGAGTATCAAGCAATTTGTATTATTTTAAGAGGGCGTTATCATATGAATTGTAAAATATAATCCCCCGTCCCACAAAAATATGGATATTTAGAACGGCATAAGAATTAATGCATAATTATTAGTGGATAATGAGGTCCACTTTATTAGCGAGAAATAAGTTACCAAAAATAAAAGGGAATATTTTTATGGGACATCAAAAATAGAAAATGTCTCTATTTTTATGGGACGGAGGGAGTAATAATTTTTTTTAAATACAATTCATTAATTTCTTCACATTAATTGGAGATGATCAACAAATCAAATGAATAAAGTATTAATAAATTTAAACGAAATTCATAAATAAATATTCTTTGAAAAAATAGATCAAAGTACTTTAAATCAATAAAGAAAAAAATCAACCACACTTCAATTATATAATTATTAAAATCATCGTACTTTACATTTTTGTATTTTCAAATAACTTAACAAATAAAATATGTTTAATATTATGAACAATCCATTTTATAAAGATATGCATTTTCATTTTTTGAAAATAATTCTTTAAATTATGAATAATCCAAACTAATAAAATGACTCTTTTAAACGGTGGACAGAGAATAACAAAAAAAAGAAGTGTCACATACTCAAATTTAATAGTGTGCATAGTCACCAAAGATTTACTGATTTAGTTTACATTATAAAAGTAAACTTACAAATACTCCAAAATACAAGAAAAAAATCAGTGGTCAATCCTCACCAAGGTGTCAATCCTATTTGATATACCCTACTAATAGATATTCTGCAAGTGGAAAATACATATATAGTCTATGCTTCAACTAGATATATAAACAAGGAAAACATTAAATTATATGGAAAGTTTCTTCAGATTCCATGTATAATAAATACACTATATATGAAAGAGATATCCATTATTCTATTTAGAGTGAACTGCACCAAATGACCCTAACTTTTCGCTGTGTAACGGCAGAGCCCCCTAACTTTTAAAAATCACACCAGAGGGATCTAACAAAATATGTAATCACAAAACGTGTATATTTTGCCATTTTTCGGACGAAAATGTCCAAATGGGCTGAAGGGCAGTTTAGACCTTTTACGTACTACACCTGCTCCCTATGCCTGCACATAGTCTGCATGTGCAGGGGCTGTCTTGTAAAACAGTATAGTCGTCATAATTCCATTCTCCTATTTTCTTTCTCCATTCCCTCCCTATCCGTTTCATTTTCGTTTTTCATATTTCCATCTCTAACATAATAGACGATTATATTTTGTTCGGCATCTGTTCGGCATCTGGAAATTACGGGTTTTCATCTGGATTTCACTGAATTTAAGGTATCCACAAGGGTTTAAGCGATTTCAGCTGGAATTTTATTTTGCAATTGGTGGTTGATTTTTTTGTTGTAGGGTTAGCATCTGAAAAACTAATTTGCAATTCTTGGTCGAATTTAATGGTTGTAGGGTTACAGTCGGGGCATGTGGAAAATTTTGCTGTTCTTGGTTGAAGTTTACAGTTGGGCAGAAATTTTAGTTTTTGTGCTATGTGCTATGTGCTATCTTTTCGACGAAATTGAATTCAGGCCGTGTTGAATTCTTGCATTGCTGAGTTGAATTTTATATTGTCAAATTGAATTCAGGTCGTGTTGCAATGTCTTCTTCTTCTTCTTCTTAATCTTTCAGCTCAAGCTTCAATTGGAATTGGCCTCGTCCCGAAATTGTGAAATGTAATCACGATCTTGAGGCTGAGCTTGTGACATCTAGGACGGCTGCTAACCCGGGTAGACGTTACTATCGCTGTCCAATATGGAAGGTTAAAACCATGTATTTTGGTCCTTTTTCCATTAATTTTCTTGGCATAAAGATTAATGAGGAAGTATTATGCAGGAAGATGATTGCAAGTTTTTTCGATGGGTTGATGCGAGTCTATCCCCAAGTCAAGACAGTTACTTTCAGAGAGTGAAACTTGAGCGAGACCAATTCGAATCTGAAGTTCGAGCCAAATCGGTACTTGAAGGTGTTCTGCAGGAGAAATTGTGCATGAAAACTGAGGAGGTTGAAACCTTGAAGTTACAACTGGGCATGAAAACTGAAGAGTGTGATGATTTGGCGCTAACAATTGGTAAAACGGCAAAAACTCTCCGACGGTTAAAAATCACTATCTTGTTCTTATGTATTGTAATTTTTCTACTGTTATAACATAGCTATGTCGTGTTCACTCCGTCGTTATCTTCTGCTGTGGATTGATTACGCTTTGCAAAGCTTTGTTTTAATCTATGCCTGAAATTACGAATGAGGTTACTCAACTATGACTGAAATCACGACTGAGGTTAGTAAAATATGACCGAAATCACAAATGTCTGATGATGATTGTTTTCTTTATGCCTGAAATCACGAATGAAGTTACCCAACTATGATTGAAATCACAATCACATACTATGTAAAAAATGGATACAAACCGACGAAGTACTCTTATCAAATACCACCAAAATATGTCATGATATCATTTCTACCAAAATACTAGAGTAATTTGTTACAAAATAGTCTGTAACATACATAACATACATATCATATCATGACTGCCACCAAAATATACAAACTCGTAGTTACCATACACATCATATCAACATTGCCACTGTAAATTGTTCACCCATCCCAAACAAACACAAAGTTTTAATATTAAGTAAAGCCCGTCAATCTTGATACCGCGGCGGCCGCATCTCTGGGGCTGAGTTCTGGTCCGAGTGCTTGGTCCCGGATTTGAAACATTAGGCTGCAACACTTAACAGCATAGTAAGTATATACGAGAAAGCACTGTGTACAATTAGAGAATATATGTTTATTGCATATTACCTCTCGGCAATTATTTGACGATTCAGGCAAAGTACTCTCACCACGTTCACGCGACTCGTTGGGCTGCGAAGTCTCCCCAACCTGAGAACGGGCATCTGTCCGAGGATCATTGCTGCATGTCCTCCTATTATGACCTTCTTGACCGCATCGACGACATTTCATCATGAAGGTGCGACGCAATGACTCACCTCCGTCCGCATGAAGACGAATCTGGGGCTCTTCACGTCTCCGTTTCTTCGGCCTACCACGCTGTCGCTTTGTCCGCGGGGGCGCCAGTTCCAACGCACCAGCACAAGTAGACTTGGACCAATTGTCCACCCCATTGATGGGGTAAAGGACATTCTCATACATCATGATCATTGTGGACTTCAAATAATATCGGGAGACGAATCGCGTCACGTCGTCGCCATTCTTGTTGATTGTTGCGATAGCATGCGTGCATGGGATTCCGGTTAGCTGCCACAATCTGCAGGAGCATGTGAAATCACGCATGTTGACTACATACTGGCCAGACGGCCCAGTTACTTGGTACGAAGACTGTCCGTTCCATGTAGCCCTCCACGATGACGCCCTCGCGTACCACTTGTCAACAATCTCCTTGATAACAGGAGGGACTGCGTGATCGTAACTTTTGATCCACTGGCCTCTGATCTGAATTCTTTCCATTTGACTTGTTCGAATCTCCTCCAACATGCTGATAATTGCTTTCTCTCGAGCCAATGTAATCTTCGAATTGAATGTCTCACAAAAGTTGTTCAGGAGCACATCACAACAAGTGTGTGGAGAGAAAAATGCCTTAACCCAATTTTCTTCGGGAGCAACTCCAGAAAGCCACTTATGTGCTTGGGGATACTCGGTCTGCAAAGCATCCATCTTGTCCACATAATGTTCGAGGGTGGTACTCGAGGCAATCTCCCACAAACGTTCTTTGAAATTTTCTCCAACAAATCTCTTCTTGAAATTGTTGTATATGTGCTGCACACAAAAGCGATGCTCGCTTTGTGGGAATTCCTCAGCAATCAATTTTGCAAGCCCCTGATGCAACACAACAAAACATTATCACAAAATCACAGTTCAAGTACATCATGTATTGATCAAATCACAGATAAAATAAAATCACATACCACGTACATTATGTAATATTGAAATCACAGTGACCATACCTTTTGTTGGTCAGACATAAACACATATCGTGGCCCATTTGCATGCAAGTTTAGGTTATCAGACAAGTACTCCACGAACCACTTCCACTAGATATAACTCTCGGCTTCAGTCATAGCCCAAGCAATCGGCCACCAGCCATTGTTGGGATCAATCCCCATTGCTGTCATGAGCTGTCCTCTGTACATCCCTCGCAAGAAACAAGCGTCGAAGAAGATAATTGGCCGACATAATTGCATCCATCCATTTTTCAATGGTCCTAGGCACCAGTAGAACCTCAGGAATCTCGGGCCGCTCCAATTCGGCTTTGTAGTAGAACAAGTTTCTCTATTGGGTTGCCGCAGAGCCGAATATGCCATCTAGTGCGTGCTCTCGGGCCCGATATGCCTTCATCCTACCTATCTTCAGGCCAAAATCTTCATCGACACACTGCCGTATATCTGCAAGTGGAATGTGAGGGTTGGCTTTGATCTTCTCCATATAACGCTCACCTAGCCACTTTGTCGTCAGCCACTTCGAATCCAACACCTGGGAGCATGTGTGCGCGTGATCGCGTTGCATATTCATCACAACGTAATCATGACCGTTGTGTATTTCGTGCTTCCTCAAGTATACATACCACTCACACCCTTGCCCTTTACAAATGGCTCGAAGCTTGTCGCCGTTATTTCTTTTCACATGCACCCGCCTTCTGGTCATTATTGTGTACTGTCTCAACACGTCATAGAAGAAATCCCTATACTTAAAAACATCACCCGGCTTCCACACCGGAAGTTCATTACTCTCGAGCTTGAACGGGGTAAACTTTATGCCGCTCTTCTTCAAACCCTCCAAACCCTCCAAATCCTCGAGGTCATCAACATCTTGTAACTCGTCCACAGCTTCTTCCTCGAAAAGTGGGTTGTCTGTCATGTTCCTCTTGTCCACATAAGGCGAATACTTCCTCCGCCGTTTATCTCCTGACCCCCCTGACCCCGGCTGGTCTTCGCCTTCACCCGACTGGTCTTCGCGTCCACCTGGCTGGGCTTCGCCTTGACCCGGCTGGTTTTCGCCTTCAACTGGTTGGGCTTCGCCTTCACCTGGCTGGTCTGCATTCTCTGGCTCCTGTCTCGCCTGTTGTTGGAAAATGGATTCGTAATATGAGGTGAAAAGCTGCTCATCTCGGCACATGTGTGCCAACGAGATAAAATGGTCCATCTCATCATCTTCATCATCAGTCGGCGGTCCCTCGTTATGTAGATGGCAGCCGTCCGGAACGTACTCAAACGATGGAATGTATACCTCCTCTTGAGGTTCTACTCCCGGAACATCATGTACTTCCGGAATACCCTGTACCTCGGGTCCAGCTTGCACTTCCGGTCCAACATGCACTTCAGGCCCATCATGCACTTCCTGTCCAGCTTGTTCCACATCACGTTCAAGTCCGGGCATTAGCAATTCATCTGGAATCTCCTCTATAATGGGAACTTCCGCATGCAGTTGACATTGCGGTTCGACTAAAAAATCCAGGGTCGGGTTGTACACACTATCGTCAACATGCTGAACATCTTCACTATGAATAGATTGCCCCATCTGATTTAACATAAAATCACAAATGAACACCATACATACAAGCATAAATCACAATTATATTACAAAAGTTGTGCACTAACCTCTGCCACGCTATCAGGGTCTACAATTGCTTCATCTTCATGCAGGAGAATCTGACCAAAAGATGAATCACATATGAATACCAAACATAAACAATAAATCACAAACATATTCCACAGTGGTGTACTAACCTCTGCATGGTCTATATCTGCTTCAACCTCAACCTCATGTTGTTTAACGTGTTCACTTTTGCTACCTTCATCTCCATCTTCTACCTCAATCTCATCTCCATCTTTGCATTCATGGACATCTCCTTGTCCAATAACTCATCGACTGCATCATTCTCTTCAACCTCCACCACAACAGCTTCTGCTTGGTCTGCACTACATGATGCAAATGCATCCATCAAATTCTTACTTGGTGCATCATCTTCCCTCTTCCATTCGCGACGTTTGTCTTCTAAGCTTTTGGTCAAATACTCTTCAAACTCGATATCCCTGGGGTACCACTCAAGCATCAATAATGGTGCCGATGGTTTCCTCTGCTCCTCATGCTGATGTTTCTTCCTTTTTGGTTTACTCTTACTCTTCGGCACAATTGGGTCCGGTTCGTCAAGCTCTTCAATGACCACAGTGGTTTTTTTACAAGCGTTCACAAAATTTAGAAGCTCCTCCTCTTCTTGAGCAAGGCGGCCGCCTTTGTCAGCTCCATGAGATAAATGTGAACAAGCTTTGTGCTAGTAGCCGCGACTTCGAGAAAAGGGGCCAGATGTGGATCGTCCGTAATGGGCAGCAATGGACCTCCTATGTCCACGCCCATACAACCATAACTGTACATTGGATGAACGTAATAGAACTCACAGATGGTTTTCCTATTGTACCCCAACCGCAACACCATTGCGGAAAGATCTAAGAGCTCGAATTGGCGAATCCAGCAATAGTCGAAGAATGTCAATTGCTCCCCAACATACTTCTTCTGTCCATTGATTTCGAAGATTGACCCTCCGTGATTAAAAGCGACGGAAAACATCCCGACATGGTCCCCTGTTAGGGGGTTTGTATCGAATTAGAAAACTTCCAAATTTAAACCAAACAATTTCACATATAAAGTCCTAATTTCCCAAACGCGACGACATCAAAACAATTTCACAAAACAACCAATTTTCGGAGCCCTAAATCACAGTCAAAATCGCTTGCTTGGAATTTTAAATTTGAACTTACTATATTCGTCTTCCGGAACAAAGAAATCCAGCCGAGGATCGCGAATGCTCCACGTTTCTGGGTCTACGTCGATTATCTCCGGTCGACCCCTTCTACCGTATCCAGGTGATGCCGGAGGTGATGGTGACGCAGAAGATGGCGTTGGCGGCTTCTTTTTGCCCCTTGAAGAACTACGGCCGGAACTTAATCTCCGTTTTGGAGGCATTGATGAAAATGGCGTGAAAGGCAGCGGCGTTTTCCGAGAATTAGTAGAAAATTGTGGTGAGATACGGTTATGCAGACGAAAATGATGCAGTTAAAGTGGATTGGAGGGAAAAATGAAAGAGAAACTACCGCCTAATTGTTTTGGCGAAATGGCTACAAAATTGGAAATTACAATGCAGGTCCGAGGGTTTGAAAATAATAGGGGACAAGAACCATGCTTTTCAGTCACATCAAATCTTTTCGCAGGTCCCATCAACAGTCCATGCAGTAGCGGCGGCCATACAAAAGGCCGGTTTTGCCCTTCCAAGCCCTGAGGGTATTATGGTCCGAAAATACACGATTTGTGATTACATATTTTGTTATATCCCTCTGGTGGGATTTTTAAAAGTTAGGGGCCTCTGCCGTTACACAGCGAAAAGTTAGGGCCATTTGGTGCAGTTCACTCTTCTATTTATTTAAATAATTAATCATCATCACGATTATTGTCAAGTCATTTTATACGTAAATATACAAAAATGGTAGCTTTATATTAGAACATTATTTGTTTTATTTTATTATGAAACCATGGAGATATTTCATGTATTAACTATTATGAATTAACTTTGATAAGATTAAATTTTTTAATTGGGGGTCACTATCACTTTTGTTATAGTAGTTTTAGTTTTTGATAATTTTAAATTTAAATGTTATTTATGGAATTTTTGTTTATGGAACTTTTTGATGGTATATAGTAAAGGATAAAATGTACTAGTATTAGTTTTTATAATTGTGTGAAGGGGCTCGTAGATTTCAAAGGGAAGGAGTTTTACCAAGAGGGACAGGATCAATCCACTCTAAACCGTACCTTTCTTGGTTGGAGAATCCGATCAAAGAGATGACAAACAATTGGTGATATATCTTCACTTTATAGTTTATTGTTATAGTTGAATAATTTAAAATCCAGAAATGTGATGACATTTTAAATACCAAGAAACTATGTGATCACATCTGCTAGACAAAATAACCCACTTTAATTTCATTTAATGTCTTGTCTCATTTATTAGGTTGAGCGTGGTCTCCCGTGGAAGAAGGGAGTGTATAAAGAATTAAATGAGTACACTTTTAATAGATGATACTCAAAGGCCTTAAAAATCCTATAAGTTTATTTGTTTTCTCTCTCTTTCCAGTTTAAAATAACATTTGGTCTAATCTTTTACATAATGTTTCAAAACAACTATTTTGCAGCCATACACTGGCAGTCTTTCCCCACTCGTACCGGTTCAGTAAAGGAGGAGGCGTATTAGAAATGGGCAACTCACCCCTTAAAAGGCCCCTTATCCACACTTATATAGATTAGATTGGATCTTCACCAAGTCGATGTGGGACAGAATTTAGAGAATTTAACACGCCCCCTCACATGTGGGCCGGAAAGGACATCAGTCTTCCATCACGTGGGTAGGCAATGCAAGAGAAACCATCATCGATGTGGGCCGGAAAGGACATCGATCTTCCACTCGTGAGGTAGATAAGAGATAAAGAGAAAACCATTATCGATGTGGGCCGGAAAGGACATCGATCTTCCACTCGTGAGGTAGATAAGAGATAAAGAGAAAACCATCATCGACTTGGACCCGCTCTGATACCATATTAGAAATGGGCCACTCACCCCTTAAAAGGCCTCATAAGGGGGAGGGTTATCCACACTTATATAGATTAGATTGGATCTTCAACAAGTCGATGTGGGACAGAATTTAGAGAATTTAACAAGGCGATTCATTAGGTGAGTTCTATAATCTAACAACTCATATTTACATGGAAATTTCTTCTTTATGCTTTGGTTTGTGCATAGTGATTGCGTGGCAAGCAAATGTATATGAATGTACTTGTATGCTTTGGAATAGATGAGTTGGAACTAGCTTGCAAAGGGGTGACTGTTTGTTGTGAATTTGGATGGACACCTCCAATATAATCAGTATCATATGGCATATTTAGTCTGTCTTCCTCAGCACTAGCTTCTCATATCTAAACAATTGAAAATTCTATCTTCAATATTTGTTTCTACTAAAATTGGAAATGATAGTAAGGGTAAGATAAGAGAATAATACATGTGTTCATATCAGATTAGATTGCATGAAAATTCAAGATAGGAAAATAGTACATCTGTTCATATCCAATTCGAGTAAAGTTGGAAATGATAGTAGAGTAACCATAAGATTAGAGTACGGGAAAATTCAAGATAAGAGAATAATACATCTGTTCATATCGAGTACATGAAAAATTACATTACAGACAACTTTTTGCGATATCTCATGAACTTTGCGGCTGCATTGTAATCATTTGAGACAAGATTCAAAACTCTCCGATAAATGTCGTAGCTTCATCAATATCCAGACCAACCACGTTAGCTGCTGCGACTTTTAAATAAAAAATTTGTTTTCCCTGTACTGGTTCCAAAGTACTTAAAAATAGCGATAAAGAAGGATCAGCTTTGAGTAGCTCGTAACCTGAAGCGAGGACATGCGAATCCAATCACATTCCCTTCAGCATGTTTACAGTTTCAATATCAAGGTTAATGAGTGTATAAAACGTGAGAAATTTGAAGAGCTTTAAGCTTTTCATTTTCTAAATCTTTTGGCTTTTCACTTCTTGGGTAACCTCCAATATGTTTATGAGGTGTCTTAACGTCAAGACCTCTCATATGGTCACTCCTATCCTATAAATAGGTGTGGATTTGAGAGATGGAAAAAACACCAACAAATCATTCTCTCTTCTCTTTAGCTCTTAAGCATTCTAGTTTGCATCTTGTTCCTTTTATTGTATTTACTTTGTTTTATTTACATTCTAGTTTTTGGTTCTTTTGTAATAGCAAGAGTTTGCCCGTGTAAAAGGCTACAATATTTCCAACAATCGCAAGACGAGATATTGTACTCTTGCTGAAATCATGTCGACCAAAGCTGGAATGAAGAAACGAACAGTCGCAATGTTCATGGGCTACGAAATGGTTAATTCCTTGAGATCCATTCTCTTGAGAATTGTTTTTATCGTTTGTCATTTGACAAGCAAGACCAATTTAAATTTGGTAGTAGTAATTGGGATGCATGGGTTGATGAATATATCAATGCACATTTGGTTCAATATAATTGTGTACTTATTGTTGGAAACAATACTGTGCAAATTATTTGAACGTGGTGTTATAAACAACAAAGATCACGAGGTGATCGCAATGGTCTCCGATGTGGACCATGGTAATAATCCAAATGAATGGTTTGTTGATACTGGTGCTACATGTCATGTGTGCTCCGAGAGAAGCGTTTTTTCTACTTACAAATCTATTGGAGGTAGAAAAGTACGTATGGGAAACCAAGCCTCTTCTAAGGTGGTTGGTGTGGGTAATGGGTTCCTAAAATTATGATCAGGAAAGGTTCTTACCCTTAAGGATGTGCTGCATGTCCCAGACATCCGAAATAATTTGGTGTCAGGCTCACTTCTAGTAAATCATGGATTTTCACTAAAAGTTGAGTGTGAAAAGATTATATTGACCAAGTATGAAAAGTTCATAGGTGAAGGTCACCTAGTGAATGTGCTTTTTGAGCTGAATGTTACAGTCCTTCACCGTGGAAAATGAATAAGCAATAAGGAAGATGACACATCCTCTTATTTGCTCGAAAGCTCTGATTTATGGCATAATAGATTGGGACATGTAAATCTAAATGCTATAAAAAGATTAGTGAATCTTGATTTACTAAAAGTTCACGAGTTTAACTCACAAAAGAAATGTGAAGTCTGTGTTGAAGTAAAAATGACCAAGCTACCGTTTTGCTCGGTAGAACGGAGCACAAAACCTCTAGAGTTAATCCATACAGACGTTTGTGCAAACTAGAGGTGGTAAAAAGTACTACATCACATTTATAGATAATTGCACAAGGTACTGTTACATTTACTTATTAAGAAGTAAAGATGAGGCAATTGAAGTGTTTAAAGACTTCAAAAATGAAGCCGAAAATCAACTTAATTGTCGAATTAAGTGTGTTCGAAGTGATAGAGGTGGTGAGTATGTAGCCCCGTTTGCAAAATTATGTCATGCAAGTGGTATAATTCACCAAACAACAGCTCCATATTCTCCACAGTCAAATGGAGTTGCTGAACGAAAAAATCGAACACTTAAAGAGATGATGAATGCTCTGTTGATTAATTCTGGTTTATCCCAGAACATGTGGGGGGGCTGTGTTAACAGTAAATCATATCCTAAACAAAATTCCACTCAAAAATAGGGATGTGACTCCTTATGAATTGTGAAAGGGAAAGAAACATTCATATACATACCTCAAAGTGTGGGGGTGTTTAGCAAAGGTACAAGTGCCGCATCCAAAACAAGTTGCAATTGGCCCTAAAACAGTCAATTGTATCTTTATTGGATATGCATTGAACAGCAGCGCATGTCGCTTTTTAGTTCATAAGTCAGCTATATCTGATGTAGCTGAAGGACGATAATTGAATATAGGAATGTTGTATTATTTGAGAATGTGTTTCCTTGTAAGAAGCAAGATGATCGTTCTAGTGATAGAATGGTGGATGAAGCCACTAGTTCTAATTCTCCAAAAAGGACGAGGTCAAGTCCTGAGGATATAGAACCAAGACGTGGTAAAGGAGTTAGAATTGCTAAGACTTTTGGTCCAGACTTCATAACTTTCATGTTGGATGGTGAACCAAAGTCATTGGCGGAAACTTTGTCTGGTCCAGACGCAGCGTGGTGGCAAGAAGCTATCAACAGTGAAATTGTATCCATCATGAGAAATAACACTTGGGTGTTAGTAGACTTGCCTGAAGGCTGTAAGGCTTTAGGGTGCAAGTGGATTCTGAAAAGGAAATATAAGCCCGATGGTACTATAGATAAGTACAAAGCTCGCCTAGTTGTCCAAGGCTTTAAACAGAAAGAAGAGTATGACTTTTTTGATACCTATTCACCTGTTACGAGAATCACTTCCATTCGGGTGCTTCTTGCGATTGTTGCTTTGCACAATCTTGAGATTCACCAAATGGATGTGAAAACTGCGTTTCTGAATGGTGATCTGGAAGAAGAAATATATATGGAACAACTCGAAGGGTTTGTTGTGCCTGGACAAGAGCATAAAGTATGCAAACTGGTAAAATCATTATATGGGTTGAAGCAAGCACCCTTACAATGGCATTTGAAATTTGACAACGTGATGTTGGCAAATGGATTCACTATTAATGAGTGTGACAAGTATGTTTACATTAAGAACACAGATAATGGATTTGCTATTGTGTGTCTTTATGTAGACGATATGTTGATTATGGACAGCAATAGCAGAATTATCAACGAGTCAAAATCAATGTTAAAAAGGAACTTTATCATGAAAGACATGGGTCTAGCTGATGTGATTCTCGGAATCAAGATTGAAAGGAATCACGAGGAAATCGTCTTAACACAATCTCATTATGTTGAGAAAATACTTAAGAAATTCAACTCGTTTGATTGTAAGCCAGCAAAGGCTCCTTTGGAGCTCAATGTCCATCTGAGCAAGAATATGGGTGATTCTGTTGCTCAAGAAGAGTATGCAAAGGTCATAGGAAGTTTGATGTTTATCACAAACTGTACTCGACCTGATCTTGTTTGTCCTGTAAACAAGTTGAGCCGATTTACGAGCAACCCAAGCAAGGAACATTGGAAAGCTCTGTGTAGAGTTTTGAGATACTTGAAGTATACTATTAACTTTGGGTTGCATTACACAAGATATCCCCAAGTACTTGAAGGGTACTATGATGCAAATTGGATCTCTGATTCAAAAGACTCATTTTCGACAAGTGGGTATGTGTTCACTGTGGGGGGTGGTGCTGTCTCGTGGAAATCAATGAAACAGACGTGTATTGCTCGTTCCACCATGGAATCTGAGTTTATCGCATTGGATAAAGCAGGGGAAGAAGCCGAGTGGCTCAGAAATTTCCTAGAATGTATTCCATGTTGGAAGAAGCCAGTGCCTGCAGTATTGATACACTGTGATAGCAAAGGAGCTATAGGTAGAGCACAAAGTGGCTTTTATAATGGTAAGTCTCGACATATTCGTCAGCGACATAATATCGTAAGGCAGTTGATCACAAGTGGCATTATCTCAGTTGACTATGTAAAGTCAGTGGATAACTTAGCAGATCCGTTAACGAAAGGTTTAAACCATGATCAAATGCATAAATTGCTAAAAGGAATGGGACTGAAAACCACATCTTAAAAAGATGATTATAGTGGTAACCCAACCATACAATTGGAGATCCCATGGGCTTGGTTCAATGGGAAAATGAAGATATATGAATCTAGCTATAACACTTGGAAGATTTTAATCTTCGCCCATTCTTTAGAAAGCACTGAGTGTTGTAACCTGTACGTGGTAAGAGGTTAAGTCTTTTGACTTTTAATGATTCTTGAAATCTCAAGGAGATGCAGTATGGCAGGATACTCATGAAAGAATCACCTATGTAAGTGAGAACTAAGGCCGCTTCGTGTGCGTGAGTCACTTATGAATTCCAAATAGGTGTTCCACGGCTGAAACGGACACAAACGTGAGAACTGATGGAGTTGAGACAATATTGTGTTGATGCTATTGACTAGGTGGAAGGCCTTGAACGGGAGGTTGCATGAATGGATCAAATTATATGGAAGATAACCGAACCGGTTGGATCAGTTAGTAAATGTCGTTGCCACTTGATCAATGCAATCTCGCTCTCACTCGATTCCTACCAAAGTAATTTATAACTCCCAATTTTGCACCACTTTAACAATAAAGTGGCAAGTTCGGGGTCGATCCCACAAAGAAGCTAGTGTATCGAGTGTGTGAGTAGTGAACAGGGGGTTGGCTGCTGCCACGCTTTAACTTGAGAGTTTTTAACTACTGATTTTACTCTAGGCAGAATTAAACTGGCTAACTTGAACAATGTAAATTTAACTACTGGTCAAGTGCATCGTAACGAAACTGAAACTAAAGCAGTAAATGCGAGAATGAAAACGAAAACAACTTCGATTAAACTAGAACAGTACAACGTGAAATTTAAACTAAGCTAACACCTTGGAAACTGTGAAAGCAAGTAAAACCGAGGAGATCCTCGGCAGGAAACTTAAGAAAACGCCGACAGATATCAAGTATTCTGCAGCGCTCCTTCGATCGCCCTTTTTAACTAAGCATTACTTTATCTAAGCTAAGCTATTCTAGAAAACTGAACTAAGCTAGAGAACAAAGCTAAACTAAGCTAAACTAAGACGGAAAGTAAAGGATCCGGATTCTTTTCATGTGGTGGCACATCCTCTATTTATAGGCTCGGCATGACCTCCAGCTAGATAACGATCTTGGCAGGGAATATTCGCTCATGCTGAGAGTGAGCGACTCATTGATTGCTACGTGTTCTTCTTCTAGAACGACGACGCTTTTCAGTAACAAATTCGTGACTCAGCTCCGCCCTTGCGTCTCATATATCAACACGTGTCCCCTTCTAGAACGTTGTCCTTGATAACAGAATGATGCGCACCATCCAACTCATAGCCTCGCATGTCCTTCTTCTGACATCCAGTGGTCCCCTCCTTAACTGCTTGATTACTCCCCTTGATCAACTTCCCCCGAAATTTAGCCTTTTTCGCCTATTGTACTCGCTTGATCAGTTTGGCCTTGTTGCCTTGGTCAAGCGGCATTCCTGCACATTTAACACTTGCTTTGCGCGATAAACCGATCAAGTAGAGTACATTTTACCCTTAAACCGATGCATGAAATGAGCCTTATCAAACTGCTCACACTTAAAACATACTTGTCCTCAAGTATAAAAAAAAGATAAGGCAAATTTCAGGCATGATTTACTCATTTCAAGAAAGTAAAAGAAAACGAAAAAGGAAAACAAGACCCGAAACAAAAACATATATTCACAAGTATGCATTAGACCGAATAAATTTCCAACAATCATACCCGAGGTCGAGGTCAATCCATTTGCCAGCAGCTTATGTTTCTTCTCTTTTGCGTTTGCTTGATCAAGGTGTCAGTTCGTCAAGATTGCTAAATTTAAAAACTAATGTTGGATTCACTCAGTCACTCATTTCTCACCATAGATGTTAGGACTGTTCACTCGGTATTGCCACAATTTTAATACCTTGAATCGGACTGCACAAGATAGTTCCTTAAGGTCTTTGTTTCGGGTGTAATGGGGCTTAAGGGTAGTGGCGCATCAAGGTAGGGTCCTAGGGGTTCTAAGTTTTAAAGACATAAACTGTAAAAGGAAAAACACATGAGTCAAGAGCCCAAAGAATTGAACTATTTATTTCGCCACTAGATATCTTACGTGGTCAAGTGACGACTTCTAGCCTTGAATTTTTGGCTTTATTTTCTAACTTCCTACTTGATGGGTCAGGTTACAAATTTTTCCTGCCCTCTTTTCTCGAACTTTTCTCAACATTTTTTTTGAACTTGATCAACCCGGCTACCCTTTTATTTTGACTCTTCTATTGCTATTCCCTTTTGTTTCCCTTGAAAAACTTCATTTCTTTGACCTCTTTCCTCACGTGATATAAAACGTAAGCTTTGGTTTTAAGGCTTCAAGAAACGGGTAGAAGTGTATATGAGCTCAAAGTGGCTAACTAAGGGGGTGCCCTTCTTGACGAGTCGGGTTCATGGAGCGAAAGAAGAAAAGGCTCAAAGGGTTAAGTCCTAATGCCTTTAGTCCTTACTACTTATGCAATTTTCATCTAAATATTAAAATGTAGCCTATCGTAAAAACAATTTTTGTAAAAATAGTAGAAAGTGTTATACTTTTGGCTTATAACTCACACATAGAGAGGCTTCACAATTGGTTAAAAATTGAGCGTTTCCATCATACTTGCGTCGTTCAAACTGATCAAGTATTTTGCAATCAAGTTTTTACATGTAAGCACACTGAATCCTTTTTCTTACTCTTCCACAAAGTAATCAAGTCTTCCACTTATCCAATTTCATGCATATTGCCTATTTAATACTAACTGATATTTTGTATTTTTAAAATTTTTTGACATATATGATTTTACTGTAACTAACCCTCCCCCTCCCACTGCATATGAACTCGTCCTCGAGGGAATAGATGCAGTGGAAAAAGGGTTGGGTACAGGCAACGGCACAATAGAAACCAAGGAAAACTTCTCACACTTAGACCAGACACTGGGCCAAGTGTGAGATAGTGCCAGCAATCAAAACATGCTAAAAGATAAAAACAATAACCAAAACACACATATGGACAGATAAACAGTAAAAATTGCAAAAACAGGCATGCATACTTCTCACACTTAGACCCAACATAGGTCTAAGTGTGATGTGGAGCAGAATATCAGTTATACATACCATTAACAAATTAAAACTAAAAATGTTATGGAACTTGAAATGAGCTGAGATTCGGGGGGAGGGGGGTTACTCAATGTTTCCTGGAGGTTGATTGGGAGATGCTGAGGGTAGCCTGGAGGACGACGGGTGCCGAGTCGGATGAGAGCTTGCAGAGGGAGGTGGTGGTTGCCTGGCAGGGGTTTGGTCGTGGGTGGTTCCCAACAACCTGGCCAGCAAAACCAGTTGAGTATTTGAATTCTCCGCCAGCTGCATCAGCGTCTGCTCCATGCGGAGCTTCCACTCTTCGTCAGCACTTGCAGCCTCCTCTCGCTCCATCCTTGAAGCGGGTGCCTGATGTGTATCCTTCTTTTCTCCTTCGTCAAGGGTTTCTGAGGTCTCTTCTGGCCTTGTTCTCCTCTTGGGCTGGCTTCTTTGTTGTTCCCGCCTGCCTGCTGCGTAAAACTGGAAATTCTCTCCTTGCGTCTTCTCTACGACCTGAATTCTAACAAAGAAATCAAGGTCAAACAATTCAGGACTAGGGCAAAGGATGGGGCGTCCGACATTCTTCACGGTCCAGTTTCTCCTTAGATAAGCCCCGAGGAGGTGGCAGACGTTTAAATGGCGGGCAGCACAGGTAGCAATTTGGTTCATGGAATAGGCCAGCCAGAACCCAAGGTGGACTTCCCTCTGCTCTCTCTTGCTCCACATAAAGTAGAGCTCGGCCAGAGTGAGGATCGGCAACGTATTGGTTTATCCGAGGAGATTACAGGTCAGGTAGACCTGGGCTAGGCGGAGGGTAGGATCAGCAACAAGATGTCCTCTGAATTCAGAGGCTCTGAAAGTTGGGGCGCGTCCACCGCATATGGCCGTCTAGACGGCCTGCCGATCGAATTCGGGTTTCCTCTGAGGGAGACCGATATCGCGCCCAACCCAAACCCCATTGGCCACCTGGCTCTCTGTATAGAGGCTCATCTGTATGGAGAAATCGTTTAAGCTCATCAGTTGGCCCTGGCCAAAAACCCTGAAGGAAACACTTTTGTCGTTCAAGTCTGAGCTTCCGGTGAAGCGGAAGGACGTGAAAAACTCATTGGCCAAGTCCTCCGGTATGGGGGACTTATCAACCTCTAAAAACCATTCAAAACCGATGCCGGCAATGTAGGCGGCAAACCACTCCTTCATCTCTATCTTCTCCAAGGACGGTAGGTATAACATCTTCCCCGCCTTTAGCTTCTTCTGGGAGGTCACCCTTTGGTGAACCTCCTTCTGTATTTTGGAATCATCGAATCCCAACATCTGTTGGCGAAGAGTTGGGGTCAATACCACATGCTGAGGGGAGTAGGTGGTGGAAAGAGATGTTGCAGGCCTTCCTTGTTGCCCCCTGGACGTTCGGGTCCAGCGCAACTCCTATCCCGCCGAATCACTGCCCTCATCTCTTGGTCGTGGGGAAGCGGGTGCGGAAGCATCTGTCATGACGACCCCTGTGTTGGTGGGGCGGATTCTTTTGGAAGTAGGGAGAACACTTCCCTTCCCCTTCCTCTTTCTCTCTCTCTCCCCTCTCACCAGGATGCCCTCGGCAGCCTCTCTCTCCTCTCCAGCCCCCTGGATTTTAGGCTCTTCCGGTTCCTCTTCATCCACCAGTCGTCGTACTGTGCAGGGTCTCTGCACCACCACTTCCTTTTCTCCTCGGGTTTTCAGGGTTTCAGCTTCCTCCAGAAGCATGTCCATTGTCATACGCCGCGTCTGACTGCGTAACGGCCACTCCTCTCTCTCCGTCTCTCCATAGTCAAACAGTGGGCGTAAGTCCTCCACTTCATCGTCGTTAACGTCACCGCCCTTAGCCAAATGCGGTTCATGGATGGAAGTGGATGTGCCACCGCTTCCCGGTGACGGAATAGTAAACGGCTGCCCATAATCCTCCCCCTAACTTTCTTTGTCAAAGGTATCCTCGCTAGTTTGCATTGGCTGGATGGGGGGGAAGGTGAAGGTGATATATGAGAGCTAGGAAGGTGGAATGTAGGTGACGGTGATGTAGGTGCGGTTTGGGAAAGATGATGGCGAAGGTTGGAAGGTAGGTGGTGAAGGTGATATAGGAAAACTAGGAAGGATTTTTGTTTTAGAGGGTGAAGCAGGATCTTTAGACCGGGAAATCCTAAGTTTAGCCTTGAGTTCGGCGTAGGCGGCTGCATCGTCCAGCTCGGAGGGTATACTTCGGAAGATTTTATCGAGGCGACGCAGGGTTTCTTCGTCTACTGCTGGAGGTGGAGTGGCGGTGCTGGTTTGTAGTGGAGCGGTGGTTGGAGTAGGAGGGCTAGTGTATTCTTTATGGGTTTGGGATGAGGTTTCCCGGTCGCCTTCGTTGGCATCGGCGTCTGAGGATGAAGATGAAATTGGAATTTGCTTGATCAACATTCTTGCTGGTAATGGTGATGAGTGTTGGTGGAGAAGATGTTCTAGTCAAGGGTTCGGAACTTGGAGTGGTATGGGGAGGGTAAAAGGAATGCACTGTTGTCGCTTTTGGTTGAAAGTGAAATACGGCCCTGAGATCTGCCTTTTATACTGATATCGCGACTGTTGGGATCTCTAACGGTTGAGATCCCTGCGACTGTTCACGTATTCTACGACTCTTCTCATACAAGTGCACCTTTTCAGAGTGCCAGCTGGCCTAGCTTCCGTGATACGCTTCCTCATTTTCCCTAGAACGTCCCTTCATTGCGACAGTTGGCACCGCCTGACACCTCTCCAATGACTGCATGTGTCCTATCATCCCCTATCCTGATCAACGAAAGCAATGTACCACTAATTAAATTCGAACTGCACTGATCAAGTGGACAATTAATTCCAGATGAAAACTCAAATAGTTCCACTTGATCAGCGTCCATCCTTACTTCCGACTTTTAATTTACTAAAAAATAAAAAAAAAACTAACTCGAAAAAAATATTTACACTAACTCCAAGGATTTGACCGGGTTCCCCTGGGACGTCACTTGATCAGTTTAATAGATTAGAATTTGTTACTTGATCAAGCAGACTACCCATGAGTACCCGATCATTCCTTCTACCTGGTCACTAGTTGAGATTGGGCATGATCAGTGGAATTTCTTCCACCATACCAGTTTCGGTCTTGTCTCTGTAGGGCTCAACCTGATTACCCTTTACCACAAAAGAGAACGAATTGGGGGGTCTCCCTGCGTGTGTCTACCTCCTGTGTGTGTACTGCCATGATGGTACGATGGTCTGCCCATTTTGAACTCCGCCTCCTGGATATCAGTAGGGCTGGCAATTTTCGACACGACACGATAATCCGACACGAATCCGCACGAAATTATTGGGTTGGGGTCAAGTCTTATTGGATCCGTGTCCTTATCGGGTTGACCCATTAAGAACCCGATAATTTCGGGTTGGGTTCGGGTCGGATGCGGGTCGGATACGGGTAACCCATTAAGAAATAATATTATTATTTTTATTAGTATTTAAAAAAAAATATATTACTTTAATGTTTTAATTTCTTATAAATTAGGTTTAAATAGTATAAAACGAATTTTAATTGTGTAAATTAGGTTAAAAATTAAAGTTTAATCGTGTAATATTAGGTTTTAATCGTGTAATATCATGTTCGGGTTGTTATCGTGTCGTGTCAACCCATATTATATCGTGTCGATAACGGGTTCGTGTCGGGTGCGGGTCGTGTTCGGATTTGAAGGTAGCAGGTCGGGTTCGTGTTCGGATTTACAGTTTCCTTAACAGGTCGGGTTCAGGTTAGGCCTTATTGGGTTGGGTCATTATCAGGTTGACCCGATAACGACCCAATCCGCACGATTTGCCAGCCCTAGATATCAGTTTGGGTTGATACTGGAAGAGTAGATCTTTCTACCCCACCATGAGCTCTTCCTTTCTCGAGGCGGGGTCAAGTATGCGTTGTCGATCAAGGCGGGATGTCACTCTTTCTATCATGGCGGAATGCATGCACGGACCTGGGTCAATCTCTGTTGTTTTCCACTTGACTACCCCATGTCCCAGCCTCAGTTCTTTCATCATTTGTCCTCCCTGTCATTGCAGATTTGGTTTGACTGGTTCTTGGTACATCTGGTTAGACAGGCTTTCGAGGGTAACTGGCGATGGCAATAGTTGCCTTGTAGGCGAGGGATTTTTCTTCAGCATTCCTCTCAATGTGGCGGCTTGGTCAGGTGGTTTTTCGACCCTTTCCGGTTGAGTGATCTCTTTTGACTCAGCTGGTTTACAGAAATCCATAATTGCCCTTTCGATGGCTTGATCATCCATTTCCCCAGTCATCGTTGCATCAAACCATTCAGCTGTTTCCCTCTTAAGTTGTTCATCTTCAGTGGAACCAGATGGTGGTTTAATGAGGAGTTCTTTTTCTAGACACTTTTGCTCCTGATGCCTGACTGTATCTACCGATTGTATGCTCTCATTTGTAGGGGTTGGCAGCGGAAGCGTGCAGCATTATCCGATCACATGAATTTGATCTATTTAGTAGATTATTCAGACAAATTCTATTCGCGCAATTATCACATGTATCATGCTCATAACTTGAATTAAAACATGCTTTAGCATATTAAATCCCTAAAACATGCTTACTACGGAATTAGCCAATTTACCTCGTTGATTCAATCAAGAATCGATGATGGCTTGCTCCGTCTCCACGTGAAGATCTTCAATACAAGACCTCAGATCTTCTGACTGGTGTCCCGGACTATA
This sequence comes from Salvia splendens, assembly GCF_004379255.2. Classification (NCBI taxonomy): domain Eukaryota; kingdom Viridiplantae; phylum Streptophyta; class Magnoliopsida; order Lamiales; family Lamiaceae; genus Salvia; species Salvia splendens. The sequence goes on along the minus strand of NC_056034.1, from coordinate 39,938,981 downwards.
CGCTGATATTTGTGTGGGCAAATCTTACCAACGTACTAAGACTCGAATAATGGGAGACAGAAACTGCTCACGGAGGAGACACAAATTTCAAACTCTCTCTCTCTAGAGGGGGACGAAATTTTTATGTAGAAAAAAGTCAAAGTCTTTTATGTCTCATTTATTCTCCTATTTATATTAAGTCACAAATTTGGGCCCAGTCAGGGATCTAAGGAAGAATTGGATCAGGCCTCACCCAATTAGCTTTTTACTAATTAAATTGAACCCACAATTTAATATAAGCTTATATTGGAATATTACAAATAGCCACTACAGAAGTAATATTGCACTGCCTTTCCAAATCCGAAATTACAAGTATTCCGGGTTTCCTTTATTTACTTTCAATTCATTTCGCGTGCTTAAGATAGAAACATCCATTAATTAATTAATGTCCGCTATGGACTTAATTAATCAACATATTTAATCTCCAAGAGTGGACTTAGCAAGAAACTCTTATTTATTATTCATAGAGTAATCAAACTCCAACTAGCTAGGTTCCGAACAATAAAACCTTGTTTCGAGCTCCTCTTGTGGATGTTATCAAACGAGACTCTCCTCGCGCACGATTCAACGTAATAGCAATCCTAGCACCGCTAGATAATGATCATCACTACCCAATATACCTGGATCGTTGGGTTACGAAAAACCCGCACCTTTGGTAAGTCAAAGTAGTAGATACTCAATATCGTATGCTCAATGCTAACGTACATTGATTAAGAAATTATTATCAAGACCTCGTCTTTCAGTATATAGCATAAAGGCCTGTCTTGCTGTTAGATCCATTTAGTGCTATACCACACCAACGTCATCGTATTTCAATAAGGCTTAGAAATAATCGGACTGACATTGCAACCTTTCACGATATGTAGTATAGGCCTATCTGGGTTATGAATTTCTTCTTTTTCTTTGTTCAGAACTGACCGTGTTACCTTAAAGTGGACGATGCCGTCTACTAGAACAAAGATTTAGACTTTGTTACGTTATTATACATTTAAATATGCAATAAACAACCATTAAATGTAAAACATAACAACATTATGACAAAAATAATCTGTTTTATTCATTGGGAAATAACAAGTAGAGTTTTACAGTATCCAATCACTCGAAAGGTGATTTCTAGTATACAAAACCCTAACATCATTGTCCTGTGGCTTTCTCAGAGCCTTATCAATTTCGAATGTAATTTGTTTTCCATTAAAACCCAGCTTCATCGTCCCATTGCGGACGTCGATGACTGTGCTAGCTGTGGATAGGAATGGCCTTCCCAAAAGGACGCCAACAGACTCTTCCGCTCCTGGTTCTGTCGTCTTTATGACGAAGAAGTCGACGGGGTACATGAATTTGTTCACCTTGATGATTTCATCTTCCAGAACTCCCTCGGGGTAAATGCAAGACCCGTCTGCTAGTTGTATCACCATATCGGTTTTGACAAGCTTAGTATCTTCCAGCTTCTCGTATATAGAATACGGCATAATATTGATGGAAGCCCCTAGGTCGCACATTGCGTGCTCCATTTGGACGTCTCTGATGGAAATTGGGAGTGTGAATAACGCTGGGTCAGTCTTCTTGGGTGGAAGATCACTAGGTTGGATCACCACGACTACATTTTCTACTTCGACCATCCTTCCTTTCTCGGTGACTTGTTCAAGGGTACTGGACTCAAGACCTTCTTCATGATTGGGTCCGTCTGTGGGTGCTGGAGAACTCGCAGATGGGCTTTGATAAACTCCTTCCGATTTTAGAGATACTGCATTGACATTCTCTTGCTCAGGTAGTGGCTGCACTGTAGCCGGAATCCTTCCTTCATTTCCTCTCAGCTCGCCCAGTGACATGGCGACCTGAGATAGCTGCTTTGTAAGCATATCTAGTGCAGCCCTCTGTTCCCTCTGGGCCTCTTGTATTTCTCGCATTGCATCATGGGGCTGATGTGGGACCATCATATCTCCTGGACCTTCATTTTGCTGTTTGTTATATCTCTAACTAAAACGACCTCCCCCATGGCCTTGTTGATAATAGCTGGAAGGTCCATACTGCTCTGGCTGGTTCTGAGGGAACTGGTTCTGTTGGTTTCCTTGGAAGTACTGTGGGTTCCCTTGGGTTTGCTGGTTTCCTCTTTGGTACTGCGGGACATAATTCACCATTTGATTATTTGGCTGTCTTCCCTGGTTGCTAAACTGAGGGACTTGGTGTTGGTACATCCATTCTCCTTCCTGTTGTCGGCTTGACCAGTTAGACTGTCCTCCACTTGACCAGTTCCCTTGAGGTCCACTTGACTACCCTGCCTGACCTCCCTGCATTCTGCTCCCTCCAGTGTTTGGCCTATCCTGGATTCGACCAGGCCAGTTGGGCTGCCCGTCAGAGGGTTGTATCTGCTGTGTCGAGGGTGGTTGGCTTTGATTCTGATCGGTCCACCTAAAGTTTGGGTGGTCCCTCCATGGAGCATCTCTCTGCTTCCCCTAGATCCAGTTGTCATTTGCGTTCCAGTGGCCAATGGCATTCACTTGGGCATGCGGTTCTACTTCAGGGAGAAAACTCGCAATAGTAATAGTGATGCTCTTCCGGCGGAGACGGTTGCGGTACATACTGTGTCTCCTTCGGTGCAGATGGTGGAGGCGGTCTGGCTTTCTCCACTGCCTCAAGCAGCTTTTTCTCCATTTGCTCAATCGAGCCTCCAACTTTTCATCATTGCGCGCCTCTGCTACGTGCACTGCCCCTCTTCTATACTGCCCTCGAGATGTCTTATACGACCACTTAGCCTCGATCAGCCTCTCCAGTATATTCTTGGCTTGGCTAAATGCGGTTTTTGAGAAATCCCCTTGAGCTGTGAGGTTGAGGTCGTTCTTGCTGTCTACTGTGAGTCTGCCATAAAAGATCGAGTAGATCTCTCGCTCCCTCAGCTTGTGGTTAGGGCATGCTTGAAGCAGCCCTTGTAATCTGTCCCAGTACTGGCCGAGGGGCTCATCGTACTCCTTTCTGGCTTCCGTAATCTCCCTTTTCAGGGCACTCTGTCTTCGATGCTAGAAAGAAACGATTGAGAAATATCATGCGGAACTCGGCCCATGTCCTGATGGATCCTTCTGGCAGCCTTGACAGCCATACTCCAGTTTCGCCCTTCAAAACGAAAGGGATGGTCTTCAGCCTATAATCCTCAGATGTAGATCCAGCCGGTACAGGCTGGATATCACAGTATCGGTAAAATTCTTCCAGAAAGGCGTACGGATATTCCTTTGAAATGCCGTAAAAGTGGGATAAAACGGCCAGCACTCCTGAATTGATCGCAATGGTCCGCATCCCAGGAGTAGCAACAATGGCATGTGTGGGCTCCTTCTCATCATGAGCGTACAGAGAACCGATTCCAGAATCGTTGTCGACAAGGTCCATCTCTGCTTCTGTTCGTTCTGGTGGTGGTGGTTGTGTGTTATGTTCAGCGGCTGCTGCTGCTTCTAATGCTGCTCTGTAACGAGTGGTGACAACGCCGGCTTCCTGGATTCTCCAATGAGCGTTAGCGCCTCTGTATATAAGAGGGTGATTCCAGTGGCTGCCGCGGCGGTACCTTCTCATCAACAGCAAGAAAAACAAATGAGAAAAGAAAGAAATAAAATTATATACACCTACGCACTACGCACAAACATAAAATAACACCATGCTTCCCCGGCAACAGCGCCATTTTGGAAGGCCTCGAATGGGAGGTTGCGTGAATGGATCAAGTTATATGGAAGATAACCGCACCAGTTGGATCAGTTAGCAAATGTCGTTGCCACTTGATCAATGCAATCTCGCTCTCACTCGATTTCTACCAAAGTAATTTATAACTCCCAATTTTGCACTACTTTAACAGTAAAGCGGCAAGTTCGGGGTCGATCCCACAGAGAAGCTAGTGTATCGAGTGTGTGAGTAGTGAACAGGGGGTTGGCTGCTGCCACGCTTTAACTTGGGAGTTTTTAACTACTGATTTTACTCTAGGAAGAATTAAACTGGCTAACTTGAACAATGTAAATTTAACTACTGGTCAAATGCATCGTAACGAAACTGAAACTAAAGCAGTAAATGCGAGAATGAAAACGAAAACAACTTCGATTAAACTACAACAGTATAACGTGAAATTTAAACTAAGCTAACACTCTGGAAACTGCGAAAGAAAGTAAAACCAAGGAGATGCTATGCAGGAAACTTAAGAAAACGCCGACAGATATCAAGTATTCTGTAGCGCTCCTTCGATCGCCCTTTCTAACTAAGCATTACTTTATCTAAGCTAAGCTATTCTAGAGAACTGAACTAAGCTAGAGAACTAAGCTAAACTAAGATGGAAAGTAAAGGATCCGGATTCTTTTCATGTGGTGGCACATCCTCTATTTATAGGCTCGGCATTACCTCCAGCTGGATAACGATCTTGGCAGGGAATATTCGCTCATGCTGAGAGTGAGCGATTCATTGATTGCTACGTGCTCTTCTTCTAGAACGACCACGCTTTTCAGTAACAAATTCTTGACTCAGCTCCATCCTTGGGTATCATAAATCAGCACGTGTCCCCTTCTAGAACGTTGGCCTTGATAATAGAATGTTGCGCACATCCAGCTCATAGCCTCGCGTGTCCTTCTTCTGACATCCATTGGTCCCCTCCTTAACTGCTTGATTACTCCCCTTGATCATCTTCCCTCGAAATCTGGCCTTTTTCGCCTATTGTACTCGCTTGATCAGTTTGGCCTTGTTGCCTTGGTCAAGCGGCATTCCTGCACACTTAACACTTGCTTCGCGCGATAAACCGATTAAGTAGAGTACATTTTACCCTTAAACCGATGCATGAAATGAGCCTTATCACTAGGCATACACCAAGGAGGAATAGTTCAAGGCATCGCGTCCACTAGCCCGCCGGTATGTCCGATAGTGTTGACTATGGAAGGTTCAAAATCACAAGTTACCTCTCCAAATGCAGTATCGTTTCTCGAGAACTGAGCAAAAGAGTCTGGATACATACATACATGTCTGGTATTGGTTTGAGCTTGCAGCGCTCTAACCAATATGGGGGATTGTTGAAAATGTGAAAAATTTGAAGAGCTTTAAGCTTTTCATTTTCTAAGTCTTTTGGCTTTTCACTTCTAGGGTGACCTCCAATATGTTTATGAGGTGCCTTAATGCCAAGACCTCTCATATGGTCACTCCTATCCTATAAATAGGTGTGCATTTGAGAGATGGAAAAAACACCAACAAATCATTCTCTCTTATCTCTAACTCTCAAGCATTCTAGTTTGCATCCTGTTCCTTTTATTGTATTTACTTTGTTTTATTTACCTTCTAACTTTTGGTTCTTTTGTAATAGCAAGAGTTTGCCCGTGTAAAATGCTACAATATTTCCAACAATGAGAAGGGGCAAATGCCCCACCTCAACTATATATACAAATTATTCATAATATGCACTAATTTCCCCTTATAATTCGAAATAAAAAATATAACTGCCCCTCGTAAGAAGCAGGGTGCTACATGATATATAAAATGGTAATTTGCATGTTTATATTTTCTGGCTCCGTTGTACTACGCTATGAAATTAATACAGTTCTTCTCTCGGTGTTCTAGATGACATATTATGTTTATAATTTTTGCCCCTTCATGCTTAGGGTTATACTAGGTCCTTCAGAATTACATATCAAACTGAAAAATAAGAAGTAATACTCACCTTTTAAAGGTTCTTCTTCATCTCTCTTCTTATTCTCTTGGAGTTCCACTCTGCATTTCTTTCTCTTCTCTCCGTCCTCTCTCTACTTTCCATTTTCCTCCTCTCCTCAACACTCTTTCCACCGCTCTCCTTCTTTTTTTCTTTATATGAACGTCATTGGATGACGCATTGGAAGAAGCAGTCATTTCAATATGGATACGTGAAATCTTTCGAATGCTATGAAATGAATACAGTTTACGACTATATCAGAAGTAAGGCTAGAGAGGTGGTAACTGATTGCTGTAATAGCAAAGCTACCACCGAATAGGGCTTTCAAATTGGTCATCCGACCGAAAGTTTCAGTACCAAACCTGAAAATCGGGTAGGGTTACCTGATACCCGATTTGAAAAAGAATTGATCGCTGTCAGCTGGTGGTCGGCGAAGGAAGGCATGCAGCCTTTGGATTTTTGGGCGAGAGGGTCAGTGAGAGCAGCGAGTAAATGACTTAGTTTTAAGAAATTTAATGAAAGTGAGTTGAAAATTTTAGTAGAATGTGTGTCCTACTTTTATATATTAGTTTTATAATACAGTGTGAGTAAATGACTTAGTGGAATATGAGATTCACTTCCAAAAATGGTTAAAAGTGAAATAGGACAAATTTTGTGGGACGGGCGGAAATGGAAAAATGGGACAAACTTTCAGGGACGGATGGAGTATGTTTATGTTATTATTATTATTATTATTATTATTATTATTATTATTACTATTATTATTATTGTTATCATTATTATTATTATTATTATTATTATTATTATTATCATCATCATCATCATCATCATCATCATCATCATCATCGTCGTCGTCGTCGTCGTCGTCGTCATGTTTAGCTATTGGTGTATAATTGTATTGTCTCATCTGATAGATAATTTTGGCAATAATTTTATGGAACGCATAAGACTTCATGTAGCAAAGCATGAAATATGTGTAATTTCTGATAGGCATATGGGAATCATAGATGCAATGAATTCTCCCATGTGGAAAGAAGAACATAAAGGTCATCACAGGTTTTGCTTGGTACATGTTAGAAAGAATGTTCTGCAGAATCACAAATGTATCATGGTTAAAAGATTGGTTTGGAAATTGGGTATTGCAACCAAAAAGTGCAAGTTTAAGAAAAGACGTCGTTTACTTCGAGACGTCAACAACAAGGCTTTGAAGTACCTTGATACCGTGGATTTAGAAAAATGAAACTTGGCATATGACAAACACAAAAGATGGGGTGAGGTGACCACTAATATGGTGGAATCTTACAACAATGTGTTGAGAGGCTAAAGAGAACTCTCAATCAAAGCTTGCGTTGATATGACATTTTGGAGGACAATAGAATGGTTCAATGAGCGGTCAATTGCATCAAGACAGTGTGTGACAGCACTTACCAATTGGGCGCATGAAAAGGTGTGCAAAATGATGCAAAAGGTCAGTTACATAATGTGAGAGCATCAAACACAATTCAAGGGATTTATGTGGTTCAAACAAGACGTCGAATTGGTGGAAAGGGTGGTAACAAGTTGAAGGTATTGTACTTGGAGTCGAACTAAAAATGTAAAAAGTGGTAGATGTGGAGACTTTCGTGTTCACATGCAGCGACAGTTGCGCTGTTTAGAAATGACAACATGATATCGCTTATTAATGTCGTATACCACACATGTGTTTGGGTACACCAATATTCTAGGGGGTTCAATCCACTCAGACACCTAGATTATTGGGACGTGTCTGAATGGACTTTACAGTGTTCACGAACTCAGTTAATGCCTTGAAGTCGCGGTCGATACCGTTCAACTAGGATTCCTAATCAGATGGATGTCCGTGAAGCTGACCAGCCACGAGCCCGGCGTCGTTGTAAAAAATATGCTCAAAATGGTCATGACAGGCGCAACTGCCCGACTTCTTGATTGTTTAGACTTATGTAATGATTACTATTTGGACTTATGTATCGATTACTATTTGGACTTCTTGTATTTTGTCTGGACTTATGTAGTATTCAATATTTTGCCTAATATATTGAATACTATTTGCATGTATTGTATTGTGATGGTGGCTTTTCAAGGTATGGTATGAGAGCATCTCCAATGGTCGGCGTCACCACCGGAGCGCCGATTTTTCGCCCACGCCGGTTTGACGCCGAACCATTGGAACCGGCGTGGGCGAAATCGGCGTCAAAATCGGCGTCGCCATGCCGATTCCCGCGCTGACGCCGGTTCCCACGCCGATCCTCACGGGCGCCATTGTGGCTCCCGGATCGGCGCCAAACCGGCGTCGGATTTAAATATTTTTTTTTTTTTTTCGCAAAACACAATATATACGCGCGTTGAACCTCATTTTCATTCGCACCACTTGTTTTAACGAGTACTCTCTCTCTACCTTACTTTCTGTACAAGATCAATAACGAGCAATGGAGAACAACTACGAAGGTACTCCAGTTAATCCCGGGGGATGGTCTCAGACTCCCCCGGCTCCCGGTGTAGGGTCTCAGACGCCCCCGACTCCCGGGGCAGGGTCCCATACTTCCCCGGCTCCTGGGGGAGGTGGTTGGCCTCCAATGAGCGGGTACTACAACGTGTACCCGTGGCAGCAGATGATTCCGGGGTGGGCACCCGGCATGCAGCCCCCTATGCAGATGATGCCGGGGTGGGCACCCGGCATGCAGCCACCGGCGCAGCAGATGATGCCACCGGCGCAACATATGATTCCACCGGTTCTTCGCACACATCGACCCCAACGGATGCACAGTATTCGGAGACCTTCTCCTTAGCGGACTTGGGTTTTGATATTAACGACGTTTCTGAAACTCTCATTCAAAGCCAGGGAGTAGGGCGGGGTAAGAAGAAGGGCAAGGCGAAGAAGGTCGGCGAGTCGTCGCAGCCCCGCGCCGAAATCCGGGGCCGGAGGAAGTGGACGGACGCGGAGAACGTTGCGGTTGCCAAGGCGTGGGTGAGTGTTTGCGACGATCCTCTCGTTTCAAACAACCAGAGGATCGTCAACTTGTGGGCGAAGATAGCTGCAGCCTACAGGGCATTTTGCCCTGAAGGGAGACCGTGCACCGGGGAGGAGGTCCGGAAGTGCTGGGACCGAATCAGGGCTGGCGTCTCTCGATTTTCGGGTTTGTACGCCAACGCCCTCCGCATGCAGACCAGTGGCCAAACAGAGGAAGACTGCAGGAGGATTGCGGAAAGAGCCTACCCCGATCCGGATAAGAAGTACTATGAGTTCACCTACTGGAACTGCTACGTTGTGCTCAACGAGTCGGAGAAATTCCGGGCAGGCGTCGACGCTGGCTGGCCGAAGAGGCAGAGACTGAACTATACCGGAGATTATAGCGGCAGCAGCGGTGGTTCGTCAGACCTCCCCGAGACGGCCCAGGAGGTCCCGACTCCTCGGTCGTTCGGTCGCCGACCTCGCCCGGTTGGGCAAAGGCGGGCGCAGCAGGTTGCGAGGGGGGGCACACCGAGTTCCCAGGATGTCCATTCGGCATCCCCCCTCGGCAGGTCTACCGAGGAGCTCAAATTCTTCGCGCGCCAACAAACGCGCGCTCAAATGGTGAAGACCTTAGCCGACTTCCAAGCGGCGGTGGACCCCGAGGTGAAGGATTTTCTTCGCGTATTGCTCCAGAGCCAGCGTGAAGAACTGGAGGCGATGAGGAGGGACACCGGCGGGAATAGCCGCGGCGTAGGTGGCGACGGAGGCGGCGGCGACGGCAGTGAAGAAGCGTTGGGCGACGACGGAGACGAGGACGGCGGCGATGAGTGATTTTGTTTTACTTTTTTAAATTAATGTACTTTTTACTTTTTGTAATTTTTTAAATTGTTGTACTTTTTTTAAAAGTAATGTACTTTTTAAATTTTAATATTATTATTCGAATTTTCCGTATTTGTCTCGTAAATTAAATTATGTATGTTGATACAATTGTAAATTAAATTATATAATTGTTATTAGTGATGTGGATAGGTAGTGTGAAGGCTATTTGATGGCTATTTGATGTCCAGTTGATGTGGCAAGCTGATGTGGCAGGAGAATTGTAGTGCTGATGATGTGGCAGTGTGAAGGCTATTTGACGGCTATTTGACGTCCGCCAGCATTGGAGATGCTCTGAAGGAAAACAGGCTTGGAAAAACTTTCTGCATAAAAACGCCAACTTGATTGGCGTTTCTTTACAGAATGTCTGTTTTAAAAAACACAACCAAAGTGTAAAACACCTTTCTCTTTGGCATTTTCTAAAAAAAATTAAAAAAAGTAAAACACCAACTTGATTGGCGTTTCTTCACATTTTCGGAATCATTATAAAAATGCATACACAAACACGCCATTTGAGATGGCGTGTCTTATTTTAAAAAAATTAAAAAATTGAAAAACGCCAACGGAACATTTTCCATCGTCTTATCAGTTCATAAACCAATCCTGCTCATTATATTGCCATCTTTAAAATATTGCAATTATTCCTACTCATTATTAAGCCTTTTCAAATACAAATAATAATTTAAAGATGAGTTGTAAAATTATCAAATATAAAGACTTTGTCCTAAATAAAAAGATTACAGGGTTCACAAACACAAAGTTCAACTCAATAGCCAAATAAAAATATATCTAGTTTAGTTCAATTGTCTCGCCTTCTCCGCATAAATAGGCCCCGGATCCCCTTACCGATTCTGGAAGTAGGGAGTCTAGAGGGAGGAGTATCCACCCTGAAAAACTTATCTCACATAGAAGACTGAGGTGGAGAATGGTAGTTATCACTGGGGGCAATATCTTCACCTGTACCACCGGTGTGACTGACAGAATGACGACCTCGAACTGCAGATCTAGGTGGAGGTGGACACACAAAGTCTTCATCAGAATGATCTACCAAATGAGCATCCATCCTTGAAGATGATGACTCTCCACAACCACTAATTTTCTTCTTTCCACGTCGTTTCCCTTTTTGCCTCACGGGCATGACAGTGTCAGGTCAGATCGCTGGGAAGGAAGGTAGTCCATCATCTCAGCCTCTCCACATATTTGCAGACCATCTTCAACCATCTTCGAAATTGTAACCAAATCCGGTTGATATGTCATATCTCGCCTACTTAGAAAGTGACGTATTCGTTGAAGCGTTTATACCTACAATTTTCAAAGTTAATTACATTTCATCATATGAATTTAAATAATTAATACTTCCTCCGTCCCGCACTACTCGCACCTTTCCTTTTGGGCATGGAGATTAAGGAATGAGTGATAGACAAAGTCAACAATTACGACTGTAGGTATAAATTGTTACTAAAAATGGAAAGAGTGCAAATAACTTGGGACGCCCAGAAAGGAAATAAGTGCAAGTAGTGCGGGACGGAGGGAGTATTTTTTTTCAATTTACTGCGAAGCTATGAGAAGATGTCGTTTCATGGAAGCCCTCTTGAGCATGCACGTCAGGTTGAGTTAAGTACACCACAGTTATTCTACGAAACCAATTAATATATTCATATGATTCAATAGGCTCATTTGATTACTCCAAATCAGTCCATGCCAAGTCGTGCTTATTGTCCCACTCATGTATATAATTGCGGTGGTACGCAACCCAATTTCGGCCAGATTTACCACGGCGATCCTGTTTCACAAACTCTGTCGGGTGGAGCTGGTTGAGGATCGGGATATACGGTTGGACGATCCCAAATTGTCGCAACACTCGTTGTGGCATGTGTGGCTCAACCAAATTTCAACAAATAAGGAATGTTATCAACATCCGTATAGGACGACCGTCAACACAAATATCGGATAAATTTCGCATGACATAAGGCCTCCAAATAAACTACATATGAAACTAATTTAGTCAAAACAAATTCAGTCAAACACAAAAAACAATTTAAGTTACATAAATTACTTGGTTGACATGCATTCTGGAGAACTGATCTCTGAAATTTTCAATGCAATGCTCGGGTGCTTTTACATATGACGTCGGACCACTCCATCTAAAAAAATTAAATTATGAGCAAATAACACGAAAATTAATGAATATTATGCTTAAAAATTAATTAGTGAACAACTTACGCGACTGCACATGGTGCGTAGTCTACATGCACATGATTTATCATCTTCGGTCTAATATTTGAGATTCTCTCCCAAACCCACAATTGTAACAAAGTACAAGCTCTCCCGACATCGGTCCTCCTATCAAGTGCAGCTTCACATAAATTGTGATACAAGCAAGCAAGAGTCGCGCCATCCCAACTATAGCTAGAACATCGTTCTACATCCATGAAAAATTGCAAGTAGAAGAATGGAATTTTATTTTCGGAAGCGTTCGGGATCATCAGACCACCAAATAAAAGCAGACAATAAACATGAGCACGTTGAACATATATATAGTGGTCGTGTTCATCACTCAACTCAATCCTTAGTTGATTTGATAAGCTTGTATGTTTCCAAACTAATTCTTTCAACTCAACTGTATCTTGTGTAAATCCAAGATATTCCAAAGAAAGTTGCATCCAATAGTTGACTTCCTTAGTGGGGATGTAACCCGTCAAAGCATCACCATAAAACCTCCACGTCTTCCAATTTAACGGTCGCTTCACCGACTGAAAAGTGAAATGTGTGAGTCTTTGGCCTCCATCGTTCAATCAACGCGGTGATAAGATGGTGGTCAATGTCCTTTAGCTGACCACACCTCAATATGCCGCCAAAGCCCATCTCGTCTATTATTGCCAAAACACGGGGATGTATGAGAATATCCCAAATAATTCCTGCATATCTTCTACATCGTACGTCTTGTGATTCAATTCCTGCCCATCGGAAGGGTCCTCAGGACCACATAAGAGTCTTCGACGAGAAGAAGATGATGTTGTCATAATTCACCTACACAACATTCACAGTTCAAATTAAACAATGCACAAACCTAAACAATTTCAATAATTGGATACTATTAAACCCAATATCACAAAATGGAACACCAAATCAAATAATGCACGGCCAATTTATAAGCAACTTACACAAAATTGTAACACAATTCACCTACACAACATTCGCAATTCAAACTAAACAATATACATAAACCTAAACAATTTGAATAATTTGTCACTATTGAACTCAATATCAATCAAATAATGTAACACCTACACCCAAATAATGCAACACCAATTTAAAACCCACTCAAACCCAATCAAGTTACCTAATTTTTAAGCTAGAAAAACACTACCTAGTTTAAACGCATTTTTAATCAAATTTATAACCTAACTAAACACCAATATCTCAACTATTTATCAACAACAATGTCATTCAAACAAGCCACTACGCTAAATAGTAATGCAACACAAAATTTCAACTCAATTTACAACCCATTACAAACCCTAAATAACTACCAAATAATTACTCCAATATTGTAAAAAATAAGCATACTAACCGAAGAATACATCAAATATGCGGAAGAATGACACCGATTCACTCCTTGTTGATGCAATTGCTATAGGGAGGGCGAAATCACCTTTCAAAGCTGCCGCTGTGTTGTGTTGTGTGGGTATGTTTTCGCGATTTGGGGAGCAGAAGCTGTAATATCATTCCGTGAAGAAATGCCAACGTCAATGGCGTTTCTTAATTTGATTTTATTTATTTTTTTGGAAAATCACCCTAAACACGCCAATGTCACCGACGTTTATAAATTATGAAAATGGATTTTTTTTTCCGATAATTGCTTACATGCCAACGATATAGGCGTTTTCTATTTAAACACGCCAACCCTGTTGGCGTGTTACAATAAATATTGTATTTACATAAAATCAAAAATAAATTGGAAAAAGCCTTCTTGTTTGGCGTTTTTACTTAATAAGACGTCAACTCGGATAGCGTTTTCCCCATAGATGGAAGAAATAACAAAGTGGGTACATTTATGTTTTTCCCATCCGAAAAACTCCCAAAACTCCCCTCCATCACCTTTCTTGGTTTTTATGTCGTTCACCCAGCCACTGGCTATGGCATTCACGTCTCCGACCCCACCTCACGCTTGAGATGATGAGACTGAGCATAGAGACGGGATGGGAGTGACGGAGGGCGAAGTCCAGAATACGGCCGCAGAGTCGGGGCAGGGAAGGCGGTAGGTGAGAATGAAGAGATGGAGTAAATTCAGAAGCGGCCTTTTCATTTTTTTACCGAAGAGAGAGAAATAGAAATAGAAATGGGTTAAAGGCACATTTAATAAGGAGAGATACCTTAGTCAATATGAAAGTCTTCTGTCATTATTGATTTCATTTTCCTATATTTACATGTGAACTAGAATTAAATACTCTCTCTATCCGTCATTAGGAGTCCTATTTGAGTTCAGCACGACTTTTAAGAAATATAAAGAAAAGTGGGTGAGAAAAAATAGTAGAATGTGTGGCCCATTTTTATAAATTAGTTTTATAATGGAATGTAAGTGGAATGAGTTAGTGGAAAGTGAGGTGTACCTACTGTTTATAGTATAAGTAAACCGATACTCCTAATGGCGAACGAACTAAAATGGTAAATCGGGACTCCTAACGGCGGACGGAGGAAGTAAATAATTGCTTCAAGAAAGAAAACATGGACCGCATTATTTATCTAAGATTAAAAGATTAAATATGTTGATTTATCCAATTGAATGGGCTTTGCTTTTCTCGGAAGTCTACTGAAAATATATTCAATTCTAAAATTTCAATTAATGTTAACTAAGTACTAATAGTGTACTACTTTTTTTATTTATCTAAAATTAATATTTCTTAATTTCTTCTTGTTTTAGTTATAATTAATTTTCAACCTTATTATTCTTATTCAAATTATTTTAAAATTTTCAAAATTGGAGATGTTGCGGAAAAAGTATACACCCTGAGTTCATTACAAACATATTTTGGGATGACATGAGTTTTTTAATACACTAGTAAAATAGAAGAAAGATAGAAATAAAAAATTATTGAAATATTGTTAATTAAAAATGATATACACCTCAAAAAAGAGAATAATAGTTTTAAAAAATAGAGTGTATTTTTATAGGACCGGACTTGCAAAATAGTCTATTTTTATGCAATGGAGTAAATATTTTTTTATTAAAATATTGATACTCAGTAGGAATTATTGAAATTAAAATATATATTTATATAAATAATTATATTAAATAATTATTTTTAATATTTTTAATTTGGTTCGACCCCACAATATTTAGTTTCTGGATCCGCCATTGATCGACGCCGATGCACACCATTTTTGGCTCTATTATTATTACTATCCATATCAAATGTAACAAATTACAAGTTATATAAATATTAACGTATATGAGATTTGTACATCGCATATAGGTTAATACTAGCTCATCTAGGGATGTGATCAAATGCAAACCGTAAATATTGAACAAACTGTAGACTATGATCTGGATCGTTAGAAAATATCAACAGATGATAAAATAATAGCAACAAAATTTGTCAACACAATGTCAACAGTTGATGTTGTGTTGATATTGTGTTGACATTTTTTGTTGCTGTTATTTTGTCATTTGTTGACATTTTTAACGGTTCAGATCATAGTTTGGAGTTTGTACGATATTTACAGTTTGCATTTTATCATTACCAAGCTCGTCTAATGGTATAGTTTGTGTATACAGAAATAGATGTTCTAAAATTTCATTTTCATGGACATTTTGTAATAATTCATCTATTGGTATAGTACTGAAATGACAAAATTGAACTATTTTTTATGGACGGAGGAAGCATAAATATAAATGTAAGCATCTACTAAAATTTCATTTTCATGGACATAAGTGAATGGTTTTGGAACCTTTAATAAAAAAATGGGGGATGAAATTTTCTTAGTGTTTTAACTACTCAGTTCCATAAAAATATGACACTTTTCATTTCTGACAGTCCCATAAAAATAAGAGCATTTACATTTATGAAAAGTTGTTCCCAACTTGTTTACTCATATACATCAATTTATTTTTTATATCATTACCGCATCATTACAACTCATCAAACACAAATAATAATGTAGGTCTCACCATCCACTAATATTACTATAACTACCCTTATCATCTTCTCTCAAACTTTATTAATTGTGCATTAATTATCGTGCCATTTTAGATGCTTATATTTTTATGGGACGGAGGGAGTATTATTTTTATCTAACTTGTTTATTAAGTACATAGTAGTACTTAATTAGTTCAAACAATGAGCAATGTTTTTTGGTAAAATGTTTATTATCAGATAATTAAAAAGTTAATAAATTTATAAGATCAAGTATAAGATTCTTATAAAATATACTATCATCAAGATACAAAAGCATATATTAAGAATATAAGAATATAATATATTATAAAACATAAAATCCTTTAAATGTATTTTCTTAAAAATATACTACGGGTAATATAAGACAATAAAACAAGATTAAAAAGTGAAAGAAGACTGAAGAAGCAAAAATAAAGAGAGAGAAAAAATGTAAAAACACATTAAGTAAATGGTGTACTACTACAAAATTCAGATAAGTAGCAGTACATTTTTTTTTTCTAATTTCAAAAACGTCAAACGCGACTAAGCCGATAAGCTGAAAGCGCATTCCCATATAAATTGGACAGAGTAGAATATAGGTTCACTCTCTCTTCACCACATTTTCATCTGCAATCAAAATTTCAGTGTGACAATTTCTGCAGAAATCCACCACAAAAAAATTAGGGCAGAAAGAAAATGACGGAAGCGGTGATCAGGAACAAGGCCGGGATGGCGAGCATCAAGGACATGCCGGTTATGCAGGACGGTCCTCCACCCGGCGGCTTTGCTCCGGTCCGGTTCGCCCGGAGGATCCCTAACACTGGACCCAGCGCCATGGCGATTTTTCTTACTACTTTCGGAGTCTTCTCCTGGGGAATGTATGAGGTCGGCAAAGGCAACAAGATCCGCAGGTAATAGGTTCCGTCAATGATTTTTTTTAATAAATCGATTGAGTTTGATTTGCGACCGGAAACGGTAGATTTTGATTGCTGTTATTAATTTTTGCCCTTCGTTGTTGATATTGTTTAGGAGTACAGTCATATTGTTTGGAATTTGATGTGTCTAGGGATTATTGGTGCTGTCTGATGATTTAGGGGCTTGATTTGGTGTTCAATTGGAGTAATACTAAAGTTTCGCTGCTTTTTTCCACTATGTAAATTTAGTTGGTTTCGGCGATGGTTGGACCATTTCTGAGAATATTTTTGCTTAATGTGGTAGAGATGGGAGTGTAATGTTGATATGGATATGTGGCATTTCTGTGTCCAAACCATTTATGTTTATAAAGAAACCATTTATGAACTGTGTGGACATTTCTATCTTTTGCCATACTATGTCTGTTAACTATTATTTTGGTCTGGACATTGGATTTCGATAAAGTGGTAATTTTGTGCATAGTTATCCTTGCAATTCTGCCCCTCCAGAACCAACTGCCGCTGCCCCTGCGGGCAAATTTGTGCATAGTTATTATTTTGAGGCACTGTGTGTCATGTGCTTTGGAGCTATTGTTTCATTGACGTAGTTTTTAGCTTAGGATTTGTGAAGCCATCTTGAGTCGTTCAAACCTAAGTTATGTCCCATTCTTCTTAAACATATTTATAGAAACTACAGAAACATGTGTTCCGGTGATGTTCAGCTGGAAGATATTCAGAGGGATGAATATTCAAGTTTGGAAGACCGTGAGTGCTCTGCTTCAATCTATAGAAATTATATGTCTAGATCTGTATATAAATTCCCCTTTGCATTGGCTACCAAATGTCTACTTTTCATTTGAACAGTTAAGCTATATTACGTGTTCACGTGATGCTAGTAGCTAAGCACATATAAGCTTCCTTTCGCTTTAACTATGCATCCTTGGCTTTCTCTACAACATGTTGAGTAGCCTTGATTGTCCAACTGCTACCCTTTTTTGTTCACCTCTCAGTATGAAAATGAGATATATGTTGTTGACTTGTTGCTGCTAGTCTCCTGGTTTGACTTTAAATGGAGAAACTTTTCTATCCAAAGCACATAATCCAAAAATCAAGAATCACAGTTCTGGTCTTTTACGTATTTAATGATATGAGAAGCTAATGAAACATGTCGAAAAATGTTATTTTGTAGAAGGTTCTTACTTCTTGCATATTTGGTGGTGGTGGTGGTGGTGGTGGTGGTGGTGCTCAACAAGAGTTGTTGAGAGAAATCACTCACCTATGATTTGCACCTAGATATCTGAATTCTGAAAGATAACCTATTCTTTCACATGTTAATATGTAACCTATATTTTGAGCCATTACAAAACTTTGCATGTTGCTCCCTTAGTTTTCTTTGTTTTTGTTTAAAGAAATCTATTTACAGGTGTCCATATACCATTTCGAGTTATGCATATCCTTAGTACATTAGATTTTTTGACATACTTCAGCATGTCAGCCTCATGTTTTTTTCCCTAAAAATAATTTTGCCAATCCTAAATCAGCATTCTTGGAGTATTTTTATTTTCTATATTTAGTCCATCTCTTGTTTTACAAGTTCTATTTTAGTTCACATCATCTACAACAGGAATTCACAGCTAACAGTCTTTTGAATTGAAAACTTCTCCGTATGCAATTCCTCACACTAGCAGACTAGGAATTCTCTGCTTTTGTTATCCAGAGCTGGGATGAATGCTCACCACGATGATCAATAGGACGAGAATGTGATTTGTGGTAAATGATTATTGAACTTGCTGAGAATGAAGCAACCATGGACCAATCATTTCTGACAAATTGTATGGATAATTTAGCAGGAACAACTGAAGTTAGAAGTTCTATATATCTTTTGTGATGTGTTTTGTTTTATTGGTTGGAATTTTTCATTGTGGTCAAAAATTGGATATAGAGATTTTTCATAAAGGACCTGTATACTTCTAGCAATAAAGGAAGTAAAGATGTAATTATACTTCATAGGTGTACGGTGGATCTTATAACTGTCCTATCTCTCGGAAGGTATTAGTTCTGGAAAATCTCTGTCAATGTCATCCATCGGGTCTTATTGATGGGTGACCTGAAAATCTCTGTCAATGTCATCCATCGGGTCTTATTGATGGGTGACCTTTGGCCGTAGGCATTAACCACACTTTCAGTAGACAAACACATGCACACCTCAATCTATGCTTCCTGGTATTTTGAGTTATGGCAACTTGTCAGAGCTACAGTATTATTAGTACCTATTATGATTATTTGGCTCTTTAAATGCAATAATTAAGTATATTTATTATCATTGACTTATTGTATGGAATTAACTTGTTTAATTTTGTTGAATGCTGGAAAGTGGAAAGCGAAAACTTAATGAAAGTTTCTAACTGAATAGGGCTATAAAGGAAGAAAAATATGCTGCCCGCAGAGCAATATTACCTGTAATTCAAGCTGAAGAGGATGAAAGGTGACTTCTGCAGTTTGCTTCTGCCATTCTTGTTGTAATATACCTAATTTTGTTTGCGCATAATTTTCTTATTACCATTGCCTCTCTTCAGATTTGTCAAAGAATGGAAGAAGTATCTTGCAGAAGAGGCTAGAATCATGAAAGATGTTCCAGGCTGGAAAGTGGGCGAAAGCGTTTACCACTCAGGGAAATGGATGCCTCCAGCGAGTGGGGAGCTACGTCCAGACATTTGGTAATCTTGTGGTTGTCTGGTTGCTGTTCTGGCTGAAGGGATTCAGCAAAACAACATTTTGCTTTGCCAGCATGATTCACACAACTATCATTGCGCTTTTGCTTCGTTTCATTAAATAAGGATGATGCTGAAAATTATGTTCGCATTGCGTCTATACCCGTTTCATTATAGTTGTTGACATATGATCGTACTGACAATTTTACTAATTCATTCCTAACGTTAGTTTTCTTTAGATGAAAATAAAAAATGGTTATTGCATTTCCCCATAGTACTGCTTCACAATAGAATTGTGCCAATTTTCTTCATTATATTATGTTAAGTATGTTATCCAATCTCATTTCCAACAAATTTGAATAACACCTTATTTAAAAATCTTAATGCTTTATTGACATATGCTAAAAGCTGGAAAATTTTATTGGCATACGAAATACTTTCACTAATTTCCTTACACAAAAAAAATAACGAAATTACATTATTTCCTTACACATCAACTATATTAATGTCATATATTACTCGATATTAGAAAATTAAATAAATTTCAATTCTCATAGCTAAAATAGAAACCAAATTGTTACTTACCACTTACCAGTTACAGGACAGAATCAGCACAATCTGAACCCTCAATTGCAGCACTAATTGCACCAATACGTTTCAATTCTTTACCTAGTCTTACGTTGCAACAGAAAATAGTAGATCCATCAAAAATAACCTTACACAAAATGCTTCCAGTGATTATATTCATCGTCAACTTGTTTGGTATGTGTATAATATAAAGGGTCAAGGGATTTATGTTTTATGCAGTTTGATTTTAATAAATACTGTATGAAATTGAAATTGAAATTGAAATTGATATTTCCTTCGCATATGTTATTCCATTGTATTATAGATAAATTTTACTCTTATCTGCAATTTTACTGGTAAATTGTACTCCATCTGTCTCATGTTACTCGCACTTTTCATTTTAGGCCGTAAATTTGATATTGATTTTTTAGTGTAATTAAATTAGAATTTTAAGTGTAATGATACATCACTTAATAAATGAGCTCTTAACTTAAACTAACATATTAATTAAATACATTAATTCTAACTTAAACTAGAAGTGTAAGTAGTTTGTGACGAGTCGAAATGGAACAGTGCAAGTAACATGAGACAGATGGAGTAGTAAATTTTATCAGCTGATTAGACGATGCGTGCATTATTTGTATGCGTGTATTATTTGTAGACCACAAGTTTGTCAAATTCAGATTTTGTATCAAAGAAGATATTCAGATTTTGTGAATAGAATATGCTATATGAAGTTAAAATCAAGTAAATAGAGAAATACGGCATATTGAAAATTGATGATTGTGAATTCTCGTATATCACTCCCTTCATTCCGGGATAAGAGTTCATAGTTGACTCAGCACGGGTTTAGAAAAATGTAAAGAAAAATGATATAAAAAAAAAGTTAGCAGAAAATGAGCCTCATTTTATATACTCTCCGTCTATAAAAATTGGCTCATTTTGCTATTTCTGAATGTCCACGATTAAAATGTCATATACTTTTACCATTTTAGGTAAACGAATCTCACAATTCAACTAAACTATTGCACTTACATTCTATTATAAAATAATTATAAACGAGTTCACATTTTACTAATTTCTCTCTCCATTTTTCTTGATAAAGTCGGAACAATTTTTTAAAACTCGACCGAATCAAAATGAGACTAATTTCCTTTTCCATTTTTCTTTACTAAGTCAAACAATTTTTTAGAACTCACGTCGAATCAAAATAAAATTATAAATAACAAACGGGGGAATAACAAAATGTGAATGAAATGAATTAATAAAATACAAAATCTACCTATAAATGTGAAAAGAGATTATTATTATTATGAGAGTAACCAAAATAACAAAAATACACTCTTTTCGTCCGATTGAGTAAGATTTCAATATACACCTAATATCTAGGCACAGACACCAATATGTTATGTTTCCTACAGACATTACTTCGTACTGCCGTAAACGTATGATGTACCGGATACTTTATAGCCAACACGATTTCACATGTAGTGTAAAAAATTAATTTCAGAAATTGAGATAATAAATAAAATAAGTATTCGTGAATAGAATTGACAGTTCAAATTTACTAAATCATTTATGCAAATATCGCAATAGTAGGCGCCTTGTTGTGCTGGCTGTTTGCGGTTGGGTTTCCACCGACATCACAAATAAAGTAGTATAATACAAACAAATTAAAAACAGTAGTAAAAGACACGCTGAAAAGGCAGCGAATTCCACCACTCTCAGTATAACAACTTTTTTTCCATAAATAGCTAATCCCACATTCCACAATCCACACATCATAAAGAGCCACCGGAGAAGGAGAGGGAGGTGGAGGCAGGGCCGTGCCTTTCTCGGATGCTTCTGTAAAAGTAGAGGCGGTTGCGTAGCTCCCAGCTCCAGTCAGGGTGGCGCTTCGCCATCATCTTAGGCCACCTGTTGATCCTCACGTAGTGCTCCCGCACTTGTCCGTCTGCGAGGAGGCCGGTCACGATCGTGTACGACGACTCGTGCCCGCCCCACACCTTGTCCTCGGGGTCGGCCGTGATGCTGCCGTCAGGGTGGAAGTACCGCCGCATTGGAGGGGCGCCCTCGCCCCTCCAGGATGGGTCCAGCTCCCGCCAGTACTCCGGCGCCATCTGCGGAGGGGGTGAGAAAGAAGAAGCTAATTATCCGGTGAGAAATATATATGTGCATCAGTAATTGCTGGATTTGTTTTCTCCTTATGCTTTTTATTGGGTGGTGTGGGATTTTTTCTTAAGAGGAATATATTCTGTTTTCTAGGAGTTAGGAATCTTGTAGCATCTGGATCTGGTTGAACACTACTAGTTCATCTTTGGTTGCGTCCTATATTTGGAAGACCTTGGTTTCTATGATGAATAGATGAGAGCAATAGCATCTAAATTCACAACAATCAGAGTAATAAGTCCAACAAAACAAAGATCGTTGCCTATTTACTTACTGTTACTACAGGTTTGAGTAAGACTTTATGATAAGATATCATAGCTGGAATAGGAATATGAGTAAATTGGTAAGAAAGTTAACATTATTTGGTTTCAAAGTTTACTAAGATGTAGTGGAACCTTTAATCTTGGATTCAGTTATCAAATAGAATGAGGGAGACTGATTTGGCCAAAACTGGGATGAGAAAAGGATTCTCTTCACCAACCATGAAAAATTGTTAAGAGGGATAAAATTGCATTTTAGATTTACAAAAGGATTATAGTTTAGTAGGAGTATATAGCATCATCATCTCCATTCACAACTTTGATCCTCCTTTCATTGTCCTAAGATCATCTGGAGCAACTTCAAAAGAACTGTACAATAAAAGCATGTTGGGAGTTCGCAGAACTAATCCTATGGCGTGCTACTAATGATCCTCATATTTGCAACAAATACATCTCCCTGGTTAATTGTTCAGCCTAAATACTGACCACACAACATTTAGATGCAAGGATTAAGGGTCTACTATGAGATCATAAAAGTGGTGGAACAGAAGCTACATTTAGCATAGGTGTTGGGCATATTAGGCATAAGAATGGACAAGGACATATTCTTAATAACTGTAGACCGTGAGATACATCAGTACCTAGGAATCATATGATCAGCACAAGTGTTCAAAACAAGAAAACTGACAAGAACTGAGCTTCAACACAAGTAATGGCATACCTCTGTAAAGCGGAATTCCCAAACATGGTCACAAAGGTCATCCCTAGTGATTCGAGTCTGACATAAGAAAATTGCCAGTTAGAAAGTATAATAGGCACCACCTTCAGATTAGTTTAAGTTATCACATATTGCATGCATTTAAAATCAGATCTGTGATTTATCCGATATGATATTGTAAGCACATAAAGCCCTTCCCAGGCGCGTCTCTCCAAGAGATAAGGAGAGGAAGAAGTGAGACTCACTCGTTTGCCATCTCTGATCGAGAGCAATGTAGCGATCATCTTTGGAAGTCCTTCAACCGTTGATACGCGTGGTATATGTGCCTTATCCAACCATAACTCTTGACACTGGAAAGAAAGGCACAACAGTGTTAACAATTTACTCTAACAATTGGGGATAGCATTGGCGTGTTGGCATAAAAAATCATCAAAAAGAAGCCTGGCTAAAAAGTAAAGCAAGTAATATCTTCAAACACATCAGGAACATTATAGCTAGAGCATGATGATCAACTCATGGCGCACATGATATTCTTCTAAAGGAAATAGAAGTGCTCCATCTGTCCACGGAGAGTGTAGAACAAGGCCATTGTGCTACACTCTTGTGGACTTAGGGAGTACATTATTTTCCATCTCTCTTTCCATTTTAGCTCACCATTATATATCACCACCCTAAGTAGAAAAATCGGTAGAAACAAAAATCCCAATCAATGAGCAAGGCAGACATATTTATTTGAATTAATGCTCCCAGTGAAAGGTGTAAACACAAAACCAATAATCAAAAATACAAATCCCAGCCCATGAGTGAGACAGAATTACCGGAGGAAATATATAACAAAAAATTATTAGAATACATATCCCTGTCAATGAGTGAGATGGACAAGTATCTTTCAGTTAGATGTCATTGTGGAAAAAAGAGAGAACATATAAAAGTTAGTGGCATAGAACTAGAAGACCCTTTAAACAGGGGGGGTCGCCATCTTCAAAAGACTATATAATGTAAAAAAATGACCACAACCAGAACCATGGCTGGTCCTCTGTTACATTATTAACAAAAACAAGAATTCTGAAGAATTTCAGAGTTATTCTGTTTTACTTTATCATTCCATTTTACTTCTTTCTGCTCCATTTATGATAATTTTATTCCAGCTGTTTCATCTGAATCATTTTAGGGTTATTCCATCTTATGCTTATTGTTGGGGTTCAAACCATCCCACATTGGAGAATAGAAAATGTGCAATCAATATATAAGTGCAACCCTACTCCATTAGTGTGACGCCTTTTGGGGAGGGCTTGGCCCAAAACAGACAATATCATACTAATTTGAGTTTGGGTGTGCATCGGCAAACCCTAACACTTATCTCTGGTTATGGGGATCCATTCCAGAAATATTATTAAACCTTGTGATAAGAAAAAACATGAGTAGTCACAATTACCAGAAATCAATCTATGAGCATAGAACTAACAAAATAGATAGGCTGAAAGGGAACGGGATAATGGAAGATAAAAGGTATCGTACTATTATGTCGGGTTAAACAATTGCACACCCCAATCATTATGTAGATAGACTCTATACCACAAGGCCACATTTGGTAACCATAGCATGATTTACTAAGATATTAAATCATGATAGGAACAATAAGATAGAGATCAAGATAATGATACTGTTATTGTTTGAAATGTAAGATAAAAGCAAGTGTAGTATTTATTGCTGAGTTGGATTCTGCAGCCTACAACTTGCTTGAGGTGGCCCCCTGGAATGTTTGGTACCACTTCCATGCAAGTAGCACCTCCTAAACATTGTTGCAAACGCATTCAGACAGACACTATAGACAGAATATCTCACGTAGACGCAATAGATGGTGGTACAAGAAACAGCTGTGCTGGTATGCAGTAGGATATAGCTCTCCCTCTTTCAATAGGAACCATGGATAATCTAATAGCATCATATACATGGTATTAACAGGCAATGTCTAGTTTTCATCTCGTTCAGGTAGTTTACCTTATCTAACGCGTATTCTAGAATATGCATCAAAAGAAACTCATTTGTCTCTCTATTTATCCGGTGATGACTGTCCAGAGTGAGCTGAATTTTAGATACTGATTTTTTATGAATATGTACATACATTTTACTAATGTATTGAGATGCATGCTATTCATATTACCGTTCTGCACAGGGGATAACAAATAGCTCTAACTGTATCTCAATTTTTGAATAGATACAGTAACAGAGACAAGTTTGATAAGAGTAAAGGGAGATGAGATGGATACTGGCTGCAGAGAAGAGAGAACAAACCACAGAACAAAAGTAGATGAGCTGGATTATACTCCTATGAAACTAAGAAAACTGAACTAAAGATATAAAATACAGAAACTAATCCTTCAGAGAGGCCACAGTTTCTGCTGTCATAAAACTAATTTTCTCCCCGGCATAGCTCTTCCACTGAGGAGCTATTTATAACAATCACAAAAAGACTCCTTACCATCAACAACTTGAAAGTAAATCTAAACCTAGAAGACTAATGACACAAGACTCTTTAAACATATCAGCAGGGACAATCCCTATCACTTGCCTTGTTGAATCAGCCTTGTTCTCAAGACTGATGTGGAACCGTCCATGGGGAATCGTTAAAGCCACCATAATCTCGTCACACGGGCTGGTCTGGTGCAGCGTCTTGAAATAGCCCATCAGCAGCAGCAATAAATTAATCCTCCACAGAGGCCTACCATTTTCACTGTCCTAAAACTAATTTTCTCCCCGGTGCATAACGTTTTGATGAGGAGCTATTTATAACAATTATAAAGACTCCCAATTCTTATCAACAACTTGAAAGTAATCCAAACCTAGAAGACTAATGAATTAATACTCAATAAAATAATAACTAAGGATAGTAAACAAAGGTTAACTACTACTACTTCCACCAAAATCGGCAGGGAAGATCCCTATCAGAGTTCCAAGTGCTCTTCATTTTGACTGCTGGAGAAGTTTATGCCCCATAACTTATCTGGATTCATGAAGTGTTTATCGGGAAATAATACATTTAATGAAAATAAGGTGGATAACCAAAGCAACAATTGGCAAGACTATTTATTAGAGTCGCTGATAATCTGATCTAATTTCTTCTTCACATCATCAGGCACGTGATTGTTTGCTATTTCACTAGTAGAATAACAGATACTACTATAATGGAGCATCATAACCCAAATTCAGCACAAGCATGCAAATTTTTACAAATCTTCTTATGGTCAACAAAAATATTACTGTGTTCCAGTAGGAGACGTTACAAGAGGCTTGCTAAATGTATCATATGACATCAAATAGAACATAGTAGTAAAATGATAAATTCGGAACAAGGGAGAAAATGAACTACAGCAATAACAAAACGAGCACAGATGGCACACTGGACCCATTTGTTTTTCACATTTGCAGCTGAATGCATTCGAACTAGTACCAATAACACTCATTGTACAATTTTGGAGGCAAAATAAATTACTTTCATGTCTTATTTCTCGAATTCTTAATAGTAGAACCCCTTAGGGAATTAAACTAAATTGCCTGGTTTGAAGATTTCAACGATCCTCGATGCAAGGATCACACACAATAATGCGTGATAACGAATAATGTGCGATAAAGCAATTCCATCTAATTTTATATAGACTAAAGTTCAAAATTTGGCGCTCTACATATGCCCGAAAAGTTCAACACATTAAGTGTGATAGCTTCTAGTGCTAAACAATATGTAGTTGTCCATATTTACAATTTTGTAAAAAAATTGATGGTCACTAGCATTTGCATTTTGATCAGATTAGTGAGTTAAATATCATGCTAATTATAAAAGTAAAGAAATACTTAATTTTAAAAAAAACACAACTATTAATAAAAAAAATATAAAAGGGCATTCTTGTGCTTTTAATTTTAAATTTAAAGGCATTTAATCAACTTCAATTTTTAAATGCATTTAAGTTACTAATTTGGTCAAAATGTTGTGGACCGTTAACTTTTTGATGGAAACATTAAATACGGACCAAAAATACTGTTAGGGACTAGAAGCTATCACACTTAAGTGTAGGACCTAAAAGCTTTTTAGGAAAAATGTAGAAAACCAATTTTGGACATTATTCTTTTATATAATACTATTTGTAACATGTAAGATCAACATCTTTGATGTCTCAGAAACAATTCAAATGAAATACTCCCTCTGTCCCATTAAAAATAAAACATTTCCTAAAATGGAAACTAACATCATCTCTACTTTTTCCTATCTTTTACCATATTCTTTGTTCATTACCTCACAAAACAATACTCCATCTATCCCACTACAAGTGAGGCGTATTCCTATTTTTGCGGTCGTCCCATTATAAGTGACATTTCATTTTATGGCAAAAAAACAACACTCTATCCCTCTCTTACTTTATCCTCTCTCCTATTTTTTCTCACTCCTACTTTATTCTCGTTTCATTTGACCACTAAACACCACAACATAAAAACTTGTGTCCAAAAGAAATGTGTCATATATAATAGGACAGGGGGAGTACTATATAAAATCATGTGCCGAAACAAATGTTGCATATTTAATGGGACGAGGGAGTATGAAATTATTTATAGTTTATTTTTATTAGCAAGAATCTTGCTTTGCTTTCTCGCATAATTTATTGTTAAGAATAATTTAAATTGATGTCATCGTGGACTAGGGGGTATTTACATTATGTGATAACTTAGATAAATAAAGTTAATGTATGCTTATCTTATCCATCACATATTTTTGCATATTGAACAAATGACAGAGTAGTAGACCTCAAAAATATATATCCTCGATTCAATTTATAATCTAGAGCAAATGCCCTATATATTGATATATTTTATTTTGTCGACTAAGTAACACTATTTAACATGAACAATAGGCTATTTATATACATTATGTGAGTTTACAAATAATTTCCTGATTATACTTGGTCACTAAAAGGAATTTACTCATTTAACTCACATCATGAATCCCGAGTTTCAATGCTCTTTTAAATTTAGGTTCAGATTTCAAAAAGTTGGTAATTTTATTTCAATACAATATTATACTCCTAGTTATATGTCATAAAATAGTTTAGTGCATAAAAGTTGACTAGTTAAAACCTACACAATTTCATGTTAAGCAATAAAACCCATTATTAAGTATACCCAAGGAGTTTGATATTATCTTGAGATGTGTGTGATGAGTTTGTTATTGACTTGAGGAAACAGAAAGCACTATGACCAAATTACATATAAGTGAGTTATTTCATAGGGATTATTTCTACACCTTCCTTTTATTATTGATTTTATCAATTTCAATGTGATAGCCAAAATCTTCAACTTGAAAACAGTCTTATTATTATTTTTTATTCTAAATGAAAGTAACCAACCCCCCCTAACAGATCATGAAACATTTATATTTATAAATCTGTTTTAATCTTTAAAAAATATCATTATAACCAAATTCACCAATTCAAACTGTAACATTAAGATACTTAAATATTATAAAGCTTAACTAATCTTGGAAAAGGTAATTTAGAAAAACCTTAAAGAACTACTCCCTCTGTCCCACTCTATGTAATGTTGTTCTGTGAGTTAAGTGTAGAGAACAAAGAAAAAGTAGAGAGAGTGATGTTTCTATTTTTAGAAATGTGTCATTTAGAGTGCATCCTAAAAAGGAAAATAGTTCACTTAGATTGGGATGGGATGTAGGGAGCAGAACTAATAAATATTAGGAAATCTTATATCCTTTAAACAAATTATCCTCAAAATCCCATTCAAAGTGAATCATTTCCTTTTTGGCACATAAGAGAATACATATATGATAATAGAAAGATTTCTCTTTTATGACTTTTACTAACCGATCCCGACTCAGAAAAGTGACCAACCATGGCCCATTGTTTAATGAAAGAAATGGTATATGAGTCGTAGCCCTGTAAGCCCACATCTATGTAGAGTGTGTGTAGAGTAGATTGTTCAATGCGGCACAAACCTATTTTTGAGTATATAGTAACTTTTTAAGTTCAACTCCGAACATTTTATCTTGATATATTTTCATTTTGATGACCCTACTCAATATTTCATTGGCGTGGTGGGTTGGGTCATGCCGAACTTTCATACATACTACTCTTTCGAAGATGAGGAACCTTAGAAAGGCGATTTAGACAGATACATGCTCGGGCCGTTGAGCCCATTTGACACCTCTAACTACTTCTAAAAGAAGTAATTTAGATCACTTGCAATTCCTAAATTCTGCACTTAAAATTTTTTTGAAAAAGTGATATAAGTAGCAAAAATAAATTAATGCTAACAAAAGGTTTCTATTCGAAGGTTTACTCTATCTTTAGTCAATTTATATATATATATATATATATATATATATATATATATATATATATATATATATATATTGATTATTCTCTATCATATTAAAACTCGAGCAAAAAAATAGGTTCTAATGGATAATCTTCTAATTTGTTTGAATGAATGAATGCTACATTCGTTACTTGACCATAGAAGTTCACAATTGGTCCTCTACATTTCTCCGAAAAAACTTATTGATATGCTTAAACTCACCGGGTAATCCCGCCTGACCTGGGGTCGCAGTCAAAGGTGTGGAGCCGTGAGCCCCGTCACCGTAGGATCGTTTTATGATGCTCGTGCGGACATGTTAGATTAGAATTGATGACACTTCAGTTAATATCCCCAAAAAGGTAAACCGAAGAGTGGGCTTTATAAGGGTCTAATCAATATATTTGGAGTCACTAGTGTACCTAGCCAGTATGTTTTGGTCAATATTTAATTGTTCCATCGAAAAATTTTAGATTAGTGATTTTAATATTATTCTAATTATAAAAATTAAGAAATACTACTATTTAAATTTTAAAAAGCACAAATATTAAAGAAAAAACATAAAAAGGAGATTCTTCTCCTTTTAATATTATTATTCATTTAAATGCAGCTAAGTTACTAAGTTACTAATCTGGTGTTGATCGTTAAGCTTCCGATGAAACCGTTAAATGTGGACTAAAACCTACTGTTTAGGACCATAAGAGATCACACTTAATGTGTAGAACTAAAAAAGTTTTTTTTTTGGCAAATACAAAAGACCAATTTTGAACTATAGTCATTGACCAATCTTCAGTAAAATTGGTGATATTCAATTCCGCTTCCCAAGTCCTCTTATTGTGTCACATCTGATATATGTCATATAGTGGAAGGTATTAAGTAGCTACTAGATCCAATAAAGTAGGACTAAAAATAAAAATCACAATGCATTTGCCTATAGAACTAAATACTAGATCTTATAAAAAGGAATCTTGACATCAAATATATTTATCATATAACTTAGTGAATTATCATATAAAGCTTATACACACTAATATAGCATGGGAAAGCTAAGGCATATTGCATTTAATCCAACTTTAGTTTCTTCAGTATTGTGACATGTTGATTTTTTCCATATAAGAGATCACAATCACATAACAATTAGCATTATCTAGGAAAGCAAAAGTTAACCTCAATCCCCCAATATGTATGGTCAAAAGAGCGCTGTAGCTCAGCTCATTATTAAAACTATGACTAAATGGCTAATTAATATTGGGAAAACACTCTTCTCAAAAATAAAATATTGGGGAAAATTGATTGCATAATTTTTTGAGCAAATGAAAGATGGCTTATTACCAAACTCCATTACTAAATAGTAAGATCTTAATGGGAATAAAAGGTGTGCAGAAGACATTAAAGATTACCAACATAATTTTCTCTGCCCAAACAAGGATCATACTTTAACAAGTAGGTGGCTATGTAGTATTAAAACTAGTATTAATGCTAATTTCAAACCTTTAAAATAGTTGAGAGGCCTTGACAACCTTTTTCTTCTAGTATTCATTTTTATGCCAAAAGAGTTAGGCCACATAAAACTCAATATATCTATAACAATCTCAAATTATTTCTTCAAGAATAGAAGAAATATAAACTTAAAATATATATTTTGGATGGATTGAACTTTTCAATAGTTACAGTACATATAGGATATAGCTAAGCTTATAAAGATGTAGGAGTCTTGTATTAAGATGCTCCTAGTTATGGAGGAAGTTTTGCACCAAAGTACAAAACGAGGGAGGAATGATGAGTGGCTGCATAATTGTGTAGCCATTCATATGATGATGGCATTGAGATGAAGGGAATGGATGGGAATAGAGAATCTGAGCTAAATAGTAGAGATAACAGGCTACTATGAGCAGACAAGAGCCACCCAAATACAGAGTGTTCACACCAGCCTAACTTTGGCTTGAGTAGGAATATCATGTTCGTGGACCTCCCTTTTAAACCCTCCACAAAGACACCTCCACATATCATGTCTCTCGTGTTCGTCTACCAGGCAGCGACAAAGAACGATATCGTAGTTAAAGATTCGGGCTAGAATGGTTAAAAGGGGAAGGACGGGCAACAAAAGGATAGATGGAAATAGATGGGGAGGAACATGCTAACATTCTTGTAAGTCTTTGATAACCTTCGATATCATTATAAGATGCCAGCCACTTTGGCAAAACAAGATTAAAAAGATGATACGGGCCTAAGTCCAAACTGTTTAAAAAAACCCTATGATATTTGTGGTCCTATGTTACATAAGTTGATAGTAAGAAATGTTTTCCAGAGTTATATATAGAATGCAAGACACTTAGTGACACACTAACAACTGTAGCGATCATAAATATAAACTACCTAAGTGACCTAACACATCAAGTTTGTGATTACTAGTAAATGGAAAAAACACAATAAAAGAGATCAATACTAGCATTTAGCTAGAGACCAGATTCACATTTTAACCCCTCTTCATTTTGATACATAAATTGAATTTGACTTCTACCTATCAAAATATTCTCATGGCTTACCGATTACATATTGATCGTTATTTACATGTTTTTTCAGATATTTCTATTTCTAAGCTACTTTTAGTTTCTTTTTATGTGTCCTACACAAAATGTTACAACATGTGTTGTATCTGGCTGAATGATGTGCAGTGTTTATACAATATATACTATTTCTTTATTAGAATTGGATTGCAAGGCTGAAAAGTTCAATAGTTTTTTAATACTTACCTATGTTCTAGCAGTTTCAAGTTCAATCCCACTTGATTCTAGAATCAATTTTAATTGGTTTAAATTTTCTTTTCTTTTTGAATCATGTAATGCATGTTCACTAAACTCCACAGGTCTACAATATCCTATCATGTATGCATTTCTTATGCTACAATACTTAAATGTTGTGACGAGCGTGGGGCGTACTGATTTAGGTAAAAAAAGGTGCACTAATAGTTCAAAATCAGTCAAACTACACTAGATCAGTTTATTTATAACCAATAAAACATAAATGATTCATATAAACAAATAAGACAGTTCATATTCAAATTTTCCAAGAAAAGAGAAAATTCTCAAAAGGTATGTACACTGAGCTCGGTGAAAGGAAAGGTTTCTTGAAAAAAAAAATTGAAAGGTTATTTTTGGACATGGAGAATGAAAACAAAAAGAAAGAAAAAATTAGGGAACTTGAGGGGAAAATTATAAGGTAAGTGAATTGGGCTTTCAGTTTGCCAAACGAAAGGTCAACAATGACAATAAGAGAAGGAGAATTTCTACCAAGGGAAGAGAGAGAGACAATACTTTCCTTGATGAAGACTTACGACATCACGGGTAGGTTTTTGAGGTCGCAGCTCGTCTCCCTTCCTCTGTCTGTTGCTCGTCTCCCTTTCTCCTCTAGTCACCATTCTCATCTTTGTTTGGATGAGGCACAAGTCCGCCAATCATTTTCTCTACCTCCACCGTTGCAACCCACTGCACAACTGATGAGCCCAATTTTGTGATCCTTTTTGCATCTTTAGGTTATGAGTCTGTTTCTTGTCTATTTTGTGTGTTTTGAGTCTCTTGGACTTGGAGGACACTTCTGGTTAACGGGGCAGGTTTGGGCAATGAGGGCACATTTTCAAGTCATCAGGGCAATTTCTGTCAACAAAGCAGAAAAGGTCGATCTGACCAAATGCGGACAAAAATATGCCTTGGTGATCTGATGAGCGGTGATCATAAGGACGCTGGGAAAGAAAAGATTGGATAATGAAGCATATAACCTTACTTGATTGGACAAGATATGAATATATCAAAATTTTAGGGATAAGGCAAGACTCCGGAGACCAAGATTGAAATTGAGAAGGAGAAGGAAAGGATCTGGCCGACAGGATAGAGATGAAAAGACAATATACAAGGCCTAATGCTGAAGCTACGCATGACCCTCCAATGCAGCCCTAGATTTTTTGCCCATAAAATGAGCTCTCATAGAGGTCTTTATTCAAGACAAGTACTATAACTAGACATAAAAGCCACAATCGAAAAAAAAGATGGAAGACAACTCTTTGGCAAGATACAAGCTGGAAAATGAACTGCCAAATGCTTAGGACACCAACCATCTATAGTTGTTGCATTGTGCCTTATTTGACTTAATGAACCTCTGAGAAATATTCAGCCAACGTCCATCTTCCCTGCTCTAGAGAAAGCCTAAAACATTCAAGCCTAAGTTGTTGTCTTCTAGTTATGTCTACTAAAGTATAGCTGAATTATGTTGCGAAGAAGTTGGAGATCTAGTCACTGTGTAACCTTTTATAGAGGCCAGTTTAAGCAAGGCACCAAACCCTAACCCTATAGTGAACAAGCTAGCAAGACCTTTAGATGGATGTTCATTCGGGTATTTCTCTTTCCATTCACTCATAAACCAATAGGCACTGACAGGGAAGCGAACAATGGATACCAAGCTTACAGATTCTTGTAAGTATATGATCACTTTAATCACTAGTCAAAGAATGTTAGTTAAGTCCGTGAGAGGTTATCATTGTTTCATCAACATATCTTTCTAGGCCATCTAAATGATGGATAAGCAAATAAATTATACAAGTGCAGACCTAATAGAACATACTTCTCCAACAACTGTCATAAAGCATCTGTCCTATGGAAGACCAAATCCCAATTCTCTCCACGCTTAATTATTGCAAGATACTAGCCAAAAAATACATCAGCAATTCATAGCACACAATATTAACTCCAGTAAAAGAGATAAATGCCCGCTGCTGGAAATTAGAACAGTAAAAGACACGGGAAGAACAGAATAGCGAAACGGAAATAAATGGAGAACGACTGAAACGATAGAAATAAAATTACTTAAAAGAAATAACTAGCCTAAACTATCGTCCTATTCAAATTTTCCAAAGACACTTCAATGTAGGGAACAAAACCCTATTTGTAAGACTCTACTCAAGACTAAAATTTGAATAGAGCTACTAACTAAATGTAACAATTAGACTCCTAATCAAACTAACGCTAAAAGATACCAGCTCAATAAACAAAAATACAAAAAAACTGCTAAGGATAAAGATGGCTGCAGGAAAATTGATCCATACCACTAGCTCTAAGATTGGGTTGAGGACTCTTACCCCTTCTGAGTGCATAACATGCTTATATCTCTGCAGTAGCTGAAACTAGCCGCCTTCTCCTGACAAATCAAGTACTTAACCAATTAAAACTCTTAACCCCAAATTTAATTCAATATATATTAACCAAAAATATAGGGAGATTCCTTGCTGACAAAAGTGAGCAACAATGTCAACCCAAGTTACAATTAAAAGAAGATTGTAACAGCATATTCAGAAGAATCCTTCCAGGTGTACTGATTGCCATTGTCAAAGTCCTCAAGGTTCAAGCTGAATGCCACATTAGAGAGGGAATTCAAAAGACACTCTTACAATTTTGTCTCTACTAATCCATAATAGTCATTCTTTTTTTAGCCCGGGCTTCCAGCTGAATACACTAAGAATTTACTGATCTCTAGCAGCATTCATGATTTACTAACATCACTGATTCACTACACATATTGACACTGTACGGTCTTGTTTCTCTACCTTGAATTCTTCAGTCAGAACACAATAAGTCGCAACAAATTCCTACAAGAATTGCTAAGCTCCGCCTTACTTACTCGTTGTTTGAAACATGCTTCATACCGCTGTAAACATGTCCAAAGAAATTGGTACCGTAACACGATGCTCAAAGTTCTGGTTTTCTTAAATAGATACGCCAATGTAAATATTGATGCAAAGTAAAATATGCAAAGCATGTTCATTTGACATATGTATAACAAGACGATAAAATGGTCATGCACCTTCCTTCTAAGTCAAACCACAAACAAGTAAAGTCGCGTCATCACTCATCTAAGAAACTAGATTGATTACTTCCAACAAACAAAAATTCAAAAAAATTAACTGTGGTTACGATTTACAAATAACTCAAGGAAACATGTTTCTTTATTACCATCTTCTCTTCTGCATAGGCAGTCAGTTCCCCATAGCTGGCAATACCCGATTTCCGAGATGGTAGATTTCCACAACTCATAGAAGCAGTTAAAGATTTTGGACTCAGTCTATATGAGACAGAAATCCTGAAACATGTGCATAATAGGAATTGTGACATTTATACAGAGAAATAGTTATTCATGCTCATAGTGGAGGAATCACAGAAAAGCAGAAGGCATATAGTTCTCCTTTCTGCATGCATGGAGCTATGTATAATTATGCAATGCAAAAGTTAAGCAATTATTCAGACCAACACCTTTCACGGAAACTCCTATTCTGCAATTTGACAACATGGAGCAGGATTAAGAACCGACGCACAAGGGTGTATCATATAGGCCTTTGATGAAAACCCTTATAGTGCATTCAAACAAACGTTCCACCTTGCAATATTTTGCAACCAAAAGTAAACATAGAGAACAGGAAATGAAGCCATGTGAGCTTCCTTTTCCACCCACAATGTTCGAAAGCTACAAGCTTAGGATATAAGTAATCAAAATAATCGATTCCACGGACAACCTATGACAATTTACATTTAGAATTTAAAAGTATTTCCTTACCAAACTTGTATGCCACCTATTGTTGGGTCGACAGTCCGGTGGTACTGTGGTAGATTGCAGACAGTACCTGAATCTTAAGTTCTCCCATGTTCTATGCTTTTATGAAGTTCAATTGTAGCACAATAGATAGTGTTTCTATTAGGGGCATTTGAAGTTTATTATTTGACCATCTTTTTCCTTCATTTTAGTGGTTTCTCGGTATTAGTAGTTTTATAGAATTACACAAATAACTAATAGTCACCGAATATCCCATCTAGATAGTGTTCAAACTATGAAACTATCTCATTCATAGTTGCACCTCCTCTTATCTAGACACTTTCCTTTTTACACTTCTTTGCTGAATTTTTGTTTTAAAGGGATTCTGCATTTTACATACAAGATGTGCAAATGCATTTAAATTAAGAGCAATTGTATCATGAAAAGAGTTAGCTCGTAATCAATCAATCACCGGTTGTGCAAGTGCAACAAGACCTAGAATACGTCAAAAAGCACGGAATGGGCGATAAACAAACTCAGATTCAAATACCACCTACTGCACGTCAAAAGATGGGAAGAGATCCAAAAACACAAAACTGCCAAAGTCCACACCTCAGCCGCAACAAAACAAACAAGCAATTGTGCCAACACGCAAGCTCATAAAAAGAAGAAAGAAAATAACCTTAAAACCCCAAATTCTATCGGAAGAAGCAACCGGTTTCCATCCGCGAGAAACGAGGCGAGCTTCCGCCAAGCTGCGCAAGTCGAGCTTGGCGAGAATTATCGTCAAAATTTCGGAACCGAATACCAGCAAGGGGTCCTGATGCTCTAAATCATCGACTTTAACCTTCCATTTACCTTTATTGGTAGCTTCTTCACCGCCGGAGTCCGGCATAGATGAATCTAGAACTCGAAAAACGAAAAAGTACTGGTTGGTCACAGGGATTCTCGGAATGTGGAGGGATGAATTGAGAGAGAGAGAGAGAGAGAGGGAGACGTGGAGCTACATGAGGGCGAAACATATTCATACATATCAGGTGTCGACGTCAAGCATTTAAGAGATGGTGACGTGGCCCAACATACGGCTGTCGAGCTCCTCGAGAAGCGCGTTAGTTTTTTAAGGTTTCCTTTTTTTTACGATTTTAATTAGACGAATTTTTATTAATTATACTACTAATAACTTTTCTTAATGATAATGATAATGATAATGATAATGATAATGATATTTGTAAATAAATTATCAATTTAATTATATAAAGTGGTTATAGTTAGAATCTTTTTAAAATGAAAATTCTTAAAAATGAAATATAGTACTATTAGATATTAGTCAGAAGCTAATATTTATAGATATTGTGACATAAAAATATTTACCGTTTAATCTTATTAATAAAATACTTATGAGTGACATAAAAATATTTACCGTTTAATCTTATTAATAAAATACTTATGACGCTAGCTAATATTTTATTATAAAACTAATATATAAAAGTAGTACTCACATTTCACTAATTTTTTCAATTCACTTTTTATTGCATTTCTTAAAACACGTGCTCGGTCAAAGTGTCTCAAATTATCTGGGATGGAGAGAGTATTTCTTTATTTAAGTGTAGTGAGCTAAGGTTATATATTTTTAGCTTTAACAATATGCTTTGATATAAAATATTGTTATATTCTTATTGATTTTTTAGAACATTAATTTGTGATTTATTTTTTACTATTTTAACATTTATCACTAATTTAAGCTTGGCATGTTAATTTCAACTTTAATTTCATTGATTTTGTATTTTTAGCTTGAAGTTCGCTTGGAATTTTTATTAATTAACTATTCTATTTATACTAATAAGGAGCTTACGAAATAAAGTAATTTTAAAATAAATAACTAATTTTTCTGTTCAGTGTTTAGTTGTGTTCATTTGTTTCATTGCCTATCATTTTTGCATATTTTATGATATTTTTGGAACTCTCATGACCCATTTAATTTGTTTTGTAATACAAGAATATTATATCATTGAATATTTCAATATGTGTAAAAGAAAAATTAGGAGCTTCTACAATAAAATTTAGGAGCTCAACAATTATATTTTTTATATCTTGGTGTTGTGTTTTACTATTGAACTAAATATGTTCAGAGTATATGTTAACTTTGTTAACATAATTTAATTATAATTATTAAAATAAAAAAAGTATATATTTTTTATATATGATAACTTTATTTACAATAGCGATCTAGCAATGTTCTAATTAACATGCATTTTCATATTACTTTATTTCAAAACTTATTTAATTTTTTTTTATTGAACAATTTAAAAATAAAGCAAATAAACTAAAATGGACCGTGCATCGCACGGATGTGAAACTAGTGATAAAAATAATTATGTACATTAATTCTTGGTATCAAATTGGGGCTGCAAGAAAAAACGTTTCTTATAAAGCCCTAGACTCCATTAATCAGTTTTTAAATTAATTATTCAGAACTTTTTTTTAACTTATTTGTCATAATTAACGTGTGAATTTTTATGCGAATTGTCAACACATTGTCCGCACGTGTTGAATTCTTCCAAACAGGTCCAGATGCAACCGGCCGGCAAAGTATCACGCCGTTGAAGAAGTGTACGTGTGCCATCCGACAACTCGCTACTGGGCAAACGGCCGACCTCTTCGACGAGTATTTGCATATCGGTGAGTCCACTGGAATCCTTTGTCTAAAAAATTTTTGCGATGGCGTTCGTTCAGCCTTCGGTGATGAATTCCTTCGGGTACGCACCACCGATGATTGCCAAAGGTTGCTTCGTCTTCACGAATCAGTCCATGGCTTTCCCGGAATGCTTGGCAGTATTGAATGCATGCATTGGAGGTGGAAGAATTGTCCGACTGCTTGGAGGGGGCAACACGTAAACGGTCACAAAGGCGGCGGCCCAACACTTATCCTTGAGGCGGTCGCCGACTACCGCCTATGGATTTGGCATGCATATTTCGGCGTTGTCGGATCCAACAACGACTTGAACGTGCTCTATTTTTCACCACTCTTCAATGAAGTGATGAATGGTGTAGCACCGGCGATCGACTTCACCATCAACGGAAATACATACCACATGGGTTACTATCTCGCCGATGGTATCTACCCAAGGTGGTCGACTTTCGTGAAGACGCTCAGCAACCCGCACGACCCGAAAAGGGTTCTTTTTGCGCAACGTCAAGAGTCCGCGCGGAAAGACGTCGAAAGAGTCTTCGGGGTCCTTCAAGCCCGATTCAACATTGTGAAGCCCCCGGCTCGGCTGTGGTACGTGAATAATATCGCCGACATCATGTTCACGTGTATTATCTTACACAACATGATTATAGCCGATGAAGGACTGAGGGCGGGTAGCTTCTACGACGAGGATGAAGCCGGAAGTTCAACCGCGAGGTCTCTCCCACGCCGAGGTGTGGATACAACGGTGGGCCAGAGGATCGAGACAAGGCACAAAATGCGCGATACCCGAACCCACATTGAGCTACAGGAAGACCTAATCAAACACATGTGGGCGAAATTCGGCAACGAATAGTGGTTTTTTTTAATTTTAGGATTTTAATTATGTAATTTTTAATTTTTATGATTTTAATTATGTCTTTTTAAATTTATTTGTAATTTGTAATGTTATTTTGGGTTTTTTAATGAATTTTAATATTATGGAAATGTTTTTGTTTAATTGAATTTTAAATTGAATTGTGCTCGTCCTTGCGGAAGAGCACAGTTGTGGGTGTTGTGCTCTTGCCAGAGAGTAGGCAGAAAAAGTGGGGCCGGGCCCACAACCGTGCTCGCTGGCAAGAGCACGGTTGTGGATGCTCTTACTCTTTTATTAATAGTAGCATATTTTTGTTCATCTATTATATCCATTTTTTTATATGATTATTATGTTACTAATACTTGGTCTTACTATAGGAAGAAAATTGAAAACCATGGAATTCAGCATAACTCCGTCAACGAAGACGGAGTAATTAAGACGGTGGATATATAATCCTGTGAGAGAGAGTGAACGGCGACGACCTGAAACTGAGTAACAAAGACGGTGGATATATAATCCTGTGAGAGAGAGTGAAAGGCGACGACCTGAAGCCCGAGACATAGGCCGTTGAGAGATAGTCATGTGAGAGAATGTGAAATAAAAACAAATCTTTTAAATCCTATTTTGATGATCAATCTCTGTTTGAGTGATGTTAGTTCATATATATAGTTAACTTTTTCTTAATGTTAGTTTGTTTTATTTTTTGGTAGTTTTATTTTAATTTTTTTATTTTAGCTATAATAGATATTTTTTATAATAAATAAATAACAGAAGTTGTATCGATAATGCTTTTCATATTCGTTGTCAATTTCGCCACTTTCATAGTTTTAAAGTAGGAAACACACAAAGTTAATGAAATGTCGAGAGAAAGCAAATTAAGAAGATGAAGAGCACAGGATATGATACGACCCTACGTCGTATCCCGTTTCTCCGGCGTCCTAGCGAAGGATCGGCGGTAGCAAAGAACCGGCTGTGCGCGGGAATTCCTCTCCGTCGGGCAGCGCGAGATCTTAGTGAAAGAGAATTTCTCAACACGTTGTTGGACACGTAACGATTTTATTGATTTACTGAATGAATGCAAATAATAATCATCTATCCCTATTTATAATACTCAAATACTATACCCAAACTTATTGACCAAGATAACAAATATATGGAAGGATTTGGTGAATCGAAAGAGATAACTAAATAATAAGATATAGGAACGTATCAACTCCCCCCCGGTTAAAATCCACCTTGTCCTCGAGGTGGGAAACATAAACCAAAGACGAGAGTTGAAAGCAAAAGCTTTAGCGAGGCGTCTCCTCCTGGATCGAACACACGCCAAATAGGCAAACGTCTCCGGACATAGTAATCCCTCTCAAATTTCTGAACATTCGTGAAGACAACAGGTTTTACCGGCATGCATAGCTCGATGTTAAATGTCTTTGTGGCTAGCAAGCACTTCATAAATCCTCCATGTGCCAGCTCCTTATCATTATCCGTCAGCATATTCATAGCATTCCAGAGAACATTGTCAATGTGCAGTGTCAAATCCTCAACTTGGAGATCCACTGCTTCCCTGTGCATAGCAAGAAATTCCCAATTTCGTTTACTAAAACGGACACAAATACCAGGGTCGAAAGCACACAAACGAATCAACGTGATCCTCTTAATTATATCATCTTCTTGAATACCAATCCCTGCTTCAAATTTCTCCCCTAGTTTACTCACTCCATCATCTGCTGACAAGTAACCAATGTCACTTCCATCATCAGCATCTACTTCCGCTTCACATTCTATATCCTCTTCATGGAATGCTTCCGGCAGCTGTGTCACCTTCTCTTTGTGCTTTTTCGACTGCTCGTGATTCTTCCATTGTTTATCACTCCTGAACTTCTGGCTACATGCTACACAGTAGAATTCGTTCTTCTTTTCCTCCAAGGCATCTTCGCTCTCATCCTCCTCCTCGAGCTCCTCTACTTTAGCCCACTCAGGTTCCTTCTGTCTCTCCAACTCTTTCTGCCCCTGCTTCTCCTCCTCTCCCTTTCTCTCCATCTCCAATTCCTTATGTGTTGGAACACGAAGATCATCAATCTTCCCATCATATGCCCCGACGAGCACTTGCCGCGGCGGATTGTCGGTCTTGACGATCGCTTGTAGGGGCTCGTCTGGATAAGGAGAACAAACCTTGAGACTGGAAATATTGGGCAGACCACGCTGCTTCCCCGAATCAATAAACTTGCTGGACTGTTGAGGCGGGTGCGTGGCAACGGCAGACAACGGAGCTGTGCGGTGACTCAGACGTCGATCAGACTTCGAGGGCAGCAAGGTCTGAGGGCAGCGATTGTTGGGCGGATCCCCACGACTAGGCGGACCCAGTGGTGGCTGATCATAATCCGAATATCCACGCGATGGTTCCCAACAAGAGGGCTGCCACGACTGTGGTGGGTCGTAACAAGTGGCTGGCCGATTAAACTGCTGACCATACCCGCCTATTTGTTGACAATGTTGTTGATATCTTGGAGGGTCCCAACATGAACCCCTGTCATTTCTCCCCTCGCGACGATATCGATCTCTCTGCCTATCAAAATTGTGTCGCACATCTTCCAAAAATTCGTGCCACGTGACGCAGTCAATATTTGCACAATAATTAAACACCCACTCCGAAGCCGGGGGGTCGAACAACATAACCGCGTAGTGAAGGCGCTGAGCATCGGGTATCATCATATGATTAAAATAATACTGAACCCTGGGGATCCAGTTTGTCGCGTCGCTACCATCAAACCGAGGCGGCTTCATAGCGATCTGATTCTTATCAAACTCCGCAGCAGTCGATCGATAACGCTGGGGTGGATCCCAACACGACGTCTCGAATTGCTGCGGAAAACCACCGCCATGTGTACGAGCGAATCGATTTCCCGGTGCATCCCAGGCCGACGCACCCCTGGTCCTCTCTCCGCGACGTCTCCTGTCGTCCATAGACATATCGCGCATGCAAAAATTAGGGTGTCTGGCACGACCCCCTTTCTCGCTCGCTTTCTTTCGCCTAAATTCCTCATACTCCGCTTCATCTCCATCCTCAAACCCTAGAGGGGGTTCCGTCTCCCTCGGCACGATCGGATCCAGATACTCGAAGCGTCGATCCGCCTCCTCCCTCCATAGATCAAATTTATCCAACTTATCCAGTAATCGATCCAACTTCCCATTCATGTAATCGTCATGCATCGACTCGTCGTTCGGACGAATCTCCAAGTCTCCGTCATCTAACTGCGGGCGATGAGGGACCCCAAAATTGCGACGTTCAACGGGTAGTTGACGGCGCGGCACACCAGGCGTGAATGAGTCAGGGCGTGAAGAACCCCAGCCCATTCTACTGTTGTTAAAACGTCTCATGAGCACTCTCAATGAAAGCACCAGATGATACGACCCTACGTCGTATCCCGTTTCTCCGGCGTCCTAGCGAAGGATCGGCGGTAGCAAAGAACCGGCTGTGCGCGGGAATTCCTCTCCGTCGGGCAGCGCGAGATCTTAGTGAAAGAGAATTTCTCAACACGTTGTTGGACACGTAACGATTTTATTGATTTACTGAATGAATGCAAATAATAATCATCTATCCCTATTTATAATACTCAAATACTATACCCAAACTTATTGACCAAGATAACAAATATATGGAAGGATTTGGTGAATCGAAAGAGATAACTAAATAATAAGATATAGGAACGTATCAGGATATCACATTGTTTTCGCGCACATGAAAAAATCATCATTTTTGGAGATTAAGGAGGAATATAAGAGCATCCACAATCGTGCTCTTGCCAGAGGCACGGTTGTGGGCCCGACTCCACTTTTTCTGTCTGCTCTCTGGCAAGAGCACAACACCCACAGCTGTGCTCTTCCGCAAGGACGAGCACAATTAATTTAAAATTCAATTAAACAATAACATTTCCTTAATAATAAAATTCATTAAAAAAACCTAAATAAAATTACAAATGACAAATAAAATAAAAACGACATAAT
The DNA here is from genome assembly GCF_004379255.2 of Salvia splendens. Classification (NCBI taxonomy): domain Eukaryota; kingdom Viridiplantae; phylum Streptophyta; class Magnoliopsida; order Lamiales; family Lamiaceae; genus Salvia; species Salvia splendens. Next base: position 39,895,474 of record NC_056034.1, on the reverse strand, counting down.
TAAAAGCCTAAAAATTAAAAATTACATAATTAAAATACTAAAAATTAAAAAAACCACTACTTGTTGCCGAATTTCATCCACATGTGGTTGATTAGGTCTTCTTGTAACTGAATGTGGGTTCGGGTATCGCGCATTGTGTGCCTTATCTCGATCCTCTGGCCAACCATCGTATGCTCACCTCGACGTGGGAGAGACCTCGCTGTTGAGCTTCCGGCTTCATCCTCGTCGTAGAAGCTAGCCGCCCTCGGCCCTTCGTTGGCTATAATCATGTTGTGTAAGATAATACACGTGAACATGATGTCGGAGATATTATTCACGTACCACAGCCGAGCCGGGGCCTTCACAATGTTGAATCTGGCTTGAAGGACCCCGAAGGCTCTTTCGACATCTTTCCGCGCGGACTCTTGACGCTGCGCAAAAAGAACCCGTCTCGAGTCGTGCGGGTTGCGGAGTGTCTTCACGAACGTTGACCACCTTGGGTAGATACCATCGGCGAGATAGTAACCCATGTGGTATGTATTTCCGTTGATGGTGAAGTCGATCGCCGGTGCTACACCATTCATCACATCATTGAAGAGTGGTGAAGAATATAGCACGTTCAAGTCGTTTTTGGCTCCGGCAACGCCGAAATATGCATGCCAAATCCATAGGCGGTAGTCGGCGACCGCCTCAAGGATAAGTGTTGGGCCGCCGCCTTTGTGACCGCTTAAGTGTTGCCCCCTCCAAGCATTCGGGCAATTCTTCCATCTCCAATGCATGCAGTCAATGCTGCCAAGCATTCCGGGAAAGCCATGGACTGATTCGTGAAGACGAAGCAACCGTTGGCAATCATCGGTGCTGGGTGCCCGAAGGAATTCATCCCCGAAAGCTGAACGAACGCCCTCTCAACAATTCTTTAGACAAAGGATTCCAGTGGAGCGGGGGTATTTGCCGCGACATATGCTTCGTAAGCGGCACGATGTTGTTCGTAGTATTCTTGTTCTTCGCGCTCCGCTTCCGCCATAATATGGGTGAAATCCATTTGAGGTTTTGAGTGAGGGATGAATGTGTTGATAGTTTGTATGAGAATTATGAATGAGAGATGCTTTGATGTGATAAATGGATGATGAATGTGTGTATTTATAGATGATTTTGGGGAAAAAATAAAAAAAAATAAAAAAAAATTAGAAAAACGGGCAAAAAAACGGCCATATTTTTGGGATTTGGAAAATAATTTTTTTTATCATTATTTAAAATTAATTAACGAATTTTTTTAAAAAAATATTCAAAGGCAACGGCTATGCCGTTGCCCAATCGTGTGCCGCCACGTCGACTGCTAGCTGGCACGGCGGCGAGCCTCGTCCTCGCCGCTGGCACGGACGGTGGCCTTCTTCCCCACCACCGTTGCGGATTCTCTAAGGTCACTAGTAGATTGAGTGTGTTTGGTTGGATTTGTACTTACTATTTCTATTTCTTCATTTTGCTATTCGTATTATTGTATAATTAAGGTTGTTTATCTTTTTTCTTTTTATAGCGATATCATTGTCCTCCTAATATTAAATTTTTTATGTCTATTTCATACTAATAGTATTTTAGTATTGAAGTGTGTATGTTGTTAAGGACATAGTATATAGTATTTTTATTTTTTAATTTTATGTAATTATGTTGTTTCTTATTTTATTTATAATCCCAAATTAATAGAATGAATATTTTAGGTCGCGCATAGCGCGGGGTGTGTTCACACTAGTATCATATAATAGCACAAATAGTTGTTCGTGTTTTCAAGGTATTTCTGTTGGTTGATGATACATTTAAACTTGTCGAGACGTGTTTTTCTTCTTTTAATAAAAAAAGTGTTTTTATAATAGGTGTATTTTTTTGGTTATAAAAATATGTCTTTAAGATGTGATTTATTTTGTTAATGACAATATGGACCCAATTAGACAAGTGGCAAAATAACTGCATAATAAACCCAAAGTTAAAGGGACAAAAATATTATCGTGATAAAGAAAATTATTTATAAACCTTAGTGAGGATGTATAAACGTTAAAGCTCAATTTATAACACGATAATTTCACAATGAACAACAAAAGTTATTTATGTTATTTTTTCGGAAGTTGCAAATATGTTAATTTGACTTTATAATTACATGTTTATTGTGATCAATACATGACTTTATTTATTGAATAATGCTTTAAACAACTACTACTACTGTTGATTTATGCAGTGTTTATTATTGTATTTATGTTCATGTGTTAGATGGAGTATATGTTGCACTGAATACAAATAATTGTTTGAGAAAATCACCTCAAGTTAATCAACCCATTATATATTTTATGGTTGTAAAATGACGATATTTTAGAGAAATTCCAGAAGTATTTTCAATTGCTAAATGTTTGGATCCTAAAGGGAAACTAGGTGGTGTTCTAACTTGTAAGGTCTTATAAGTTATATTGTTATTATCCAAATTTTCAAAACATATTTGTAACATAGTACTCTCCTTCTGTGCTATTAAATGTTCCATTTTTCGCCCCACATTTCATCAACTTTTCTACCCACTTTACTTCATAAAGTCAAACAATTTCTTAAAGCATAGTCCGGTCTGGTTTGCTCTATAAAACCAGTTGCACGTTTGGCCGCTGTGAACCGCCGCAACCGGGGACCGGAATCCAGAAACCGGTTTTTTTAACTTTTATAATTTTTGTAAAATATGTGGTTGATTGGGATTGGTTGATTGGGATTGAACTCATACCTCTTGGTCAAAAGACCAAGCCTATTACCACTCTACCACATGCATTTATTGGTAATAACTTAAACATTACTTATTCTTATATTAAAACAACACAGTTTTTATCACTCAAACTAATAATTATTGTTTAAATTTATATTCTAATGAGTAGTTATTAATATGACAATATATTTATCATTTACTAAATTTTACTTTATACTAAATTTAATTGTTAGTATTTCTATAATATAGGTGTAGTTATACCTAAGGTTTAATAAATTATTTACTATATACCTATATTTCTATCAAAACTAACTAATAATTCATATTTGTTTATATATTTCATATATATATTCTGCCATGTACAATTTTTTTAATCAATATGAACTTATCTATTTTTATATCTAAAATAGTAAAATTTTAATCCACACTAACTTGTAATTTGTATATTGAATTATATTTATTGATAAAAAAATAATTAGATTTTATTATCTACTATTTTTAAATATTTATATATTTAATGTATTTTGTTATACATAGAGTTTATTTTATCAGCCATTAAATTGAAAATATTTTGTATATTATATATATACTTTGTAATAGTAAAAATGTTCGACCAGTGGTTCACCCGGTGAACCATGAACCAGTAGCTTCGCTGGTTCACTCTCCGGTCCGGTTTTTAATACATTGCTTAAAACCCATGCCGACCAAATATGAGACATTTAATGACAGACAGAGGGAGTACATCAGTTAACAACTTGAGAAACTTTAGATCTTATTCACCTAACTGTAGAAGAAGTGAGAGATAGAAGTAGTTTTAAAAAAATTACACGAACTTTTTAGAGAACATGAATTATTTATTGTACTTTATTCTCCCCGTTACCTTATTATCTATTAAACCAAATTCATTGAACACCATTTTATTATATTATGTGTCGCAAAAAGTGACTCAATTAACTTAGGAAGGATAAAACATCTTTTGTTTGTTAACATTTTTGTATATTGGGAGTATAGAGTTGTGATCAATGTCGAACTAATTTTAAAGACCGAACTAGAGACCAACTTAGGGTCATTATATCTAGTTTTTTTGACGAAATTCGCTGATGTGTAAATTATTTCGGTACTCATTACAAGCCCAATTTACTTCATTCTAGCATGCTTATTACTTCAGTCCGGTACGAAATACCTTGAAATTACAGTATGTTTCTACTTACTTCTAGTAGGTTTTGAAATGATTCAATACATGCTTAATTCGAATTCATTGAACTGAGTTTTTACTTTATTCACTTCAAAAAGTACAATTCATTCCAATAGGTTTATTACTTCATTAAAAAACGTTATTACTTCATTGGACAAGGTATTTACTTCATTACAGTAGGACTTCAGATGTTTTTACACATACTCCATTCAAATAGTTTATTACATCATTCAATGTGCTTCCATTCAATTAGTCTGTCATTCTATTTTGTTGTCGTAGCTGGAATTTCGGGACTATCACAGCGTCGACAGGATGGTCTTGACGTCTCCGTTCGCGAAACAGCATGTATGTACTGGAATGAAGTAATTATCCAATTTGAATGAAGTAAAAACTTATTGGAATGAAATTATATATCTTGGAATGAAGTTATATATCAGTTTTTGAACTAAAATTAGTGAGTCGCTCGCACATATCAGTTTTTGAACTAAAATATATCAATATGTTTTGTTTTTTATGCGATCAACAATAAAAAGATATAAATTAGAAATATATACTAATGTAAATCAAGATTTAAAATAAAAAGAGTGAAAATTACATGATCCAATAACGACATAAAACGTGATCCAATAATGACATAAAACATTGCGTAAAGATTGGAATGTGGAAAAATGAATAAAAGAAGTGGAAAAAGAGCCGATTTAAATCAAATTTAGTAGTAGTACTACTGTTTTCCATTTCTTCGTTTATACTTAAAATTACTCCATATGAGTGTTGATTATAATGAAGTAATGAACAAATAATATGACTTACGTTTTTTTTTTGGTAAAAAAAAGCGGGCAAAGCCCGATTACAAACTTACGGATGTAAGAAATACCTACTCTATTATGCACCAACCAAAATTTAATGGAATCTGTTGGCAACTGAAACTAAAAAAATTGTTAGTGTTTGAGCTCATCAAGATCGGATTGAGCTGGTGGAAGAATCAAGTCAGGAAATAGCCGTTGGGAACCAAAACAGGAACTAGCCGTTGGAAACGGTTATAACCGTTTTTCGGCAAAGGAAGCTGTTCGGCAAAAGGAAGCTGTTCGGCAAAGGAAGTTGTTCGGCAAAGGAAGCTGTTCGGCGGTTTTCTTGATCGATACTTCTTAAGGGAGTTGCGATTCATTCCAGAACCAACAACAACAGAAATCAAAAGTGATAGAGAGAGAATTCAAGAGAGGAAGTGTTATCTTTCAGCTGTGCGTTTTTAGCTCTCGAAGCAAGAAGTTTTCGGGCGAGTTGAGGGTTTTCCATCTTGTAAATTCTTGAGAGTTTCGAGTGCTCTTATGTTTGTAATTTCTCGAGTGATCAATAAAGAAACACACCAGATTTTGCCCGTGGATGTAGGCTTACGCCGAACCACGTAATTCGCTTGTGTTCTTCCTTGCATGTTGTCATTTCATTAATTTGCATTTCGATCATCACAACCGTAGGTTCGTTCTTCACAACGTGGCGCCGTCTGTGGGAAATTCGTCCACTGAATTGATCGAGAAAGCATAAAGTTTTGGGAGTTATTTCTTTGTTTTTTTTTCTCAAGAAGGCGCTCAACCTGTTTGAATAATGGCTGCAGCAAGGTTTGATGTTGAAAAGTTCACAGGCCGAAATGATTTTGGCCTATGGAGGCTGAAGATGAAAGCAATCTTGATGCAACAGGGTTTATGGGAAACCCTAAATGGTGGAGGCAGTAATGAGGAGGAGAAGCCCGAGCCTGATGAAAAGGAGAAGGCAAAGGCTCAAGACAGAGAGTACAAGGCATATAGTACCTTGATACTCAACCTCAATGACAGAGTCCTCAGAGAAGTTTCAAAGGAGGAGACAGCGGCTGGAGTTTGGTCCAAGTTGGAGTCATTATACATGGCCAAATCCTTGGCAAATCGGCTGCACCTGAAGCAGAAACTTCTCACTTTCAAGATTGCTGATGGAAAAGGTGTGTTGGAACAGCTCGAAGAATTTGGGAAATGCATCGATGATCTTGAGAACATTGATGAAGAGATTAAAGATGAGGACAAGGCTCTGATGTTGTTGAATTCCTTGCCACCAAGTTATGAGCATTTCAAGGATGCTATACTTCTTGGTAGAGAGTCCAAGATTGGATATGAAGAGGTGTACTCTGCTCTAAAGCTCAAGGAAATCCAGAAATCTAATCCAAAGTCCACTGAAATGGTGTCTGAGAGTCTGAGTGTTGCTGATCACAAGAAGAATGTGAAAAGAAAGTCACAGAAGAAGCCATGGAAAAACAAGACAGCTGACTGGAAAGAGACCAGATCATGCCATCACTGCAAGAAACCAGGCCACATAAAGAAGAATTGTTGGGTTTGGAAGAAGAAGCAGGCCGAGGAAGAGAATGGCAAGAACAATGCTGATATTGCAGAAGAGTTGGTGGTCCCGGAGGCTCTGTGTGTGACTGAGGACATGGAAGAACTTCCATGGATCATGGATTCTGGATGTAGCTTCCACATGTGTCCAACTAGAAGTCATTTTGAGGAAATCAAGAATGCAGCTGGATCAGTTTTGTTAGGAAATGACCAGATATGCAGAATCAGAGGAGTTGGGTCCATCAGGCTTAGACTTCATGATGGCTCCATCAGGTTACTCACTGGTGTGAGGTTTATTCCAGAGATTAAGAGGAATTTGATCTCTATTGGAGTGTTGGATGCAGCAGGATATAATTGCATATTATCTGATGGGATTATGAACATCGTCAAGAATGGTGATGTTGTTATGATGGCTGAGAGAAAGAGAAGCCTATACTATCTAAAGGCAAGTGTGGTTACTGGATCTGTGAATCTGGTGCAGGTATTAGACTTAAGAATGTGGCATCTCAGACTCGGACACTTGGGAGAAACTGGAATTAAAGAATTGGCCAAGAAGGAGCTGATTAAGCTGGAAAATCCCAATGAGCAGTTGGGTTTGTGTGAGCAATGTGTGCTCGGAAAGAGTAAGAAACTGCCCTATGGAAGAGGAATTCACAGCTCAAAGTCACCACTAGACTATGCCCACAGTGACTTGTGGGGCCCAGCTACACCAGCTTCATTGGGTGGAGGTAGATACTTTCTATCCATTATTGATGATTTTTCTAGAAAATTATGGGTGTTTATCTTGAAGGAAAAGTCAGAGACATTCATGAAATTCAAGGAGTGGTGTAGGGAAGTGGAGGTGGAGAAAGGGTGTTCTTTGAAGTGTTTAAGAACTGATAATGGGCTGGAATTTCTGAGTGGGGAGTTTGATTCTTTCTGCAAGCAGAAAGGTATGAAGAGGCATAGGACATCTCCATCTAATCCCCAACAGAATGGAGTTGCTGAGTGCATGAATAGAACCATCCTAGAGCGAGTTAGATGTATGCTCTTTGGCTCTGGAATGGCTAAGAGATTCTGGGGTGAGGCTGTGAGTATGGCAGCAGTTCTCATCAATAGAAGTCCTTCTTCAGCTATAGCTTTTGACACTCCTGATCAGAGATGGTATGGAAAGGCCATGGATTATTCGAATATGAAGATTTTTGGTTGTATGGCTTATGCACACATCAGGCAAAGTAAGTTGGAGCCAAGGGCCTTGAGATGTGTGATGATTGGATACCAAAAGGGAGTGAAGGGCTACAGACTGTGGTGCATAGAGCCAGGAAATCAGAAAGTTATTATCTCTAGAGATGTGCAATTTGAAGAAAGTAGGATGCCATTTCTGGAAAAGGCTCAAGAGAGCCAGAGGCCATCTCATTCTGAGAAAGAACCAGAGCCTGAGAGGATGGTGGAGATGGGTGTTCCAGAACCTGAGGAGGCTGAGGAATCAGTTCAGGTGGAGGTTTCTGGAGCAGATAGAATTGCTGAGCCTGAACAGCAGATGGGAAATCATAGTGAACAAGAAGAAGCAGATGCTGATGTCTTGAACCCTGAAGAAGAGCAGCAGGATTTGGGTGACTATGTTCTAGCCAGAGATAGGGTCAGAAGAATCCCTAAACCATCTACAAGATACAGTGAAGAAGAATACTTGCTATATGCACTATGTGTTGCAGAAAACATAGAGTATGCAGAGCCTTCAAGCTTCAAGGAAGCTATGAGTTCTAAGGAGAGCAAGCAGTGGATGGAGGCTATGATAGATGAAATACAGTCCCTGATCAAGAACAAGACATGGGTGCTTGTGAAGAGACCTTCCACACAAAAACCAGTGAGTTGTAAGTGGATATACAAGAAAAAGTTGGAGGTTGGGAACAAGATTAGGTTCAAGGCTAGGCTTGTAGCTCGGGGGTTCACACAAGAGGAGGGAATAGACTATAATGAAGTATTTTCTCCAGTGGTAAAGCATGCCTCAATCAGAATTTTGCTAGCTATAGTTGCTCAAAGAAGTTGGTTTTTGGACCAACTTGATGTGAAGACAGCCTTTCTTCATGGAGAGCTTGAGGAAACTATATACATGAATCAGCCAGAGGGATTTGTGATACATGGGAGTGAAGATAAGGTTTGTCTACTAAAGAAAAGTCTATACGGTTTGAAGCAAGCAAGTAGACAATGGCATATCAAGTTTGATGAACATATGCAGAGTATGGGATTTATAAATTCCAGATATGATAGTTGTGTCTACTTCAAATCAAAGTCTGAGGGACCTGCTGTGTATTTGCTATTATATGTAGACGACATCTTGCTTGCTGGACCAGATAGACAGGAGCTAGATAGGGTGAAAGCCTTATTGAAAAAGGGATTTGAAATCAAGGATCTGGGGAGTGCTAGCAAGATTTTGGGAATGGATATATTCAGAAATGCAGATAAGAGGGTGTTGTGGTTGTCCCAAGAAGGCTACATTCAGAAAGTACTGCACAAATATCAGATTGACAAGAGTAGAGCAACCTCAGTTCCACTATCACAACAGACTAAGCTGTCCAAATCACAATGTCCCAGAAATCAGCAAGAAGAAAGAGAGATGAGCCAGATACCTTATTCCAACATAGTTGGGAGTGTGATGTATATGATGATATGCACAAGGCCTGATATTTCTCATGCGGTAAGCGTGGTGAGCAGATACATGTCCTGTCCGGGAAGAGAGCACTGGTTGGCTTTGAAAGGGATTCTCAAGTATCTCAAAGGAAGTAGTGATCTGGGAATAATGTTCAAATCAGAGAATGAAGGAGATAAGGATAGCATTATTGGGTTTTGCGATTCAGATTATGCAGCTAACCTTGATAATAGGCGCTCACAATCTGGGTACATATTTACCTTGTTCGGCTCCGCGGTGAGCTGGAAGTCTAATCTCCAATCCGTGGTGGCTCTATCGACGACGGAGGCAGAGTATATAGCTCTTGCTGAGGCAGTAAAGGAAAGCTTCTGGCTTAGGGGTATAGTTGGTGATTTTGGGGTGAAGCAAGAGAATGTTGTGATCAAGTGCGACAGCAATAGCGCGATTTGTCTCTCGAAACATCAGACATATCATGAACGCAGCAAACATATAGACGTGAGGCTGCATTTCATTCGAGATGAGGTTGAGAAGGGTGCGGTGAAGATTGAGAAGGTCAGCACCGAGCACAATGCGGCTGATGCACTTACTAAAGCCCTACCAAGATCCAAGTTCCGACATTGCTTGGATTTGGTTGGGGTGGTCCGAAATTTGTAAGTATGGGAAGGAAGGTGGAACTGGTAGTGATGGATCTTAGATTGCTCAAAGGTGGAGGATTTGTTAGTGTTTGAGCTCATCAAGATCGGATTGAGCTGGTGGAAGAATCAAGTCAGGAAATAGCCGTTGGGAACCAAAACAGGAACTAGCCGTTGGAAACGGTTATAACCGTTTTTCGGCAAAGGAAGCTGTTCGGCAAAAGGAAGCTGTTCGGCAAAAGGAAGCTGTTCGGCAAAGGAAGCTGTTCGGCAAAGGAAGCTGTTCGGCGGTTTTCTTGATCGATACTTCTTAAGGGAGTTGCGATTCATTCCAGAACCAACAACAACAGAAATCAAAAGTGATAGAGAGAGAATTCAAGAGAGGAAGTGTTATCTTTCAGCTGTGCGTTTTTAGCTCTCGAAGCAAGAAGTTTTCGGGCGAGTTGAGGGTTTTCCATCTTGTAAATTCTTGAGAGTTTCGAGTGCTCTTATGTTTGTAATTTCTCGAGTGATCAATAAAGAAACACACCAGATTCTGCCCGTGGATGTAGGCTTACGCCGAACCACGTAATTCGCTTGTGTTCTTCCTTGCATGTTGTCATTTCATTAATTTGCATTTCGATCATCACAACCGTAGGTTCGTTCTTCACAAAAATAACATATATCTGTCCAATATCGGTGTCAAGAGAAAACTGAAACTAGTATATAAATCTCATGGGCCACTTCTCCTATCACGGCTATCACCAATTGGTTTTAGGATGAAGCTCATGGATTTCTATCATGGTATCTGAGCGGGTCACCGATGGTGGGCCAAAATTAACTGACCCAGCAGTATATCTGGGCTGAAACCAAAAAAATGACTGACCCAGCAGTATATCTGGGCTTAAAATTTGGGCCAATAGTCCAACTGACCGGGAAAAATATTGGGCCAATCGTCCAATCGAAAAAAAAGTCCAATCCCTCAAAGGTTCACCTTGAAGGGTTTGAGTGAGGGTGTTGACAATTGAAACTAAAAAAATAACATATAACTGTCCCACATCGGTGTCAAGAGAAAACTGAAACTAGTATATAAATCTCATGGGCCACTCTTTCTATCACCAATTAGTTTTAGGACAGAACCGATATATTTCTATTAGAATCCAAAATCAACAATATATTGGGCCTTCTCTAGAAGTTACAGGCCCAATAATAAAATGGACTAGGCTTTACTAAAAGCAGGCAGTATAAAAATGCAGTAATTCTTGTTTATGCGGCAAGAAACCAAAGGATAAGATACAATCTAAAACTTAATCATTGTATCCATATTAAAAATCGTCCAAATAATAATAACGTCAAAAATTATTAAATTAAATTCGAGTTATCTATGATTAGAACGATGATAATTCTATATTCTTAATTGGTTTATATTTTCAGTGTAAAGTATTTTCTATAATTAAAATGATGGAATGAATTTCAAGCCAGTATTTCTTAAAAATGAAATACTGGTACTAGTTTTTTATTTAATGATAATAATAAAATGAGAAAAAATGGATTAAACCCAAGGTAGCCGTCGCATAAACCCTAGTTTCAAGCTTACTGTATCTTCTAGATTATTCTATTTTTATTTAAAACGCATTAAATACGCACCAGCTTCCCCATCCCTCGCTCTCTTTTCTCATTCCACAATATCCCTCTCTCAACTCAACAATTCATTTTGTTTGTGTTGCTCTACTCACGGCGTTAAAACATGTATCGTTTTGCTGCAAATCTCGCCTCCAAAGCTAGGTAAATAGCCGATTAAGAACCATCACTGCATTTATGTTTTTCTATGATTGTTTTTATTTTTGACAAAGTTTTAAAACCCTTTTTTTTTCTGTTTTAATTGTGCAGTGTTGCCAGGAACAGCAGCCAACAGGTACTAAGATTTGTTTTTTTTCCTTCAGAAATACATGTATAAAACATGATTGCTTTATAATTGATTTATCGTCGTGGGTGCTGCAGATTGGGGGTAGATTGGGATGGAGCAGAAATTATGCTGCTAAAGATATTAGATTTGGAGTGGAGGCTAGGGCTTTGATGCTTAAGGGTGTTGAAGAGCTTGCTGATGCTGTTAAAGTCACCATGGGTCCTAAGGTATACCTTGTATTGCAATTTGGTTACTCTCCTTTTAGTAATTTATAAGCGAACATGGAAACAAGGCATAATAGGTGGTTGCAGATGTGTGTTGTATAGTTTATTGCTAGCTGCAGAACTGTTTTGTAAGACTTGTTGGATCTGTTTTCTATTTATTTCTGGTGTTGATTCATTTCTGGAAAGCTTAATGTGGGGTTGTCTGGTGCAGGGGCGTAATGTAGTTATTGAGCAGAGTTGGGGTGCACCGAAAGTGACAAAGGACGGTGTCACAGTTGCGAAGAGCATTGAATTTAAGGACAAAGTTAAGAATATTGGTGCTAGCCTTGTTAAACAGGTGGCAAATGCTACTAATGATGTTGCTGGTGATGGTGAGTTTGTGCCTCTTTCTTTTTCTTCCCTGTTTGTTGTTCATGTATCATGCTTTCAGCTGCATTTTGTTTATTGGTCTGTCTTAACAATTGTGTATGTTGTGTTTTTTAGGTACAACCTGTGCCACTGTCCTTACTCGTGCCATATTCACCGAAGGCTGCAAGTCGGTGGCAGCTGGCATGAATGCCATGGATCTAAGACGCGGCATCACCATGGCTGTTGATGCTGTCGTTACAAACTTGAAAAGCAGAGCAAGGATGATTAGCACATCGGAGGAGATTGCTCAGGTACTGTTGTTTGCTGACTTAGTCTTTATTAGTGCCCATAATGAGTATTTTGTATGGTTAGTTTAGTACTGAAAATTGCAATAAGTGATACAAAAGTGGAGGAGTTGGATAGCGTTATATATATGCATGATTTCTGCTATTTGCTTGCAAGCCTTACAGTTTGGTTGCACTTTTTGTAGGTTGGAACCATTTCTGCTAATGGAGAAAGGGAAATCGGTGAGCTGATTGCAAAGGCTATGGAAAAAGTTGGAAAAGAGGGAGTGATCACAATTCAAGTATGTGCTACTCCTTACTATTGTTTATTAATTTGTAGAATGAATTATGCGATTAACACACTTTCTGAAATTGTTAATTTATTAATTAACTTTACATACTTTGATTAGTTATGATCCCAGCCATATACTTTCTCCTTTAAATTGTATGCTGCTTTCTCCAAGCTTATTGTTTGTGCACTGTTACCATATAGCAACACTTATTGAACAAATATGGTTATTTTTTTGTGTTGTAGGATGGAAAGACATTGTTCAATGAGTTGGAAGTAGTTGAGGGTATGAAGCTGGACAGAGGCTATATCTCCCCTTACTTTATCACAAATCAGAAGACTCAGAAATGTGTAGGTGTTTCATAACTCATGAAAGAGGTTTTGTGGAAATAATCGGCTGCTAGTTTAAAAGAAATTTATATACCTATCGTACATTATTTACCGTTATCCTCTTTCTGTTGATAGGAATTGGATGATCCTCTTATCCTTATTCATGAGAAGAAAATCTCTAGTATTAATGCTATCGTTAAAGTCCTTGAATTGGCTTTGAAGGTTGGTTTTTCATTTTATCACTAAACTTCAAAACACTGTATATTTTTGTTGTTGAGCTAATAAGTTATATGGGCATACGTATATAGAGGCAAAGACCTCTTCTGATAGTCGCTGAGGATGTGGAAAGCGATGCACTTGCCACTCTTATCCTTAACAAGCTCCGCGCTGGAATCAAGGTCTGTGCAATCAAAGCACCTGGGTTCGGTGAGAACAGGAAATCAGGCTTGCAGGATCTTGCTGTTTTAACCGGTGGCCAAGTATGTCTCATACTCTAATCTTCTTTTTATGCATCAATATTTATTAGTGTTGCATTTTTGTAATTAAATTCATGTGCACAGGTCATAACTGAGGAGCTCGGAATGAATTTGGATGATGTGGAGCTTGATATGCTGGGTTCTTGCAAGAAGGTTCGTTCAGCTTCACTTGATTTCTTGGCATTTTATAATGATTTTATTTTACCATAGTTCAGCCGATATCATTTTTGTCTTTAACAGGTCACCATCTCCAAGGATGATACTGTTATACTTGATGGATCTGGTGAGAAGAAATCCATCGAGGAAAGATGTGAACAGGTTTGTGTTTAATGGCACTGCTCTCGAGCTATTAGTAATATCATGGTTTTTGGATTTTGACTTTTCCTTAACCTGTGTTTACCTGGTTATCTACCACAATGCAGATCAGGTCAGCAGTTGAGTTGAGCACTTCTGATTACGACAAGGAGAAGTTGCAAGAAAGGCTTGCAAAGCTATCTGGTGGTGTAGCTGTGCTAAAGGTTGCGTTTTTGTTCTCTTGAATCATCTAAGGTGTTAAAGAAGTTTATTTTAAATGGGATGAATATGACTATTGAATCTTTTTCTCCTTCAGATTGGAGGAGCAAGTGAAGCAGAAGTTGGTGAGAAGAAAGATAGAGTGACTGATGCTCTTAATGCCACAAAAGCAGCTGTTGAGGAAGGGATTGTGCCTGGTAGGGTTTATGTTTCATGATGTTTTTGCAATTATTTGGCTGAATAATGAAGGAAGGAGACACTGAGATAGTCCTCATGTTGTAGGTGGAGGTGTTGCTCTCCTCTATGCAGCCAAAGAATTGGAGAAGCTGCCAACAGCCAACTTCGACCAGAAGATTGGTGTCCAAATTATTCAAAATGCTTTAAAGGTTTGATTTGATAATATATGCTCCATTGTAGTAATAGATAGCACTGGATACTTCTCCCTCTTGTGCTGACATACTAGTGTTTGTAAATGCAGACGCCAGTTTTCACAATTGCAGCAAACGCTGGTGTGGAGGGTGCCGTTGTAGTTGGCAAATTGTTGGAATCCGAAAATCCAGACCTCGGATATGATGCTGCTAAAGGTAATGGCTACCTGATAATACCTATGCTTTTTAAGAGAGGTTGTGTAATGTTTTCTGCTTACAAGCCTAATAAATCTATTTGTAAATTGTGCCAACAGCTGAATATGTTGATATGGTTAAGGCTGGAATCATTGATCCATTGAAGGTCATTAGAACTGCCCTTGTTGATGCTGCTAGGTAAGCCTCTCTCTCTCTCTCTCTTGCTCTCTCTATATATATGTGTGCGTATCTCAGATGACCGATGACGAGATTTGGTTTGTTTGCAGTGTGTCTTCGCTGATGACAACAACCGAAGCCATTGTGGTGGAGCAACCATCAGAGGAGAAGGCCGGACCAGCAATGGGCGGCGGCGGCGGCATGGGAGGAATGGGTGGCATGGATTACTGAGGAGACTGATGGCTGACAAATTATTGAATAGAAGAAAAAAATAAAGAGAGTTGTGTTGGTTTGAAGCGGGATGTAATGATGGGGTTAGACTATGTAACTGTTTTGGGATGTTGTCCAGTAATTATTTTTCTCCGCCACTTTTTATCACCACATTTTTCACTCTTAAGAAATTATTAGTATTCTGGTTTTCCCCCTTTAGGGCAGGCATTATTATATGATAATTTATGGTTCTAGCTAAAATCATAATAAAACCCAAAAAACCATTTCAGTGCACTTATTAAGACTTTTTTCAAATCAAAACAAAATATGTAAATTTTTTATTTTTATTACTCTATTGATCATTGATTAAACGAAGCCAATAAAACACTCAAACGAAGAGACTAATAATGATGCTAAAATTTTGACGCAAAAATAGCATATCACTTGTATTTCTCAAGTGAGAATGAATTGTATGCTTAATTGCTACAAATAAATGAAAATTTGTAAATTTCGCATGCAAAAAAAAGCAGGATGAATATCTAGTTTGTGGCCGTGGGCATCGGGAAGCGGCAAAGCGGGCAACAACGACTCTTCCGCAGCCATGTTTTGATGCACTCGCCGTGAAACACATGCGAACACGGCATCCACAGTGCAGCGCCGAGCTCCTCCAAGCAGATTGAACAACTCTCCTCCTCTGCCGCCGCATCGCACTCCTCAAGCAGCCGGATCTCCTCCTCCGCCGCGGGAGCCATGCCACTGGCACTGTCGTCCCCACTAACAGGATCCATACCTCCAAATCGACGTACTTGGGTACAATACCGTCTGGCCAACGAAATCCTTAACACAATGTGGCGTGCGTTCGCCTCACAAGTGGGCGTCTGTTCCAGCCGTTTAAATATTATTTAAAAAAAATATTGAAAAAACTTAAAAATTAATAAATTTTCTCGCTTTCCTCGAATATTAATATATTATCGTTTTTTTCTCTTTTTTTATATATTTTTTTTCATTTTTCAATCCTCTAATTGATTCCAAAATCATCTATAAATATCTCATTCATCACATAATTTTTTATACACATAAAAACTCTATCTCACTCATTTTACTCTCTAAAAACTTTTCATTTTTATTCTCATTCTCAATTCAAATATGGTTGACCCGAGGGAGGTAATGACTCGAATCCTTGCAGAAGCTCTGCAAGAAGAAAGCCGGGAGGAAGTCGCTTCCGCGAAACCTCCTTCTATACAAAGAACCTGACGCTATATCCATCGTGTGAGGGAGTTAGCCACCAAAGGCTCTTTCAGAATTATTTTTTAGTAACCATGGTGGGGAGAGGAATACTTCCAACGCCATTTCCGCATCCGCCGACACTTATTTTTGCTTTGCAAACACATTGACAACCCGTGACAAGTTCTTCTAAGAACGAGTTGATTGCATCGATCGGCAAAAGTGTACATCGAGTTTTTTTTATGAGAAAAAATGTTCAAACCATTGAAGAATGGTGAGCCAAAGAGCAACAATGACAGAAAATCTGCCCCCAAACAAGCTGCTCCTCCAGACAACACATTTGTACTCAAACATAACGAAACAAAGCAAAAAAGACAGCCAAAGCAAACAAGGGCACAACACAACACAACACCCAAAAGAACACGCACAAAAAAGTGTAGCCAAGCAGTACCAAAAACAAGAAAGAAGGGGGCAGCCATTGAACCTGTAATCAAGCAAGCAACGAGTAGCAAACGAAAGGCAGAAAATGGTACCACTTCAATCGAGAGAGAGTAGAATAATTGCTTCAGCTCGTCAACAAAGCGGATCGTAACAGTTAACCTCCAAAAATAGCCATTGAGTTTGCCCAACTTCTAACATCATTGAAGCTATCCATTGAGTTCTTCTCTATATTATTATTTCTCTTACTTTACTATTTCCACTTTAATTATTTATTATCATTTTTTTAATAAACGAGTGCTAAAACGAAACGCCTCTGCTACAATGGGATGGAGGGAGTACCGTTTTCTATGGTTTATTTGTCATTTGTCAACAAACACGTCAAAATACCAAAATGTTGTCGTAATTACATAACATATTTTTTTCATATTGACATTCAAAATGAGCCAAATCCAGGCCTTAAAAATATGCAAAATCCGTATTTAACATATGTCCAATATCACTCCCACCCACTGGCGGTTCTAGGGGGGCGGGAGGCGGCGACCGCCCCCTCCATTCGACTAATTTCCTCTTATCCGGACGTAAAATTGCCATGTCTGCCCCCTCCATTTGTCCCGACGTTGCTCCAAAAAATAAAAAAAAAAGTCATTTCCACCCTAAATTAAGCTAGTGATATATATTCCGCCCCCTCCATTTACGAATCCTGGATCCACCATTGCTCCCAGCATAAATGAGTCATATCTCTTTTAGCAAAAAAATAATACTACTTTCTTTTGTTTTAGTACTTTATTTCCTCGGCTACTTTATTTTCTCTTCACTTCCTTACTTTTTCTTTTTCATATTTTAACTTTTTGAATATAAATTTCTTGAATGTCTACCCAAAATAAGTGTTGCTTATGCGGATGGAGGGAGTACCGTAAAACTAATATTATAGGAGTATAAAAGTAAAACTCAGATTACACTAACATTTTTCATTTGCTTTCCATTAAACCTGAGACTATTATTAACAGACAGTGAGAGACTGAGAGTATTCTATTTTTAACTCCAATAAGTTGAATTCTTGTTTTTTACTAAAAATACTCAAATCGTTTAAAAACTTTTCTTATATTTTTCGTACTTTACTAATTTTATTAAAATTTATATTATACACTATTAAGATTAATGAACGGAAGAAGTATAATTTCAACATAAAATTACTAAAATATTCTTAGAAAATTTTCAAAATTATAGGGCTCCATAAAATTCGTGTCATACCATAAAATTCGTCAGTGGCTGATATAGTTTAAGTATGAAATCATCTCATATACCAGCAAAAGGAGCCAATATTAAAATTAAATTTCCTTATGGAAAGAGATTTAAGTTATCAATGGGTAGCTATACTGCATAACTCGTGGACAACAAGATATCAATATCCCACCCACTCTTGACATTTACGACGCAAAGTTCCTTACACCACAAATTCAGCCATGAACTTGTAGTTTTAAGTTAGAGACATTGAGCTGATGAACATAGGGAACATAACTTGGTAGTCCATTATCTCGTTTTCCTACGCCTTTGGCCCCCGACACAATCTGAACAATACCATTTGCCTTTCGGCTGTTCTTTAAGGCCAACACATCCATAATGGAACCATTCTATCTTGCACTGCATATCAAAGCCGCAAAATTTGTTAACTCTAACTCACAGGTGGGAAAATAGGCCAAGGAGTTGTTTACTTACATCGGGATTGTCACATGCAACCATTTCGCCATAGCTCACTTGGTTGCAGAGGCAATACGTGGGCTCATTAGGGTCAACAGGTAGATCTAATTCCATACTTGTATTTGCTGCAGTCGTTGCACCAGTTCCAGAGGATGAGGCGGCAGCTGCATTTGCTGTTGCAAGGCGCGTCCTGCATACAATATTATATATACTGAATGGAATGCTCATCTATAGATAGACTGGTCTTCCAGGAAGAGAAGGAACCAAATCTAGCCCACAACGCTGTTATTATCACTATCAGTATCTGCAGACTAGTGTTATTATTTTAATACAATTCTGCATCTGAAATCCCAAAGAATTTACAATAGTTTCAAAAACTGAGCTATGGGCCTAAAACACAAGCCAACACGGATCATCACATACTGTATCATTCATTGCCAGCTCACAGTTTCTGCTCTTGTTTTTATGGGCAGGAGTTGGGGATGACTTAGGTTTTAATTAATCAATCTCATACAATTTTCTTATTCATGCATGTTTTAATTAAATCAACAATCTCACACAGCATAATTTTCTTGTTCAGGTAAAAGTAACATACACGAGGGAAATGCATCATATTATTAATCTGAAACATAAAAAATCATGCAAAGTTCTAGACAATTGAACATTAATTCTACTTCAAGGAAAATATTTAAAAATAGAAGGGTACACAGGATTTACTTCTTACGCCCTCTGTTGCTAGTTTCACCAGACTTTCCAGCTTTGACATTGTTATCCTGTGTTGGAGGAGTTGCAGCGATGGCATCCCTTTCAGCTATTTCATACCAAAAGATACACAACTTATGAGAAACAAGATATAGATTCATCGTACACAGTGGCAGATGACACTCTGCAACTGTGTCATATTCAGATAAAGAACATTTAGACATACCACGCCGAAGATCCTCATCGAATTTCTTCAAATATTGATCAAGCTGTTGAATGTGAGTGTCTACCTTTTCCACAGAAAAAATAACTAGTTCAGTCAACTTTACTATGTGCACAGTTTAAGCATGGCGAGATTTATACTACTGGCAAGCTAGGCTATCCCATTTGTATTTAGGAAATTTATTTTACCACAATGTCATGGATTTATGATGGTTTTGCATACCCAATTCATCCTTGCTTTTTACACTCTAGTCAATTAGTTATATTACCCTTTCAGTAATTACACAAATATGGTAACTGTATTTTTCTCCAGTTATCCAATTTAATTGTTTGTTGAGGTACATCAGCTAAAACAAAAAAAAAGTAGAAACTAGAAGTTCTTAGTCACCCTAGTTATCTGTGCACACATCCCTAGTCTTAACACAAAATAATAAACGGAGCTAATATAAAAATGCATCTAGGAAATTTAGTAAGTATTCCTGGATGAAGAATAAATAATGAAAGCTACAAGCCTACAATCAGGAAAAGGTACAGATATTGACACACAAATTCGACAAACAAAGCACGATATCACACAAATCACATCACGGATTAGCTGGTGTTGGATATTTACCAAATCATAAGCCTGAGCTGCCAATGCTACTTTCTCATCGGCAATCCTTATAGCATGTTTTTGCTCATCTATAGCATCGTCTGTAAACTTGAGAAGAGAAGAATTGGGAGTGATGCTACCGGATTTTATACCACGCTTCATATCATCTATTTCTTGCTCACAGCGCTGTTCGTTTTGCTTCTGGATTTCTGTTTGTTAAAGTGAGATACAGAAATCATTGAGACAAGAAAGCTTGACTTACCACTAATTGATAGATATAGATTACCAACATGTGTTTTACACCAAGCACACAGATTTGAAACCCAGAAATGCTGTGAAGAAAAAAACAGTTGATAGCTCCACCAAAATTTTATCATTATTGTCTGCATCATACATCAGACAGGTTGAAAACTTGAAATGGCTTTCAATATGGGAATGTAGCATGCAGTAAAAGAATATTATGGTGAAACATTATCAACCTTTAACAATTTCTAAATGTTTTCAGATGATACAATTTAGACTTGTAGTTGTAGGAGCTAACCTATACACTTTATACCACAGTTAATTAAATAGGTTACCCTGTGTCGACAATGACAACCTTTAAGAAACACAAATGAGGAACAAACAACAAGGGGTAATATTCTAGTGACACTTGCCTTGTAAGCTCTTATCCAAATCTCGTAACAGCGTATACTTCCTTTGTAATATATTGGGTAAGGCTTCAATATCTATTCAAACACAAAACAATGAAGATCAGTATCATCCAATACAGAAGTAAAAGGTTACGATTTCACTTCGCACAATAAAAAAGGATCACTATAAAACGGATGAAAACTGTATAATTTCAGCCTCCCCAATTAATTAAAAAGAAAAGTTTTCAAAAACAGATTATACAGCTTAATTTTATACTCCAGATTACAAGGTTTCTGTGTCCAGGCAAATAAAATGCAGTTGATTCAATTTCAAACTATATGACGACAGTTTCAATGAAATTGAGGAGCTAGGGTACCGATAAAATACGCGATAAAACACAAATTGAATTATGCAGAGATGAAACTAGACTTACTTGCTTGGAATTCCTCGCTGATCGACATTGCTTTGGGCAGGAAATTGGCGCAATTTTAGAGAAATTGAAGAAATCTTGTGAGCCCTAACGAATCTTCCCGCCAGACTAAAAAATAATAAGAGCGTCAATACATATGAATTCGATTGCGTGAAAAATGAAAACACAAAATAGACTGATTTTTTTTTATATCTTTTGGTTGTTATAAACATGGGCTGGAGATTTTGAGGCCCAATTTGGTAATTCTTACTGTATATATGCATCTCTCTACGGAGTACAATAGAAATTTAATAACTCCCACAAATATATCCAACTCTTCATTTTTATTTATTTTTTCTTCCAAAAAAATTATCTATAATCTTTTTTTATATATAAGACACTAAGTGAAATATTATAATTTCAATTACTTTTTTTCTTGTCTTAACGTGATTTTGTTATAACTTTGCATTTTTATTTTTAGATTTTCGATTTTACCTAGTTGGGTGGTTAAATATACGTGACAAGTGTAAGGCGGCTATGGCTTTTTTGGGACGAGCATTGCTAATTTGCTACCTTAAGTTAACTACTTCGATTCTCCAAAAACAAATTTCTTGTGACTTAGTTTTATACATGAAAATTTAATTTTTTCGGCCAATGCGACCCATTACAATTTATGATAAAATTTTGATCATATGATAGGCCTTGAGAGCCTATCGAGCAGCGAGCACCTGTTGGAAACGAGCAAGAATAATGAAACAACACCCAAGCCGCGCTAGGGTTTGTGAGAAAATAGGGTTTTCGAGAAGAAGGCCTTTTTATTGCTTAATTCTCGAGATAATGACTCTCTAATGGATCCTATTATTTATAGGATCGCAACCCTGCTTGATTCGACTCTACGATTCGGGAAAGAATCAAGAAGAAAACCCGAAAAGATTTATCAAAATCTACCCTAATTAAACAACGTTCAAAAGGAAATAAAATCAAAAGAGTATATGCTTAAAGTTCCATCTCTATCTCTAATATGGTATGTAATCTTTGAAACGGGCCGGTCTTGACGTCACACGTTTGGGCCGGTCGTTCCTTCCGCGGGTTGTACTCGCTGCACGTCCCCTTGGCTTGCTCGGAGCTATCTCCTTCTCACGTTCCCCGTCGTCCACGTCATGGTTCGGTTGGTCGTCGACGGCTCGTGGCGGCGACCTCTCCAGGTCCCTATCAACTCCCCCCTGGATATGATCGGCCTTGGCCTCAAGGGTGAGAGACGGAAAATGCTTTAACAACTCCAACGCAGGCTCCCATGAGGGATTGCATGGATCACTCGCCCAATGGGTCAGCCATTGGCGTTGCGGTAAGCCGTCCTGCAGTGCGACCCGTTCACCCGTGGCGCGCACCGGCGTATCAAGAGGATGACCATTCCGGAAGGCGGTAGGCAGTTGATCGGAAGCAACCTCGGAAAGTGGGGGAACGAAGGGCTTCAATAGAGATACATGAAAGACGGCATGTATGCGGCTACCCAGCGGCAGTTGTAACCGATAAGCGACGGCACCTATACGTTCCAAGACGACGTAAGGACCATAATACCGGCGACTGAGCTTGGCGGACAAGGGACGTCCCACGGAAACTTGTCGATGCGGCTGTAAACGGAGTAAAACCTGATCACCGACTTTGAATTCCATGTCTTTCCTATGCTTGTTTGCTTGACTCACCATTCGGACTTGTGCAGCAGCTAAGTTCTTCTTTAATATCTGTAACGCAGCAGTTCGCTCCCCCAATGAATCAGCGACGGCGGTATTCCGAGGTGGGCCCGTCGGTGTACAAAAAATGTTTGGGGGATCCCGGCCATACAAAGCCTTGAATGGCGACATCCCGATGCTGGCGTTGTAGCTGCAATTCATTGCTAATTCCGCCCAAGGGAGAAACTCAAACCACCGCTTCGGTTGATGGAAAGTGAAAGCTCGCAGATATTGTTCGAGGGATCGATTAGTGACCTCCGACTGCCCATCGGTTTGGGGGTGATAAGCCGTAGTAAAATGAAGCTTTGTACCACTCATAGTAAGCAGCTCCATCCAAAACTCGCTCAAGAAGATGGAGTCACGATCAGATAAAAGCTTTTCTGGAAACCCATGCAATTTGACAACTGTATTGATAAATAATTTTGCCACTTTAGGAGCATCAAAAGCCGTAGGCAAAGCACCAAAATGTGCATACTTCGACAAACGATCTACCACGACCATAACGGCGGTGTATCCATGCGATGGCGGAAGACCAACAATGAAGTCCATAGATGCAGCGGACCAAACCGAATCTGGTATAGGTAAAGGTTGAATCGGGCCCGATGGTCTGTCTGTGATGTACTTTGTTGCTTGGCAGACCGAACATGTAGCCACATAACGGCGTACATCAGCGCGCATTCCCAACCAATAGAACGAAGAAGCGACGCGGGCGAAAGTCCTCTTCTCGCCGGGGTGACCGGCGGCCTTCGAATCATGAGATTCCCACAAGATGTCGAGTCAGACGGAGGAGTCTCTGCTTAGATATAAGCGATGCTTGAAGTAGAGCAAGCCATCGTGGGCCGAGATGTGTGCCGGCGCCGTTCCTGCCGTGACCGCCGCGTGGAGTTCTAGCAAGGCGGGCAGAACTTGGTTGTCTTGCCTTATGCGAACCATCAATTCCGGAATAGGGTGGGAGAGCAAGACAAATAAAGTCCGCTCCTCCAATTCATCATGTCCGCGTCGTGAAAGGGCGTCGGCGACGCGGTTCGAAGCGCCGGACTTATACTCAATCTTGAAATTAAAACCCATTAACTTCCGCAGATAGAATTGTTGATCGGGGGTTTGCACCACTTGTGATAGAAGGTCCTTCAGGCTACGTTGATCGCTACGGATAATGAACTCACGTCCAAGTAGATATTGGCGCCACTTATGCACCGCTTCAACAATCGCATATAATTCTTTGTGGTAAGTGGAAGCCATACGCCGTCGTGGGCCTATCTTCTTGCTAAAATATGCCAAAGGGTGGCCATTTTGTAACAACACCGCACCGATGCCGAAGTCGGATGCGTCCGTCTCAATGGTAAAGGGAACCTCAAAGTTAGGCAGGCTTAGAACCGGAGCAGCGACCATGGCGGCTTTAAGGGCATCGAAGCTTGCCGTCGTGTCTGGTGTCCATGCAAAAGCCTCTTTTTTCAATAGATCCGTCAGCGGGGCAGCAATAATAGAGTAGTCCTTTACAAAACGACGGTAGTAGCCCGTCAGTCCCAAAAATCCGCGTAGCTGCTTCACTGCAGTAGGGTCGGCCAAGAAGACATCGCCTTAACCTTCGTCGGGTCTGCCCGAAGTTCCCCCGCCGATATAATATGTCCCAGGTAGTCTATAGTGTCAACTCCAAAGGAACATTTGGACGGCTTTATATAGAAGCAATTCGAGGCTAAGATGGATAAAACCTGTTCCAAGTGAGCCGCATGATCTGCCATAGAAGCACTATATACCAAGATGTCATCGAAAAACACAATAACAAATTTGCGCAGATGAGGTCTAAAAATACTGTTCATAGCAGCCTGAAATGTAGAGGGTGCGTTTGTCAAACCGAAGGGCATCACCAAGAACTCATAATGACCGTCATGCGTCCGAAAGGCTGTCTTGTGGATGTCCGCAGTGTGCATCCGAATCTGATGGTACCCTGAACGGAGGTCGAGCTTTGAGAATATCCGGGCTTGGCTTAGTTCATCAAATAGCTCATCCGCTGTTGGAATAGGGAAGTGATCCGGCGTAGTTGCTGCATTCAAAGCACGATAATCAACACAAAAACGGAACGTACCATCCTTTTTCCTTACCAATAAGACGGGCGAAGAAAAAGGACTAGTGCTGTGCTGAACGACCCCCTGCGCTAGCATCTCCTTGACCTGGCGCTCGATCTCCGTTTTTTGAAAATACGGGTATCGATACGGCTTCACATTAATTGGCCGTGTTCCCTCTGGGAGGTGTATCTTATGGTCCCATTGACGCGGAGGCGGTAGTGAAGTAGGGGCGGAGAAAATGGAATCAAAAGATTCCAACACCCTGTTGATGACGGGGTCCGTGGCTGGTGCGTTGGCTAGTGGTTCATGCAGTGTGGTTGTTGGCCCTGTTGCAACTAGCTCGAAGATTTCACAATCTGGTTCCTGACCCACCAATGCAAATAGATTGTTATAGGAGATCTGTCGAGGATTGGCCCCGTCGCCCCGCAGAAAGACTGCGTGATCTGCCCAGTTAAACCTCATCGTCAAATCGCGATAATTTTTGGTGACGTCTCCTAGTTCTTGCAGCCATTGCACACCCAAAATAACGTCCGGACCCTTCACCTGCAGTATAAATAGATCTATATCGAATTGATTCCCCTGAAGAGATATATGAGTTTGCAAACAGGCATACGAGCAACGCAACGACTCGCCGTTGCCAACAAAAACACGGAATGGGCTTATAGGATGAACAGGAAGACTTAGCTTTTCTGCAACGGTGGGCTGGATGAAATTGTGGGTACTGCCACCGTCTATCAGTACAGACACCTCGTATCCATTAATGCGGCCCATCAAGCGGATAGCACGTGGCTTAATCTGAGGCCCGATGACATGAATACTCGAGACATCCCCGGTAATGACCATATTTTCGCCCTCGTCTCCTGTATCTGGCTCTTCCGGAAACGGTGCATCCTCCTCGTCGTCTTCTCCCATCAATGCATAAAACTTTTTGCTACAGACGTGCTCCCGAGTGTATTTCTCCGGGCACCAATAACACAGCCCCCGACGGGCTCGGTCCGCCCGCTCGGCTGCAGAGACCTTGACGATGGGGACGCCCGGCTTTAGTTGTGGAGGCGGCGGGCGTTGCTGCTGGACGACCAGGGCTGGAGCGGCGGGTCTGGAGCGGTTCTCCTGACCGGACCAGGTCGACCGAGGCTGGGAGATGCGGGGAGTCGTAATATTCTGGCATGCCGCCAATTGTTGCGCCAGAGCAAAAGTCTCGTTGAGCGACAGAGGTCGGCGCGTCAACAACTCCTGTTTGACGGAATCCTGGAGGCCAGCGATGAAGAGAGACGTGAGGGTCTCTTCGCCGACGTTCGAAACCTTCTGCATAATGTTCTCGAACTCGGTTTGGTATGCGTCCACAGTCGTGGTTTGACGGAGTGTGGCCAAGCGACCCACATAATCAACATAAAGGTCCGGGTCGAATCGATGCTTGATGGCCATCAAAAAATCATCCCAACTTTTGCCTTGACAATTATCCTCCCAATAAGTTAGTCAACTAGATGCCGGGTGGTCGAACAAATACGAAGATAGATATATACGATCCGCCAATGGAGTAAATTGGTGATTAAAGTAGCGTTGGATCTTGCGAATCCAATCCGTTGCGTTGTCGCCGTTAAATCGGGGTGGCTCTGGTTTGATTTTGGGCGGGGGTTCAGCCTCGACGCCGGACGGAGGAACGACGACGGATTTGGGGAGCGCCCAACGCCTTGTAGGCGCTGATCTGGGATCGAGCAGTTCCTTCGGTGTGCGTTGTGACGCGGTGATGAGAAACGCCAAACTCTCCTCGATTTTCCGAGTTTGGGCGTCTTGCTTGTGCATGTATACCTCAAGATCGAATTGGATCTGTGACAGCTTCTTGTCTTGGCCAGCATACCGTGAGCGCATGTCGAAGAGTTCCTCCGTGAGTTCCGCGTTATTCAGCGGCGGCCCCGGCGGCGGTGGTGGAGGCCGGCCTGTTTTGGGGTCGATAGTCGCCATGGAGTCGATTAAGGGGGAAAGGATGAGAGCTCAATGAAGGCACCAGATGATAGGCCTTGAGAGCCTATCGAGCAACGAGCACCTGTTGGAAACGAGCAAGAATAATGAAACAACACCCAAGCCGCGCTAGGGTTTGTGAGAAAATAGGGTTTTCGAGAAGAAGGCCTTTTTATTGCTTAATTCTCGAGATAATGACTCTCTAATGGATCCTATTATTTATAGGATCGCAACCCTGCTTGATTCGACTCTACGATTCGGGAAAGAATCAAGAAGAAAACCCGAAAAGATTTATCAAAATCTACCCTAATTAAACAACGTTCAAAAGGAAATAAAATCAAAAGAGTATATGCTTAAAGTTCCATCTCTATCTCTAATATGGCATGTAATCTTTGAAACGGGCCGGTCTTGACGTCACACGTTTGGGCCGGTCGTTCCTTCCGCGGGTTGTACTCGCTGCACGTCCCCTTGGCTTGCTCGGAGCTATCTCCTTCTCACGTTCCCCGTCGTCCACGTCATGGTTCGGTTGGTCGTCGACGGCTCGTGGCGGCGACCTCTCCAGGTCCCTATCATCATACTATATATATTATGACTCATGAACATAAATGATCCTAAATTAATGTGTATTGTTTTCAAGGTTCAAGTGATTGTGCCCTTGAAACTCAATTATTGAATTTTGGAATTGTCCAAAGTCCAAACTGATCAAGGACTAATATAATTTTTAATGGTGTGAAAACACGAAAGAAGCAAGTGTTAGTGCAATGCATGTGATAATTTAGCGACAGTTCATAATATGATAAGTTCCATTAAATCCTTACAAAGTTTAGCATTCTTGCCAACTCTCACCAAATCCATTTCATTTCCCTTATAATTTTGTTTCTTGCACAAGAGACATACCAAAACCCAACTTCGGATAAAACCTAACAACTTATTAGGATAATCACATTCAGTCTAGTCGGTGCACCACAATTCCAAATGGATTGGACTACGATCTTAATTAGTTAACTTTAGATAAAACCTAACAATTTATATATAAGTGTATATATATTCTATTAATTAGAGGCGTGAAAATGGAGTGAGACCATGATTTTATCTTTAATTATTATAGATAGAGTCCGGTCTAACTTTTTTATGAATAAATAAATATAAATTTGAAAGGTCGCTCCATAGTGGATTCAAACACGAAAGTTTTAACATTAACCAGTCTACCACTGAGCCAACACGACACGACAGGCTTAATGAATTTTACGGTTCGACCTAAAAACTTGACATGAGCTTTATACTACATGTGTGTCAAGTACATTATTGAAGTAATTAGTTTTTACATCATTAGAAAAATGGTTTTAGGACAAAAAAGAAAAGGCATGATGAAGATGTCTACAAGACAATAGCAAACATTCGATACATAAATGGTGAAAAGCGCAATCAATCAGATATAATTTAGCCGACATCAATTATAAGGAAGGACTAGATCTAAATCATCACAATCAAACTAATCTGTAGACAAAGAGAAATAGGAGAAAGAGAAAGGGGAAAATGTTAAATATGATTAGTATAATAAACGCCAAAATATTTGGTCGAGTAAAGGTTAAAAACAAAGCGTGAAGCCGTGTAGTTAACGCGGACCACATGTCATCAAATCATTAATCCAGACTTACTTTTTCCTAACAACTTTAAATTTTTTTCATAATTGCACATATTTTCAGGTCATGAAGACATCTTTTGAAAATTATCACCTTGAAATTAAAAAAAAAAGTTATTGTTTCTATCTATTTAAAAATTTAAAATCCTCCATTACAATATTTTAATTTATGTAGTCAAATCAATGGCTGAGAAAATTGCGTAACATATTGTGCGAGGCAACGAGTTAATCTTCACTTAATTAATTAATCTCATTATTTATAGGTAAAATTCATTATTTAGCACCACTACATACATTCGACTATACTATGAGGATATAGATAACTTAAGCCAAGATTCAAGCCACTAAAGAAATAATCATTATTAAATAAGGTTTCACTAATTAATTCAACAATTTTATGTGCTGATCGATGTGCTCATTATATTATTGGTATTATTTCTAAAGTGGCGTATTATATTAAAAAAATCGTGTTTTATTGATTTATTACTGACGTCAGGTACGAAGTGTTAAAGCTTTCTCATATTTTTGGACTTTGCTATTTGTGCATATAAATAAATATAGTAAAATGACAGGTAAATTTTTTTTACCTTTATGATAGATTCATAGTGACTAACATATATCTAATGTAAAATCACACCAATACTTCGTAGATCGAGCTTGTTACATCAGTTTTTTGCCTCTTTCTATAGAGATATAACACTTCTACTTGGTTTAAAAGTCATTGCAAAAAAATCAAAATTTACCTGACCTAAAATAGTATCTCATGATGATGTTATGTAATTTAATATCCACCTCTTTGCATTTGCGTAGTGCATACTAGGCAAAATTGACTCCCAAAGTCCACAGTTTGTAGCATAGTTTTTCCAACAAAAAATAAAATAATTGGAGAGCAGGAGCGTAGCCTCGAGCACCTCCCAGTCCAGTAACGGTCAGTAAATAAAATTCCTTATACTAAAACGACAAAAATTTAATCTATTAAAGTACTCCATTAAATTTGATTAAGGTAACAGTTTCATACCTACGCAAATTTAAAGGGCCCCAACTTAACTCATTTTGTCTTCCATTTGCTTGTCTACACTACATTGCTTCACACACACACTTGCTACAAAGGACTACACCAAAAATGTGCACATGCCAAAGGTACCTGCGCGGTGGGCTCTACCCGAGTCCCATAGAGCCCATCAAGTTAAGGTCTTAAGGATTGGACATATCGGATCGGATCCTATTTTTTTTTTTTTAACTAGAGTCGTATTCCTTTTTAGGTTGTTTCACTGTAGCTGAGTCATTTCCTTTTTTAACAAAAAGTACTTTACTCTCTCTTCATCTCTTTATCTTTTTTCCTTTCTACTTTATTCTCCTTTTACTTAACTCATTTAAAACAATTTTTCTTAAATCCTGTTAGAAGAAGATCACGTGAGATCCGGAAGATCACAATCAGAGGATATTGATTTATTCTATACCATACTTAGAAGATGTCAATCACTGTAATTATGCTAATTAGCTTTTCCTTATGTGGATGCTCCCAAGTCTATATAAACCTTGTACCTATGTAAACCAAGATTATCAGAAAATAATAGATGAGCCTTTTACCGATCCTTTTATCATGGCGTCAGAGCAGGAAAGATTGAGACTCAGAAAATCCTCATCATAGCCCCGATAATACCAATTCTCGACCCAAAAGCCAAAATCAACCAAGAAAATCAATTCCTACATCACCCAGAAACATGTCAGACGATGAAGATACGAAACCAAACCCAGAAAACAACCCGAACAGACTGAAAACTAGTAGAATGCCACGGTGGCATTCAAGCTAAATGGAAAAAACTACCCGTTATGGTCGCGATTGATGAAAGTTGCTATAGGAAGCAGGCGAGCATATTCACACATCAACAAAACTCCCCTAGAACCGGGGAGTAAGGGCTATGACGATTGGGAGGAGACCGACTTGGTGGAGTTCTCGTGGATCATCGACAACATCGAAAACGTTATTATCGCCGACTTTGCACACCATCAAACATCAAAGGCGTTGTGGGATAACCTGGCTGTGACCTTCGAAAGCAGGGCC
Source organism: Salvia splendens (assembly GCF_004379255.2). NCBI lineage: Eukaryota > Viridiplantae > Streptophyta > Magnoliopsida > Lamiales > Lamiaceae > Salvia > Salvia splendens. Next base: position 39,865,278 of record NC_056034.1, on the reverse strand, counting down.
GATCCATATCTCATATACGACCTGGAAGAAAAGATAATAACAATCAAACAGGGGGACCTCGACTTAGAAACGTATTACAGAAAGATCCATGGGCTATGGATTAATGCCGATCGAAGCCAGAAGCCACCCGTCGACTGTTGTGACAAGGGGTTTTGTCAATTCCGACAACACACAAGCGAGAAGAGGCTGTTAAAATTCTTAATCGAACTGAACAAAGAGTATGAATCTGTCCGACGTGACATCCTGAAGGAGACACCCTACCCATCAGTGGAGGAGGCGTATGGGTGGGTGAAGAAGGAGACGACTCGATTGTGGATCGGACCACCTGCATCCTCTCAACCCACCACCGAAGCCAACGAGGGAGGAGCCGATTCATCATTTGGGGATATCGGGCATAGACTCGTTGCTCAGGGTCAACGACTGCCGCATCAGAACTGTGGGGGAAACGTGTGGAGGGCCGAAAATTTGGCCGAGAGAACGGAGATGGTGACCGGAGGAGCGGCGACGAGAGGATCCTTACAAAGGGGGAGCGGCGGCGGAGGTAAAGGGTTTGGTTATAAACCAAACCCTACTTCACTTATTTCTTATAAGTCCTCCAATTTACTTAAATCCCAAATGTCACCCCATTATATGAACATTCGCCCCCAGACTTCCAGAAATTAAAATTTGAACCCCAGACTCCTGAAAAACGTAAATCGACCCCTAGGCTGAGTATTTTTTAATCCAAAAACCCCTTTGCATCATTAGAACAATTTTCAGCTGCATTTCATGTTCAAAACGGGGCTGATAGTACTAATAGGGGATGGATTTTTGACTGTGGGGCAACCGATACTATGACTCCTTTCAAAACTGATTTTAGCTGCCTGGGTGAAATCACAAAATCATATATTAGAACTGCAAATGGTGATTTGATTACAGTTGAGGGGTCAGGCACCGTCGAAATATCCCCTACTCTAAAGCTTTCGAATTGTTTATATGTCCCGACCTTATCGCAGAGATTGATGTCTATTAGTCATGTGACGAGGGAGTTGAATTGTACACTTCTAATGCATCCCAGTTTCTGCATTTTACAGGATATTCAGACGAGGAGGATTATTGGGCGTGGCACTGAGAACCAAGGACTCTACTATGTGGACGAGATAGCTCAAACTGGTACTGCAATGCTGGCTCACGGATCCACGAGACAAGAGACTTGGCTATGGCACCGAAGACTAGGGACACCCCTCTCCTGGTTACTTTAAGCTTCTTTTTCCAAAACTATCTATTCCTTCTTATTTTTGTTGTGAAACTTGTGTTTTGGCCAAGAGCCATGGACAATGTTTTAAACTTGCAGGCACTCATATGAATTCCATGTTTTCTTTAGTACATGCTGATGTATGGGGACCTGCACCTATTGTTGAGGGAAATGGCTTTCGTTATTTTGTGATATTTATTGATGATTGCACTAGAATGACATGGATTTATTTTTTGAAACATAAGTCTGAAGTCGTTGATAGATTCATTCTTTTCTTTAAAATGTGAGGGAATTTGTGAACAGTGTCATGACCAATTTCTTTAAGGAAAAATGACTTACTCCACCAAACCTCTTGTGCCTATACACCCAAACAAAATGGGGTAGTTGAACGGAAAAATAAGACGATTCTAGAAATGACTCGTGCTCTAATGATCAAATCCAAGGTACTCAAACTTTTTTGGCCTGAAGCTATTGCTACCTCTGTCTACCTCATGAATAGATTACCCACAAAAATCCTGAACAAAAAGACCCCTCTTGATACCTTATCCAAATGGCGAAAATCCCTGAACACCTAAACCTCTCACCCAAAGTCTTTGGATGTACAGTATACGTCCACATCTCAAAACATGAATGGTCCAAACTATCCCCTTGTGCAACCAAATGTGTCTTTGTGGGGTATGGGCAGAACCAAAAAGGATACTGCTGTTATGACCCTGTCACCAGAAAATTCATCACCACCATGAATTGCAATTTTTTGGAAACCGAATTCTTTTACCACACCCACCTTAGTAGTCAGGGGGGAGAGTAATTCAGGTAGTTTTGCAGACTGTCTAAGTTGGGTCGTGCCATTGCCAAGTCACTTTGTCAAGGAACCAACCGAGCCAGTGGTCGTCACTACCGCCGAGCACGTCTCATCTCCACCTGAGTCATCTCATCCATCATCCTCTGATCCTCCTCAGATGATATCCGAGGTAATTCTGGACTCAAACTCTGGCGAGAATACGGTTTCCACTAACCCGGTTGACACAGAAGAAGATAACACCATTGATAGTGACACATGGCAGTACATACTTCCATATAGGAGTACACAGGGAGTGCTACCAAAACGGTACTCACCTGAGAAGATTGGAAAGAAAAGTAGATACGGAGTGGCAAACGTTGTGCAAGGAAACCTGACCAAGATGGCCCGGGCCTTTGAGGCAACACTATATGAAACTGAGGAGATTCCACAGACAGCGGAGGAAGCCATGAGGCATAAGCATTGGAGAGAGGCAATGTTTACTGAGATGAAGGCCTTATTAAAGAATAGTAGATGGGTGAAAGGCAAGCTACCAGATGGTGCAAAATCTGTGGGATGTAGATGGGTCTTCACGATCAAACGGAGACCAGACGACACGATAGATCGCTACAAAGCCAGACTTGTAGCGAAAGGATACACCCAGACATACGCCGTAGACTATGCCGAGACTTTCTCACCAGTGGCAAAGATTAACACCGTAAGAGTCTTGTTCTCCATTGCAGCCAATATGGAATGGCCTCTGCATTAGTTCGATGTAACTAATGCCTTTTTACACGGAGAGTTGCCAAAGCCTGTGTATATGGAACCTCCTCCTGGGTTTACGGAAGAATTTCAGAATGGGGAAGTCTGTCAGCTCAAGAGAACATTGTATGGGTTGAAGCAATCTCCAAAAACGTGATTTGGAAGATTCACTGAGGTGATGAAAAAGTATGAATACAAGCAAAGCAACTTTGATCATACCTTATTTCTCAAGAAAATGGATGGCAAGATTAATTGTTTGATCATCTATGTAGATGACATGATCATCACTGGAGATGATGAAGAAGAAATTGTTGAACTAAGAAAGAACCTGTTCAGAGAATTTGAGATGAAGGATCTAGGGCAGCTCAAATACTTCTTGGGAATTGAAGTTTTGAGGTCAAAGAAATGGATCTTTATCAATCAGAAGAAATATACACTTGATCTCTTGGCGGAAATAGGAATGCTAGATTGCAAACCTGCGGAGACTCCGATGGTGCAAAATCATGGACTTCAGATTCGCAAAGGAGGAAAGTTGGCTGACAGGGGGAGATATCAGAGATTGGTAGGTAAATTGATCTATTTATCTCACACGAGGCCAGACATTGCCTATGCTGTAGGGGTAGTGAGTCAGTTCATGCACACATTGGGAAGCTGTCCTAAGGATTGTCCGGTATTTAAAGGGAACTGCAGAACATGGGTTACTCTTTGAGAAACACGGTCATATGGATATGGAGATACATGGTTTCACAAATGCTGACTGGGCAGGAAATCCGGTTGATAGGAGGTCGAATGCCGGATATTTCACCTTTGTAGGAGGAAATCTTGTTACATGGAGAAGTAAGAAACAAAAGGCGGTGGCACTGTCTAGTGCAGAGGTTGAGTTTAGGATCAGGAGTGGGCTGACAGAGATACTATGGCTAAGAAGACTTATGACAGAATTAGATCTTCGCTCGTCACAACTATGCTGATTCTTTTGTGATAACAAGGCGACAATCAACATCTCGGAGAACCCGGTGCAACATGATCGGACCAAGCATGTGGAGGTGGACAGACACTTTATTAAGGAAAACATCGAAGCAAAAGTGGTGGAAATACCATTTGTGAAATCCGAAGATCAACTGGCTGACATTTTGACGAAGGCTGTAAACTCGAAGTCCTTTCGAGAAATGCTGTGCAAGTTAAGTATCGGTAATCCCATTACTCAACTTAAGGGGGAGTGTTAAAAGAAGATCACGTGAGATCCAGAAGATCACAATCAGAGGATATTGATTTATTCTATACCATACTTAGAAGATGTCAATCACCGTAATTATGCTAATTAGCTTTTCCTTATGTGGATACTCCCAAGTCTATATAAAACTTGTACATATGTAAACCAAGATTATCAGAAAATAATAGATGAGCCTTTTACCGATCATTTTATTAAATCCCGTGCCGAAAAGAATGCCTCTATTACAAAGGGACGGAGGGAGTACTATTTTATTTTCTCTCCGTGTCTATTTTATGATTTTATCAATTCTCTACTTAATGTATTGAACACTATTCACATAATTATATTTTGTTTAAAAGAAATGCTTCAAAATTATATTATTAAAACGGACATAATATAATTTTCATGATTATCATTGGCGGCTCTATTTCGAGAAATAAAATACTCCTACAAGTTTTTTTTTATTTTAATATAAATAACTGAAAATTCGTATGTTTATAGTCTATAGACAAAATAATCCTAATTTGACACAGACACTTCCGATTACTGCAAAGTTAATGCTAACTCTGATGCGGTATTTATCATTTGTGGTTTGGAAAGTTAAAGTTGGTGATCATTGAATTTATTCTAAAAAAAAGCAGAAAAGAAAATAGAATTATTGAATATCTACATGCCCATTACCTATTTTTAGTGGCATTTGATTGCAAAAAGAAAAGGAGGGGGTTCTCTTCATTATTAGCAGCCAAGCACGATTCTAGACTCTCAAAGACAATAGGAGTGTGCTATATTTGCACAAATTAAAGTATGTAGATATATTAACAGTATAAATTTGGACTCAACTCTGGCAGAGTGTGTAGGAAATTGAAGTTAGCGGTTACTCATTTTTTTGAATACTTAATCTGGATAACTAGATTACATTTCTTAATCCGGGTAAATTGGTTAAATGACTTAAATAACTTATCTTTTCAATTGCCTAAGTGAAGAAACTCAATTCCTATAATTTGGTGTATTAAATTTGGGCAGGCGGTGTCTAATTTAGGACTATAAGGGGTGTTCGGTTGGCAAGATTAAATCTCATGATTAAATATGTATCATATTTGGTTCATAAGATTGAACCCTTCAACTTAATCCTAGATGGATAGTCTCGTGATAATTAGTCATAGCCTCCTCCTCCAACTAAAATAATCCCACAACTTAATCTTAGATGGATAGTCTTATGATATTAGTTATGGCAACCGAACGCCACCTAATTGTAGTTTATTTTCATTCGTCGGTTCGGTTTTTTCTTTCTTGCTACTTGTGATCATCAGTTTTTGTTGGAAGAGTGTGTATTGTTTGCTATACGAGAGCCACTTAAGTTTGTTGTGTGATGCAAAGATCGATACTTGTTCGCACTTGACATTGCTCTATCATGTTGTTTGTTAGACATTGCTATTTTTTTTTATCATCGCTCTTGGTGAATTGTGATCCCTAATGGTCAGTTCCTAGCTAGCTTTGAGCAGTTTCATTCATAAAAATATGTGATGTATACAAGCACCCAAAGGAATCAAAGATGAATGGCCTTTATATTTGTATGTGTCTCCATGTTCAAATTCTATTTTTGCACCTTATTATGAGCCACCATGTAGTAATTAAATTAATCTAATTGGAAGGAGTAGGTGAGAAGCCAAATACTCCACAAATCAACAGCGTGATTCACCCTTGAGCTCTTCATGCTTCCATCACCCTCCACAAAATCATAGTATGTACAACATCAAGTACAATAGATAAACACAAAAAGGAAGCAAAAAAGTGTTAATAAGAGCATCTCCAATGGTCGGCGTCACCACCGGAGCGCCGATTTTTCGCCCACGCCGGTTTGACGCCGAACCATTGGAACCGGCGTGGGCGAAATCGGCGTCAAAATCGGCGTCGCCATGCCGATTCCCGCGCTGACGCCGGTTCCCACGCCGATCCTCACGGGCGCCATTGTGGCTCCCGGATCGGCGCCAAACCGGCGTCGGATTTAAATATTTTTTTTTTTTTTTCGCAAAACACAATATATACGCGCGTTGAACCTCATTTTCATTCGCACCACTTGTTTTAACGAGTACTCTCTCTCTACCTTACTTTCTGTACAAGATCAATAACGAGCAATGGAGAACAACTACGAAGGTACTCCAGTTAATCCCGGGGGATGGTCTCAGACTCCCCCGGCTCCCGGTGTAGGGTCTCAGACGCCCCCGACTCCCGGGGCAGGGTCCCATACTTCCCCGGCTCCTGGGGGAGGTGGTTGGCCTCCAATGAGCGGGTACTACAACGTGTACCCGTGGCAGCAGATGATTCCGGGGTGGGCACCCGGCATGCAGCCCCCTATGCAGATGATGCCGGGGTGGGCACCCGGCATGCAGCCACCGGCGCAGCAGATGATGCCACCGGCGCAACATATGATTCCACAGTCGCAGGCGACGCACGGGGGGGACAACGCCTATCGGCCGACTTTTGATTTTTCCACCGGTTCTTCGCACACATCGACCCCAACGGATGCACAGTATTCGGAGACCTTCTCCTTAGCGGACTTGGGTTTTGATATTAACGACGTTTCTGAAACTCTCATTCAAAGCCAGGGAGTAGGGCGGGGTAAGAAGAAGGGCAAGGCGAAGAAGGTCGGCGAGTCGTCGCAGCCCCGCGCCGAAATCCGGGGCCGGAGGAAGTGGACGGACGCGGAGAACGTTGCGGTTGCCAAGGCGTGGGTGAGTGTTTGCGACGATCCTCTCGTTTCAAACAACCAGAGGATCGTCAACTTGTGGGCGAAGATAGCTGCAGCCTACAGGGCATTTTGCCCTGAAGGGAGACCGTGCACCGGGGAGGAGGTCCGGAAGTGCTGGGACCGAATCAGGGCTGGCGTCTCTCGATTTTCGGGTTTGTACGCCAACGCCCTCCGCATGCAGACCAGTGGCCAAACAGAGGAAGACTGCAGGAGGATTGCGGAAAGAGCCTACCCCGATCCGGATAAGAAGTACTATGAGTTCACCTACTGGAACTGCTACGTTGTGCTCAACGAGTCGGAGAAATTCCGGGCAGGCGTCGACGCTGGCTGGCCGAAGAGGCAGAGACTGAACTATACCGGAGATTATAGCGGCAGCAGCGGTGGTTCGTCAGACCTCCCCGAGACGGCCCAGGAGGTCCCGACTCCTCGGTCGTTCGGTCGCCGACCTCGCCCGGTTGGGCAAAGGCGGGCGCAGCAGGTTGCGAGGGGGGGCACACCGAGTTCCCAGGATGTCCATTCGGCATCCCCCCTCGGCAGGTCTACCGAGGAGCTCAAATTCTTCGCGCGCCAACAAACGCGCGCTCAAATGGTGAAGACCTTAGCCGACTTCCAAGCGGCGGTGGACCCCGAGGTGAAGGATTTTCTTCGCGTATTGCTCCAGAGCCAGCGTGAAGAACTGGAGGCGATGAGGAGGGACACCGGCGGGAATAGCCGCGGCGTAGGTGGCGACGGAGGCGGCGGCGACGGCAGTGAAGAAGCGTTGGGCGACGACGGAGACGAGGACGGCGGCGATGAGTGATTTTGTTTTACTTTTTTAAATTAATGTACTTTTTACTTTTTGTAATTTTTTTAAATTGTTGTACTTTTTTTTAAAAGTAATGTACTTTTTAAATTTTAATATTATTATTCGAATTTTCCGTATTTGTCTCGTAAATTAAATTATGTATGTTGATACAATTGTAAATTAAATTATATAATTGTTATTAGTGATGTGGATAGGTAGTGTGAAGGCTATTTGATGGCTATTTGATGTCCAGTTGATGTGGCAAGCTGATGTGGCAGGAGAATTGTAGTGCTGATGATGTGGCAGTGTGAAGGCTATTTGACGGCTATTTGACGTCCGCCAGCATTGGAGATGCTCTAATGCTCCATATTATATGAGAGTGTTTCGTGAGCTTCCAAAACAATACACATATTCTACATAGTTTTTATTATATGCTAAAGAATTTCAAGAATAGCACATGCTAACGAGTTTAGATGATTACATTTTATTAATCTAAGGGTTAATGATAGTTTTTGTCCCTAACTTTTTAGGGTTTAAAAAAAATATCCTCAATTTTCGCTTTCACTTCAAAAACCACTTTTTTTTTCTCTCCCAAATATATTCCCTAACTAAACCTTTCGTGAACTTAAGAGGCGTGTGGAGGAAGGCAAGCAAGATATAGTGTGTTGGCGTCGTAAACTTAAAGAGGCATAATAAAATTTGTTGGCTTCTCATCAATTTAATACGGAGTAATGTTTATTAATAGTATAATACAATAAATCACATTAACACTTATTTATAGATGTTATTGATGCTATAATTAAAAAATAGTATTCTGTATATATATAATCATGTAACACGCACAAAATTAGAGCTACAACAGTATATGAAAATTCGATACGAACACGCACACAATTAATTAATATGATCAAGTTTTATTGAGTTCGTGTTCTTATCGGGTTGCACTTTTAGGAACCTGGCAATTTCGGATTGAGTTCGATAACTCATTAAAAATAATACTATTATTTTTATTTTTTATTTTTCAAATACTTTAGTTTTATTATCCAGACTCGTGTAAATTAGATTTAAATTGTACAAATCGGGTTTTAAAAAATCGTATAATATCATTTTTTATCGTGTAAATTTAATTTTTATTGTGTGAATAAGGTTTGATCGTGTAATCAATGGTGGAGCTATGGTGGGGCAACATTATATAATGCTTAATCTGTTATGTAAAAAAACTATTTTTGTCATTTGGTCCATTCCATAAAAATAGGCATTTCTAATTTTGTTAACTTTTCACTTTCTTATACAGCGAGATTCATTTTAAAGTGTGTTATTTTTACGTGACAAGTATGTATAGAGGCTGTTCCAAAAAGATAGCTTGCGCAACCGGAAAGTATCATTCCTCTCACATCTAACAGGTCTTAGTTTATAGTATTTTTTTATTATTTTAAAATTTAAATCTTAGTTTGAAACTCCTTTGTCGCAGTTTATATTTCTTTTATTATTTTCTCTTTTTATGTTTAATTCCCTTTTATGTTGTAGATCTATATATTTTTTATTTTTTTAAAATTTAAATCTATACGTATGGAAGAAAAAAGTTTATTCAATAATCCCTTAAATATGTAAATAAATATCATTTTAAAATTTTAATTTATACATGTCTAAGAATAATTTTTTTTATATCTCATAAATATGTAAATATTTTGTACATCATTTATTTTCATTTATGGGTTTTGCTGATTTTCACGGCAGTAATTTTATGTAAAAAATTTATTTTTAAGTCACACCAATATTTATTTATGCATAATTATGTAATATTTTTTATTTAAGATCATGCATTAGTGATCTTTAGAATCTAAGAATAAAAACTAATCCACATTGACTTTGTCGCTATATGTGTTTAAGGTTCTATTGTCTATTTTCAAATTATTTCCACTATTTATCCCTCTTAGACTGAAATGACAAATTGTGACTTTTATTATAGGATGAAGGGAGTATAAACTATACTGCTATAGATATAAATGTTGATTATATCTTCTAAAAAGTAATGAAAAAAGCTCGAAATATATTATTGCCCATTTAATAACTATGGAATATGGTTTTAACACCCTGAGGTCACGAGCATTAGAGCATCCACAACGGTGGTGGCTCAACCCGTGTCCGTCCGCGCCGCTGGCACGGACGTGTCTCGCCGCCGCTGCGCTCGCGCCGCTGGCACGACGCTGCTCGATGCATCCACAACGGTGGTGGCTCAACCCGTGTCCGTCCGCGCCACTGGCACGGACGTGTCTCGCCGCCGCTGCGCTCGTGCCGCTGGCACGGCGCTGCTCGATGCATCGAGCAGAGCCGTGCCAGCGAGCAGGACACGTGGCGCGCGATTAAAAAAAAAATTCACTTCCCAAAAAAAATATATCCGTTTATTACCATTTTTTACCACTTTTTAGTTTTTTTTTTTATTTTTTTCCCCCTAAAATACACACTTTCATCTATAAATACCTCCACTTTCACACCCAAAAATTCACATCAAACTACACAATTCTCATCTTCATTCTCCATATCCATTCTCATCTTCATTCTCTCATATCCATTTTCATCTTCATTCTCTCATACCCTACAACATAACAATGTCCGGCCAAGGCGATGACCACCCGCCCTCTCACGGTTGGAACCCCGAATGGTTCGGTTCATAACCGTTTCCTAGTCCGGAAAAGGAATATTCGGCCCCTCCTCAAACCCAAGATTCAGGCGTTCCGGGTGGCTACCGGCCATACCCAATTGACGACCAAGGTGCCTCCGAAGGGCGATACGGGTGGACACCGGAGCCTAGGCCGACCGCCCCCTCCCAAACTCCGCCTCCTCCTACTCGCGGTGTCCGCACACCGTACACTCCGGCGGAGATGGATAAATTGTTCAAGGCGTACTTGGAAATCTCCGAAGATGCGGTGGTTGGCACGAACCAATCCGGCGATCACTTTTGGTGGCGCGTCTCTCGCCGGTACAATGAAAACCGGTCGCCGGGAACGATCGAGCGCAACGAGAGTATGGTGCGCAACTCCATTGGCCGAGCCAACGAAGAAATTGGCAAGTTCAATGGCTATTTCCTCCAGGAGACGCAGAATGCCGGGAGCGGCCGGAGCGAGGTCGACATCATCACTGCCGCGCTGAGCACCTACCAATCCATGAACGGCAAGTCGTTCAAGTACCTCAACGTTTGGCAGGACACGCAGACGCACCCGAAGTATATGGGAGGCGTAACATCCTCCTCTAGCGGCTCCTCCAAACGGTCAAGGTCGGTATACCTATCCGACGCCGGCTTCGAAGAAGTGGCTAGCCAACTCGCCGGAGCTAACTTGGGCAGCCCCGACGCCGGACCAAGTGGTTCCCAACGCCGACTGCAAGGAAGGAAGAAGGCGGCGGCCGACCGCCGTCGCTCCGCGACTCCATCTGCCCCCCGCTCCTGAACCCGCTCCCTATGCGCCACCTCCACCACCGAACAACTCGTTGTGGATGCTCTTAGGCCAACTCAATATGACCGATAGGTCGACTATGACCCCATGCAACTTCAAACGCACGAGACCATGATATTGGGTCTCCAAAAACAATTGGGGTTAGTACCGCCGGATGAGTAGTCTTCCTCGGGTAATATTAGCCAATAATTATGTAATTTTTAATTTTTTGGAGTTTAATTATGTAATTTTTAATCTTTAGTATTTTAATTATGTAATTTTTAATTTTTAGGATTTTAATTATGTCTTTTTTATTTTATTTGTAATTTGTAATATTTATTGTGGTTTTTTAATGAATTTTAATATTATGGAAATGTTTTTGTTTAATTGAATTTTAAATTGAATTGTACTCGTCCTTGCGGAAGAGCACAGCTGTGGGTGTTGTGCTCTTGTCAGAGAGCAGACATGAATAGTGGCGCCGGGCACACAACCGTGCTCGCTGGCAAGAGCACGGTTGTGGATGCTCTTAAACTTAGAAAACAATAATTAAAAAAAAAATATGCAAAATCTAAACACATGAAATTATATAATCATGGATCCAAGAAGCAGAGATAGAGTTGTGGAAGAGGCACTAACTCCAAAGTGCTGCTGCTGCATTCACATTGGTTGCAGCTGACTTTCGAAATCCATTAGTATTAATTTCATTTACTAAACATATCAAAAAAGCTATTGCATGTGATGTGACAAAAGTGGGTTGTTAATTGATTCATTTTTTCAGGGCCCTCGTTTTCTTGCTCACTCTTTTTCTTCTACTAAAGAACAAAAAAGTGAGTTTCTAGCAGCTTATTTACAGCATTTTCTTGATGATGTGACTCTCTGTATCTTCATATTCTTCCCAGAAATCTCAAGAATCTCGAGAGAGAGAGAGGGGGGGAAACAAAGGGTAAGTTCCAGTTTCAAGATTTCACATTGTTGAGTTTCATACTTATGCAAGATTTCAACTTTCAAGAATTCACATTGCTGTGATTGGGTTTTAGTATGATTTTCTTACAATGTGGCTTTTCTTTCTTGACAAGAATGTGACATTTTACGAAATTGCCATTTCTTGTTCGTTTCAAATCTTAGGCCAACAGAAATTCTTCTTTTTTGAAAATGTGTTTTGAGTAATTTGACTATTGTTTTGTCCCTGCAATATCACGCACAAGTTATTACACGTTGCTCAATCTTGGAAGTCTTGAAACGGGTTTAATTCTTGGCTACTCCATGAAAGCCTGCAGTTTTTCTGCATTTCAATTAATTAATTCTTTAATTTAATATGATTATACTAATATTTTAAGTGTGAGGAAAGATTTACTTGAATCAACTTATTCCTTGCTTTAACATAACGTACATTTCACAGATATATACTTTTCTTGGCTATAAGAAGGAATCTTGACTGTTTTTTCGTTTTCAAGATAAAGAGCAGCTATTGGCGAAATTTCATCACTATTTTGTGGAAAGAATTGATCAAGAAATGTGCTACCAATTTAGTGAAAAATGATGTACTTAAGATTATAGTGAGATGTGCATTTCAGCTGATCAGTAGTGTTATGTATCATGTTTAGCAGCAGTGGCTAGTTTTCTCTCGATAGGATGGACGAGCATGGTCGGAGTGTTGACCCTGCAACGATAGGGACTTCAACGAGGGGGAATGGAGGCTCCCATGGTTTGGGGCAGAAGGATATTAAGTGCTCTGCCCGGAAGAAGAAGTCTTTGAGGGCTCGATATGCTTATGGTGTCATTTTTCTGTTGACGAATATTATAGCTTGGCTTTTCAGAGATTATGGTGAAAGGATTTTTCCTGTGCTGCCTTGTGAGTTTTGCATTTGCTTTGGTTTTCACATGTTGTGCAGGGGAGAAAATTATACCACATTTGCTCAAAATTTGTTATTCTCCCTCTGTTTATACTGTATCTTTAGTTGCTTCTCTGTTTCAATCGTTGTTCTGCTTTCTTGCAAGAGGCTTTTGGTTGTATGCTTCTATGCTAGGATTATTAGTACTTTCGAGTTTGCATTGAGAGAGCATCACATTGATTGATATTTTTTGTCCTTTGAATATGTTGAAAATCTTCGTTTCGTTTGCTTCATTCTTGTATCTGATTATTGAATAATGAAGACTTCTCGACTTGGGTGGCGTCGCCTCTTCTAGCATTCTTTTACAACATTAAATTGGATATCTAAACAATTAGATGGGATGTAGTTGTGTTGCTCTATTGAAATCCCACTTGCTTTTTCATTCTTGAAATATATTGATCTTACATATCTGGAGCTGTGCTCTGCATGTTTGGCTATTATGATTCAGAAAGAATTGATTAATTATTGAGTTATTTTTTAAATATTCGTACTACAGATTCAAGAGCTTGCGGGGCTGAGGAGAGAGAATGCTATCATACAATGGGAGTGCTTCGCGTCAGCTTAGGATGCTTTGTATCCTTATACACTCCTTGTCATTTCATTTGATACTACATTTTTTCTACTCAATGATCAAGGAAGATTTTGTTAGTCGTTATGAACGGCACCTTAGTGTAATCTTATGCTAGCGTGAAGTGAGGATGTAAGGGATGATATTTTCCTTGACATATATGACTTAGATATTCTTCTTTATAATGTTTCTGACGACGTGTAATATCAGCAAACTGTATCAAGTACGAGCAGCGTGGCATTCTGGATGGTGGGGTTTGAAGTCTGTCATGTTGCTCATCTCCTTCGTGATTCCCTTCTTCATTCCCTCGGGCTATATTCAAATATACGGTATGTTTATTTACCAGTGAAAAAACTTAAAAGTTCCCAAATTAGTTGTCTGAATGAACAAGGTGAAATATAATTGTTTGCTCACATTTCTTTTATTTTGCAGGTGAACTCGCTCGTGTTGGTGCAGGGTAATCTTCCGCTCATTCGAACTTTTGATTTGAGAAATAAATCTCTTATGCCAGCAGATTGCTAAATTACTGCTTAATCTGTTTCTCATCAACTGATATGTGTGGCAAAAAAGCAATGAAATATTGTGAATTTTAACAATGTATAGATATAACAGTTAGATCTTGAAGATTAATTAGGTGTTCTTTTGTAAGACTTTTAACAAAGTATTGGAACCAAAACCATTTATTATTTTTGTATCTGATTTACATTCTGCATTCTGATTCAATAATATGTATTCATCTTTATTTGATGTAACAACTCACATGTTGCAGGGTTTTTTTAATTCTTCAGCTCATTAGTGTGATTGAGTTTATCACATGGTGGAACAACTATTGGATGCCAGATGACAACAACAAATCTAGGTACAAGATCACCTTCCTTAAACCTAACTCGATTCCGATCTAAAGATCTTATCCGCCAAAAAAAGGATCAAGAGAACCATCTGAGAACCTGCATCAAATTTAGATCGTTTCTAGATAAATATCCAACTCCAACATCCTCAGTCATGACGTAGCTTTTCATGATTTTTTAAGTGTATTTTATTTTTTACGTTGGTGATTCCTAAAGTTTCTCATAGATCAAGTAGCACGTCATATTATAGTGATATTTGATAAGTGAAGCTATCACGTTGAATGTGAATTTTCAAGGAAAAAAATTGAACTAATGCAAAAATAATTCTTTACTGTCTGCAGCAACTGTTCCATTGGGCTATTCATGTCAACGGTGTTTTACATCGCTTCTGCCTGTGGAATTGCAGTGATGTACGTGCTTTACGCCTCAAAGATGTCATGCACCCTTAACATATTTTTCATCACATGGACCGGAGTTCTGCTTATAGTGATGATGGCCATATCGTTGCATTCAAGGGTACAACTTTTGCATATGTGCAACAAATTCATCATTTTTGTTAATCTTGATTATTGATCACTTTATACTGTGTTTAATAGATGGTTTCAATGAAAGATTATAGAGATAGTAAAGAAATTGATCAACATGTTTCTGATTTCTATCCGTATAGAGACAACGTATCTATAGATATAAGACTGATTGTCATGATTGAGACAGGTGAACAGAGGGCTGCTGTCATCGGGGATTATGGCTTCTTACATTGTTTTCCTCTGTTGGAGTGCTATCAGAAGGTAATAGAAATCTCATATCTCAATCGGTACTCTCTGAAAAACTACGAAATCATCGATCTCCATTTGTCATGTTTGAATGCAGTGAGCCAGCTACTGAGAAATGCAGCCATGACAGAGAAAGTGGACATCATATTGGTTGGTCTACTATAGTTGTAAGATCTCACACACTAATGTGATTGATCCGAATGAGAAGTTACACTTACAATATGATAATTTCTTTCAATGTTTGCCTTGCGCTGTATCTTGCAGGGATTTGTGATTGCTCTATTTGCAATTGTAATCGCCACATTCTCAACGGGGATCGACTCACAGTCATTCCAGGTACGGTTTTCCACCACGAGACCATAAATCAACTTATAGCATGAAGTTCGATGTTGTTTGAGAAATTGTAGTCCTTACGAATGTAACATGCAAAAAGGGCCAAAGTTGAGGCCATAAGTTGGTAAAATAGGTAATGAGATGCTAAGACGTATGTCTTGTCATGTGATGATACAGTTTCGTAAAGATGCAGTTGAACGGGAAGAAGATGATCTTCCATACGGGTATGGGTTCTTCCACCTCGTGTTCTCATTGGGGGCGATGTATTTCGCAATGCTATTCATCAGTTGGAATTTGGGGAGTTTGACAAGAAAGTAAGTTGATTAGTTAGTTAGTTAGTTAGTTAGTAGTTCATAATTTGTTGATATGGTTATGTGTGTTGTTTGTGTGTGTTTCCTAACACAATTGTGTAAGAAAATGCAGATGGAGTATTGATGTGGGGTGGGCTAGTACATGGGTGAAGATTGTTAATGAATGGTTTGCAGCCACAATATACAGTATGTTGCTCTCTCTCTCTCTCTGTGTGTGTCTCTTTCTTGTTTTGTTTGTGATGATGATTGATGGGATGAAATATTGTGTAAATTGGGCAGTGTGGAAGTTGATATTTCCAACATTGAGGGAAACCAAAGTAATGAACCATGAAGAGGAGACCACAGAGCAAGTGTAGATAAATATGCTGGACCATGAATTTTGATGCAAAATGTAATATATGTCTATTGTAATGTAACTCTTTATATTATATCTATACGCACAAATATAGTATACACATTTTCTCATTCATTAATTTTCCCTCTATAAAAGAATGAATTACTCCTATAAGAATAAAGAAAAAAATGTACATTGAATAATAGTAAAAAAGAAATTATATCTTGAAACCTAGTATGATAAAAACAAGACTAAAGTCTAAATTTAGTTCTTTACATTAAATTGTTACCTTTTGGTCCCAAATAATATATTTTGATCCAAAGTTAACCTTTTTCGTTAAACTTATCGGTCAAATGTGAATTGACCAAATTAGTGACTTAATTATGAATCTAATTAGTCAGATTAATTTAATATTTAAATTATAAATAATTTTCTTATATATAATAAAAATTAACTTACAATTTATAAATATTAATAAATTTTAATTTAATTTTATTTTTATCATATGCCCATTTTACGATTTTGATCATATACTTTATCTTTTAAATTTTTGCATCCTGAACATTTCAACTCGGATCACAATTGGTCCTACACTAACAATTCCGTCAATTTTCAAACGGTTTTAACCCGATTTTGACCAATTTGTAAACGGTTTTAACCCGAATGGGACTGCTAAAACCATCAAAATCAAATCGGTCAAAATCGGGTTAAACCCGTTTAAAAATTGACGGAATTGTTAGTGTATGACCAATTGTGATCTGAGTTGAAATGTTCAGGATGCAAAAATTCAAAAGATAAAGTATAAGACCAAAATCATAAAATGAGCATATGTTTAGGATCAGTTTTGGCTTTTACTCTATTGTTAATGGACAATGGAACCCACATTATTAAAGAGAAAGAAGTTACCAAAAATAGAATGTTCTATATTTTTATGGGATATTTCAAAATGGAAAAATATCGTTATTTTTATGGGACGGGGGAGTATAATTATTGTATTCTTATATAGGTAGCATTATCCATAAAAGTCAATAATTCATCCTAGATGATAATTTCATCCCTTGAAATTAAATAAGACTCGTATTGATGAACGAACTGAAATTGAAAAACTATAAATTTTAATCGCGAGGGAGTAGTTTTTAAATGGCGTTCAAATGCAAATCTTGAGCATTTTTTTATGGATTATGTGGTCTACAATCTAGTATAAGGCTCCGTCGACATTTGAATCTAACATTCCTTTTATAAACGAAGTCGTCCAACATCAAATGAACTCTTCCGTTATTTGGATGTCAATTATAGTATTCTCCCCGTTGTTCTTATTGAGTCACTTTTTCTTAGCACGAAAATTAAGAAAGATGTTTAGTGTATTAAATAAAGGAGAATAAAATAAGAGAGAGATTAAAATAAAAGGGATGATTATTGATTAAAATAGGAAAAAATATGACTTTTTGCCAAAAATATAGATGACTCAATTATCTTGAAATTTACCAAAATAGAAAAATGACTCAATTAACAAAGAATATATAACTAGCCCTAATCAATAGTTTTAGTTACGTAGAAATATTAATAAATCCTAATTATGAAATAATATGAGACAATCTAAAATAACATTACTAGATAAACTCATGCCAAACAATGTAGCATAATAGCACATAAAAAAAGAAAGGTTGTTTAGGAACATTGAGGGCGATCGAGCTGCTGTGATGCTCCGGCACCGGCGGAGATTTGTCGTCATCGTGCTTACAGTGGACAACGACGGGGAGCTTTTGTCCGGCGTTGCAATGGCCGGGAGTGCTGCAGATGAAGTAGCGGCGGCCGGCCGCCGTTAACTCGACCGAGTCATGACCCGTCGTGTAGGTATGAATAGGCGAGCTCGAGTTGCACGACTCGTAATCTTGCTGACTCACTTCCATCACGTTGTGGAATTGTTGATTGTATTTGAAATCTGTCATTGTTCAATTTTTTCTCTTTATTCAATCGTACTACATGTCATACAATCATTTAAATATTACTACAATGCTATCTTTCGATTAAAGTCGAAACTCGAAACTTAGATAATCGCTAAAAATAATATTTTACGTTACTTGAGCAATTTCCATTTATAGTAAAAAATTACTACATGCTCTCTAAGCAATATTTTACTCTCTTTTGTTTTCGTTCTTTTTTTATAATTTTATTTTAGTCATATCTTATCTTTTCTCCACAATAATTAATATTGGAAGATTCTTCTGTATTTTTGAATTTCCCTTTTTTATATATGTTTTTATATAATTTTGTTTTTTTGTCCAGAGTGATTTTTATACTTCGGATTTTGTTTTTGTTTTTTTTGTTTGGATTTTCAAATATTTGGCTTGATTCGGTTAAATTTAAAAAAAAAATCAATTTTCTGATTCTGTTTGGACAAAAAGGCAAACTTGAAAACCAAATGCATTCATACTTTCAAGGGAAAAATGGAGAAAAATCATTAAATTTGTTCAATTTCTAGTCAAGCCTATAACTTTGAAAAATGACCGTTTATATCACAATTTTGACATTGTATCAATTGTCTTATAGTGTAGGATTTGGGGAAAATTATATAATGTGACACACAAAAAATATTATATAGACAAAATGTACAACTACTTAAATGATGTCGTTTAATACATATATTAAATCAAGTCTTTAATTACATGTGCACATTACATCAATAAATTTAGACACAGCTAAAAATTTCCACTATCAATCTTCTAATCGTTTGTAAATGCGTCATTATAACACTAGTTTTTAACCATTTAATCCTGTAATTGCAACATCCCAATTTGTTTTCCAAAATCAAATTGAAATTTGCACCCGAAACCTATGTCGTTTTACTTATGGCCTTATGGCACTACATAATTTTGTTATTTAAAAAATGGGAATATACTCATTAATTCTAATACAAAATTAAAATAACAAATATTACTATAATACTTACGACATTTGAAAAAAACGTGAATATCATAAGTTCAGGTAGATTTCCAATAATTATAGATGTAGTTGAACAAGGGGATGTAAAGATATACTTAGATGCAATTTTGTAGAATATTAGGTGAGGGATAGAATTTGACCTAATCGATCGCCAACTTGAAAGTTGATAGTAGAAGCCCAGTTGGTATAATCGACTGTACCGGCGGCGGTCCAGCCGTAGGTGCCACCGACCTCGTGATTAGTAGCCACGGTGGTGCCGAGGAGGACCATTGTAGACATAATTAGTAAGTTGGAATAATACAACATGGCACCTAAAAAATAAAGTTTAAGAATATTAGTTGATGAAATATATGGCTTGATGATTGAGAACCCTTGTTTGTATATATATAACATGAAAATTATGAAATTAACTTTTTTAAATAATCGAGGGTAACCGAAGATATGCTAATACTAACATGATTTAGGAAATTTTCAAATTAAATTTGGAATTAAGATAAGAAAGTGGCATTCAGTAAGTAATGGGATTTTTGGATGTTGATATTGCTGAAAAATAAAGATATTCACTTTCAATTAATTCATGATGTAAATTCATAGAAAGAAATATATATTTTTCAATTAATTTCAAGTATAAAAGTAAATATTTTGAGCAATATTGCGTAGTACTACTTGATATCATCGGGTAGGATTATTTATTTTTTCCAATTACAGTTTTGATTGGGATCTTTATGCATTTAATATTTATTATTAGAGTAGTATATTTTTTTTCTTACATGGAATCTTGGATTCTTTTATTTATGCAAATATATTTTCAATATTTACTTTTTTGTTGGTTAAGTGTAATTAAAAACAATTGGACCATTTCTCAATTTATGTGTGTCATCTGCACAGATGTCCCCGAAGAGAAAATCTTCTGCATTCTTTGATAAAACCATCACTAAAGTATTGTCGGTATTCGATGTGGGACAGAACTTTACTCCCAATCTTTCTTAGCTCAAATCAACTGCAAAATTAAGAATTGGAGAAAAATCAATGTTATTAGAACTACACTATCTGCTGTCTGATCGATATAAGTACAAAAAAACAACAAATCAAATCAATGAAAACGAAAACATCAGCATAGATGCAGAAGCTTTATTTATCATAAGATTCATAACAGCAATATACATTGTTCATCTTTCAGCTTTCCTTCCTATGATACATATCACGAAACGTTGGCGATGTTCGCTCTTTGAAGAACAGCAGTTCGATCGAGGCTGTGAAGCGCGTCGATCAAGTGCATCCGCAGCGAGCCCGGACCTCCAGCAGAGCACATGCCTAGTTCGCCAGCAATGCCAAACACGGACAGTGCAGCAGCAGTGGCTTCAAACGGCTGTGATGGAGTCACTGCCACGAAAGCAGCAATGAGGGCTGTCACCGCGCATCCTGTTGCTGTAATCTTCTGCAGCATAGGAACCCCGTTTTTGGCACCCACGACGCGCTCCCCATCTGTTACTATGTCCACGGCTCCAGACACTGCAACTATGCACCCATAGGTTCGAGCCAGGGACTTTGCTGCTTCAATGGCATCCGTTGATTCATGCATGCTGTCCGCGCCCTGTAGATAAGCATAAGAGATGCAAAGAATTAAAAAGATTTCAAGAGTTGTAGTTTTGATGAACAAGGAAATAGTAGTCATCTCTTGGTTTAGATGGAATTCTATATAGCTCAAACTACTATAGCTACTAGCTAGTGAAGAGCTGATCACTTAGAGGCTTTGTGATGATATCCGCAATCTGTTCATCAAGTTTTCAGCACCAATAGATGCAGTTTTTCTGATTGATTAAAGCAATTTAACATCGAAAGTTGAAGTTTTGAGACACTAATCTCACAGCAGGGAAACATATTCTGCTAAACCAGCATTTGAGACTATGATCAAGGGCATAGAGGTACCAATGTTGCACAAACAAAGATTCCATAGAAGATCAAACTAGTCGAAAAACTCAACTGTCGGGCAGTGATCAAGAAGAAGAAAGGAGTGGCAATCCTAAGAACTAAAGTTCAAATCCATCATTTTGTCGCTTCTGAGCTGAAAATGGACCAAACTCAAGGAGGGGTTCGACATTTCTAAATTGAAACTCCCTCTTATCTTATTGCAGCATATATCTCAGAAAATAACTAGTTTTGGGCTTTTGTATTCAAGCAAAGAATCAGGAGTACATGAAATGCAATGGCGGCTGTTCTAAAAGAGGCGTTATTCACTCTGTTTCACTTTGCTAATGCAGCAGCAGCTACTTAAGATATGATGATTTGGATACAAATGGCTTCAAATCTGGTTGGTTGGATTCCACAATATCCATGCTGTAACAGATGATTCGGTGCTGATTGGAAACAGATAGATTGAAGCATTGTTGGTAAGTCACTTTTCTTCTACATATTCAACAGGTGATTGTGTAACTACTATTAATCCTCTTTTTAAAAAGAATAAAATAAAGGCTGAAGCACCATATAACATCAAACAGTGGTTGATAAACTCTCCAAACTGCCATTGGAGAAGAAGCAAAACTTTGATTATTCAACACAATCACAATTTCCTACTCCCTCCGTCCACGAAAAATAGAGCACATTTGCCATTTTTGATTGTCCACGAAAAATAGGGTACATTAAAAAAAGGAAAGTTTTCAACCACTTCTCTTTTACTTTTTTTCCATCTCTCTTAAAAATAATATGAACCTCATATTCCACTAACACTACTTCTCTCTTACTTTACCAATTTTATATTAAAACCCGTGCCATTCACAAAGTGCCCTATTTTTCGTGGACGGAGGGAGTATGAAATTTCAAAAACTGGTACTTAAAAATCAAACAAAATCAGTTTTGCATAACATACCAAATCATAAATAGTTCTTCAAAACAGCCCAAATCAACATAAAAATGAGATGCAACAAACATTATCTACAATTAAAATAGGAAATAAAGTTTGTGTTTTATAAGAAATAATAATTGTTACCTTAAAATTGGCATTAGCAGAGCCATTAAAAAGCACCAAAATCTCAGAGCCATTGCCCCTAACAACAGTGGGCCCCAGAGTAAGCAGCTCCAAGCACGCCTTCAGTCGGAAAGCGGAAGCTCCAGCGGCGACGGGGTCGAGAACCCACGGCCTTTTGGACTCATTGGCGACGGCCGCGGCCTTCTTCATCGCCGGTAGCCAGGCCAGCGTGAGGGTTCCGACGTTGATGTAGAGAGCGTGGACCTTAGGCGTGAACTCTGGGATCTCTTCGATGGAGTGTATCATAGCCGGAGAAGCGCCAGCGGAGAGCAGGACGTTAGCGACCAAATCCATGGAGACGAGGTTTGTGATGCACTGAATTAGCGGCGGTGAAGACGAATTCCGTACGCATTCCAAGTGGGTCCACGCTAGCTGGGCCCAAGATTCGGACTTTTCGTCGTTGGCGGCGGTTTTGGGTTGTTGCCGTCGTTGATTGAGTGTTTCGTCGTCCATGGCTGATGCGCCGCCGTAAGAAGTTGTGTGCAGTTTTCCGTGACTTGTTATGGTAAAGTTTTGATTTTTATACAACAAAAAGAGGTTGTTAATCAAATTTATGGAAGGGGAAAGTTTTGTTTGAATATGAAACTTTCAATATTTTATTTATATTTATTATATTGTTCTTTTCTATTTGAAAAATAATAGATATTTCCTTGAATAATTTATATTCATTATTATATTTTTGCTAGTAGGAATTGCAAATATTTTATCAATTATTTGGTTATTATATATTCTTTTTTCCTATAGTAATTGCAATTTGTTCCAATAATTTATGTTCAAAAGATTTACTGATATTTTATTACTATTATATAATTATTATATTTATATTAATATAAAATATTTATAATTAACAAAAATATCTAAATAAGACATTCTCCACTAACAAAACAAAACAAAAGAAAAATGATCAATCAAATTTTAAAGCTTCAAATCAATATAAGTATCGCACCCCGAATCAAAAATCCTGGATACGCCACTGCCCCTAGCCCCACCGTGGCTCAGCCCCTGCGAGTCACTCTTGCATGTAGAAGATTGACTAACCGACTTGGTCGAGTCACCCATCTAAAGTGTGTACGTTTTACTGTGATTCGTTCCATCTTCATTTTTGACCTATTTTAGTTTTTGTAAGCTACAAAATTCATCAAACTCATCAAAATTGCACTATTTCGTTGTTCTTTAGTATATTCATGCCAACAGAACTAAATCACCATCACCGAAACGAGCCGGGCCGTGGACAACAACTACAGTTCTGATAATGGGCCACGACTTGACCATAAAAGAGGCGCATTGTAGAGGAAATGTTGGCTCTTATAATAACCAACCATCTTAATTTATTGAAAAAGGAAAGGACCACCCAAATCTGCCTTGATGATAATTAAATTAATTTAATATTAAATTAGATAAAGTAGTGTATCGCTTGCTATCTTATGAGAAAAGTGATACACTCTACTTAGTGGAATTAGTGTATCACAAGCTTAAATTTATGAATCTTGAAAGTACTACCAATTATTTGGATTCAAAGTCTTCTTTTAACATGTTCTGATTTTAATAATTAAATGCACTTTAAATTTTTTTTGTTGAACATATATGACTTAGAGGGTATTTTGTCTGAGGCTATTAGTCTTTCAAACAACTTACAAATAGGACTTATAAGCTTTTTATAAATGTATGAAAAATAAACTTATAAGCTTTTTATAAGTTTTTTTTTAAAAGTTCTTAAATCTCAACTTAATTTTCTTACTTTTAATCAACAACCGAGTTACAAAAATAATACAACAAGATTTATCGATGCATAGCATAATCGGTATGAGTTAATTATTATACTCCATCCGTCCCTCAATAATTGTTCATTTTGGTTCCAGCATGAGTTTTAAGAAATAAAATATATAGTGGATTGAAAAAGTTAGTGAAATATGAGTTTTATTTTGAAAAAGTTAGTGAAATATTAATTTTATTTTTATACATTAATTTTGTAATAAAATGTGAGTGAAATAAGTTAATAGAATATATATAGGGGTGCATTATAATGATAACCCCAATTTTCGTAATAACCCTATAACTAAATCTGGACCACACATTTTTAAAATCACGTGGTCTAGATTCAAACTTAGATTTGCTTCATAAAAAAAAGCGCGGGGGTAAATATGTCATTTCGCTCATGATAAAATTTACGTATCCAAATTTCGCTCATTTAATTTCTGAATTTCGCTCATTTTATCATTTTATCAGTCAGTCAAAAGTATCATTTTATCAACTCAGAGTATCATTCTATCCGGCAAAACTATCATTCTATGCAATAAACCTAACATATATCATTTTATCATTTTATCAGTCAGTCAAAAGTATCATTTTATCAACTCAAAGTATCATTCTATCCGGCAAAACTATCATTCTATGCAATAAACCTAACATATATCATTTTATCATTTTATCAGTCAGTCGAAAGTATCATTTTATCAACTCAGAGTATCACTCTATCCGGCAAAACTATCATTCTATGCAATAAACCTAACATATATCATTTTATCATTTTATCAGTCAGTCAAAAGTATCATTTTATCAACTCAGAGTATCATTCTATCCGGCAAAACTATCATTCTATGCAATAAACCTAACATATATCATTTTATCATTTTATCAGTCAGTCGAAAGTATCATTTTATCAACTCAGAGTATCATTCTATCCGGCAAAACTATCATTCTATGCAATAAACCTAACATATATAATTTTATCATTTTATCAGTCAGTCAAAAGTATCATTTTATCAACTCAGAGTATCATTCTATCCGGCAAAACTATCATTCTATGCAATAAACCTAACATATATCATTTATCAACTCAGAGTATCATTCTATCTGGTAAAACTATCATTCTATGCAATAAACCTATCATTTTATCATTTTATCAGTCAGTCAAAAGTATCATTTTATCAATTCAGAGTATCATTCTATCCGGCAAAACTATCATTCTATGCAATAAACCTATCATTTTATCATTTTACGTGATATTTGGCGAAATTCAGAAATTAAATGAGGGAAATGACAGTTTTACCCCACGCTTTTTTTATGAAGTAAATCTAAGTTTGAATCTCAAAACAATCATTCTATGCAATAAACCTATCATTTTATCATTTTACGTGATATTTGGCAAAATTCAGAAATTAAATGAGAGAAATGACAGTTTTACCCCCGCGCTTTTTTTATGAAGTAAATCTAAGTTTGAATCTCAACCGCATGATTAGAAATATGTGTGGTCCAGATTTGGTTATAGGGTTATTACGATATTTAGGGGTTATCATATGATCACGACTCTATATATATATATATATATATATATATTGTATTTAAATCCTTTTCACCTATTTAATCCAATCTCCTTCTTAATCTCCACCGTGTATTTAAGTTGATCCAATGGACTAAATAATTTATTATAATTATCAGATTGCATGCTTTGTTAACGTGAGAAGGTTAAAATAGAGATTCTCTATTGTAGTTAGTTATGGAATGAGGCGTGATTTCCTCCGTCGAGGATTATTGCAGTTTCTCAGCAAATTTGTTCCTGATTTAGTTTAATTATTTCTCCTTAATCCCATGTTTTATCAGCATACTGCAAATCGACGATTAATTGGTGTTTAACAGCTTTATTGTATCTAAATCTTATGCATACGGTTCCGCCCCGGTATTTCGATTAACAATGGAAGAAGGCAATACTGCAATTGTCGCCTATGTGTATTGATTTGGTTGCTGTCAATTTTTATTTGTAATTCAGTTGAACCCAATCTTCTTAGATTAGCAAATTCGTGTTTCATGTTGGTGTGCTTCTGTATTGGTTTATTGAAACATTTTTGACGTTTAATGGTTTTGTTGTTGCTACGGTTCATTCACGCTTATAGGTTTTGTTATTTCATGTGACATAGGCTTTCAATCATTCCCCTAGGGCTACCGATTTCTAGGCCCAAGAGTGTTGTATAATATGAGTTTCAAAACATGTACGTATGTCCGCGAATTGGAGCCATCCGTATAGTGTTTGGTTTAATATTGAATGAGTAGTTGGACGAAATTATACATTTAATGTAGAATTATGCTTATATAATGCACTCTTGTATGTTCTGTAATGTATAGTATATATCATATAATGCTACTGTAGCTTAACATGTATATTGTTTCGTGTTTGTAAACAGTACGGGTTGTACCTGCATGTTCTGAGCAATTAAAGCCTGTAGTTGGTCAGAGGTTCGAATCATTAGAGTTTGCACTCGCGTTTTATGATGTGTAGCTAGGGCCGTTGGGTTTGACACGCGCAAACAAGGTGTGAGGAAGGTGGATGAAGTTACAACGTGGTATTATGTCGTATGCAATAGGGAGGGCCATAAGAAGTCCATCGACGATGACCAGTTGAATGCACGTTCCGGTTTCTCATTGAAGCGCCGACGCTTATCGAAGAGATGTGGTTGTAAAGCTAGTATTTCCTTCAAGTATTTCTCTGATAATGGACATCCAGGTTATATGGTACAGGATTTCAACGAGGTTCATAACCATGATATGGTTGAGTCAGAGCATCAGCAGTTTATGTCTGTGAACCGTCATTTGGATGATGTTCATCAGAAATTCATACTTGATTGTTCAAAAGCGAATATTGGACCCACATTGACGTTTAAGATTTTGAAAGAAACTCTCGGTGGGTTTGACCTTGTCGGTTGTACGGTCGGTGACATCAGGAATGCTTCACGCGACATTAAAGCATATGCGCATGGTTTCGATGTGCAAATGGTATTGGACAACATGGCTAAAAAGATGGAGATGTCTGAGTCGTACACATATCATTATGAGGTTAACGAAAACAACCAGTTGGTTGCGTTGTTTTGGTGTGACGACTTAATGAAAAGGAATTACCATATGTTTGGTGACATTGTAGCCTTTGACACCACCTATAACACAAACAGGTATATATGTTTCTGCAATAATATGTGCATTATAGTTACGTTTGCATTCATTAAATTAGTAAAACAGTTGCATTATACATATTAGAGTTCCTGTTAATTGTTAATTATATCAAGTGCATTATAAGTACATATTCGTACATTACGATTCCATTTTTGATTCATTATATTTTCGTTTGATTAATTTGATGACACACAATTGATTGTTTATGTAGGTATTGCATGATATTCTGTCCTTTCACGGGGAAGGACAATCATGGAAGCCCTGTAACCTTTGCGGCTGGCTTGGTATGCAATGAGAAAACAGGGGCGTTTGGATGGTTGTTTAGACATTTTGTTGAATGCATGGGCATAGCACCGAAGATGATCGTGACAGATCAAGACAATGGAATGAGATCAGCCATTGAAGAGGTTCTGGTTGGCACGCGACACCGATGGTGTATGTGGCACATAATGCACAAGTTGTCCATCAAGGTCCCAAATAGGTTGCTCAGGGATGAAGCTTTCAAGAAGGTATATAAATAAAAGAGCAATTATATGAAATAGGTATGGTATCAAACATACCTATTTTTGGATTCCAACCATTAGTACGATCGAAGAATACACTAACAATTACAACAAACAAAAAATATGTTTTTGGGTCATACTAATAGTATATTTAAGTCATGAAAACATATGGTCATATCGGGGTCATAACAAGCTAGTACTGGGTCATACCAACAAACCATACACAGACAGTAACCAAAAACTTCAATAACGGCTTTTGGGTTACACTAAACGAATTTTTGAGTCATGATACACATGGTTAATTTGGGTCATAATAATCAGGCCCTAGGTCATACGACTGGAGAATATTCTAACATTAATCATAAACCATCATACATGTGTTTGGGTCATATTAACCAAATATTTGGGTCATGGAAATAAAAGGTTACACATCGTGCCAAATAAGCTAGCCCTGGGTTCCACATTGTCACTGCACCATTACAGATTACATAAATCTTGTACACAACAGTGTTCAAATATTTAGTACAGGCTACTTGGTTCACCATCAAAAATTATATCGGTTTCGAGTTAGTCTTCAACTTACATTCTTTGGTACAAACGAAGGATGGATGTCAAACGGTGGCCCTTCCTCAGCAAGCTGTGTAAGTTGTGTCGTAACTTTGAACATGCTCTGCACAGCCTCTACAAGCTCTGGTACATTGATCTTGTCCTTCGCCAAAGCTGTCTTCAGTGATGCCACCGTTTCCTCCTCATCCACCTCCACCTGGGGAATTACCCCAATCATATTGCAGGCAGTCGAACCAGCAATCTTCATTGCTTCAAAGTTCTGAATTAGATTAGTTACATCATTCATACTTATCAACAAATTCTGCAGCCCCCTCACAGCATCTTCACTTGCTGCTGCAAATCCCTCGATTGCAATTTCCCACTGGTCCTTTTCCTCCGTCTCTTCCTCTTCAAAAACAAGTATGCCTGATGGACGAGGCAGCTTGTCAGGGTCACCTCTGTCTACTAAACTTCCCCTCCCGATTGTATCGTCAGATTCAAGCTCCATTTTCTCTCTTTGCCTTAGTTTTTCGCTTGTCCAGCCAAAAACTGTCAGGAAAACAAGTGACACCAGAAGTTTTTTGTGGAAAACTCGATCCACATAAAAAGCCTGAAATTGAAGTTTAAGATGTAAGTAGTTATAAGTCATGCTTCATGATTTGAAATTTCATACATAATGCAGATTTGTAAAATGGAATATTCAAATAAAACTGTAACCAAACAAACTGTATTAGAGATCATACCACCAAGAATGCTATAGGTCCTGTGAATGGTGTATTCTTGGTAGACCTCCAGTTTTTAACTACAACAGCCAGTGTTTCGAGTACATAAGCACACCAATTGTACTCTTTCACAACTAATATGCCTCTGAACACATAGTCTATATGCGTCCGACACTTTCCATCCCCACAAGGATGAATCAGAACCGTGTCTACTATCAGAATGAAAACCTTGCGAAACCATTCACCACCCGACTTATACTTTAAGACCTCTTTAATCAGGTCATCCGGAAGAATACGTTCGACATTTTTTCCAATTCTTCGAGCAACCTCCTCAAAGAAAGGCTTCTTTTTTTGCCTTTGGACGCGGTTGATCAATGTCTCCCTGATAGGAAGCCCTAAAATCAAGTAAACATCTTCCGGGTAAATTGCAAGCCGTTGGTTTTCTAGCTGAATAGTGCTATCTACTTCACCGAAACCTTTGACCAGGTCATAGGACATTTTCCCAGGGACCTCATCGATTCCAGAATTCCTCAACTCTCTAAATCCCATGTCTATCGCTTCATTCATCTGCTCTTCGTTTAGAGATTGTATCATCTCAATTATTTTCCGAGGACTGGTTTTGAGCTTCAAGGTTTGGTGTCTTATTTTCTCCTCATCTGTCTCTCCTTTTCCAACTCCCTCATGTACCTTCTCTTTCCCTTTATTCACCTTCTTCATCCAGGGGCCTTTTTGGGTACTTCTTCTGTTTGTTCTACGTCATTCTTGTCTACCGCTGGATCGGTTCTATTCATCACTGATTCTCTCATGCGCTTTGAACCTGTAACCATAAAAACAAATCAAATAATATTCTTTATTGTTACTAGTATTAGTTGTTATACAATAGAGGAATACCTTTTGACATATCAGGCGAATCGGTAACAGCACCAGTCCCTTGGACATAGGAGGTATCAGCCTTATCACTTCCAGATGTTTCCAAATTCAAATTTTTTAGGCTCTCCTTAGCCCTGGCTCTTTTTCTGATAATGATTTCATTTGCCTTGTTTAAGGACAGACCAGTCCTACCTACAGCCACACATTTTTTGGAAAAATTAAATAGTTTTCCAGTATCATAATACTTGCACATTGTATTCATTATGAATGTCACTTCGGTCATGACGACTTTAAACTCAAAAACATATTAACCCACACAGAGATAGGTCATAATATTTGCAATAGTCATTGATGTTCAAACTATATCCACAAATCAGTGGTTTTCTATAAAACTAATGATCATTACATTACATTGGGAAAACTAAGAATTAAACATTTCAAGTGTAACATCAGTGATTGAGTCATATTTGGATTAAATTACATAACGTGCAATGTGCATTTTAAGCATAAGAAAGAGGTTAATATTGATACATAAGCGTCATAACAAAACAATTGTGTAATAGACAAATCATCACAATCATAGCAAGTTATTACTATTCTTTTCATTAACATACCTTTTTCAGAATTGGAAACATGTTCATCCGTCTCTTTCCCTTTATCCCCTTCTTGAAAGATTTTGGTATGAGTTACCGTATCTGAAAGCATATTGCAGCTACGTGATACTTTTATAGAAACATTTTACAAACATTAAACAAAAATGACATTTATATAAACTCATAAATGCCACCAAAGATCACACTTTTTTCCCACAAACAATGGGTAGTATATAAACAGCAGAGAGAGTAGTATATGACATGTTCCAACTTAATCCCAAGTGTCATAACAAAACAAAAGTGAATTAGAGATACCAACACAATCATATGAAGTAAGTACTAGTTGGGAGCAGCACGCACCACTTCCAGAAATGGGTAAATCACCAGCAGAATCTTTCTCTTTTTCAAATTGTGGAATGTCTTTGTTATGTGGTCCCATAATTGAAACATAAATAAATTAGCATATAACATTACAACAAACAAAGCACATAAAAATTCCTTTATTCCATAACTCTTTTCCCATATATGGCATACTTATTCATCGGTTCTTAAAGAGCAGAGCTACAATTAGGTAAAAAATATATGACTTTAACCTTGATTTATGTCATGGATAGCAGGAATGACTTCAGATGAGGGTTTTGTTGAAGTTTGGCCTTTTGCTTATGAAACAAAAAACCACAATTAAATACCAAATTCCAAAATTGAAACAAAACTATATGCATCCAAATACCAGAATTTGGTATCGTATTACCTGTGGGAGCTTTTGGGATCTGCGGTATCTTTTTCTTCGAGGACGTTCTCTGATACACTACGTGAACAACAAAATGAATTTATTACTTTGCCTCATTTTGTCAACTTTAAGTCATGGGTTACAACATCTTACTAACCTTTTCCGTCATGAGTAGCAGATCCAGTGGCTCTAGTGTTGACCATTGTTGAATTAGATGTTTTGTTCCCCTTCTTCGTCGAGTTCTGGATTCGGACTAGGTTTTTGGAAGAGGAAACGATTTTTCTGGAATAGGCGATTTTTTGTGCAGGAGACGATGAAATAGTGGAGGAGATGACTAATTTTTAGAGCTTTGTATGGTTTGGGCGATTCGGATGCCCAGACGATTTGGATGTTTTTTATGATAGCTTCTAGGGTTTGCGGTTTTTGTGTGGAGTTTTTGGTAAGAGAGACGAATTGAATGGCGCGGGAACCGCAGAATCAACTTAATAGCGTGTGGAGTAATGATCCCAATTAATCTGCTCTTAAAAAAAGGAAGGGAGGTTATTTATATTTTCTATACCTAAATTACCCTTACATGACACAGATCACTCCTATTATGACTCGCAGAAATCACAGAGGGAACCCAGATCGTGGCCATTCATCTCCAGATCTTACGATCCATATTTGGTCTGTATTTCTATACTTAGGGGCTTCTTTCGGTAGATTAAAACCCTTTGTTTAAGTATTTAAAGACTGAGATCAACTAGCTAGTTTAAGGACTTACATTCCTGAATTAGTATCCAACTCAAACTAGCCAAAATATCTCCTAATCTCCGCCTGCACACTTAAATTGAACAAGAATATCAAATCAATGTAATATACTCCTATTATTTAATTTTCCAGTTTGATTTGGTTGATCAAATATTATTGTCAATATAACAATAAAATATCTGCTATAATTTGGCTGTTTGTTGTAGTGAGCTTAATTATCTTAACTCGGCATGTCACATGCAGTACAACATGATAGAATAAAATATTAATTAATAAAAATAATGTCAATAATAATTATATTAAATAAATAAATTATTTTGATAATTGTGAAATAAATATCAGAGAATAAATAGTTCGAGATGGTACGTACGTAACGAAATATTCTGTCCTAAGGCCATCTCCAACCATTTACACCAAACTCAAACTCATATTTTCAGTTCTGTCACATCAAACATTAATTCTACTCCAACCATTTACACCAAACCCAAAACCCAAAAGAATATTCCATATTCACCTACTTTTTTTACTTTTTCAATCTTAACTACATATTTATTTAAATTACACATTCACCCCACAACATTTTGTCAATAATTTTCCAAATATAATTAAATAATTTGATACAATTATTTATAATATATATATATATATATATTAAATATATTATGCATTTAATAAAATATACACTAACTTCAAATTATAATGCATCAAACGTACTATAATAACATTCAAACATAAATTAAAATACATTCAAAGACATAATTAAAATACATTCAAAGACATCATGATTATATAAAACATAGGACAACACATAAAAAGTAGCTAAAATTCAAGATTGCGTATTTGAGAAATTTTCCCACAAATGATCAACTAATGCATTTCGAAGTTCTAGATGTGCACTTTTATTTCATATTGCGGCATACCGAGTCAAGTACTCTTGAAATCGAACATCTTCATTTGTCGTCATCTCAACTTCTGGTTGTGGTGCGTGTCTAGCAACTTCGATTGGAGAACTCAGGTCACGCTCATCTTCAACTATCATGTTATGCAATATTATACATGTAATCATTATGTCACACAACACTTAGTTATATTATAATATTAAATACTAATATTATAATTCATACTCAATAAAATAACTAATACTCAATAAATTATTTAATAAATTATATTAAATATAAATTCACAAATCACACAAAATAAATATTTAATACTAATAATTTATATAAAATAAACTAAATATCAATTAACTTTTTGAACTATATAAATATTGATAAAACCGTCCAACAAATAAATATTGTGCAATCATTACATTTATACATATAATAGTAATTAATTAGCCTATCTTAGATTCTCAAATAAATACTCCACATACGTTTAATTGGAGGTGGTTTAATTAGCCATGCCATTATACATATAATAGTAATTAAAGATATTCTAAACCTAATTCTCTCTCTCCCAGCGCCGCTTCGTCTTCTTCATCTTCTCTGATTTTTCTCTTCTCTGCATCTCAAAATTCCCTTCACATCTTCTTCAACCATCTCCATCTCTCCATAGATCGTTGCTTCCATTCCAAAATACAAAGGATGAGGGAGCAAATTGCAATTTCCAGGAACTTCAAAAAGTGAAATGCAGTAGCTACAGTGCTACTGCATCTTTTGCATGATACTGTTCACGAACGCAAAAAAAGGACGATTTCAGATGCGTTTTGGAGTATGATTGGAGGTGTTTTCCACTGCAAAATTGCGTTTTGCAGTGGCGTTGGAGATGCTCTAATCAAAGCGATCCTAAATAATCCATGTGTCGACAATAAGAAAATTTTAAACCAAAACATATTTAAAAAGTTAACAAGTTTGAATATGAATGGGAGGACATAGTTTAAATATAGAAGCCCGCATGCATAATTGTCTTTCCATTATGAGGTGGGTAGGTCTCACTAAATATTCTTCTCGACCCAACAAAAAAAAATCCCTTAGTTTTGTTGTATAAAGTTGAATAATGACTTAGGCATCTATGTAATTCTTGATAATTAAGTGTCTAATTGCTTATGAACATCTCATAATCTTGCAACTTAACTAACCCTTTCAAAAATTTTCATAGTGCCCATACATTGATAACGTACTACATTAATTCCTATAAACAAGATTTTGTACATTAATTAAGAAAAAAAGGTTGAAACAAGAAAAACGAAAATAGAAGATTTAGGCTGAAATGCTGTCTGTTGTTAATTTAAAGCAATAAAATTATAAAAAATGGGGATAGTGATAATCACTTACATAAACATTACTTGTATAAATAAGCCTTCAATTAGACAGAAACTCCCAATGCATCAAATCTTTCTCAAATTTCCACAACCCAAACAAATACTATAAACACACACATTAGTTAAAATTGTGAAATGGGAAGGTGTTTGTTGACTAGGAGTCGTCACGTTGATCATAGTTACACATTGAGATCATCTGC
This sequence comes from Salvia splendens, assembly GCF_004379255.2. Classification (NCBI taxonomy): domain Eukaryota; kingdom Viridiplantae; phylum Streptophyta; class Magnoliopsida; order Lamiales; family Lamiaceae; genus Salvia; species Salvia splendens. The sequence goes on along the minus strand of NC_056034.1, from coordinate 39,831,188 downwards.
ACCGAGGGGTTTCTTGGCGGTTTATGTAGGGGAGAGTAAGGATAAGAGTCGATTTATAGTTTCGATTTCGTATTTAAAGACTCAATTATTTCAAGATTTGTTGAGGTTTTCAGAGGAAGAATATGGATTTGAGCATCCCATGCAGTGAAGAAGATTTCTTGAATGTCACTTCTCGTCTACATGAATTGTGGTTTAGAGGGAAAAGTAATTTGCATTGAGTTAGTACTTGTTTGTTAAAAACGAATTTTCAATAGTGGTTTCTTATTTGATATTACTCCATTTTTTTGTGGAAGAAAATAGTGTTATATTATACTATCAAACTTTGATTCTTTAGTGTTGGGTAAAAATAATGTAAACTTCGAATCTTGGGCGATCATAATTTACAGTAACTCATTCTATATGGAGTGTTAAATTTATTACGTAGACAGTCTCATTCATCAATCTCATGAATGCTAGCCTACGGTACATATTGTTTTGCATTTTTAAGTTTGATGCTACTTTTACAGTTTCACTCTTGTAAAATAGTAGTAGTAGTAGTATGTTGTAAGTTTGTAACTCAGTTTTTTATAATATTAAATACTCCGTAATATGCATATTGTTAAACCGAAAAATATTACGGACGCTAGAGACGAAAGTTAAAAAAGTAGTATTTTTATACTCATTCCGTCCATTAAATATGAACTATTTCCTTTGGTGTAGTTTGTCCAATAAAATTATGATGAACTTTCTAATTTTAGAAACTTGTTGTAATAATTAGCCCAAGACTCAAGTCTCATGATGCTTCTAATATGTTGTTCTCTTGCCAGGACACAAATAATCTCAACCGATTACTTCTATCTCAAGCCTCTCTGTCTCTCTTCATGATAGTAGTTGTTGATGATATTGCTTTTATGTTGAATTTGGAAGATTAGTGATCAATTTGGGAGGAATTGTGTTCATGAATACCAAATTTTGAGTGGGGCAGATTCGACGAGTTAATGACTCGGCAGATTTGGTGAGTTCATTAATAAAAATTTGGAATGAGTAGGGGATGGGTGGGGGTTTGGCGGCGTAGCGTAGCTGTGGGAATATTTTTTAATTAAATAAGTAGAATTTACATACAAAATTATTTGAGTCTTAGAATAAAATTATATTAATACTCTACTACATAGTAGTAGTAGTAGTTAATTTTTGTCATATTAATAAAAATTGAGTTATTTTTTGTCAATATTTGATTGAATCAAATAAGTAATCAATTATTAATAACAAATAAACTCAAAATTAATGCGTACTATTAGATTTTTTATTAATATTATCAACCAAACACTTTGCTAAATTTATCTTGGACACAAGCTCATTAACCAAATAATAAAATAAAATTCAAGACTAATTTAATCCAAGACAAAGCCTATCTTACGTTATGCCATATAGTGTCTCATTACTAATTAATTTATTCAACAGAACTCCACCTAAAAATACATTTTTTAAATTTCTATCTCTTTTACATAATCAATTTTGTATTATAACTCATGCTCTTTCAGAAGTTCATTTTTTGACGGACCGATTGAATAACTTTTTTAGACATTACTTCAATAAAAAGTGAAGAATTGTTTTGATAATTCACATTTTATAAAGTAAAAAGAAAAGAAAAGAAAAGATGCCAACCTTAATTTCAAGATTATTTAATTCAAAGTTTTACAAATTATCTTTTCTTATCTCAATTTCAAGATTATTTAATTCAAAGTTTTACAAATTCTTCTTTTTTACGCGCTTCGATTGTAAGATCAATGCATTTGTCTTCTTTCTCCATATTTTCAAAAATTGAACGGAGTTCAAATATATTATGAACATCTTTAAAAAAAGATGGTAAAATAAATCATAGAAAAAGTTAGTAGTAAAATTTTAGTAAACTAAATTGTACGCAAATAAAATCAAGTGCTGCTTACTAGAATAAAATTCTGCACTCTTTTAACGAAACTGTAGTTTTATTTTATTATTTAGCATGCAAATAGAAGATACAAGCCCTAGTTAGCAAGATACATTTGCATGCCACAATGCCTTTCTAATTAAAACTTGGTGAATTTCTCTTTCCATTCACCGGAATGCTATCATCACGACCATCTTTGCCACCACTGCCTCCGAGGCTCACACCTCCACCTCTACGTCCCGACACTCCTCTTGAACCCTGCCAATTGTGGCCACCTCCCCAACCGCCTCCGCCTCCACCTCCACCTCCTGAGCTTCCACCACCACCTCCTCCGCCTCCGCCTCCACCTCCAGAAGAGGGAGGAGGTGGTGGAGTTGCTACGGGAGGTGGTGGAGACTGTACCACTTGGCTAAGTGAAGTGGTGCTCATTATCATGATCATGACAAATAGTGCAAAGCTAAGAAAATGAAATTGAGACATGGCTATAAATGACTTAAATTCTTGGATGTTTTGGGAGTGATTTAATCTTTAGATATGTGCACATATATATAGGTGGGGGTGAGGGGCACAACTTCATGGGGTTAATTGGAGACTTTGTTCTTATTCTATTTTTACAACATCAAAAGATAAAATGTTGTTCCTCAATCCGTGTTTTGCGCGTTGAATTAATTTTTTCTATATTTATTGATTTTAGAGTAAATAATCGACGATATTAATTTCTTCATGCACAACTTATTTCAGGGTACAAAATGTGTGTCCAAATTGATAAGTCTCAAACATCATTGTAGAACACATCGATCTATGAAGAATACGAGTATAATTGATAAATTTCAAAAATTATTTTAGATTACATCTAAATATATTTATGCCTCTTATTCCCTTTCTTTATTTCTTTTTTGTGCCTAAGCCTAACGAGGTAGCTATAGTAGCGGTTATAGAAAATGCCATTTAATAAACCGGAATTTGGGGGTTTATAACAATATTTTCACCAGCTTTTGTATCTTCCCCAGAATTTCTTCTTCTACCTTGATATATGTATGTATCAATGCGCTTCTAACAACCAAAAAAAATGTCATTCTCTCGAAGATTGCAATTAACTATCAATGAATATAATTATAAGTTATTGCTCTTAGTTTTATTTTTAATTTTTATGTTTTTGTGGGAGGGGAAATTTGGATCGATAATCACTTAATTTGATATATAATGATGAGAAACTGACACTATTTTACAACCAAGAAATTGCACATACTAATATACTACTATGGTCTATGGTAACATAAAAATTTGCATTTGTAACCGTATTTGTTATCATTATAGTAGTAATTTATACATACAAATATATTACTACAGTAGTAAAGAAGGGTGAAATAAAACACAAATATGATAACTCGTCTAGGATTCTCTAAAGAAGGGTAAAATAGTAAAAAAAGTATAATAATTCATCTTGGATTCTCTCACCCAAGCTCCCTCTAAATTGAATAATTTTACTGGTCTTAGCTTAAACTTTATAATTATGTAGCTAGCTTATCGGAAACTTGATTATGCCTTGGAGATAAAATTAAGTCAGAATGAGTATAAAAGTATATAATCCGTATAATGCTGATGGAATTAATGCATACAAAATTGTTCAACCATGAATTTTTGTTGATGTTAGAGTTAGAAACTAATCCTGAGTACTCATGTATGGCTGGAAATTGAAATACGAGACCTGTCAAATTAGTTTACCTTATCCTTTTAACACTCGTTCAGTATACAAAAATGGTCTAATTTGTTGAGGATCCAAGTTTTAATATGCAAATTGTAAAGTATTATAAAGAAAAAGTACATGTGGATAAAATATAAGTGAAAATAAAGAAAAAGATATGAATTTTTTTATAAATACAATGGATAAAAATTTTGGGCTATATATGTTATTTTCTATTAGGCTTTTTTATTACACATTGGGCCTATTTTCTATTTAATAACTCACTTTATTTAATTCTTTCTTTTACATATTACTAGACATAGAAAGTAAGTAAATACTCATAATAGGGGAGGGGGGATACATTGTATTTTAATGTTTGCAGAGGTTGGAGCGTGAAGTAGCCATACCATCAAAATTCAATAAAATTTCATACATACATACATACCTATATACATTACGTTCAATTTCTTAAAGATAAAAATTGTCATGTGCATTTATGTACTAGTACTATCGACCAGGATCAACTAATTTTTTTAATTTAAGTGTAATAGTTTACAAAAAAGTTGTGTATGGTTAGATTTCTTTGATATGGTCATGATATTATGGCACAGTTATGCACTAAAGAAAAAAAAGAAAACATAACAATATTTCATTGATAGATAAACGAAGATAGTAACATAATCCATCACACCACCAAACTTATCCAGCCAGCTACAACATTCCAAAACATTGAAAATTACAAAAAAAAGGGAAATTACAACACTGCTACGAAACACCACTTAACGAAAATTAAAAATCATAGCTAGCTAGACCTTAAATCAACAAAACACATACCCTAAAACCACATGTGACAAAGTACAAGCAATGAAGCTCAAGGTACAACATGGCCGCCAACTCCAATTCCGCCTACACCACCTGCACCGGCGGCGCCTCCAACTCCGCCTAGTCCACCGGCAGCACCGCCAATCCCTCCCAAACCCCCTAGCCCACCTACCCCTCCAATTCCACTTGCGCCGCCAATCAGCGGTATCCCACCGGCGTAGCCAATGCCAGCCCAGCCACCAACGCCGCCGCCATAAGCTATGAAGTTTTTCTCATCACCGACACCGTGCGCCGCCGGAGCATAAGCAGTTTTCACCACCGTCTCTTTCTCAATAGGTTTTGTATTATCATTTGGAACATCTCTTGCACTTGCATGCACAATTGCTAGTGCGATCAACACAATTGCATACAACTTTGCCATCTCTCTTTCTCTCTCTCTCTCAATTACCCTAAACACAGAGATATATGAAGAGAAGGTGGGATGTTTTGAGGTGGTGAATTAAGGGTGATATGGGGAGCCATTTATAGGGATAATTTCTAGGGTTTGAAGCGGTGTATTAAAAATATGCAGAGTTAGGTGAATAAAAAGAAGAGATGAATTGAAGATGGTCAACTCTATATATGATGAATGTTTGCCTTCCATGATTTTAAACTCCAATTGAATGACATGCAAACTCTGCTTCAAACGCGTGTTGGGAATGCAGGAAGAGCTATATTTAATGAATGTTGGAGCGAGCCTCGTCTCCACTGTGAGTTTTGCTTTTATCTTGATTGAGGAATTAACAGTCAAGTATATTTGTGTGTTGTATACATCCACTGCAGGGGCGTATGTACAATCCCACTTAGGAGAGTCTTATTGTCGACACGAATAGTGAAAGATTTACATAATCTAGTTATAATTCTCTCTCTGTTAAACAAAGAAATACTTACATTACTATATTATACCACTATATATATAGCTTGTTGAAATCCCACCCCAAGTCAACTAATGTTTATAGGCTTAAAACTCCCCAAACTATGTTTATATGTAAGGCCCTATATATGAATAATACATGCAGGTGCAAATTATGTAGTAGTATGTTGTTCATCGATGACAAAGTCTATAGAATCTAAGGAGTATAATTTTTATTTATATTTTCGTACTCATTTCTAAGTTTGTGGCCGGAGTGAAGGCCATTGCTCAAACAATGAAGTAATAATTGGGATGGGGTTTAAGCTATCCCTAATTTTACGTGCACCCTCTAATAATAGTATTAATTGAAATATTTTATTTATTTTTATCGTTTTTTTTTTCTGGCCCAACCAGCATTGTATGTTTAATCTTTAAATCGGAACGTGTCCAATTGTCCATGATCAATTTGACCATGGCCTCCACCAGTCGTAGCCCATTTGCGTAATAGGATCCCAGCTAGCAACATGCAGTTGATATCTTAAAAACTCCATCAAATCTCACAAAATGATACAGTCTTTTATAATACTAGGAATTTTCTTAATTTTCTCTTTTGCATCTTCTGAGTTTAAACAACAATTAATTAGGTTTCTTCAGTATTATTTTATTGATTGCATACATGGGTTGGACACAGCTTGTAAAGCCCAATGAAGAGTGAAGTAGCATGTCTTACTTTGACCCAAACCTATCCACCTTCTTCGATTGAACATGCATTGCCATAGTTGATTGATTCTTTTCAAACTCACACACATTTTTATAAATTGAATATTGGGAAGTTCTATTATGTTATCAGGATAGTGATAAAATGCAAACTCTGTACAAATCCAAACTCTGATCTGGACTTTTAGAAAATTTCGACAGATGACAAAATAATAACAACAAAAAATGTCAACACAATTTCAACTGGTGACACCGTGTTGACATTTTTTGTTGCTGTTATTTTGTCATCTGTTGACATTTTTTAACGATCTAGATCATAATTTGGAGTTTGTACAATATTTAGAGTTTGCATTTGATTACATCTCTATATTATCATCTAGATAGTATAAATTGGTTATATTTATCTGCTTTAACTCAGGATCTATTGAATTTAAGATCATAATTAATTGATCATCTAGATAGTATAAATTGGTTAATGTTGTAGTACTTAGATTTAGATCACTTTTTTGTGAATGTGATACTTTTGTTCATCATTGTCGTACTATAATTACATTATTCACTTATAATTTAATTCTACACTAGTAAAAAGTGCAGCACTTATTACAGTATCGTTTATTTTGTGTTAATAGAGATGTTTAATTGTTTTGTGTTAATAGAGATGTTGAATCTTACATATTTATACGATAAATCTTAATTGTGATGTTGCAGTATTTCAATTCAATCTTATAAATTTGTAGGATCTTATGATGTGTTAATTCAGATTCTTGTAAATCAGAATTCAGAATCCAATCTGTGCTTCAGATTAGAATCTTCTGAATTAAGAAGTGAAGTCACAATTATAAACGCATAGAATTTTCAACGACCTCATTAATTGAAATTATTAATTTTGACCCACAGTTTATGAATCTACCTAATTAATATCCAACAAATTAATTGGATTTTATTGCACCTAGCTAGCTAAATGTTGTGCAGGCTGTGCACGTCATCAGGGTCTGTTTTGTGGTTGAGCTTAATAAATTCTGTAACTTTTAATACAATATTTCTTTTAGTGGGTATCGCTATAAAGAGATTAATAAGATAATTTTTGCAATTTATTTACTAGAGAATCTCTATTTTATGGCATAGTATGTAATGTAAATGCATTCCTCGGGTGTTATGTGAGAATTTCATACAGTTTTTTCGATATAGAACAGGTTTATTATGGAGTAGACGTTAATCACAGACAAATATCGACAATTTTCTTTTCTATCTGTAACAGAATCAGTACACCTATTTAAAGTAACAGGTTCAACACAAATTCACCTTCTAGTAGCTATTTTCAGATATTCACAAAGTTTTTCATTCGTCGGAGTTTTAATTACTCCACTCGCAAATCGTAATACTCCATTCGTCCCATAAAAATATATGCACTTTCCATTTTCGTCCGTTTCACAAAAATATGTGTATTTCATTTTTTAAAAGTTATATCAATTTAATAATGTAGGTCTCACTATCCACTAACACTACTTTAACCATCATTCTCCTCCCCTCTCTTACTTTATCATACCATTCTACTCATCTCTCTTGCTTTACTAATTTTATTTTAATTTTCGTGTCATACTTATTGCTCATATTTTTATGGGACGGAGAAAGTACTTAATTTATCTAAAATTATCAATATAAAATGAGATCTTTACTTCATTCTCAACAATACTACTCCACTACAATTTAACTAAAATCTATGTTAAATATATTGAGATTTTTTTTGGACAGAAGAAATAATATTATTGATAAAATAACAATATTAATATACATATACTCGCTCTGTCTTATAGAAATATGCTAATCGGGGATATCACGAGTTTTAATAGATAATTGGTAAAGTAAAAGAGAAAAAGAAAAAGCAGTTGAAATAATATAATGGATGATGAGGCTTATAAATGATTAAGTAAATAAGAAGGAGAAAAGATTTCCATAACTGCATATGACCTAATTCTATATGACTGGACGAAAAAGAAAATTCAGTCATATTCATGGGACAAAAGAAGTACTATAATATATATTGAATGTGACTTTGGTTCTTGTCTTTCCTAAAATCTTTATTGTCTTTTTATGTGAGTAAGACTTCGATTATTATAAAGATACATCAATGGGATGTGGTCGTGGTCGAGAACAAGTTTAAATCAGTGACACTGTAGAGGTGGTCGTGGTACGTCTTCACTTTTCACCTTTTTTGGTTGAGGAGCTTCGTTTGTCTCGGTCTTGGTGGTCTTGATTTTTGTGGTGTTTTTTTAATGCTTTGGGTAGTTACTTTTCTTGTTGGTTGGACTTCTTTTTGCGGCACATGTTTTTACTGCTCTCTATGCTTTCTCCTTTGGTCCTTATTTGTTTTATAAGAAGTGTTTTTCGTTGTTTGTATTCTTGAACTCTTAGCTCGTCATTGTTTCACGGCTTGAACATGCTCCATGCTTCATGGGATTGTAACATAATAAGATTGGAGTAGGAAATATTTAAAAGTAAGGGGTGCAAAAGTGTGTGCGGAAGTGTTCAGTTTCCATTACGACGGAAAAGATTAGTTATGTTCCACCTTTTCCTATTGTTGGGGGATCTATATTTGCAATCTTAACCATTCTAATAGAATGATTAAACTGTTTGATAAGTCTGAATGAAATGATTGACATTATAAAAGAATACAAAAGTTCGTTTGATAACTCAGATACAAGTCTTAACAAATTAAAAATTCAAAACAGAACTTAAGAGACATAAAATTCACAACCATATTATTGATAAATATTTTTTCAATCCAACAATGAGGAAATCCTATAACATAAGAAAAAATGAAACTGAAAGAAAAAAAAATGAAATCAACTACTACTAATAACTAATTAGGTTTGTCTCAGACTTGTAACAAATTACCTCCAGATGTAATGAAATGAATCACCCAACATAATTATAAATCTCACACTACATAATTATATATTCACATTACCCAACTCTCTCAACTCTTTAATCTCCACCAATCATGGGTTTTTTTCACCTAATTTTTGCTCCATAGCAGTCCAAGGTTTGATTATTATGTCAACCACTATATGTGGTAGCTGTCTATTTAAGTAAAAGCGCATAGATACATAGCATATAGTACCGTATAATTTATCAAATTTATTTGAGAAACATAGGGTCACATATGCTCCTATAAATTGATTATCTTGATTTGATTATTAATACTCGGAAGTTATCATTTTTCTTGTGTGATTTGGACTATATTGTCCAAGTCTAACTCATCTTTTTTAGTTAATTTGAAGAATAACGTCATTTTAAAATGTAGTACTCGATGATCATTTTTTTTACCACAAATAGTAGCTAGATCATTTATATATGTATTGTATAGTGAGAATGCAAGTTTTAGCTGTGTTAATTTTATTAGTAAAATTTAGAGGAGGATTAAATAAAGCACTCCATAAAGATATGAAATTGGGGGCACATGGCGTGTGGGTCCCTGCGCATCACATGCATGGTGTGTTGTTTAGGCACGTTCGCACGTGACTTGCTAACTTTAAATTCCATTTGATTATTTAAACTTGATCTTTTTTTGTTTTTGCAAATTTAAAATTATTTTATCGTTCATTTTGACTTTGCTTTCTATTTATATCTTGGCACTTCCATACTTCTTTTTCAATTCTGACACATAAAATATATTTTTATTGTTCTGGTTTTTAAAATTCATTTCTCAAATTTAAAATCATACCAATCAATTTCGTTTTTAAATTTAAAAAGAAAAAAAATGAATTTGAAATTTGAATGAATTAAAGCTCGAAAAACTAACAAAATTGAAGAAAGAAACTGAATCATGGGTAGATTGATTTTAATAAATTTTCGAACTTCAACTTTTATTGTTATATTTTCAATAAAGACTATAAGTTTTTTTTTTCAAGTTTTTTTATAAGAAAATAGAATTTGAGAACAAGAATTAGTCAAAGTAGCAAAATAAATAAAAGTATATAGTTAAAGTGGCCAAAAGAAATTATGAATGGGTTAAAAAGAATATGATATTATAAGAATGTGAGAACGCTTGCACATATTATACAATGAATTAACTATATTTGCAGTGAAAATCAACTTCACTAAAATATTTTTTGTTGTATGATTCTAATCCATATGTACTATACGTACAATTATACGTACTACTTTGTTTAAATGTACTCGATAAACATACACACTCACAACAGCGGTGTAGGATATAAATCCATAATTCAATGCAATTTTCAGCTCTGCTGAATCCATTTATAAGGTACACACACCTCCATAAATGATGTAGGACAAAGCTCAATTTAAGTTTTCTGGTATGTAACACTTACTTCAAAATAAAAAAATAAAATATTTAAGACAAAGTTCAATTTAAGTTTCCTGATATGTAACACATTTAAAAGTGAAAATAATAAGTTGATACGATATGATTCTTTCCGCCAACCACTTATAATTGGTTGTTTGAGGGTCACCTTTTCAATTGCAAAAAAGGTAAATTTGCATGAGTAAGATCAAGAATTCTTGAATCGCAATCAAGAATAACCATGTGAGGAATAATTATGTTTTCTTAATATCTATTTGTTCATTAGTTTTTATGCATATAATTTTTTAAGCTGGATCCCAAATATTGTTTTTTTATTATAAACAGATGCTACTAAATTGTGTATATTGAAGTGTTTAAAAGTTAATTATTGATACAACTGGAACATGAAATCTAGAATATAAAAAACAGCAGAGATAATGGATGATTCAGAGAATACAGAGTAGTAACAGTTTCTCTTCTTAGAATAATTAATCAATAACATATTTAATCGTCCGATTCGCTAGAATCACGCTTCTTTTTTTTAATTCGATTGTACCTTTTCTTCCAGAGAATCGATAGGATTGTACTTCACTAAAATAAATAGTGCATAACATGGAATTGTTTAATTAATTTTGTTCTTTCCGAGTTACTATTTCAATTTTTTTCAATGCCCTCAATTATTATACCCGGTCTCATATTTTATTATAAGTGTACACTACTGATTTTACGGGGTTCAACTTATAACAACAAAAATATTAAATGGAATGTCAAAAGTTGAAGTAAATTAATAGTGGAGTAGCAAAAATGAAATTGAAGTAAATGAAAAATATGCATATAACTTCCAGCAGGGATAAGCATCCTATATCATGTCTCCCTATTTTAATCATTTTAGTAATACACCAAAAGCTGAAGCTAATAAAAAAAATGCTCCAATGAAAATAGATGGTGAAGAATCGTTTGCACATGATCAAAGGTAACAGACAGTAATGATTAAGGTAAAATCACCACAACAATAACAATGATAACATTATTGTAATAAACACAGCATGTCGCAGGATGAAGAAAATTGCCAACATATTATGCTCTCTCCCCACTCGAATGGAGACATAACTTTTACTTGTTCAAGTAGTTAATTCTCATCTTTCAAAGAGTACGAGTGTAATGAAAGCATCTATTGATAGAATGATCAATGCGAGCTATTGAGAAAGAATAAAATCAAATGTAGACACAAGAATCATCTACACAAACCAGCAATAATGCTTTTCATTGACAAAGACAAAGCAAAAAGAAGTGGAGAAAAGCTAAAAGGCAATGAACCTTTAATAACATGCATCATGTATTACAAAGGTCCTCATTTCTCTCTCTCTCCAATAACTCAATGTTTAGACATTCACACTACAGCTTGTATGACTCAAGAAAAAAAGAAGCTAAAACAAAGAAGAAAAAGAAATAGAAAATTACAATATCATTTAGTTCCTATGAAGAATGAAAGCCAACACAATTTCTGTAGACTTAAGGAAGGCAGACAGCTGAGATATATATGGATAGGCAAATTGTGGTGAATCCATGACTGAAAGATGATTAAAAAAAGAAATAAAAAAAAAGAGTTTGGACAACGCTTCAGCACCTGCTCCCAAGAATATCATTGTTTTTCTTTCGACTGAAGCAGGACGAGGTTGAGCAACAATGGGAAGAAGGAGAGAGCGATGTAGATGATGAGATGGGTATGTGGTTGGACATGTGTCATAAATGTACACTTGCCAGTTTCAATGGACGATAGACAACAATCACTATAATATGGATAGGGTGATGCTTCAATGGGGTCAAATCATAATCTAAAATGGCAAAAGGGAAAAAAATAAGGTGGGGTGATTTGGTTTTGCCTTTTGTGTTGATGTAGTTGGAAGAGGAAGTTGCAAAGTGTGTGTTAACACTGATGACCACGGCGGCATCCAAGAACACCGGATCCAGATGTAATGGTTCCTACCATGGATGATGACTTGGCGCCTAAGCTTGAAGCTCTTGCATAGCTGGCTGAAGCTCCGGCTCCGGATGGGGTGAAGTAAGCTCCATTAAGCATGAGGTCGCCCGCGGATCTCCAGTTCCACCCCTTCCATTGACCTTGATTCGTGTCAACCCTCTTTGTCACCTGATCACAGCATTCATTGATTTCAAGCAGTGTATACATTTATATATAGAGTGAGACAGAGAGAAAAGCAGAATTTGTTGCAGTACCTCTTTTGCAAAAGGATTGCTTGGTGCAAGATATCTGTTGCCTTGGCTGTTGATCGTGGGGCTTGCGCTTCCACCAATGGCGTACATCTCCCAGTGAGTGTAGTCATTGTTCACCACGTGGAAGTATCCATGGCGGCATCTGCAGGTTAATGAGTTCTCATTAAGTTGTTGGCATTCAAGAGGTTGAGGAGGCTAAAATGCAAGTAAATTACCTTGGCATTCTCTGAATAAGGCCTTCACCAAAGTGATTGAAGGCAATGGTGACCTGCATTTGCTTGTCTCTCGTGTAGGAGTCACTGTGGCCCAAGAGCATAACCTGTTGAAAGATATACACAAGAATCAATCAATCACATAAGTAAATATCACTCACAGCAATCTTGAAACATATAACAATGGTAGACAACTCACCTCATTGTGGTGGGTGAAGTAATTGTTGGAAATGGTAATGGCGGTGGATCCCATCACAGCGTCCACAAGGCCATCTGCACAGTTAGAGAGCGAATTGTGATCCACCCAGACGTGGCTCGACCCAAAGATGGAAATGGCGTCGCCATCAGCCATAGTCCTCCAACCGTAGTGGGAAGGCGAGCTCCTCACCATGGCATTGCCAGTTGGTTTGCAGTCATGGATGTGGAGGCCATGGATGATCACATTGGTGACATACTGGATAGTGATGCAGCCTCCACCAGCTATGTGGACATTCGCGCCACGCCCATCAATGGTCTTGAAACTGTTCATGATCAGTTCCTGCTTCAGCTTGATAACCATATCGCGCTTGAACACGATCCAGAGGGGCTTATCTTGGATAACAGCATGCCTTAGAGTTCCCGGCCTGGGGTTCACGGGGTTGTCATCGTTAGGGTCAGTCACGACATAGAAACGCCCATCACGGCCTCCAATGGCGTTGCGCCCAAAACCAATGCCACAGTCTGCTAGGCGCTTGCGGTTCTTGTGCCAATTGGCATCACAACGCCAACAGTCGTCAATGGGGTTACCGGTTCCGCATGAGAAATATCCCAGTTTTCGCCTCTCCGTGCTGTTCTGAGTGGCCCTGTAATAAATCCCAAACTCACCATCATCATTTACTACATTGTCACAACTCCATTATCAATGAATAGTTCATATTAAGTCATCATATTTTTCACTCTCTTTCATTTAGTGGGTTAATTAGGAGCTTTTCCTTTCCCACTTTTGACAGGACCAGTTTCAAGCATGTTAAAGCCAAGCAACAACGTTAGGCACTCTGTCACGTGCAAAAAGATAGAACAAGTCTTTCATTATTCTAAAAAAAAAAAAAGAATGCTTGCTTACACACATGCACATGACTAGAATGAAATGATACAAGCTTTACAGAACGTGAAAATAACATAAAGAAACAGAGCTCTTCAATTATGCTTAAATAAAGCAACAAAACAAAGGTCAGTTATTCAACTTTATCTAGTCCTTAAAAAGAAAGCAGCAACAAGCAATGACTAAAAACAGAAATGAAGTTATGCATGTTCCAACACTAAATTAAATAAAGGAATTGTGAATGTGGATCTGAGACTGACTACAGTCTTGCATGTGCGGTGATCTGAACAACAACATTGACCCATCTTTCCTAAATGAATAATGTGAATACATGAAATTGGATAATCAATAAACAAATCACTATAATAGAATAAGATGGATATATTGGTGTGTACTCCATAAATTATGTAGTAAGGCATGTGGGTAGGGTAGGTCTGCTCCAATTGTGAAACTCATTCAGGGAGGACCACAACAAGAAACAGCAACTACTACTAAACCTCATTGTGTCAGTTAATGCTCTCACTCAACCCATTAAATGCACAAAAAGGCTATTTCCAGCAATTCTTCAAAAAGTAGGAAGACTATTAAAAAAATCACTCACATTTCAACCATTCTCACAACCTCTTCTGGATCAGCCACAGCATGTTCATTCAAGGCATCCTCATCATTGCCTCCCAACCTGAACAAACAACCATCACAGTGAAATTAAAGTCACATGATGGTTACAGAAATTAATTTTTGGCTGGAAAGTTTTCCCATTTCTGGTTAGATAAAAGGAATGGGGACTGTAATTTTCACATGGGCGACCGACAATCGCGGCGAATTATTTAGGCAGATTTCGATTAATTGCAATGGGTATTATTTTACACACAGTACACGCACTAGTAGTGGCGTTTCATTTCACTGCTCAAGGTAGTGGAAGATAGAGAGCCCGGATTTACGTACATTATACACACAAATATCGGGCACCATTAAAACCGTCAAAAAGTTTATTTTTATGAGAGAGAAATCAACTGATAACTGCTTGAAAATGGCAATTACGAATATGCCACCAACTGCATTTTTTTATTTCGTTTTCCATGGGGATGGTTGGGTGGAATAATGGGCATTTAATGAGGGTAAGTAAGGGAATAAGATTATGGGTGGAGGAATTACGTATAAACCGAATAAACGGCTGAGATCGATTCAAGTATGTTATTTAACGGCCGGGATCGGTGCTGCGACATCTAGGAAAATGTTACTAGTGAGTCGACTCAGTATGTAGAGGCCCAAAGTAAAAAACAGAATTGAAGTTTTTCAGTTACTCACTTTTCCGCCATTGTTGAGTTTGGGGAGCTCTGCAAATTCTCCGCCTCACTGAACCTGAATAATCAACAGATAAGTTAAAAATATTACTCTTTCAGAAATTATGTAATGCTGAACAATTCAGAGAAAAAAAACAACTCGTAGCAAAAAAGAGGGGAAATTCAGAGAGAATCACACATACGCAATCCACATTGTGGAACAAAGCTGTAAATATGCAGAAACATTGCTGATCTTCTCCAGGAGATCAAATGCGAAAAACAATAAGCAAAAATGCAGAGCAAAAACAAACCTCGGTATCGCGGTTTGAGATTTCTCAACTCTCGCCATAGCTCCAACGAAAAACAGAAACAGCATAGCTGAAAACAGAGACACCGCCAATTTCTTCGAATCCATCGCCATTGTCTTCACAGCCGCAGTTCCAGCCTCTCTCTCTCTAGATGAAATGTGTAGTACGATCTGTAATTGATTTAGAGAGAGAAAGGGGTATGAAAATGAGGAGGAGGAAGAAGCACTACGGCCCGACATAACGGCCTCTGCTGATTTTATAGACTGCCAACGATCAGAAAACGTTAGACTTAACGACCGTTAACTAACTGCCAAAACCTCTCTAGCTTAATTACCTGCTCACAACAGTATTGCAGTTAATTCGTATGACCGCGGTTAGTGTTGCTAATCATATTCTTTTACTGACAGCGCTTTGGTTAATTAAATTTAAGGGACTAATTTAACTAACTACTGATGACTGCTGCAGTTATGCGCTTTTTATCCACTGTGTCTGTCACGTGCCACCGTCGGTCAGTCACGTGCAACAGCTTATATGTTTTTTTCTTTTTTCTTCTCTTTTTCTTGCTTATCAAAAAAATCAATAAAGCAACTGAAAGTTCTTGAACCAGTCTTGTCTCCCCTTCAATTTTTTGAGTTTTATTTTTTACTTGGGTGATAAAAATTGAACGAGTCAAATCTCTCACATATATATTAGCAAAATATTAATTAGAGTATAATCTTTTAAGTTCTAACCATTCAAAGTTGTGCAAAAGTACAAATTAATCAACTCTTGATGAATTCTATATAATTTAATCAGTCAGGGTCAGTATACTAGGTTTCTTTTCTTTCATGTGATTTGGTAACTGAAAGTTACTGGCTAATTTTATATTAGTGTTACTGTGTGAGTGACTAGTTTTCCTTAATAAATAAAAATACTATTATTGTAAATTCATCATATGAATACATATTGATTTTTTTCAACAAACTGTGGTACAGTGGTGCTGCGCGTTTGTCTTGACAAAATGTCTACATATGGACTATGGTTCCACACTATCAAATGATGCAATAGGATTTTTATTTATATCGAGATTATTCTAAATAAACAGGAGTATATATTATACTAATCACCAGCAGAAATTAAAACCAGCAATACGTATTTCATTATACTAGTAGTACATTATCAATATGACATAATTTGGTAATTTAAATTCTTCTTCCGTCCAACTAAGTTGAGATAGTATTTTTTTCGGCGAAAGTTAAGAAATTGTTTTAAATGAGTAATATAAATAAAAAATAAAATATGAGAAAGAATAAAGTAGAAGAGATAATAGAGAATAAAGTAGAAGAGATAAGAGAGAATAATATAGGAGATAAAATAAAGTAAAGTACTCTAATTAAAAGTTTTATTCTGACTCAATATAGTTTTGACCTTTAACATTCCGAAAAGGATATGACTCAATTTAATGGAACGGATGAAGTATTATCCAATGACAATTGATTTTTTTTTTTTGAAATCTTGTATCTTATTCCTAGTTTGGTTGACTATCAATAACCTTTATTCAAAATAGGAGTATAATATTGTTTCGATCTTAGCTGACTGAAAATTTATTATACTTCAGTTAAACTGTAACAAGTGTTAAAGAGAGAAGGGATTCCACCGTTAGGCGGGCCCGTACCGTGACGGCGTACGAACATCTGATTTAACGGGGGATTGCTGATTCCACGGAATAACTTTCCACTAAAATTTTCTTTATTTAACTAATTATACTTAATTTAGTTGTGTAATGCTACTGGATCCAATATTTTATTAGTATGGCTTGCGCCGGGACTGTCGGCGCATGTTACTCAATCAATCAATTATATCCGTGACAACAGATTAACTCGTATTTCCTATTTCACCCCTTTTATTTTCATATATGAATCTTGATTTGTTAGATAGATTTTGATAATACAATATTACAATCATCTTACTTAATACTAATCCATCATTCTTATAAGGTGTAATTTTAGATAGCTCAAAAGATGTTATGAGTCTGTTACTGTTTCTTTTCATCTAACTCTATTCAAATTAAAATAAGCTAAGTTTATTCTTCTCATTTTTCAAACTAGTACCTTTGGGTGTATCACTATATTTATGCAGTGTGGAAAGATGTTCAAAGACAGGGTCCAAAAGACAGGGTCCTCGAGCCAGCAAAATCCCAACCCAAGATCGCAACACAATAATCTCTAAGATATCTTCTTAATATTATTTGATTTAGCACATCTTTATCTTTATATAATTTATAAATAAGAAGTATGTATAGATATTCTAGATCTTTATTTATTGGGAAATAAAATAAACTTATTGTCTCATAATCGCCCTTTAGAACTCAAATTAGTGTTCCACTCTCTTCACTCGTTCCAATCTCAAACTCGTGCTCGATCTTTCGGACGTTAGGCTAACCGAAAGCCTAACATTCAATTTTATACTCTTTGAAATTTCTAAACATTTACTTTAGATATGGAATTCAAAATAGTAGAATTGAGGTCCAAATATTTTTTCGATACCAAACACTTAATTTCATGGTATTAAATGGAGTCTAATCAGACTCCACCATAGTATTCCGTTTCTTTATCAAATGCATGAAATTTCATGAATTTTAGTGACTATCCTACAATTTTGAAAATCATCTAGAAAAAATCATAAAGCTTAGATTTGTTAGTAATTATTCATGGTGAAAAATTATGGTCCCATACAAGTAATATATTACTCATATTTTTTTATCAAACGATGTCATTTACTTTTTGATAGGCAATACTCCCTCCGTCCCACAAAGATTATCCCACTTTAACCGGGCACGGGTTTAAAAAATGTAATGAAAAGTTAGTTGAAAAAGTTAGTGCAATGTGGGTCCTACTTTAATATATTAATTTTATAATAAAACGTGTGTAAAAATGATTAGTGGAATATGAGGTCCACTACCAAAAATGGTAAAAAGTGAAATGAGACAAATTTTGTGAGACAGGCGGAAATGGAAATGGAAAATTGGGACAATCTTTGTGGGACTGAGGGAGTATTATTTAACTCATTGACATAAATTTTTTAACTTGTCGTATCAGAATATAATTTAATACAGTAAAATTTTGACAATGGAATGATTGAAAACAAATACATAATCTTAATGATTTTTAACATTGAGGGACGAACTAAAATTTAACATTGAGGGACGAACTAAAATTTAATTAAATTTATGAATATTTTTTTTTGACAAATTTTCCAAAAATAAATGAGGCGACAAGTCTTTAGCCGGTGCGAAATAATAAGACGAGTAGGCGACAAGTCTTCATATACTGTATTTCTTACTAGAATATGATCAATAGGTCGGGTTATTTATCTTGGTTTTTAAATAATTCGTGTAATTTACGAATAATAAGAGTAGTATACGATTTTTTTTTTGTTAAATGGCCAGCACTTTAGCATAACTACGATTTTCTTGGATATTTATGGTTCATGTTGAAATGTGCTTAAAAAGAATTGGTTGGCAAGGATTTGGTGGCAAATAGTCCAGGTTTCCCTAATTATATGAACCACAATCTATTAATAATCGATTATTGAATAACATTTTTTTGAAAAATGAATTATTGCGTTGGATACTAATTAAAACGACCTCTATGATCAAATAGGCTACTGATATTTAATCAACAAACACACGAGCCAATCTATTTTCTATCCAGAGTATTTTTAAATACTTTCGATGCATGGAACTCCATGATTCGTGTATGCTTCAATTGTAATCCAAAGTTTACCAATATTTCAATTATAATTTATTATTTCGAATATCAAATACATTACGGGCCCAATACATGAAATTGTCGGTGTATAATTTCCTCAATCAGTTTTCGCTCGTGATCGTGGAGAAGCACTAGAACATCACGAATTTGTAGTAGTATTACTTTTATACAAATGAGTAAATGACGAAATTATTGTGATCGAATATATAAAAAATACATTCTACCCCTAAAGAAAAGAATGAGGAAAGAAAGAAAATTCATAAACAAAAACGCAAGAACATCAAGTCTAAAGTAAATTTTAATGTATAGGTATGTATCAAAATACCACTCCATATTCCTAGGTAGTAGATTTATTTATAAAGTAAAAAAATTGAAATTTTTGCAGTTTTGGAGCCAAGAGAATTGCCCTTTTTGGGGGGCAGTTTTAACTTTTATGTTTTCCATGCAACCAACCACCAAGTGCTTCACATCATAGCTATATTTCATGCTTTGTAACTATAAAAAACTGTGATTTTCAAGTTTCACCATATAGATATAGTGATATAGTATATGCATACAATACATTATGATTTTCAACTAATGATGCTTTGTTTAGCATTATACCGTAAATGTTACTTCTCCCTTTTCAACTGTTTCGCGTTAACGAATCTCTTTTTCTACAAAAACACCATTAACCAACTTCTTTTCAACCATATTGTTTGCCTTTCTCAATTCCGACTATCATTTCTTATAATGCTAAATTTCACGACATATAATCAACTTAAATAGATAAATTAATAAAAATATCTTGTAATTTGCACAATCATCAAACAAGTGCAAATTTTGTCCAAAAAAAAAAAGTGGTTCGGATTGAAAATTTTCCTCTGACTCAACCCTAGCTAGTAATCTGAATTATCATGATAAATAATAATGAACCAAAACTATATAGAAACTAATTTGTGAAAACTATTCATCACCAACAACTCTCAACCAAAGTCTTAATTTGGTGATGGCTAATTAGTGAACATGGGTAGTTATAAGAATACAAGCTTTTTGGTAGTGATGGTAAAGCAAAGTCAATCATGACCACTGGAACTAACCTCAACCCAAAATTACATATTCATTTCGCGATTTTTTTTTATTATTTTACTTTTTCATCAATTTTTGTGGCCATTTACCATACAAATTTTGCATCATTTTTTTCCGAGTTAAGTCTAAGTCCATTTGGAACTTGTCTCTTTTTTTTTGTTCACAATTATGGTCTAGAATTTATAAAGTTAAAGTTCGATATCAAATATAATTAATATATTTAAATATCAAAATGGATAATATATGTACATGGTCCGTGAACAATGTGACCGCAGTAATCAATGGAGCATAATCGATGATTAAAAATAGTTGAAGTGTTATATTTTGCGGTTAATAAGAGGATATAAGCCGACAAATTTATCCCAAATTCGATATCGATTTAAAGGTCATTATTTTGGTCGTAGAAACAAAATAAGAGGGGGTTCGGATAGGCCCACAAATTGATCAAATTTGTAATAATTACTAACCCTTGACTTACAAGCAATGGAGCATGTTGCTATATGCTATGAGTTTGATTTAATTAATAAAAAAAAAGTCAAGAAGATGGTTGTGGGGAAGTTTGTTTTGCCTTTAGCTTTATTCAGATTTTCACTCAATTAACATCTTTTTACATAATTAAAAGTGAAAGGCAGATTCCGTAGGCCTTGCTTGCTACCGGAAATTTGGCGGTCTAAACCCTTCAACTTTTATTTGCTAAAGTGGAGGTTTTGGTCAAGCTCTGTATGGAATTTGGGTTTTTATTCTATTTTTATTTTAACCATTCTAGATCGCACCTCAAACTTTGGTAAAGATAGAAGTTCTAAGCTTTATTTTTACTTTTTCTTTCAAAATTACCGCTTAGATTCCCCTCCACAATTCAAATCAAATATTTGATGGTCTTTTCTCAGGTTATAGTATTCCTCATTACGAGACTGGAAAATGGAGGGAATAGAAAAGGATAATCTTGAAATGCATTTAAAAAATTTAATTGTTGTAAATTGTAAGAGTAAATTAGAATGTCAAGATAATTATATTATGTATAGGTTTGACGAACTAGTAAGTTAGCAACATAAATTAGTGATACGGGATATAGTAGTAATTATTTGTGGAACCTGTTATGCCATAGCGTCACAGCTCAAAGTCTTACTACTACATGCCTCAAGTAAGAAAATTTTATATAAGTATCATCCTTATTTAATGCACGTTATTTACTTTAATTTATATATTTTGTTTGATTTTATATATATTAAAAAAAATTATTGACATTTTAAATTTTGTAAAGTTAATAAAAATCAAAGCTCAGTTGATTAATTTACTCATTTATTTGAAATGATGAAGAAACTGGACAAATCTAGCTTTGATTATTATGAATGTTGTAAACTAAAATTTCAAAGAATCAAATTAAATGTATAAAACACTACAAACAATGTTAAATGTACATCAAACAATTTCCCAAATTTTTATGTACCAAAATAACCTTATTAATCGTTATACTTACAAGATATTTTTTTTAAGTGTGCCAAAATGATCTATTAGCAATGCATAACTGTTCTAAAAAATAGAGCATGATTTGTAATTACGGAGTATAAAGTATCCGATAAAACAATATGCACTTTTTTTGGACATATTTATATATATACTTTGCGTATTTGCCCTTATATTGTACGCCTATTTTAAAAAAACCAAACATTGACAAATCATTATCTACATTAACTATTACAGAAAAATAAAAATGAGTTCATTTCTTCACTCACAAAAGAAACAATTAATCTAGCTTTCATTAAAACTCATGACGCACCAAGCTAAGTGTGCACCGTTTTTCTGTGACGGATCGAAGACATCGATATCTCTTATGTGCGAGACTCAAGATGGAGAAATTCATTTTCAAATTTTGAAGTAGTATAAATATTAAGATAAAATTATAAATAATTTTGGGTTTAATTACCTCTTCCTCCGTTCTACTCTAAGTTACACATCTACCTTTTGTAGACGTCTCAATCTAAATGACACATTTCTAAATATAGAAACATTACTCTCTCTACTTTTTCCCATCTCTTAGTTTTCTCCACTTACTCACAAAATAATAGCACTACATAAAATCTCGTGCCGAGCTAGAAATGCCTCACTTAGAGTAGGACGGAGGGAGTATTGGTATACTCTCTATTAAATTTGATTGAAGTTTTAGAAAGTCATGCGTTGAGCTTCCCTAGAATTTGATAAAAAAAAATGTTGGAGATAAGAGTTGCGTGGATAAGTAAGTTGGAGTTAGCCCAATCAATGTAATAGTGTGAGTGTGATGTTGCTTCCTCTCCAAACAAACACAAATTGATACATACAGATAAAGATTGGAATTTGGGGACGTTACGTTATTTATGGAGCCGTTAGCAAAATGACTATAAATATTCTCTATTTTGGGACCAAATTAAATACTATCATGCAACATCTAACTTAACGGGATTCCAACAAGTATGTGAAAATACTCCTATATAAAATGGGAGATAGTGACATATAACAAAAATCCAGAACTGGGCACGTGGATTACCACTCATTATTTGTTTTTATTATTATTATTATTATTATTAATTGCTGAAAATAATACTCCATCTCCATGTATGGACTATTTATTTATTTATTTTTACTTGGGTCTGACGTGAACTTTAGATATTGTTATTTACCGAACTGAAATTTGTAGGCAACTTAAATTTCCTGGAGTGTTTATCTAGAATTTATTATGTCACCATCACTTATAAGTTAAAACACATCAAGTAATAACATTATTTACTTTTTGTTTTTTGTTTTTCCCAATATAACAATCTCGTTTTTAGTAATAAAACTATGGTGTTTCTTAGGTAACACTACATTTTTGCATCTCATAACAAATTTGTTGAAAAAATTGGGTTGTTCCTACTACGCTGCCTAAAAAAGTTACATATAGTAGTTAGGTAAAAAATATACCAAATTCATCACGACTTATCGGGAGTCCGTTGATCCCTTTTTTTTATTATTGCACCATATATGTAAACATAATTTATTGAATTAGATTTTTTTTATCTGAATTGGTTACTCTATACTAACTTTTTATACTACTACATCTTAATTGTGAGTCATTGATTTTTGTAAAATTTTTTATTCTCATCCTCCAATGAGATAAAAAGGAAAAGGGAGCAAATTTATTATAATAAGATTATCATACTAAACTCTTTTATTCATATCTCAATTTCGAGAATATTTATTCTATCATATCTAAATTCTATTCCTTACTATGTCTTATTTCCTTCCCATTGCATTCCATCAGGGCATCATTAACCTCGTCCCCATTTCCGGCCCCAAGTCCCCTCCACGTCATCATTCCTCTACAGTTACGGCCCAGGCCCCAACTGCTGTAACCCTGCAGGTTGCGGCCCGGGCCGCAACTAATAAATGACACTATTCACAACTCCAACCTATTTAACTCGTAAAATAAAAAACGCTGGAAATTTATAACACGGAAAATTTAATTTCATCGAATACTGCAAAATTACAACATAGAAATTTTAAAACTGAAAATAAAATACATAAAAACAAAACGTCAATTCTGGAAAACATTGGTGCGAGTCCAAATTTCTTCGATTAGATCGGCTTGGAGGCGAGTGTGTTGTTCCTCTTGGCGCATCGCAGCTGAACGGGCCATGACATTGCGGATGTCGTGAGGAAGGCCTTGCACGGGCGGCTCGGTGACAACGTAGTTGCTCCCGGTGCTGGCGAGCGGGTCGTCGCTCCACAAAGTGACGTTATCTTGCTCGTCCTCAACGATCATGTTATGCATTATGATACATGCATACATTGTGTCGGCGATGTTTGACCGCTGCCAACCACGGGCCGCTCCCTTCACGATAGCCCACCGCGCTTGGAGGACTCCGAAT
Source organism: Salvia splendens (assembly GCF_004379255.2). NCBI lineage: Eukaryota > Viridiplantae > Streptophyta > Magnoliopsida > Lamiales > Lamiaceae > Salvia > Salvia splendens. The sequence continues at coordinate 39,807,047 of NC_056034.1, read as the reverse complement.
GCACGCTCGACATCTTTCCGAGCCGCCTCTTGCCTTTGGGCAAACATTGCCCTCCGATCGGTTGTCGAAGCTGTGATAGTCTTCACGAACACGGGCAATCGAGGGTAGATCCCGTCTGCCAGATAGTACCCCATACTATACCGACGGTGGTTGGCCGTAAACTCTACGTTCGGTGCTCGCCCAGCACACAAGTCGTTGAACAATGGAGACTCGTTCAACACATTGAGGTCGTTGTTGGACCCCGCGACACCAAAGTAGGCATGCCAGATCCACAATCTGCAATCGGCAACGGCCTCCAACACAATCGTGGGATGTGTGCCCTTGTGCCCGCTAGTGTATTATCCTCTCCAAGCCGTTGGACAATTCTTCCACTGCCAGTGCATACAGTCGATGCTTCCAAGCATCCCCAGGAAGCCGTGGGCCCGCTCGTGCATGTCGACCAACTTCCTAACGTCGTCGGTCGTTGGCTTTCGCAAGTACGTATCCTTGAATGCTTCGACGACTGCCCGACAGAATCTAGCGAGGGACTCCCGGCCAGTAGGCTCGCTTACATGGAGATGCTCATCGAACATATCTGATGTAGTTCCGTAAGCGAGTTGACGAATGGCGGACGTGCATTTCTGCAACGTCGATATACTTTCCCGGCCCACAGCATCGGTAGTTTGACAGAAATACGGGTCACGAGCTACAACTGCGTTGACAATGCGTAGGAACAACGGCCTCCACATCCGAAACCGGCGACGGAACATCTGATCACTCCATCGCGGATCTCTAGAGAAATAATCCGTGAAAAGCCGCAAGGCAGCTTGTTCACGGTCTCGGTGAATATACATCCGGGTACGTGGTACCCGGGTTTGTTGTTCGTTCCAAGCTTGAATAACAGCTTGGTAGCGTTCAACTTCGTTGTTGATTTCTTCTTGGATTGCCGGTAGTGCCTCTGCTAACGACCGGGACATTTGATCTTCGAATATTCTTTGACGTGGAGGCATTTTTTTGAATTCTAGGAAGAGATTTGAAGTTGAATATGAAGTTGAATGTGTATGAAAATGGAGTAGTATTTATAGAAAAAATTTTCGAATTTAAAAAAAAAAATGGTTGCGGCCCGGCCCGAGGAGCGTGTAACGCTGGGCTGGGACTCTACAGTTGCGGCCCGTCACCGTGCAACGCCGTCCCAGGCCGGGACGCGGGACGCGCGACAGGCCGGGAGCGCGGCTCCGGGACTGGCCTGGGCCGTGACTCTCCTCCGTGCAACGCTCGGGACGGGCCGGGACTCGCGAGATGCGGCCCGGCCCCTTGCGTTACAGATGCTCTCATACTCCCTAAATACTTCCTTCCAAACTGCTTGACTTTTTTTTTCAGATAATCATGATTTCACTTTTTAAAAATTACAATATCACATTACACAATATCAAATATGACTTTACATTACATTTGATTTTACTCTTCTAAATGAGTAAAGTCGTCATAGTGGTTACGTTGAATAAAATTTATACACTAAAAAGTTTGCTTTTTAAGGCCAGAAGCACAAATATTAAAATTGAAAAAGGCTATATTCATTAAGAGAATCTATGTCTCACTATATGCTAAGAAACCGATGGGAATAGAATAACGCGGAAATAAAAGGCTGTCATGATTTATGGCCTATAAATTAGGCTTTATTTTTTATAGGAGTACCATTTTTCATCTATTCCATAAATTTAATTCACATTTATTTATAAAATCGTATCATCTTATTTACAAGCCCTAGTGGACCAGAGTATGAGGGTGATTATGTTACTACAGCATTTCAAGTAGAATTAATTTCCAAAATCGATCTATCAAAAGATGGATGCTTCGGCTTATACTAAAACAATTATCATAATGGGACATATTATAAATTTTATTCAACGTAATCCACCCAAAATCACTTTTTTGTGTTCGTTTTCTTAATTATTATTTGGTAGTAATAGATAGCCCCGACAATTAGCAGCTCACACCTATCAAGAAAATCTCATGGTTGCAGATGGCCGCCGCTCAATGAATTTTGTTGACTTAAAATTTCATTCTTTCATTCAATTTATTCAATCGTCAAACAATCTTAAATTGAATAATAATGCTAATTGGTTATATTACGCTTTCAGATTCGCCGCTGAATAAATATTATATTGACATGGCTTTATATTTAAATAAAAGTGGAAAGGCCATATTTGTTGCGGAGTGATTGACGCCTATGTGCATAACACATCTCTCTATTTTACATGCCAACAACTTTGCCAGTCAAACAGGGCAAATAGAGTCCATTGCAGGACAACTATTCCATCTTTTTCTTTTTGAGAAAATATGTTCGTATTTCAATTTTAAACTAATGTGGCATGTACTTTTATAAAAATAATATTCTCTCCGTTAATAAAAAATAGTCTAATCTGAGGTCCACACATGGTAAAGAAAGAATGAGAATGAGAAAAAAAAGGATAAAATATGTGAGGAAGGAGAAAAGTGGACAAAGTATGAGATGAAGTTTTCATTTATTAAAGGGATATTGACACTTAATATCATGAAACTTTCAAAAAGTTAGATTTTTTCCACGAACTTTGATATTGACAAATAATATCATGAACTTTACCTTGGATTTGTCATTTCCCACCAGTGAAAAAATTTCGGCTATATTAATAGATTGAAGAACAAATTTGGAGGGTGTGCTTCAAGAAAAACTGTTCTCAAAGATTGAAAATCTTGAAACCTCTCGAAGTTGTTGTCGAGAAATTACGAAAAAAAATATATGTATTATGATATTATTTGCCGAAATTTTTTCATTGGTGGAAAATAATAAACTCAGGGTAAAGTTCGTGATATTATTTGTTAATTTCAAAGTTTGTGGAAAAAATCCAACTTTTAGAAAGTTCCATGATATTAGGTGCCAATATCCCTTTATTAAATGAGACTATTTTTTATGAACAGCCTAAAACGACAAAATATGATTACTGTTTGTAGACGGGGAAGTAAGATTAGAAGAGTGCCATATGTAAATGGTAGTAGTAGTTGTAGTAATCAAGAAACGTGTTAGCATTTGAATTAGACTTTTCTTAGACTTTCCATAAATCTTAAATCCAGTATATTAAAAATGTCAACACGATGACATTAGTTTGTCAACACAAAGTTAGTTGATATAGTTATGTCTTTGTGTTGACATTTATTTTAAAAAGTCAACCCAAAAACATAAGTATGTCAACTAAATTTGTGTTAGACATACTAATGTCATCTTGTTGACATTTTTAATATATTGCATTGATAAAAAAAAAATAGGAATTGATCACGCCTCTATATGATAATGATTGTTGTAGTATTAAATTTCTAAATAAGCAGTACAATTGTAGATAATCTCTGTCTTTATTTTGGTTTTAATAATGCATTCTTAAATTGTATGCTTTGTTTTTTCCGGAATATATATGTTTTTTAGTACGATTGTATTTTCAGGAATATGTTTTTAGTAGGATTAGAATTAGACTTCTCTATTTTCTTTATATATAGAGTTGTTCATTCATTTCATTGTAAATTGCATCCTAACGTTATGCAGTGAAATTGCATCCTAGAGTTATATACTATTGTTTCCATATAAACAAAAGAATAGATTATAAAAGTTCATTATGCGTACATTTTAAATATCAATTTTATTGTAAATAAGTTAAAAATATAAAAGGCATTGAAGAACTCGATCGTCGCCGCCGCACTCGATCAAAATTCTCACCTAGTGACGAGTTAGAAAAAAGACCGACTTTTATTCCTTGCATGGACTGGTTTAATCAGATCCAGGGTGATATAAGATGAATCAAAGTTGAAAGTAATTTAGGGAAGAGAGTAGCCGAGTTTAGGAGATTAAATCTACTCCACCAAGTTGACATAGATGATTATAGGGTTCTCGATACACTAAATCTTCTAGTAGTATGATTTTTAGGTCCTGAAAATTAGTAATGCCTTGCAAAACAGATTAAAATGTTGTTTGGAGAATAAATCCAGAAGTTACAGACATGCACTAAACCATATGATGATTTGGTGCTCATGCTTAACTAAAATTTTGGAATAGGTATGTTGTCTTCATTGGTACATACATGGTAGTACTTATCTCTTTTATGTAGTACTATTGTTTTATGAATTAAGTAGAGACAGAATAAAGTAGCACAGAAAATAACAAAGAAAGTAATGTTTCTATTTTTGAAATGTGTTACATCTCAAAAATATTAATGTGTCAATAGAAGGAATTTATAAAATACACGATGAGAGTACTATATTATAAAAATAACTAAATTGAATTATATCGCATGGATGTCATGTCATACTTATGGATCCATAGTTTGTTGAGGAGATCGTGGGTGGGCTTGTATCGTTGGGTTGGATGGGCTTGGTGATGATGTTGGACTATATATGGTGATGGGTCAAGATGTTTAGCATAATTCTTTTCAAAAATTGGAATCAATATAATTGCAAAAGAACCAATATAGGCAATGAATACATTCATTAAATTTTGTAATTAAGGTACTTGGGTAAATCTCATAAAACAATCACTGATACTAAAAATACTTTAATTTATTTAAAATTATATACTCCCGCTGTCCCAGTTAAGATGATTCCTTTCTTTTTCACACTTATTATGGAAAAATGATACTCCCTCTGTCCCTAAAAGTTTGTCCCATTTTTTCATCTCTGTCCGTCCCACAAAATTTATCATATTTCACTTTTTACTATTTTTGGTAGTGGACCTCATATTTCACTAACTCATTCCTACTAACATTTTATTATAAAACTAATAGTATATAAAAGTAGGACTCACATTCGACTAACCGTTTCAACTCATTTTTCATTATATTTCTTAAAACTCGTGCCTGGTGAAAGTGAGACAATATTTGGGGGACGGATGGAGTAATAAATAGTTTAAGTATAGAGAAATCAAAGTAAAAGAGAGAATAATAAAGAAGAGACTCTCCTCTAAATTATTCTCTCTTTTACTTTACTTTATCTCAACTTTAACTATATCATTTTTCCAAAACATGTCCGGAAAAATGGATTATCTTAATTGGGATGGAAAGAGTACTAACATTATTTGGACTTTAATTATTTTTTACTTAGTTCTATTTTTATTCCCTATTATAACCAATATTCCACATACATTTTCCCTATTATTTGTATTCATTAAAAATATAAATCAGTGGCAGACGCAGAAATATTTATCGATAGGGGCTGAGATTTCTAAATTTTGTTTTAAAGTATATATTTGAGTAATTTAGATAATTTGTAGGGACTTTTACACTATAATCTACACTAAATTTGAATAGATTTTAAAAAAATTAATAGAAAAAAAGTTTTAAAAAAAATCATTGAGGGCTTAAGCCCCTCCCTCGTTACACTTGGGTCGGCCCAATTTAAAATAGTTGTTGCCTAATGCTAGAGCTTAGGATTTTAAGTTTTGCTGCCTAAGGCTAGAGCTTAGGATTTTCAAGTTCTAGGAATATAGATTTACATATTATATAGAATTCATAGAAATCCAGTAAATTGATTTCTTTTTTTTCTTCCACGTGTTTGGTAGACATCTATTGAGGCTTAAGCCCCTTTCTCATTACACTTGGGTCCGCCTAATTTAAAATAGTTGTTGTCTAAGGCTAGATCTTAGGATTTTCAAATTTTGATGCCTAAGGTTAGAGCTTAGGATTTTCAAGTTCTAGGAGTATAGATTTACATATTATAGAATTCGTAGAAATCCAGTATGTTGATTTCTTTTTTTTTTCTTCCACGTGTTTGGTAAACATCTGTTGAGGGCTTAAGCCCTTCCCTCATTACACTTGGGTCCTCCCAATTTAAAATAGTTGCTGCCTAAGGCTTAAGCTTAGGATTTTCAAGTTCTAGGAGTATAGATTTTGATAGAAATCCATGAGTTCCATCCTAAAACCAATTGGTGATAAGAGGAGAGGCCCATGAGACTTATATAGTGGATTAAGCTCTTTGTGTACATCGATGTGAGATATTATTATATTCATTTTTGTGTTTCAATTGCCAACACCCTCCCTCAAACCCTTCAAGGTGAATCTTGGAGGGGTTGGACTTTTTTATGATCGATTGGACAATCGGCCCAATTTTTTTTCGATCGGTTGGACCACTGGCCAAAATTTTCAGCCCAGTTATACTGCTGGGTCAGTCATTTTTTCGGGTTTCAGCCCATATATACTGCTGGGTCAATTAAATATGACCCACAGTCGGCGACCCGCTCTGATACCATGATAGAAATCCATGGGTTCCATCCTAAAACCAATTGGTGATAAGAGAAGAGGTCCATGAGACTTATATAGTGGATTAAGCTCTTTGTGTACACCGATATGAGATATTATTATATTCATTTTTGTGTTTCAATTGACAACAGATTTACATATTATATAGAATTCGTAGAATTCCAGTATGTTGATTTCTTTTTTTTCTTCCACGTGTTTGGTAGACATCTATTGAGGCTTAAGCCCCTCTCTCATTACACTTGGGTCCGCCCAATTTAAAACAGTTGTTGTCTAAGGCTAGATCTTAGGATTTTCAAATTTTGATGCCTAAGGTTAGAGCTTAGGATTTTCAAGTTCTAGGAGTATAGATTTACATATTATAGAATTCGTAGAAATCCAGTATGTTGATTTCTTTTTTTTTTCTTCCACGTGTTTGGTAAACATCTGTTGAGGGCTTAAGCCCTTCCCTCATTACACTTGGGTCCTCCCAATTTAAAATAGTTGCTGCCTAAGGCTTAAGCTTAGGATTTTCAAGTTCTAGGAGTATAGATTTTGATAGAAATCCATGAGTTCCATCCTAAAACCAATTGGTGATAAGAGGAGAGGCCCATGAGACTTATATAGTGGATTAAGCTCTTTGTGTACATCGATGTGAGATATTATTATATTCATTTTTGTGTTTCAATTGCCAACACCCTCCCTCAAACCCTTCAAGGTGAATCTTGGAGGGGTTGGACTTTTTTATGATCGATTGGACAATCGGCCCAATTTTTTTTCGATCGGTTGGACCACTGGCCAAAATTTTCAGCCCAGTTATACTGCTGGGTCAGTCATTTTTTCGGGTTTCAGCCCATATATACTGCTGGGTCAATTAAATATGACCCACAGTCGGCGACCCGCTCTGATACCATGATAGAAATCCATGGGTTCCATCCTAAAACCAATTGGTGATAAGAGAAGAGGTCCATGAGACTTATATAGTGGATTAAGCTCTTTGTGTACACCGATATGAGATATTATTATATTCATTTTTGTGTTTCAATTGACAACAGATTTACATATTATATAGAATTCGTAGAATTCCAGTATGTTGATTTCTTTTTTTTCTTCCACGTGTTTGGTAGACATCTATTGAGGCTTAAGCCCCTCTCTCATTACACTTGGGTCCGCCCGATTTAAAACAGTTGTTGTCTAAGGCTAGATCTTAGGATTTTCAAATTTTGTTGCCTAAGGTTAGAGCTTAGGATTTTCAAGTTCTAGAAGTATAGATTTACATATTATAGAATTGGTAGAAATCCAGTATGTTGATTTCTTTTTTTTTTTTTCTTCTACGTGTTTGGTAGACATCTATTGAGGGCTTAACCCCTTCCCTCATTACACTTGGGTCCTCCCAATTTAAAATAGTTGCTACCTAAGGCTAGAGCTTATGATTTTCAAGTTCTAGGAGTATAGATTTACATATTATAGAATTAGTAGAAATTCGGTATGTTGATTTCTTTTTTTTAATTTTATTAATTTTAAAGAGAAACAATGCATGTTTAGATTCAGCATTTTCCCGTGGTTAGATTTAGCAATTTCTCATGGTTAGTAAAATGAATAGGAAAAAATCTACGAGGAATATTGATAGTCACGTAGTATATAAAGTTTAAAGTACATATTTTTAAAAAATGAAAATATACTGTAGTTACTAATTTATACTACTACTAATAACTTTTATACTAATTAATCATTTATTGAAGGTACTAATATCTCAAAATTTATTAAGGTAAAACTTAAAAGCGAATATTCGCTTCAGAAAAATACAAAAATGCCAACTAAAAAATATGGTTGCAATTACAGCGCCCTTAATAAATCAGCTGCTTTTCAATTTCTTCACATGTCTGCTTAGTAAACAGAGTCCATTGATTCTAACGAAACCAAACCCACAAAAAAGCATCACTTCACTCCCCCCACCAAGTGTTCGATGAAAATCCCAGACCAAACCATGCAGTACAAGAACTTGGGGCGATCGGGGCTGAAGGTGTCCCAGCTCTCGTACGGAGCGTGGGTGACCTTCGGCAACCAGCTTGACGTCAAGGAGGCTAAATCCATCCTCCAGTGCTGCCGCGACCACGGCGTCAACTTCTTCGACAACGCCGAGGTCTACGCCAATGGCCGCGCCGAGGAGATCATGGGCCAGGCCATCAAGGAGCTCGGCTGGAAGCGCTCCGACATCGTCATCTCCACCAAGATCTTCTGGGGCGGCCCCGGCCCCAACGACAAGGGCCTCTCCCGCAAGCACATCATCGAAGGCACCAAGGCTTGTTTGAAGCGATTGGACATGGATTACGTCGATCTCATCTACTGCCACCGCCCCGACATCTCCACCCCCATCGAGGAGACCGTCAGGGCTATGAATCACGTCATTGATAAGGGCTGGGCGTATTATTGGGGGACGAGTGAGTGGTCGGCGCAGCAGATCACGGAGGCCTGGGGCGTTGCTCAGAGGCTCGATCTCGTTGGCCCCATTGTCGAGCAGCCCGAGTATAATCTCTTCTCCAGGCATAAGGTCAGGGTTTTTCGATTTGTAAGATTGGATTTGGGAATTTCTTATTGCTTCGATTGAATTATGTAAAGATCTGTTTTTTTTTCTTTATCTGCAAATTATAGCTGGTTGGATACATGTTTTATGGAAGATCTGTTCTGATTTTTCAGTGGAATCGAGATTCCTCGCGTCAAAAACTTTTATAGTAGTTCATCAATTCCCAGTTAGGGGTTTTAAATCCACCGTAGAGTTTATAAATCCCTAATTAGGATTTATTGATTGATCCCAATTAGTGTCAGGGGAATGTGCTTTCTTTTCTTGCAAGTATGTTTTTGGGAGGTGGGGAATGTGTCAGAGCTGGTCTGTTATTGTTTGTGATGGATTTGTTACTTGATATGTATTTGATCCTATATTGCGATGCTCTGCATTGAATTCCACAGGTTGAGACCGAGTTTCTTCCGCTGTATACTAACTATGGTATTGGCCTCACAACATGGAGTCCACTCGCATCTGGAGTTTTGACGGGCAAGTATAAATCGGGAAATATCCCTGCAGACAGTAGGTTTGCCTTGGAAAACTATAAGGTAAGGAAAGATTTTCTGTTTGAAATTCTAATGGGAATTTTTTATTCACATTTTATTCTCTAAGCCCGTGTTGCCAACCTGCATGACTCTACATTGATGTTTTTGCTGTGGGATCTATAGTTTTGGCCTGAACGCCGTTTTCTATGGTAGAAATCATATTGAGTTGGATTAGGGTTGAATCCTAATATAAATAGCTATGTAATCTCTTTTATCTGTGTCTTAAAATATTCTAATGAAACCTCCTTGACTTGACACGCCCTCAGGCATGGTCATGTAGTCACGAACTGGTGAACAAATTTTGTGTTTTTTCTTTGCTTTCGTTTTTATTTTGTGCTGAACTCGCAACAATTACAACCATTGTATGGAAGTTAAGTGAGACTGGGACTTTGATAGTGCCTCAGTGTTATTAAAATCACCCGGGTCTCCATCATTGCCCCGAGGGGCTTGGGTCGAGCAGCATTCCAGGGGGCGGCTGGGTCGCTGATGGGGAATTTTCTGTTTGCAGTAATTTTTTTAAAAGGGTTATGATATTTAATAGTTCTTTTCTCCTAAATTACACTTTTATAATGTCCCTTATTGTTTTTTAAAACAGTATGTGTCTTTTTAAACTACTATTATATCTGTTTTCCATATTACACCCATTTAATATCATTAATTGGTTTTTATAACAATGTGTCTTTTTTAGAATACTAATTAATAGTATCTGTTTTTGAAAATCACACCCATTTAATGTCATTTATCTTAATTCACTCCTAATTAATCTAGTTAAGTTGATATTAAAAAAGAAAGTAATTATTAGTCTATAATATCTATGTCCTGAAAAGGTCACACTCATACCAATTGTTAATGACTCAATGTGAACACTCAATAGAGTACCTGGTTTTGTTGGGCGCACGCCCCGATTTTTACTGAATCACCCCTGCCCCTGCAGTCCTAAACAACACTGAGTTAGTGCTTAAAATATCTGTATAGTTTGGTAGTGAGGACACAGTAGTTGTTATGAGAAGAATGTAGTGAGATCAATTTGAGTATTATTGGCCATAGCCCTTTACGTTTTAATTTGTTCTATATTTTGTGGGGAAGTTTGCAACGAATCCTTTGTTCTTCCTGTATATGAAATCCCATAACAATTTATGTTAGTGTCATGCTTAGTTAGCTCATTTATCTTCATAGTTGCTCATTCTTCACTATTTTCCCATGTTGTAGTTCTTCGTCGTCTTCTACTTCTGGTTAACCGTGTATGTGGCAAATTATGCAGAATCTTGCTAGCAGATCCTTGGTAGATGATGTGCTGAAGAAAGTAGATGGCTTAAGACCAATTGCAGATGAGCTCGGTGTGCCATTATCACAGCTTGCAATTGCTTGGTGTGCTTCGAATCCCAATGTTTCTTCGGTTATCACAGGTGCCACCAAGGAGTCCCAGGTAAGCATGATGCCCCATTTCCTTTACACATCCTTTCTCTATGCTCTTGAGTTATTGGATTCATTTCCGTTATCTATAGACTTAGTCTTGCTAGTACATTTTCATCTGTTACATTTCTTACATTCTTTGTTTTGAAACCTTAGGGATATTATGTGCAGTTTATTCATATTGAGTTCAATGTATAAATGAATATCCGAATTGGTAGATCCATATTACTACACCATGATGAGATTGAGTTGCAAAATCAATTGATAGATCTATATTCAAATAAAGATTCATTCAACTATCCAAGTATTCAACTGTTGAAAATGAAATAACCACTCTTTATTCTTCTCTTTTTTGCTTTATCATTAATGGTCCTCACCTATCACTATGTTGTCTCTCCTCTTCTCTCTTTCACATGCCCACTTCATCTCTTTGAATTTATGTGTTATCTCTTTGAAATGATGAAATTTGTTGGAGATAAAAAAATGAGTTTAAAGCACAAGAGAGAGAGAGGGAGAGAGGGGTTGGCTTGTGACTCCATATTACTGTTTCTTGTGACCAAACCTTCACACTTTTATGGCAAAAACTGAATAGCTGCCTCTTGATTACTGCTTTGCAGATTCAAGAGAACATGAAGGCTATCAATGTCATTCCTTTGCTTACGCCTGCAATAATGGAGAAGATCGAGGCTGTCGTTCAAAGCAAACCTAAGCGCCCCGACTCATACAGATAGATATGATGCTTCCCGCATCTATCTCGTGTGTGTTTCTGCGTTGCAGCACCTGCTGTGCTTTTAGTGTTATTTGCCTGTTGTTTCATATAGACATGTGTTCGATATTCTTGAGACTATGATTATTGTATATGTACTGAGAGTTTAACTATGATTATTGCCATGAGTTTTCCAGCATCATCACATTCTGAAACATTACCAATTCATCAAATTATCTGTTACTTATGCCTACATTGTTACTATAGAGATATTTCCAGTTCTTTGTAGTATTTATTTTCAGTTGGTTTCGCATTTGGGCTTTGAAACTATAGTGCTCATATTGAGTAACATACTATATTCATAAAATATACTCTATCTGTCACATTAAAATAGTAATTATTTACCTTTTAGTTCATTATTTAAAATTATGAATTTTCTAGTTTTAAAATTTTTAGCTCTAATGAATCTCTAAGCAAGGGAGATCCATTATCCACTAATACTGTCACGACCACAACTCTCTAATATTAAAGTAGTAACACAACAATTAGCGCGAGAAAACTACTAATTAGAATGCATGCACTCTAATTACAGTCTTCTATCTCGTTTCTCGGGTTTCGTGCATTTTTTATTATTCGGCGGCCGCCTAAGGCGTCGCCTGCGACGCCGGTCGGTCGCTTATGCCCAAATTTTTTTTTTCCGTTGGCTCCCCGTATTTTCCATCAAGATATCGAATTAAGATCTCAAAATTATTTAAGCGTATAAATAAATGATCACCATTGTTTCCCTTCGGAATTTATATTTATTTCGTACTTTGAATAAAATTATTCATCTTTAGCATGGTTCAGAATTAAATCATTCCCCCACACTTAATTTAATTATTCATCGGCCCAAAAATTTAATTTATCTCTAGTCCAAGCCAATTAAAAATCCCAGTCCACCTTATTACTCCTATTTATTTTACGAGGCCCAAAAAGTAGCCCAATTTTATACTCCCATCCTCTCTCTCTCTCTCTCTCTCTCTCTCTTCACCTCACTTCTTCTCCAATTCGACCAAATCGAAGATCCCCAATTTAAGGAGACCGCCGACTCCCTTCCGTCGTCCTTACGCTGACCGCTCCAACGCCAGGCCGGCGGTATCGCCGTCGCCACTGTCGGCTGTACCAAGTCCCCCGTTTCGGTAAAATCCCCAAATTGGATGATACCCCAAAATGAGAGGGGTTCCCGATTCGTCGCCTCCCTCCGACCTTCACCGCTAAATCGACGCCGGTCACCACCACCGCGGCTCTCCTCACTCACGTCAGCGACCATCACTCACCAACGCCGCCGATTCCTCATCATTCCGACACCACCGCCGCTGTTTCTCGGCGAAACTGGCCGATTCGCCAATGCAGCTGTTGGAAAAGGTGGGCGTCTCTCAGCCGTTGTTGCTGCTTCGTCGATTCACCACCGTGGAGTCACCGCAGCCGAACAGCAACGCCGAGTAGGCGCCTCGCTTTCGCTGCTCTGCCGCCTCATCCCGCCGTCTGCCTGCCTGAAACTGGCAACCAGCTACCGTCGTCCGGCCTTGTCGACTCGACTCCGAGGCGTCCCAATCAGTCCCCGAAACAGTTCCGAAACCAATCCGGACAGCCTCCGTTTACATTCGAACAACCCCGAAAGATAAGTTCTCTTTACCAAAACATGTTCTTTCGTGTTTTCAATTAATCACAGCGGTTGTTCGATTATTGGTGTTAAAAAAGGATTGAATTATTGCAAGCAAGGGGTGGTTAAATTGTTGATTGCTCGATTGTGTTATTGATTTAGTTCTTTGTGTATTGATTTAGTTCTTTGTGTGGGAGATTGATGTATGATGCTATGTTGGGAGCAAAAGCATATGTTCATGATTGAAATTGAGCAGTGGAGGTTTATACCTTCTGTCGAACTTTGAATTTGGGGTGCAAAAGGAGTACTTCCTTGGACTTGGCAGTTTCGTTCCTCTCACATATTGTTGCACATGTTTGAAACTCTTCCACAACTACTGCTCCTTGAATTTTTTTGGCTCCTAGGCTCCAACTCCCTCTCACTCTCAACTCACTATCATTCTAATTGGTATGTGGTGGTGAAAGAGGGTGAGGCCGAGGGTCATCTTATACTTGAATTGCATAACAGAAAGCCTGCAAAGGCTGGTATATTTGGGCAGAAAAAGAGTCCTTGGTTGGTTATATGTTGGCTGTTCTCTCTGTAGCAATGCTGGGATGTACTCTGCATTAATTGGAATTGTAACCTCTTTTGTTGTTTTTGTTGTCATATTGCAGAGTATCTCAGCCCCCTGTCTCTCACTGCAAGTCACTGTATTTTGTCTGACTTTTTGCAGGTACAATCGTGAATGGAGGCCATTGAACTTAGGTGAAAGGCCTCTGCAGCTGCTGGGAGTGAAGAGGCCGGCTGGACTGCCTCACAGTCACAGCAGCCTTCGGTGGTACCGGCTGAGAGGGCAAGCTGCTGCAGGTCCTTGCTGCCTTCATTCCTACTCATTTAGGTAAGGTTTTGGTCTCCACTAAGTAAAGAAATGATGCCCCTTTCCTTGTTCATTTCGCTGGCCAAAGACCTGATGAGTGTCTCAACGGTTTTTCTCATGTTGGTTTCGTTGGCGTTTGGCAGGTAATAGGGCTGGCTACATATGGTCATCACACTAATGTCCCAGCCCATCGAGCCATCTGAAGTTGGGCCGAAACGGCCTGAAGATAATGGCCGATGAAGTTTTCTAAAGATCTTGGATTGAAAAGAGTAGTTCGACTTGTAGTCTTCCCTTTTCTTTTCGACATGTATGCAAATATCTGTAATAGTTAGTGTGTATTTTGTTTCCTTCATTTTCATCGTCAATTATTTAAAATCTGACTTAGTTTGAAATTTCTACATTGCACTTCGTTTACTTAAGAAGTAAACGGATACATTTTCGCTTCATTCGATCCTTATCTTCTTTCTTTAAATTTCTAGATTTGTACCCCAAATACATCGCGTTTCAAAAAAATGGGTTTGAGAAACGTATACTCATTGTACATTAATTAATTGAAAAGATGAAATTGTTCCATGTTTCCAACTTTATTTCATAAGTCTCGGAAATATAGTTCGTGGCCATTACAAATACTCAAGTCATTTTTCTTTTCGATCTCTCTCTTAATATAGAAAAAAGTTGTACCTAGGGGTGGGTCGATACGAGATATCGTATCGAAAACGTTGTATCGTATATCGTATCGAAAATATCGATATGAAAGAATTTCATATCGTTATCGTATCGAAAGTTTCGATATATACTTTCGATATGGATAATATCAATATCGTTATTGTATCGATATATCGTACCGAAATTCGATATATCGATATATCGAATTTCGGTACGATATATCGAAATATCGATATCGTATCGAATACCTGTATATCGAAAATTATAATTTCAAATATGTTTCGATATATACGATATATTCGATATAAAACGATATATCGAAAATATCGATATATATCGTATATTTGATATAAAACGATATATCGCGATATAAGGAAATTCATATCGTTATCGTATCGAAAACTTACGATACAGTATCGTTTTGTATCGAAAATTACGATATATCGAAAATCCGATAATTTTCGATATTTTTCAATACGATACGAGCGATATATCATTTTTTCGATATTTTTCCCCAGCCCTAGTTTATAATTTGCAACTTGTAGAAAAATTGGAATATATGCCTCGCACATCTTTGAAAAAATGGGAATATATGAGCCCCGTATTTCATATGGAAATTTTGAATGGAATAAACCCATGAAAGGGATTGGTAAACTGAGTTCTGATTAATCTGATGATTCCGGTGAAAGTGGATTAGGAACACCTATGATTAAAAAAAACCTATGGTCAAACAAAAAAAAGTGAATTCTGATGGATTGATTAGTCTCGAAAAAGTTGTATCATGGTTTGTCTTTATCGGTATACTAGCTAGATATGTCTTATTTCCAATTTTTAATATCTCTAATCTACCCGGTATGAATTTGTACACGCAACTAGAAATTTCAGTATTTAACGACAAAATAAATGAAAAGATGACTGTATTTATTGATATTCATAGCGCTATTTCCTAAGAAAATTGTGTCAAAATCTCAATTTTCCAATCTCATATTACGAGATACTTATTGATTATAGGCTATAGCTATATAGAGATTTGGCTGAGCATCATGGTATTCATTTGAATAAATAGTTCCAATTTATCTTAGAGAAAAGATAAATTAACAAAAAGTGTATATACAATATACCCTTTAATTTAGTTCTATTTTTAGGATATAATTTTATGTCTAATTTACCCTTATTTAATATTGAATATTTTTACTCTATTAGTTTACGAAAACCGCATTGATTTAGATTATGAATTATTTATGGTAATACTAATTAACACACTACATAATTAAAGTACGATATAATTTAATAAAATAACATAAGTATATTTTTTAAAAGAAAATTATGTTTGATCATTTTATACTTTAGTATCCAGTTTTTTTTTTGTCATTTGTATTATTTTTTCATAACTTGTTTGATCTTTTTTTGTTAATTTTTTATTTTAAATTATCATGCGAATAAGTCATCAATGATGTGACAATAAAATAATTTAATATATGAAAAAAGAAATTAAAATAATAAAGCATTTCTATATTTGATATGTGGAATGTATGAGAAAATATTATAGCCATAATGATTTAACAGTTCTTGCATTATCTTTTTATTTTTGTGCTATTTTCTTTTAATACTATTTTTCCGTAGCCTGTTTCCTTTTTCATTATATCCAAAAGCAGATATATGAATACTTTTTATTTTAATTTACTTTTAGTGATGGATATTTTTATATTAAGAAAATATTAATTATTATTTCTTTTTTAATTAACATGAAGGGTGTTTACAGTAGAAATTAAGTACATATACATGTAGTTGCATTTATATTTATAATTTTTAGAATTATTCAATCATGAAATAGTTCGATGCAAATTATTTTTTTTTACTTATTTTTTAATATTATATCAATTTTAATTACATTTCATGATTTTTTATTCTAGATGTAGAGAGTAAAATGAAATTGACTTAGTGTTAATTAAGTTGTTGAATGACGATACTCATGAATTAAGTACATATTCTAATACTATCATTTTTATAGTTTACACTTTTTACTTTAGTCATTTTATAATTTACAATTTTTCAATGCGAATGACTACCGATTAGTTGGGTGACAATAAAAAATGTATTTTTTAGTAGTACATATTGAATTCATTTAGAGCACCCACAACCGTGCTCTTGCCAACGAGCACGGTTGTAGGCCCGACCCCACATTTTCTACCTGCTCTTAGGCAAGAGCACAACACCCACAGCTGTGCTCTTCCGCAAGGACGAACACAAGGGTCCCACCATTCTATTATTCAATTTAAATAAAAACATTTCTATAATATTAAAATTCATTAAAAAAACCAAAATAATATTACAATTTACAAATAAAATAAAAAAGACATAATTAAAATCATAAAAAATAAAAATTACATAATTAAAATCTTAAAAATTAAAAATTACATAATTAAAATAATAAAAATTAAAAATTACATAATTAAAGCTAAAAATATCCCCGTGGAAGACTGTTCATCCGGCGGCACTACCCCCAATTGTTTTTGGAGGCCCAATATCATGGCCTCGTGCGATCGAAGTTGCGCGGGGGTCATAGTTGACCTATCGGCCATATTGAGTTGGGCCAAAATCCCCCACAACGAGTTGGTGGGGGGTGGAGGTGGCGCATAGGGCACAAGAACAGGAGCAAGCTCGGGAGCATCGCCAGATGGAGTCGCGGTGCGACGGTGGTTGGCCGCCGCCTTCATCCTTCCTTGCGGTCGGCGTTGGGAACCGCTCGGGCCGGCGTTGGGGCTACCCAAGTTAGCTAACCACGTCTTCGGAGCCGGCGTCGGATAGGGATACCGACTTTGATCTATTGGAGGAGTCGCTAGAGGAGGATGTTACGCCTCCCCTATACTTCGGATGCGACCACGTCTCCTGCCAAATGTTGAGGTACTTGAATGGCTTGTAGTTCATGGATTGGTAGGTGTCCATCGCGGCAGTGATGACGTCGACCTCGCTCCGGCCGCTCCCCGCCGACCGCTCTTCCTGGAGGTAATACCCTCGGAACTTTTGGATTTCTTCGTTGGCTCGGTAGATGGCGTTGCGCACCATATTCTCGTTGCGCTCGATTGTTCCCGCCGGCCGGTTTTCATTGTACCGGCGACAGGTGCGCCACCAATAGTGATCGCCGGATTGGTTCGTGCCACCTCCGGATCTTCGGAGATTGATAAGAACGCCTTGAACATATGCTCCATCTCCGCCGGAGTGTACGGTGTGCGGACACCGCGAGTAGGAGTAGTCGGAGTTTGGGATGGGGCGGTCGACCTCGCTCTAGGCTCGGGTGTCCACCCGTATAGCCCTTCGGGGGCATCTTGGTCAGGTAAGGCCGGTAGCCACCTGGAACTCCCGAACTTTGGGTTTGAGGAGGGGCCGAAAATTCCGTTTCCGGACTATGAAACGGATGTGAACCGAACCAATCGGGGTTCCAACTGTGGGAGCCAAGGGGTGATCGCTGTCGCCGGACATTGTTATGTTGTAGGAATGGAAGAAAGATTGAGAATGGAGATGAGAGAATGTAGATGAGAATGGAGATGAAAGAATGTAGATGAGAATTGTGTAGTGTGGTGTGAATTTTTTGGTGTGAAAGTGAGGGTATTTATAGATGAAAATGTATTTTTTTAGGGAACAAAATGAAAGTGGGTAGAAAACGGATATAATTTTTTTGAGAAGTGGAAAAATATATTTTTTTATTGTTAATCGGTTTTTTAATTAAAAACAGATTTTTTTTAAAAAAATATTCAAATGCAATGGCTAAGCCCGCCCACATCACCTGCTCGCTGACGCAAACGTGCTCTATGCATTGAGCAACGCGGTGCAAGCGGCGAGAGCGCAGCGCCTGATGTACATACAATGCTTATCCAAATAATGATGATGTAATAACACGGCAAATGCAAATGCAAATGCAAATGCAAATGCGTATGTGATCGTTATCTTTTTCACACTTCCCTATAAACCTCCATTCTTATATAAATACCATCAAGCACGGAAAATTGTGTACTCTTCATTTACCCATTTCTGCTGTGATTATTCATAATATATCGATGGAGAAAGCAACTGAGAGGCAGAGGATTTTGCTTCAGCATCTACGACCCTCATTCACTAATTCCTCTCTCGAAGATGTCGATTCTATTTCCGTGAGTTTCCCGTCTAAATTTTCAACCGTTTTATTGATTGGATGTGAAAATCATACTTGTATCGGATATTTGATTAATCATATACTCAAACTTCAATTTTTAGGTGAAATTCTTACTTTTAATTATATTTGCAATCCATTTCTACGAATATTTGGTGTCAAATGAGTTTAGGTGAAATTTTTAAGATTGTGGTATTTAGCTCATGATTCATCTGGGAATTGGAACAAATACAAGTTGGTTTTGGTTTCTCTCATTCTATTCTTAATCAGCTCGGATAGTGATCAAAGGAAAATTACAATTCAGATATGGTTGGAGTTAATTCTGAAATTATCAACTCCATCTCTTTAATAATTGTGACTGTTATTCACAAGGAATGATTTTGTAAGACTATATGAAATGTAAAAAATAAATATTTGAGTTTAAGAGGAATCAAGAGATTTGTTTGGGGTAATCCAGGATATGAAGCTGCTTATTATAGTTGAACGAAGCTTATTTTAAGTTGGAGAAGGGTGTAGTGAGAGAGAATGATTGTTGCAGAATCAATTATGCAAGACCTTGTCACTACTGAAAGCTGAAGCCTTTTGGGTATTATTAATGAGTGAAGTTTTATGTTCTATGCTTAGATTTACTCACTTTGTAGAACTTATACCAAATTTTGTTTTCTCAAACCTGAAGTACTGATAGTGTAACTTCTGCTTATGCATTTAATGTTTAACCTTTATGTGTGCATGCCATTTTCTCATTCTGACCATTGCAAATATGATGCAGCAATGAGCACATATGATCTTGCTAGCTGTCTGTATCTCTATTTTGCTCTTCTCTCTTTCTTTTGTTCGCTTTACACTAATGTAGGTTTTTGCTGTATTAACCAGGCATCTATATGTTCGGCTGGGGACAGTGCAGCTTATCAGAGGTCTTCTATCTTTGGTGATGATGTGGTTATAGTGGCGTAAGTGATCCAACCTCACTCATTCATTGTTACCCTTATAATATTAGGGTTACATGGTTAAATATTTGTTTAACTGATGTGCTGTTTCCTGATGGCCTTCTACTTCTTTCTGTAGTGCCCACCGGACTGCTCTATGCAAGTCGAAGAGGGGTGACTTTAAAGATACGTTTGCTGATGATTTACTTGCTCCTGTTCTGAGGGTTTATTTCTGCCTCTTCATCTAATACTATTTCTCTTTCTATTATACAATTAGGTAGAGAATTTTCAATATTTTATTTTTGCAACTGCGAATGAATGTCGCAGGCAGTGATAGAAAAAACTAATGTAAATCCAAGTGAAGTCGGGGATATTGTTGTAGGCTCAGTACTGGCACCGGGCTCCCAAAGAGCCAGTGAATGTAGGATGGCAGCTTTTTATGCCGGTTTCCCTGGTATAAAGTTGTAATTGGCGTTAGTTAATATCTCTGGTTTCACCTATATGGCTGTATCCTATTGGGTCTATTTGTGATAACAATGAAAATTCCACTTCACACGCAGAAACTGTTCCGGTTAGAACTGTGAATAGGCAGTGTTCTTCTGGCCTTCAAGCTGTTGCTGATGTTGCTGCAGCTATCAGAGCTGGGTTTTACGATATAGGTATACAGTATATATATATTGTTTGCCTAAAAACATCGTAATTCTGCTCTTGTCAATTTCTAAATTCTGCTTATTTTCAATCAGGGATTGGTGCTGGAATAGAATCAATGACTGCTAATCCTATGGCTTGGGAAGGATCGGTTAATCCACGGGTAAACTTGCTCATCTAGTGCATTAGTTCTTTCCATTAAGAGAGATTTCAACAGGCAATGGCTAACACTGTACACATTCCAGGTGAAAACAATGGTGCAAGCGCAGGATTGTCTTCTTCCAATGGGTATTACTTCAGAAAATGTTGCACACCGTTTTGGCGTGACAAGGAAGGAGCAAGATCAGGCTGCAGTAAGTTGAATATATGCATACACTTGACATTTCATTGTGTACACACTCTGTGCACATTATTGATTTGCTGGGATGCTTTCCTTAGGTTGACTCGCATAGAAAAGCAGCTGCTGCCACCGCCTCAGGAAAGTTCAAAGATGAGATCATTCCTGTAAAAACTAAGGTAATAAGCTTCATTCTAGTTTACCACTTCTTTCTTTCTCCTTTTGTTGTTGTATCATGCTGGGGGATCTGAACTTGAACTTGCGTATCTTTTTGTAAATAAAAAAGATTGTGGACCCAAAATCTGGAGATGAGAAAGAAGTCACAATATCTGTTGATGATGGTATACGACCAAACTCCTCTGTGGCAGACTTGGGCAAGCTGAAGCCTGTTTTCAAGAAAGATGGCACAACAACAGCCGGTAAATGTTATTGCTGCTGAGTGCTGTAAAGCAGATATTTCTACTGGGCTAATTTTGATCTTGATGCTTCAGGGAACTCGAGCCAAGTGAGTGATGGTGCTGGAGCCGTACTTCTCATGAAGAGAAGTGTTGCCATGCAGAAGGGGCTTCCCATCCTTGGAGTATTTAGGTTTGTGCAATGAATCATAGAAAGTAATTGTAGCTGGAACCCGTGTTTTGATTCATTGTTCTATCCTCAAATACACGATTTTGTTCTGCCAATTTTAGCAAGTTCCCGAGTAATTTATATCTAGAGAAGCATGAACCTGCAAAATGTACCAAACCACGTCTTCTGTGCTCATACATTCTTGTTTTATTAGTCTGTTGATCCTATATCTTCGAAACAGTGCATGCATATTCTATTTTAAGTAGATTCTTCATGTTGCTTGGAAATGGAAACTCTTAATGTACCGTTGTTTTGTGCTGAGCTATGAGATGGATGGGGTTTTAATGCACTAGTAAAAAAGTGCCTTGAGGCTGTCTGAGTGACTAATCTTCTCTAATTCTTGTTGTATGTGGTGTAGGACCTTTGTTGCTGTTGGTGTAGACCCTGCTATCATGGGTGTTGGCCCTGCAGTCGCAATTCCTGCTGCTGTCAAATCTGCTGGTCTTGAACTTGAGGACATAGACCTTTTCGAGATAAATGAGGTGAAGTTATTGAAAAGCAAATGGGTTAAATGTTTATATTGTTGCGCGGTATTTGATTCTTGTAGTTATTCTTCAGGCGTTTGCTTCCCAATTTTTGTACTGCCGCAATAAGCTCGGACTTGACCCTGAGAAGATTAATGTGAACGGAGGTGCGATGGCTATTGGACATCCCCTGGGCGCAACAGGTGTTTATTTATTTGTTACGATGTAGTTTATGTAACTTACAGTTTGTTACCGGTAACTAGCATGATGGTAAAAGTATTGAATCTGAACAACATATAAGCACAGGGATTTGTATCTTATATCTATCGTTGCATGCTTATTGAGTGCAGGAGCTCGATGTGTAGCTACCTTGTTGCATGAGATGAAGCGCCGAGGCAAAGATTGCCGCTATGGTGTGGTGTCGATGTGCATAGGTCTGTCTCTGTGTCTGTGTGTGTGTGTGTTTGATTGTATGTAGTTTTCTCAAGATATTGCTGTGTGAATCGCAATTACAGGCACAGGGATGGGAGCTGCTGCTGTTTTCGAACGAGGGGACTCATGTGACGAGCTTTGCAATACTCGAAAAGTCGAATCTCAGAATTTTCTGTCCAAGGATGCTAAATGAGCAGTCGAAGTTTCGGCATTGTGATGATAATATATGCTATAAAAAGAAACAACTGCTGGGATGGTAATAATGTAGAACTGGACATCGAGGGCTCTGGCCCTTCACCACATTATTATCCTTAAATGATTTTACACTACAGGCTATGGTTAAATTGTGATGATTTTACAGATGGTTAATCGTATTGATAAACTTTTTCCTCTCGAGTAATCGTTTTCTTATGGAAAAATAAGAAATTTAGGGACAATGCTTCTTGCCGAGACCAGTTGCGAGTGGGCTGGCTCGGGGAGTTGCTTGTGGGGGCAATTGGCTAGCGAGCCACGCACACCCCTTACCCCCACATGGCTTGTTGCAGTGTGTGCGTGGCTAGTCCACAAATGGGTGTCGTTTTATGACAGTTGAAAATTATTAAAAAAAGGACTAAAGTCTAAATTGGTTTTTTATATTTGTCTTCAAAAAAATTTAGTTTAGTCTGGTATCTTTTGGTCTCAAATAATATGTTTTAGTCTAAAGTTAATAATTTCGTTAAAAGTATATGTTTTAGTCTAAAGTTATTAAGTTTGTTACCTTTTGATCTCAAATAATATGTTTTAGTCTAATGTTAATAATTTCTTTAAAAGTATATGTTTTAGTTTAAAGTTATTAAGTTTGTTATCTTTTGGTCTCAAATAATATTTTTTTGTTTAAAGTTATTAAGTTTGTTACCTTTTGGTCTCAAATAATATGTTTTAGTCTAAAGTTAATAATTTCGTTAAAAGTATATATTTTAGTCTAAAGTTAATAATTCCGTTAAAACTTTAACAGTCAAACATATTTTGATCAAATTTATGACTTAACTTTGAATCTAAATAACCCGATTTATCTTATTATTTCCTCCGTCCATGATTAAAAATTGTTTGCGTTATAAAAAATTGACCTAATATAATTTGGTCAATTAGCCCATTAATCTAATTTTATTAATTTTTTCAAGGTCTCATTTAGTTAATGTATTAATGGATTTAATTGACTTTTAGTTAAATAAAATTTCACCATAGACGATAAAATCTTATTAAATCAGTAGTAATTAAAAAATATTGATAACTAAGACCGTACGGACTACGGAGTACTACCTAAGAGGCTAAGATTATAAATTTTCGATCATAAGTGTCGTAGAATTATTGTAAAATTCGAAAATTTAGATATATTGTATAAATATAATCTGAAAAAATATACTTCATTCATCCCATAAAAATAAACATTATTTTCATTATTAATTTTGATAAAATTTTTCTCTCTAACGAGCTCGATCCCATTAACAATACTTCAATCAATTTTTTTTATATATATATCTCTCTCTCATATTATACTCCCCCCGTCTCACAATAGGCGTCACTCTTATTGTGGGCACAGGTTTTAAGAATTGTAGAAAAAAGTGAGTTGGAAAAGTTAGTAGAATATGCGATCCACTTTTTTATATTGGTTTTATAATAAAATTTGAGTGAAATGAGTTAGTGGAATGTGTGGGCCATTTATGGTAAAAATGAAATGTGACTCTTATTGTAGTATGAACCAAAATGACAAAGTTTGACTCTTGTTATGGGCGGAGAGAGTATAAATTATGCACTAAAACTTAAATAATCCGAAAAATATCTATATTTATGGTATAGAGTAGTAAATAAATGAAGTTTTTTTTAGATGAATTCAGCGTATAGTTGAAGTAGAATTGTTGTATAATAGTATTTATTGGAAAACATGTTGGATATGATGTAAATTGTTGAAGATGAGATTTAAGAAGTTCAGTGAGTTAAATAAAAAACATTATAGAATAAATAAAAATGATTTAAGGAATTTTAAATAGAATCGTACACCTTCAAGGCCTCGGGGGGCAAAATAGTCATTAGAAGAACTTTGGAGTATATGTTTTTTCTTTGTCCATATCTTTAAAACTTGATTTTTCCTATTTAAGAGATCTTAAATATGCAAACCTCATTTTTATGGACTAATTCTGAAGTTCACTCATGTAAAATTGTTAGGGTTTAAAAAGAATTGACTCAACCATCTCAGATTGGATGGAAGGTCAATATTATCTTCTACGGCGATACAAGATTCTTTTGACATGAATTAAATTAAGGGTTGTGATTTAGTTACTCAATGTGCAACAACAAAGGCTCATTCCAACCTCTATAGATCCCTAACTTAGCCCAACAACATAACTCTATAAGTAGGACGAATGAGAACACAAATACCATAGCCTCCACAAGAGTGAATTTTGGCCCTCGCTTTACATAATTGAGATCGAAATTCTCCTAAACGTCCTTGTGTTCATATTCCGTTCTTCTCCTTGAATATTAGTCCTTAATTTTTGATAAAATTCATCCACAACAAGGTTAGATCTAAAGTTTCGGAAATAGGCTAGAAAGTTCGTAGTTGAGTAATCAGACACGACACATGGAGAAGTTGTTAGTCAGTTCAATTCTTTATTATGTGAATTAAAAATGCTCAACCAATGTGTTCTTTATGTATACCAAGCGCGAATTGAATTGGTCCGCACAATCATCTACATAAATTTTGTTGTGAATTTATCTAAATTGAAAATGCAAAGCTTATAAAAGTTATGTATGCATACTATTGAAAAGTTGAACGTGCCCCTAATTTAGTTTGGTCAATTAGCCAATTAATCTAATTAAGTGTATTTGGTCAATGAGATAAATTAATCAATTTATTTTAATGAATTGTTTCAAGGTGTCATTTAATTAGTGGATTAATGGATTTAATTGTCTTTTAGTTAAATAAGGAGCCTACAAATTAACACTTAGAATAGATGAAGCGTTTAGAAGGAGGAGGCGTCGACACGCCGCGTGAAGAAGAGATAGAGGAGAGAGACTGTCATTTTTTAAACCTAATTAACTATATTAAATAGAAATAGGTCGATTTATTATAAAACTTAATTTAATTAGTAGACTTTAATGTACTATTATTTGTAATTTTATTTGGCTCAATTGTTTAATGCTAAGAAATTGCTGTGGTGATTCTAACCGTCTAAAGGTTTTAAGTTTCCATAATATTTTATATTGATTTAGGTTTTGAGTTTGCATTTATGATAAACCAGTCTAGTTTTGAATTTAATTGGCTTATCTAAATCTAAACAAGTAAGCTATTTTAGAAAAATCGGGAGCTAGAAGTTATATAAGGTGATATTACTTGTATTAAGGATAAACTTGTATCGACGGATAACTGCGAGAGATCGCGGAGAAGATATTGGTTCGTTCGAGGGAGAGGTTCCCGTTGAGAAGCCAACAATCATTCACTAGGGATTTTTGGAATGGTAAACTTGCACAAAAAGTAAATAGGTAAATGTAAAAGATAGAAAATATGATAATTCTGATTATTGATTGATGGAATAGAATAACAATGTCTCATATTTATAATAGAAGTATTCTAACTTAATCAACAAGAAAATAACCCTAACTTATCCGACAAAAAATAAGAAAGATATACTAAATCAATAATATATTAAATAATAGATATATAAGACCATCCACAACGGGTCTCGCCGGCGTCTCGCGTCTCGTCTCAGCGAGACGAGACCCCGGCGAGACGCGTTGCAGCCTCCATCTCGTCCCGTCTCGTCGCGCGTCTCGTCGCGCGTCTCGCCTCGGCGAGCCACGAGACGAGCTGTCTCGCCACGCGCCTAGGCGACGTGGCGCAGCCCGGCGTCGTGCGTGACGCCCACTCGCCGGCCCGCGAGTGGGCGTCGTCACGTGCTGACGCAATAAATATTTTTTTTTTAAAAAAATTCGAATTTAAATAAATAAAAAAATTTGTAACGGTATTATTACCGTTTTTTTGTTTTTTTTTTATATTTTTTTGTTTTTTATTAAATTTTTTACTCTATAAATACTCCTAAACCCATCCTCATTTACACACAACTACACATCTATTCTTCCTATCATCTAAATTTTCTCTCAAATTTTCGCTGAAATTTTCATAACCCAACTCAAGATGTCCCGCTTCTCGCACTCCCAATTCGCGGCCTGGTGGAACGGAATTGTGCATATGGCAGCACAACTTGGCCTTCCGACTCCCCCTCAACCTCGACCGCCTCCGGAGGATGATTAGCCCTTCCGATTAGTTTTTTTTTTTATTTTGTGTGTTTTTTTATTTTGTGTTTTTTTTAATTTTTTTTTTGTGTGTTTTTTTTATTTTGTGTGTTTTTTTTTGTTTTAATTTTAATAAAGTGTGTTTGTTTAAATTGAATTGGGTTTTAAAAAAAAATTATAAATTAAATTGAATGAATAGTAATTAAGAGACGGTATAGAGACGGTTAAGAGACGGAGCGTTGCAGGTTCCGTCTCTTAGTTAAGAGATGGAGGAAAAAAGGACAGTGGGGCCCTCAAATAGTGCTCAAATAGTAGTTAAGAGACGGTTTAAGAGACGGTATAGAGACAGCGTTGTGGATGGCCTAAGGATATCGATATCACTAACATGGTCGACATAAACAAGATCTAGTAGAAGCTAGCTATTAAGCTAGACTGATCTGGAATAGCAATTTAGAGCCAAAACACGTCAGTGGTTTATTTGATCACTGCCTATAGATAGGCATGATGTATTTTGATCGAGACCAAAGCGGTGATCACTCACCACCGATATTATATGTATCTATAAATAGACACACTGTGTTTGGCACAACTAGTGTACAAGTGAGAGAAAAATACTTACTGTAAGCCGTAAGGTATGTTCTTCAAGTTTTATGGTGCTATTTTGTGTTGGATCATTTCGTACAGTATTTTTGAGTTTAATAAAATTATTTCGTACTGTATCGATTCTTTGTACATCGATATCTAATTATCACTCACTACTTCTTCTCTCTCGGTCGCAAGTATCACTATTCCGAATATTCAAATGGTGAACGTGGAGGAGAACCGTCGTGCTCAACGAGCCAATGGTCCGGCCATGGTGTTGGCTATCGGCACCGCCATGCCGTTGAACTGCGTCGAACAGAGCACGTTTCCTGACTACTTCTTCCGTGTCACAAACAGCGAACATAAGGCCCATCTCAAGCAAAAGTTTAAGAGCATTTGTAAGATTTCCTATTTCATGCATGCACGTATTGGCTACCTAGTGAGAATTACACTCCCCCACTACTTGTCACTAGTTTCCTTTTTAGTCCGTACTACTTTTCGTAGTGGACCACACATTTTACCAATTCATTCACACTCACATTTTATTAATAAAACTAATACTCCTTCCGTTTCTTCATAGTTGCGGCAAAACTTTTCGACACAGAGTTTAAGAAATAAATGTTGAATGTGTTAATTAAATAAATAAAAAAGTAAGAGAGGGAAAAAAGTAGAGAGAATAAAGTAAAAAGTGAATAAAGTAGAGAGAATAAAGTAAGAGAGAGAAAAGTAAGAAAGAAAAAAAATTTACTATATAGGGAAATGACTCAACTATGAGAGAACTTTCCAAAATAAAAAAAAATGACTAAACTATGGAGAAACGGAGAGAGTATTATAAAAATAAGACTCAAATTCTACTAACTTTTTTTATTACAATTTCTTAAAACTCTGTCAGGTCAGCTTGTGTCAAGTATTGATTTTGTGTGCAGGCGAGAATTCGAAGATCAAGAAACGGTACATGCACTTGACGGAAGATCTCCTGAACCGAAACCCGAACATCGCCGCCTACGCCGCGCCGTCTCTTGACGCGCGGCAGGACATGGTGGTGGCAGAGGTCCCAAGGCTGGGCAAAGAGGCGGCCGAGAAGGCCATCAAGGAATGGGGGCAGCCGAAATCCAGCATCACCCACCTCATCTTCTGCACCACCAGCGGGGTCCACATGCCCGGCGCCGACTACCACCTCACCACGCTCCTCGGCCTCCGCCCCTCCGTCAACCGCCTCATGCTCTACCAGCAGGGCTGCCACGGCGGCGGCACCGCCCTCCGCATTGCCAAGGACCTCGCCGAGAACAACGCCGGCGCCAGGGTCCTTGCCGTCTGCTCCGAGATCACCGCCATCTCCTTCCGCGGGCCCACCGACGCCCACTTAGACAACCTCATCGGCCAGGCTCTGTTCGGGGACGCCGCCGCCGCCGTCATCGTGGGCTCCGACCCGGTGTCCGGGGCGGAGCAGCCGCTCTTCGAGATCTTCTCAGCGGCGCAGGCAATCGTCCCCGGCAGCGAAGGCGGGATCGAGGGGCGCCTGCGTGAATCTGGGCTGATGATCCATCTCCTGAGAGATGTACCGGGCCTTATCTCGGCCCATATGGAGGAGAGCCTGAAGAGGGCGTTTGGGCCGCTGGGGATTTCGGATTGGAACTCATTGTTCTGGATTGCGCATCCAGGTGGGCCTGCGATAGTGGATCAGATCGAGGCGGAGATGGGCCTGAAGCCCGAGAAGCTGCGGCTGTCACGGCACGTGCTGAGCGAGTATGGGAATGTGTTTAGCACGACTGTGCTGATTATTTTGGATGAGATGAGGAAGTCCTCCGCTGAGGACGGGCAGACCACCACCGGCGAGGGGCACGATTGGGGTGTGCTTTTCGGGTTTGGCCCAGGCCTCACGGTGGAGACGGTTGTGCTGCGAAGCATGCCGATTCATTCACTCTGACTTCGGTTTTGTAAATTGTAATGCTCTATCTATAGCTCATGTACATGTATTTATGTTTTCATGATGTAACAATAAAGGTTGAGGATATATTCAATTAGGAACAAACTGTATTTGCTATTTTGAGATATTCCTAAAAAATAGATCATTTCTATTAAAAAAAAATCTGTCTAATAAAGTGGGTTTCATTCTCCACTAACAATAATTTAATAATTTTTTCTTTCCAGCTCTCTCTTATTTTATCCATTGTGAATTAAAATCCGTGTCATTTTAAGTGTGGTTAGAGTATGGTGACAAGTGCTAATGTGAACTAAATATAAACGAACTATCGCTAAAGTGACATTTCCTAAAATAAAAAAACAACATTCTCTTTATTGTATGTTATCTCATACTTCCTCTGTCCCAAGGAAGATAATCATTTTCTTGGGCGGCATGTGATTTTATGCATCTTTTTTTGTGTATTAAGTGGAGAGAGTAAAGTAAGAGAGAGGAAATAAAATAGAGATAAATGTGTTTCCACTTTAAGTAATGGGTAATCTTAGTTGGGACAAACTAAAAATGAAAGTATGTCATCTTCAATGGGACAGATGAAGTATTTGAAGTACCCCCTCCGTCCACCATTTATAGAACCATTTACTTTATTCCACTTTAGTATGCGGACCCCACATTCGACCAACTTTTTACACTCACAATTCAATATAAAACTAATAGTTTAAATGGGTCTCACATTCCACTTACTTTCTCCCTTTACTTTGTATACTAGTATTTTAGCCCTCCTATTATAATTTTTTGGCTCCGTCCCTCATCACGTATAGGGTATTTTTTCATTACATATACCAAATGCTGGGATTTGCAGTTTTTAATCTATTTTCTGGGATATCCTCTTATGCATAATTCCATCGTTGAACATTTGAGATTGCAACAATTATCATCCAACGAGATACTTCATGACTCAATTGATCAACCATCTAGATATAAGACTTTGAAACTCCTCCAACAAGTTAAGACACTTAAAAAAATTAGGTGTAATTTAGGATAAATGAAAATTTTATTTAATTAATACTATAATATACTCTAGAAATATAACAGTTAGCATAACCACGTCTCCTACTTTCCTATAAAAGAAAATGATAAACTTTCTAAACAAATCATAAATTTAAAATTGAATTGAAGGGAATTAAATCACCGACGGTGCAAGTGGATACACATCATACACTTGGCTAGATTGTTATCATCCAATGAGATATTTCATGACTCAATTGATCAACCATCTAGATATCAGACTTTGAAACTCCTCCAAAAAGTTAAGACACTTAAAAAATTAAGTGTAATTTAGGATAAATGAAAAATTTATTTAATTAATACACATCATACACTTGGCTAGATTATGTTAAGTGGAGAGAGTAAAGTAAGAGAAAGGAAATAAAATAGAGATAAATGTGTTTCCACTTAAGTAATGGGTCATCTTAGTTGGGACAAATTGAAAAGGAAAGTAAGTCATCTTCAATGGGACATATGAAGTATTTGAAGTACTCCCTCCGTCCACCATTTAAAGAACCATTTTGTTATTTTAGTTTGTCCACCATTTATAGAACCATTTGTTTTATTCCACTTTTAGTATGCGGACCCCACATCCAACCTACTTTTTACACTTGCGCCGTCGGTGATTTAATTCCCTTCAAACCTGAACACGACCTGCACACAACACGAACTCGCGAACAATATGATATTAAATGAATTGATCTACGACACAATAGCAACATGATAACGACTTAAACATGTTTTACACGATTATATTACACCATTTAAAGACTTAAATTCAAGTATATTTTTTTTAGAAACCTAAAACATAAATATAACTCGAATGATAAACACACGAACCGAATAATGTTTAATCTAGAGGTGATAAATCGTGGGGGTTGGATCGTTATCGGGTCAACATGATAACAACCCATCCCAATAAGTCCTAACTCGAATTCGACCTGTTACAGAAACTGTTTACCCGAATACGAATCCGATCTTGTACCTTCAAACTTTAACACGCCCCGCACCCTAAACCACACCCGTTAACTACACGCTATAATATGGGTTG
Organism: Salvia splendens; assembly: GCF_004379255.2. Taxonomy (NCBI): domain Eukaryota; kingdom Viridiplantae; phylum Streptophyta; class Magnoliopsida; order Lamiales; family Lamiaceae; genus Salvia; species Salvia splendens. The sequence goes on along the minus strand of NC_056034.1, from coordinate 39,775,981 downwards.
AAACGACACCCAATAAGGATGAACTCAAGCCGAAAATTATCAGGTCAAACCAATAAAGAAATGAACCCAATAAGGATTAAATCAAGTCTATTAATTTCATACAGATTCGTGTTGTGTCAATAATTGTCAACCTTGACTTGATCCACATATATTACTTCTGCGTGTTCGTATTCTATTTTTTTATCGTATAAAAAAAGATGATGTCCTCTGCCAATATTTTAATTAGTTAACAGATATTTTCAAACGTTGTGAAATTCTCGTTCGCCTTATAGATTTGACACATTACATGCTTAATCCCAGATACAATCATCCAAATCGTACAACCCCTAAGTATACAATACAACCAAAAGATAAACTCCTAGTTACAAGTCTTCGTCTAGTCGCAAGGCTTAATATATGTTTATTTAAGTATACAATACAACCAAAAGATAAACTCCTAGTTACAAGTCTTCGTCTAGTCGCAAGGGTTAATATATGTTTATTGAATTTCTAATATACTATATGTTGTTGATATGACGTTGTACTGATGGAATTGTATGGTTGTGTTGATTGTATTATACGACTGTACTAATTGAATTGTGTGGTTGTCCTGAGTCATCCTGCGCATACTAATTTTACAGGATTTCGTATGGATGAATATAGATATAAAATACGGATGAATATAAGATTTAATATAGATCCATATACTAATTCAGCTGGATCAGTATACAAATCTAGTTGGACTAGTAGTATACAAATCTAGTTGGACAAGATTTAAGAGATAGAATTAAATTTTGTGTTTAATAATACAATACCCTATGCATCTGCTTCAAGATGTGAAATGTCTTTTAATCTCCACCATCCACGTCCTAAATCTAACTACTCAAGTACAGAGTGAGGCCATCCACTACGCTGTCTCTATACCGTCCCTTAACTACTATTTGACCACTATTTGAGGGCCTCACTGTCCTTTTTTCCTCCATCCCTTAACTAAGGGACGGAACCTGCAACGCTCCATCCCTTAATCGTCCCTTATTCTGTCCCTTAATTACTATTCATTCAATTTCATTTTGTATTTTTTTTCCAACCCAATTCAATTTAAACAAATACAATTCATTAAAATTAAAACAACATTACAACTTAAACTTTAAAAAAAGAAAAAAAGACATAATTAAAATTCTAAAAAAATAAAAATGACATAATTTAATTTTCTCTGCCAAAGTTTTCCCAAATGTGCTCAATTAGATCCTCTTGGAGTTGGGTGTGGGCGCTATAGTCGCGTGTCCTTGCCCGAATAGCCAACCGTTCTTGTATAGACGGATGCGCTCCACTCCGCGGCGGACTACTTGCGGTTGAGCTTCCGGGGGATTCAGGGTCAAACCAATTTCCCGCATCGGGTCCTTCGTCTCGGACAATCATGTTGTGCAAGATTATGCACGTATTGGAGTGGCGCGACTTACTCCACTTCCGATTGATGTACTTCCGGGAGCGTCGTGGGGGTGGCGCGGCTTCCTCCGCCTCTCGTCGTCGATCTTCTTCAAGTGATTGTTCCATTAATTGACGCATTTGCTCAAAAGGATCCATTTGTTTGAGTTGATTTAAGATGAAAATTGGAGTGATAGAGAGGATTTGAGAGGAATAGATGTGTGTTTGTGTTTGAAATGAGTATGAAATAGGATTATTTATAGAGTAAAAAAAATTAAAAAAAGGAAAATAAAAAATTAACGGTAATATTACCGTTTGAAAATTAATTCTTTTTTATTAAAATTGGGCCTGCGAGTGAGCGTCACGCATGCATCGGGGGCGCGACACGTCTCCCGGGCGCGTGACGGGCCGGCGCGTCCCTTGGCTCGCGGATACGGGCTACGGGACGGGCTGGGGACGGGCTACGGGACGGGACGAACGTTGCAACGCGTCCCGCGGCGGAACCGTCCTTCCGGGACAGAACGCGAGCCGCGCGCGGGATGCGTAGCGGATGCTCTGATATTTTGAGCAAATTATAATTGAGTAACACTTCATTTTCAAGGGTGGGTCACAACCTACATTAGACATAACTCATGATGGTACCAATATGTTTTGCGTTTCGGCCAAAATATCTAATGATTTATTAAATTATATTGATGTGAAGTGTGAACATAACAATTAAAATTGCTATCCTATAAAAAAATTTTATCCAGTTTTAGATAAAATTAACTTCAAGAGCTCTAACAGACTAAATTAATGTACCATGGGCTGATTCAAGTTAGAAAAAGAAAATCATGTTTCATATGGTTATAATATAAGCTCATCCCTTAATTAACGTTCCATCATTTCATATTCTATATTTGTAATTTTAGTTATACTAGTAGTAAATTACATGCCAAAATTTGGAGTCATTTTAACTAATAAATATACATAAATTGTACAACTCCATCCATCCGTCTCCAAAAAGTATAAAAAATTTATTTGGCTTGGGTTTTAATGTATAATTTATAAAATAAGAGAGATTGATAAATGATAGTATAAGTAGTGTTAGTGGACAATGAGTCCCATATCGTTAAGACTATAGTGTAGTGTAATGGTATAAGTTGTAAATAAAATGACATATGTTGTTTAACTATTCTAAAATTAGAAAGTTCATAGTACTTTTCAGGGATGACGGAAGTATATAATTTAACTTTTAGAGATTACTAAAAAAATTGACTTATAAATATTACTCCATCCGTCCACGATTAATTGATATCAATTTCCTTCTTAATCCGTTGACAATTAAATACACCTTTACTTTTCACTACTTTTGGCCAAAATGAATTTCACATTCCACTAACTTAATTCACTTATATTTTATTATATGGAGTAATTAGTAAGTCCTATATTCCAGTAACTTTCTCAACCCACTTTTTACTATGTTTCTTAAATCCCTAGCCAAATCAAACAGACTTAATTAATCGTGGATTGATGGAGTAATTAGTTTAAAATATATGTACATGCTAATTATTCAGCAATAATTTAGAAAAATATTAAAATTTTAAATAAAATATAGTATACAGATTTTTAAAAAATTATTATATATATATAATTATTTTGAATCGACTCGAAATCATGTAAAAATTCATACTATTCTTTAAAGTTGCTAAAGAATAATATATTAATAACAAAATTAATTTATATTTTAATTTAATTAAATTTAAAATTTGGATGCATTATATATATGTACTCCTGTTTAAGAACTTTAAAAAGTACGAAATGAATAGCTAAATTTTCCTGAAACTTCTCAAAATGGCGCAAACTTGAATAACTACAAGAAAAGTGGCCTGCATTTTCATGAAAAATTATAAAATGACACGAACTTTAATAAATATAAAAAAAATTCGAACATGTTCGAAAAACATAAACTCTTCCAAACATATGGAGTGTGTCAGCGAAAAAAAAAATCATCAAATTAATATAATTATATTGCTCACAAATGGATATCCATACTTAAAATGTTCAAGCAAATCTTACGTGAAGTACAGGCTATTTGGATTAATTTAATAATTTTTATGAAAAGCAAACTACTAGTCCTTGTCATTGACAAATGACTTCTCAATCATGGGACCATTAGCTTCTACATTGGACCATAAACTACAATATCTAACCATCAAGAAAGCATTCACTGTCGAAAATATATTGATATAGATAGTTAGTACAGTAGTATTTGTTTATGAACACCCACGACAGTAGTATTTGCTTACGAGAGCATCCACTATGCTATTCCCCACCGTTCCTTAACCGTTCCTTAAATTACTATTTGCGGTCCCCACTATACTTTTTAACTCCATTCTTAATTAAGGAACGGAACCTGCAACACTCCGTTCCTTATCCGTTTCTTAACCGTTCCTTAAATTATTATTCATTCAATTTCATTTTTTATTTTTATTTCTAACCCAATTCAATTAAAACAAACACACTTCATTAAAAAACACACAATATAAAAAAATTACAACTTAAAATTCTAAAAAATAAAAAACACACAATTAAAATCCTAAAAAATTAAATGTTGCATAATTTAAAATACAAATTTAAAGAAAATAAAAAAACTACTCCGCCGGCGAATCATCCCCCGAAGGAGGTCGAGGTGGAGGGGGAGTCGGAAGGCCAAGTTGTGCTGTCATATGCACAATTCCGTTCCACCAGGCCGCGTATTGGGAGGGCGAGAAACGGGAAGTGTCCGTCATTGTGGCGGTCATGTACACCGCCATAAGGGTGTTCGAACCTCCCCCCGAGCCCGCCTGGCTTGATTCGCCACGGCCTTCGCCGCCTTCATCCCTTGCGGCCGACGGCGCGCACGACTGGATCCCCCGTCATTGCCGGCCGTACCAGCAAACTCCTGCGGTGCACCCTCTTGTCCGCCGCTGCCCTCACCGGTGTCACCAGACGATTATTGGCCACTCGTCGTGTGTTTCGTGCGCTTCGAGGTTGAGCCCGAGCTGGAGCGGACACCGCCGGCCCACCGTTCCTCGTCCTTGACAGCCTACCAAACATCAACAAATCTGAATTGTTTGCCGATGTCCTGGTTGTAGACGCGCAAAGCCGCCCTCAGAATGTCGGCTCCCGAAGCTTCGCTTTGGTAGTGCGCCGCTTCGGTCGAGTAGATGCCGCAGAATTTTTTGACCTGTTTGTCGACTCGGCAAAAGTGAGAGCGGAGCATTGTATATGTGCGCTTCCGGGAGCCTTTCGGCTTAATCTGGTGGTGGATCTCGGTGACCTTTTCCCAGAAGCGCTTGTGGGCTTGTTGATTCCCGACGATGGGATCGTACGAGACGGTGATCCAGGCGTTGTACACCGCCATCGTTTCGTTGTTGCTGTACGGATGCCGGCCTAGATCCTCCTCTTCTTCTTCCTCCTCCTCCTCTCCGCCCTGGAGCTTCCACCGCCTCGGCCTCCTCCTCGCCCGCTTCGGCCTCCTCCCAAAGTGCGTTCAACGGGGAAATCCTCCCGAATCTGGGATAATCCCTGCGAATACCGCGGGGCAGAGGGTCGAGCGTATGCATCCACGTCGAAAGTGGGTGGTTGGTACCCACCCGGCGTCGACGAACCGGAACCACCAAGTGTGTTGTACATGGTATCCCAATCGGTAAACGTGTTGAGATCCCACCCGCCGGAGCCGCCACCGCCGGAGTTGCTGTCGCCGGACATTTTTTGATGAGATGTTAGATGAAAATTGGAAAGGAAATGAAGTTGATTTTAGGAATAATAGATGTGTAGTTGTGTGTGAAATGAGGATGAATTAGAAGTATTTATAGGGTAAAAAAAATAAAAAAAAAAGAAAAAGAATAAACGGATATAAAACGGTAATATTACCGTTTACATATTTTTAAGTTTAATTTTTTTTTATAAATTTGATTTTTTTTTAAAAAAAAAAATTATTGCGTCATAAATGACGACGCCCACGGCGAGTGGGCGTCACGCACGACGCAGGGGCGCCCCACGTCGCCGAAGCGCGTGGCGACGCAGGCGGTGCCGCGTCTCGCGACGACGGCACACGGCACGGCATGGGCACGGCCAGGGCACGGAACGCATGTACGCAACGCGTCGCGCGCCCGTTTCATTCCTCCGGCACGGAACGCCGGCGGCGTGCGTTGTGGATGCTCTGAACACCCACTCTGAAGATTCTACGTAAATCATCCACATCCGTGCTCTTGCCAACAAGCACGGATGTGGGCCCGGTCCCACTTTTACTCCCTGCTCTTAGGCAAAATCACAACACCCACCTCTGTGCTCTTCCGTAAGGACAAGCTCAAGGGTCCCACCATTATAATATTCTATTTAAATAAAAACATTTCCATAAAATTAAAATGTATTGAAAATACCCGAAATAATATTACAAATTACAAAAAAATTTAAAATTACATAATTAAAATACTAAAAATTTAAAATTACATAATTAAAATCCTAAAAATTAAAAATTACATAATTAAACACCTAAAAAATAAAAATTACCCTCGTGGATGACTATTCATCCGGCTCTACCCCCAATGTTCTTCGGAGACCCCGTATCATCGCCACATGCGATCGAAGTTGCTCGGGGGTCATATTTGACCTATCGGCCAAATTGAGTTGGGCCAAAATTCCCCACAACGAGTTGGTGGGGGGTTGAGGTGGCACATAGGGAGCGGGAGCGGGGGCAGATGGAGTCGCGGCGCGACGGCGGTTGGTCGTTGCCTTCTTCCTTCCTTGCGGCTGGCGTTGGGAACCGCTCGGGCCGGCGTCGTGGCTACCAAGTTTGCTCCGGCAAGTTGGCTAGCCACATCTTCGGAGCCGGAGTCGGATAGGGATACCGACCTCGACTGTTTGGAGGAGGAGCTAGAGGAGGATGTTACGCCTCCCCTATACTTCGGATGCGACCGCGTCTCCTGCCAAATGTTGAGGTACTTGAACGACTTGTAGTTCATGGATTGGTAGGTCGCCAAGGCGGAAATGATGATTTCAAGCTCGCTCCGGCCGCTCCCCGCCGACTGCTCTTCCTGGAGATAATACCCCTGGAACTTTTAGATTTCTTCGTTGGCTCTGTATATGGCATTGCGCACCATACTCTCGTTGCGCTCGATTGTTCCAGCCGACCGGTTTTGATTGTACCAGCGACAGATGTGCCACCAATAATGGTCACCGGATTGGTTCGTGCCAACCTCCGGATCTTCGGAGATTGACAAGAACGCTTTGAACAATTGCTCCATCTCCCCAGGAGTGTACGGGATGCGGACACCGCGAGTAGGAAGAGGAGGAGTTTGAGAGGGGCGGCTCCCTCCCGCTCTAGGCACGGATGGCTCGGGTGTCCACCCGTATTGTCCTTTTAAGGGGCATCTTGGTCGTCGACCGGGTAAGGCCGGTAGCCACCGGGAACTTGCAAACCTTGGGTTTGAGGAGGGGCCGAATATTCCGTTTCCGGACTAGGAAATAGTTGTGAACCGAACCAATCGGGGTTCCAACCGTGGAAGCCGGATGAGTGATCGCCGTGGCCGGACATTGTTTTGTTGTAAGAGTAAGAGTGAAAGAAAGATTGAGAATTGAGAATGGAAATGAGAGAATTTAGATGAGAATTGTGTAGTGTGGTGTGAATTTTTGGATGTGGAAGTGGGGGTATTTATAGATGAAAATGTGTATTTTTGGGGAAAAAATTGAAAAATAAATTAAAAGTGGGTAGAAAACGGACATAATTTTTTGGGAAGTGGGAAAATATTTTTTTATCGGATTTTTTAATTAAAATCTGATTTAAAAAAAATTAATTGCCAACGGCTATGCCGTTGGCCAATGGGAGGCTGCCACGTACGCTGCTCGCTGGCACGGACGTCGGTGCTGTGCTGCTGACACGGACGGACGAACGCTGTCCTGCTCACCGCTGCGGATGCTCTAAAGGATGCCGAAAATTGATGATAGTATAGACATATATATGAACCAGTGATCATATTATATTTCTAACAATTACAGTGTGTTTTTATAAATGAATATTTCTATTATTGTTTGCAATTATGTACTATCGGAGTACTGTACAACATACAAATCATCATGAATACATTTAATTATAATTATAATTGTGTTTTATTCATTAACTTCAATTAGTATTCTTTTGTCTTCTCATCAATACATTTTTTATATTCATTTTTCCATTTAATAGACTAAATAATATAGTAACAATAATAACAATAGTGATAATAATAGTAGTAGTAATAAATGAGGTGATTAAAAAAGCTTATTGGCTAAGCAATGCATGAGCAGTTTAATTCTAGTGTAGAGCAACTGATCTCAGGTGCTCGTATTATTTGCTTGTCCATAAAATTGTAGAAACTAAATTGATGTCGTCATTGTTTCATGTTTTTCAATGTTCCTCAATAAATGTATGTTCTGTAAAAGGAATGGCTAACATTTCATTCTGATTGTAGCTAACAAAAATATTAACTTCAGGACAAATTATATTCATGAAAATGTTATACTATTAGAATTTAGAAATCAAAGCAAGAGCAGTGACGGTATTATGATTTTAATTAAGGTTTCATAGATTCTTGAGATTAATGCATGAATAATTGGTGTAACTGTGCTAAATAGCCAAATTTTGATCTGTACGTGTTTGGCTCTTCGATATTTTATTATTTTTAAGACGATGTGGATTTAATAGTTTATTATATATCCAAAAAATTAAAACAAGTTCTTTTTGGTTATTGAACTCGTCAAGCAAATTTTAACCGAAGCAAAGCTAGGAGTATAGATTATTGAGTAGTATTCCTCATGTTTGATTTGGGTGGGAGAGGCGACACTGGTGACCGAGGAGGAGGAGGTGGTGGTGGTGAAGAGGGGCGCTCGGCTGACTGCATATTTTAAAGTTCATTCTAACAAAATAAGATCTATCACTATTAGACTTAATAGTCATTTAAATCATGAATATTGGTCAAATTTTGGTTTATCTTGAGAAGTTTAAAATTGGAATACGAAATCATGAAATTTTAATTTTTCTCAATTGTCTCAATAACATAGTACAAAATGTCATCTTTAAATGGTACTAGCATTCAAAATGTCATGTTTCATTAAAATAAGTTTTTTTATTTCTCTTTTTCTCTTTTTATTTTAATAAAAAATATAGTTATAAATTTTATCAAACTACGGTATTTTATATAAAAAAGAAACAATTAGAAAAAAAATGAAATTCCATGATTTGATGTTTCAGTTTTATACTCCCTACGTCACATAGTAGATGTCACACTTTGAGATTGGCACGGGATTTCAGGAGGTATTGTTTTGTGTGTTAAGTGGAAAGAGAAAATAATATATTTATATTAATGTGAATAGAACTTTTTGCAAAAAAGAAAATGTGACATCTTTTGTGGGATAAACTAAAAAGGAAAGTGTGACACCTATTATGAGACGGAGAAAGTACTTCATAAAACAAACTAAAATTTGACCAAAACTCACCAACACAAGCTAGCGTCAGTTGTGCAAATGTCACGTTACGACCTCTATTTCACAAATTTAAATGGTAGCACTGGTTTCTTAACTAAAACACAATCTCATTTATTTTTGAATTTTTTTTCGTCAAATTCCCCATTTATTTTTTAAGAATATTTCGGTAAATTTTTGTACATTTATTTGATTTGTCTCTCCTTTCCCATTTTATGTATTTTATCTTTCTTATATTTCTTCATTTTTTTTTCTATCTTTCATTTATTTAATTCATATACTTTTTTAATGCATAATTGATAAAGTAAAAAAATTAGTTGAAATATTGTTAGTTTAAAATGGGATCTCACCTCAATAGACTGAAAAATACTTTCCAAAATTAGAAAATAAATACTCTTGTGAAATGATCGAAATAAGAAAAAATACATACTTTTTTGGGACGGATGGAGTATATATTTTATTAATATTTTGTCCTAGTTTCCTATTCTGAATCTAGCATGCATAATGCACTTGTGACTAGGACTTGCAAGCATAATGCATTTGAGATTTGGATTTAGAGTAAATTTGAAAATTAATTTATTTTACCCTTTTTATCTATGATAAGCTTAGGTGTGTTTATAAATACCAAAATAATAATATACAAGATTTATCGTTATGAAAAAATACGGAGTATCAAATTTTTGGTACACCACGATTTTTCGATATGATATGATATTTTACTGAAAGATTTCTATATGATAAATGAGTGAAATTTCATATACCGCGGAAACCGTGTCATACCAAAATTTTGGTACATAGCTTAACTTATAATATACCATCCATATACCGATGTCAAAGTATACCGTATGAACAATATATACCGTGAATACCGAATATAGTTATACATATTAAATGTATATGTATAGTATATTAAATATTTTTATAATATTATGTAGTGGTATAATGGTATTGTAATATACTGTATCGAAATTAAGTATACTATAAAATTCTGATATACCAAAATTTGGTAAGACATACCAGAAAGGCGATACGGTATCACTTTTGGTACTAGTTTTGTCAATGCTCATATATCATTTATGAAACAAATAGAAAAATGAATTTGTTTAGAGGGTATTTTGGGTGAAAATTGCATCAAGTACCAAAAATGTGATTTATTGGTACCAAAACGATATAAAATAATGACCAGGTATCATTTATGTGCGAAAGTGAAAGATCAGATACAATTTATATAGTTCACTTTAAATGCAAAGAAAGAAAATGATACAATTAAGAGATTAAAAAATATTGAAGGTAAATAATCGTGTCATTATCTAAAAATATCTAAAAATACAAATCATGGAGTATTATTTATAGACTTTTTTGAACTATTTCTTTTTATTCCATTCCTTTAAATTATGGACTTTATAATTTAGAAAACTTGTTCTCTACAATGTAGTACTCTTTCCGTTCCATAGTAATGGATGCATTTCTTTACGACATAGAGATTAAAATGGTGTGTAATGTATTAAACAAAAAGATTATAAAGTATAAGAGAAGAGAAAGTAGAAAGAATAAAGTAAGAGAGAGAAAAGTAAGAGCGAGAAAATGTGTTAGTACTTTTTACTCCCTCCGTCCTTCTGTAGCTGAGTCGTATTCCTTTTTGAGTTGTCCCACTATAGTTGAGTCATTTCATTTTTTGGCAAAAAGTACTTTACTCTCTCTTACTTTACTATCTCAACCTTTTTCATTTCTACTTTATTCTCATTTTACTTATCTCATTCAAAACAATTTTCTTAAACAGCGTGCCGAAAACAAATGCATCTACTATAGAGGGACGGAGGGAGTACTAAAAATAAGGAAATAACTCTACTTCTCCATTCGTCCTTCAAAAGTATGAAATCTTTCCTTTTAAATCCATCCCTGAAAATGATGAATGATGGGGTACGAACCAAACCCTAATGGCAAGCCCAATAACAGTGACGGCCCATCAGCCTAGAGCCCAAGAAAGAGTATCTGTTCGGCACCAAAGAGTTCGGCACGACCAAAGAGTTCGGACTCAGCCTATAGCTCGGTAAAGTTCGGCACGACCAAAGAGTTCGGACTCAGCCTACAGCTCGGTAAAAGCCGACCAGTCAAGCTCTCCTCTCAGATCGGCAAGAGCTGATCGGTAAAGTCCAGCAGTTCGGTCTCAACATTCGACCGAACTAGGAGTTAGTGGACTCATGAAAGACCTCCACGACCTCCACTATACCCACGATCTATTTAGTGGTATGAAGCAGTTATTGAGCAGTTATTGCTCACCCACGATCTTGTTAGTGGGGCTGCAAACCACGATCCTAGTTCGATGTATAAATAGAACTTAGATCAGATAGAAAAGGGTTAAGCTCTCTAGAGATAAAATCATATAGCAAGTCTGTGTTGTAAGCTGTAATCCCAGATCAAGCAATACAATCTTGCCCTCCCTTCTTCCCGTGGACGTAGATTTACTTCAGTAAATCGAACCACGTAAATTCTGTGTGTTGTAGTCTTCATTCTCTACCAGCATTTACTAACATCAGAAATTCGCGGATCAATCACTGGCGCCGTCTGTGGGAAACAGAGAACAAAATTTGTGATAAAGCGAATTTTTGATCCATTTTTTCCACCCAAAAAATGCATACCAGATCGCAGAGTACCCGTATTCCTGCCCGTGAGAACCAGGAGGAAGCCAATCCATCCCACAGGTCTGGAAAACAGCCTAGGGATAAATCCACCACCAGTTCTCATGGCGAAGGAACAAGCCGCTCCAAAAATCGTCCCACTGAGTCTTCCCAGCAGCCCGATTTGAATGAGGCTGTCAAGCAGTTTTTGGAGGCGAAGCAGGAGGAATTCTTAACCTTCCTGCGAAAAAGCCAAAAGCAGCCGGAGACGAAAACGGCGGATTCTCCTTCTCCCTCCGCACAAGAAAGTCACTACCGCAGTAGTGTCGCATCTCCCAGGAGAAAGAATCCCCGTCCCCCACATATTCCAGTTCCTCCTCGGTACCGGAATCACAGGAGAACTCAATCTCCTCCATACCGACGAGATATCGGATTCGCCGTGTACGGAGCACTGAAGACTCCGTTCTCGGACGACATCACCCGAACTCCCCTACCACAGAACTACCGAACTCCGTCGATGACTTACGACGGGCTCGTGGACCCTCACGATTTCTTGGGGCGCTATCAATATAACATGGCGAACCAGGGTCTCAACGAGGTCCACATGTGCAAGCTGTTTCCCGAGCTGCTCATCGGGAACGCGAGAAGGTGGTTCGATAGCCTCCCCCAGGGCAGCATCAGATCTTACCGAGATCTAATGGATGCCTTCCACAGGAGGTTCTTTCAGAAAGCGGAAGCCCGAATCACCTCGGCTCAGCTGCTTTCCATTCGTCAAGGTCGCGACGAAAAAATCAGCGACTTTATGACAAGATTCCACAAGGAATGCCTGCAAGTAGACGATCTCAACGATCTGCTTGTCATCTCGGCATTCCAAAATGGAATCCTGCCCGGAGCTCTCTACAGGAAGCTCGTTGAGTGCGGTCCGCAGACAGCTCAGGAAATGTGGGACATTGCGGACCAGTACTCCCGGGCCGATGAGGCAGACCGTCGCAAACGGTCGTTAGACAGCTCATCGACCCGAGGAGACAGAAGGAAGCCCGATCATAGCGATCAGGGGCATCCTCGCCGGACTCCATTTGAAAGAATTCAAAGGGCTCCGGTGCAAGACAGATTGGGACCTCGTCTCAATCCCGAGAAGCCGCCCGCTCAGTTCGTACCGCTGAACAAGCCGAGAGCGGAAATTTTCGAACTGCACTCTGACCTATTCGAAAAGCCAAAGCGGATGACGAAATCTGCCGCGCGTCGACCACAGGATAGCTACTGCTCCTACCATCAAGACCACGGTCACGATACTGAGGAGTGCAGAAACTTGGCTGCAGGTATCGATGTTCTTGTGAAGGCAGGGACATTGAAAAAATACCGAAGCAAGCAGCCAAAGAAGAATAAAAAGCAGAGTGGTACGAACTGCGCTCCTCAGGATCCGAAAAGGCAGCCGGATCCCGAAGACGATGACGAGCCGCAATATGATGGAGTAATCCAGACTATTGACGCGCTCCCTGCCGGGAAGACCAAGTCGTCCCTAAAGTCAGAACGCAGAGGCTCCAATCGAGAGGAGCCAACGCATAAAAGGCTGAAGCAGGACGAAGTGATTACGTTCTCGGCTGCTGATCCCGTCCCGGCCATCTCTCCTCACCAAGACGCCATTGTCATCCAAGCCGGAGTGGCAAACAAACTGATCCACAGGGTGTTTGTGGATACAGGAGCGTCGGTTAGCATTCTTTTTAAAGAGTGCTTCGACAAACTAGAAGTGGACCCAGCTCGGCTCAGTCCGGCTCCGCTTCCCCTGAAGAGCTTCACCCAGGAGGACACCCGCCCTGAAGGTATTATCAGCCTTCCGATCACGGTGGGGAAAGCGCCTACTAGCTCCAGTACGATGATTGAGTTTTTCGTGGTGAAAGCTCGGTCCCCGTACAACGTCATCCTGGGAAGAGACTGGCTCAACACAGTTCGGGCCGTTTGCTCCACCTATCACCTCACCATCAAGATCCCTACTAAAGGAGGGATAGCGGTCATCCGAGGTGACCAAAAGAGAGCAAAGGAATGTCTGCAAATTGCGCTTAGAAGTGCCGAGCAGTCAGATCGGCATCACCAAGCATAGCAATCACAGCAGCCGGAGTCAGAGGCGATGACCGAAGTCATACCGGAGCCGAACTCGATGACAGTTCAGCTGTACGAAGACGATCCATCCAGAACGGTTAAGATCGGCTTCGCGGGAACGCCCCTACTTCGGGAAAAAACCATCCAGCTCCTCAAGGAGTATAAAGACGTCTTTGCATGGTCTCCGTTGGACATGACCGGAGTGCCCCCCGAGGTAATCACTCATCGGTTAAATATTGATCCTTCAGTCCGGCCGATAAAACAGAAGCAAAGACTCTTTGCGGCAGAACGAAGTCAAGTCATCCATGACGAAGTCCGTCAATTATTGAAGGCGGATGTGTTATTCGAAGTGAATTATCCTTCGTGGGTGGCCAATCCTGTCATGATCAAGAAAAAGGAAGGAGGATGGCGGATGTGCATAGATTTCACCGATCTAAATAAGCACTGTCCCAATGATTGCTATCCCCTTCCGAACATAGATAAAAAAGTAGAAGCTTTGATAGGCTTTGAAATTTTTTGTTTTCTTGATCTGTACAAAGGATACCATCAAGTTTTAATGGATGAGATTGACGCCTCAAAAACGGCCTTCATTACTGATTTCGGCATTTTCGCTTATAAAAAGATGCCATTCGGTTTAAAGAATGCCGGAGCCACTTATCAAAGGATGGTAGACAAGCTTTTTCGGCACCTGATTGGAAAGGAGGTCGAAGTGTATGTTGACGATATAGTCGTCAAAAGCAAAAGCACTTCGGAGTACGAGCACAACCTCAAGTCCACTCTCAACGTGCTCAAGGAAGCCAACCTCAAACTTAATCCCCAAAAGTGTACCTTTTTGGTAGATTCGGGAAAGTTTCTGGGTTGTTGGGTTTCAAAGGACGGACTCAAGGCAAACCCCTCAAAAGTTCAAATCGTTCAGAACATGGCAATGCCGAAGTCCATACATGACGTGCAAAGGCTAACCGGATGTCTAGCCGCCCTGAATCGATTCCTTTCCCAAGCAGCCGAAAAGCAACTGCCGTTCTTCAAGGTGTTGAAAAAGGCACCAAAGTTCGAGTGGGGAGCCGAGCAGAAAAAGGCCTTTGACGAGCTCAAAAGTTATTTAGCCGAGCTTCCTATTCTCTCTGCTCCAACCGAAGCCGAAGTAATATTCTTATACTTAGCGGCATCGGATCAAACCATCAGCGCGGTGCTTGTACGAGAAGAAGGCCTAAAGCAGCTTCCCATCTATTTTACAAGCCGAGCATTAAGAGGTCCAGAAACCAGGTATCAACCTCTGGAAAAGATTGCTCTGGCATTAGTAAATGCAGCAAGGAGACTGCGGCCATACTTCTATGCTCACAAGGTATGCGTCTTAACTGATCTGCCACTTCGGCAAGTGTTGACCAAACCAGAAGCATCAGGCAGAATCGCCAAGTGGGCTATAGAGTTGGGAGAGCACACAATTGAATATCTACCTCGGAAAGCCATCAAGGGACAAGCCTTGACAGATTTTCTTGCAGAAGCAAAGTTCGATCAAGCAATTCCTGTTATTGCCGAACAGAAGAATTCTGCCAATGCCGAACTAGCACAGCCCTTGGAATCCGAAGTAGAGCCGCCGGACTGCTGGAGCGGATTCGTAGATGGAGCTTCAAACAAGATGGGAAGTGGAGCTGGTATTTTACTTGTCGCTCCCGACGGACACGAGGTAACCTACTCACTTCGGTTCCTATTCCCCACTACTAATAATGAAGCCGAGTACGAAGCCCTCCTGGCCGGACTCCAGTTAGCGCAAAGTCTGCTCGTCAAATCTCTCAAAGTCCATTGTGATTCACAAGTCATAGTAAATCACATGTTGGGTACAAGTGAAGCTCGTGACGAGAGAATGAAGAAGTATTTGGACAAAGCGCAAAGCATCAGCCGAAGTTTCTCCTATTTTCGGATAATCCGCATTCCCAGAGCGGAAAATAGCCGAGCAGATACCTTAAGTAAGTTGGCCTCAGATCCGAACTCAAAGGCGGAAGAATTAATGCATCGAAGCATTGATGAAGCCGAGGTACATTCAGTATCCAGCTCGCCGAACTGGATGACGCCGATCTTGCAGTATCTGGATCAAGGACAATTGCCCGAGGATAAGAGAGAAGCTCGGAAGATCACATGCCGAGCACTTCGGTACGAACTTCATGAAGGAGTCCTCTTTAGAAAGTCTTACCTCCAGCCGTTATTGCGGTGCGTAGGACCAGAAGAGACGGACTACATCCTCAGAGAAGTTCATGAAGGATCGTGCGGTAGCCACATCGGAGCCAGAGCTTTAGCTAAAAAAGTTCTGAGATGGGGATATTATTGGCCAACCATGGTACAAGAGGCAGTGCAGCTCGTCAAGAAGTGTACGAAGTGCCAAATTCATGCAAATGTCCCAAGGATGCCGCAGACCGATCTATACACTATGCAAAGCCCTTGGCCTTTCATGCAATGGGGCATAGACATAGTGGGACCACTTCCTCAAGCTCCTCGGCAAATGAAATTCCTTATCGTTGCCGTGGACTACTTCACGAAGTGGGTGGAGGCTGAACCATTAGCTACGATAACGAGCTCAAAGGCATTGGACTTCGTCTGGAAGAACATAGTGTGCCGATTTGGCATACCCCCACATCCTCATCTCGGATAATGGGACTCAGTTCACCGACAAGACGTTCAAGAATTGGTGCCAAGAGCTGAACATTCAACAGCGTTTCACTTCGGTCTCCCATCCCCAAGCAAACGGACAAACGGAAGTAACGAACCGGATTCTGGTGAAAGGGTTAAAAGCTCGGTTAGAACAAGCCAAAGGACAATGGGTAGAAAATCTCCCTCAAGTCCTATGGTCCTACCGAACTACGCCCAAAACCTCCAACGGTGAAACTCCGTATAGTCTGGTGTACGGCACTGAAGCCGTAATTCCGGTGGAGATCGGCGTACCCAGTCCCCGAACTCTAAATTTCTCCTCAGAAATGAATGACGACGGACTGAGAGCAGAACTAGATCTCGCCGAAGAAAGAAGAGAATTGGCGTGCATAAAAGCAGCCAAGTATAAGGAGCAAGTAGCCCGGTATTATAACCAAAGGGTGAAAAAGCTTCAATTTCAAGTGGGAGATCTCGTCTTGAGAAACAACGAAGTAAGCCGAGCAGAAAAGCTGGGCAAACTCGAGCCCACATGGGAGGGTCCGTATCGGGTGTCAGAAGTCCTCGGCAAAGGGTCTTATAAATTGACTCACATGTCAGGAGAACAAGTACCCCGAACATGGCACGTCTCCAACCTCAAGAAGTTCCACTTGTAAGAGACAAGGTCCGGTCAGTCTGTCTTGTGTCTAGTTCGGTCATAGGGGTACATGTTTTTATTTGTTTGTTTTTTACTTGTACCTTTTACTTGTCGTTTTATAAAAAGTTTAAAGTTTTTTTTCTTTCATCTTTTTCATTTTTTCTCTATGTGTTTTGTCTCTATGTGCTTGTCGTCTCTTACAAATGGTACCAAGGTATATCGTTCTTTAAAGACTGATCCCCTTTTTAGATCGATTATTAAAGACTATTGTGAGTCCAAGCTTCTAAGGAGGATATAAGACCACAATTCAGCTTAACAAGCAGTCCGTCTGAAACGAACTGCAATAAGCCAACGATTGTGAGTCCAAGCTTCCAAGGAGGATACAAGACCGCAATTCAGCTTAACAAGCACTTCGTCTAAAACGAACTGCAATGAGGGAAAGTCCGATCCACGCGATAAACCTCGCCGAATTAGGACGACCAAGTTCGGTCAAAGAAGTTTACCTCATAAGACCGGGGACGACCACGTCTAGTCAAAGAGGTTTACTGCATAAGACCACTTCGGTTAACTGGGAAAGTCCGATCCACGCGATAAAACTCGCCGAATTAGGACAAGGGAAAGTTCGATCCCGGCGACAAAAATTGCCAAATTAGAACACAAACCAAGTTCGGTCAAAGATGTTTATTTCATCAGACCAAAGACGAGTCCGGTCAAAGATGTTTATTTCATCAGACCAAAGACGAGTCCGGTCAAAGATGTTTATTTCATCAGACCAAAGACGAGTCCGGTCAAAGATGTTTATTTCATCAGACCAAAGACGAGTCCGGTCAAAGATGTTTATTTCATCAGACCAAGGACCAAGTCCGGTCAAAGAAGTTTACTTCATAAGACCGAGGACAAGTACGATGAAATTTTTTCGCTAAGCTGTAAATACAGTGTTAGAAGCGAAAACAAAATTTCATTTTTCAAATCTTGTTCGGCATACAACTCCGCTACCCTACAAAATGGCGTTACGCTATTACAAAGGACTATTCTACTGTCCAGGGTTGCTGAAGTTAAGCCACCTATCTGCAAAATCCTCTGGAAGCCGAGTTCGGTTGTTCCGAGCAGATGAAGAATAAGCAGGTCGACGAGATGCTATCCTCGACCCAACGCCTCTTCCCCGAGCCCGAGAAGTCCTAACACCTCGGCGATGAAGAGTCTCTGCAATAATCATCTGCTGATCTTGCTCGCTCATAGTCACAACTCCTCGGCGAATTTCAGTCCGTCCCTGTCTTGACGATTCCGGTTGCTCCTGAGCCCGTTCTCGTCTTGACGTTTCCGGCTGTTCCGGAGTTCGTTGTTGACTGGAAGTAGGATTTTGAACAAGGGAACCAGAGGCTTGATCTGGAGTGCGAGCATCTGTTGGCACGATATGCCGAAGGAATCTTTCTATGGAGGGGCGCCGAGAAAGAACAATGTCGTACCGAGAAGCCCAGCGCCGTAATGATTTCACAACTTGTTGGCAAGCCGAGCTCTCCAGCGCATTGTTCCTCCGGAATACATGATATTCCTCCCACAGTTCGTCAACTCGACTCTGAACATCTGATATGGTCAATCCCCCGCGCACACGGATGTAATCCTCGTACGCAGTCCTCTCAGCAATGGTCGTATTCAGCTCGGCCTCCAGATCCTTCTTATCGGACTCTAAGTCCTTATTATCGGCCTCCAGCTTCACTAAACGAGCCAGAAGCTCGTCATTCTTCGTCTGATCGGCTATAGCTCTTTTCTCAGCTTCGTCTAAAGCCGAAGAGTACAGCCGTTTCCAGTGAAGTATCTCCATCTCCTTGAGTACAAAGCAGCTATATTAGTTCGGCAACTGTACCGAGCAGATAGTAAAATACAACAGGAATAAAGGCGAGTACGAAAAGCTATACGAAGACAAGGGTAGAGAATTTTTCAGTCACAAGGAAAATTTTTACACTAGGAGGGCTTCAAGGCCATTTTACAAGGAAGAAACTAGACTAAGAGAAGGGAGACGAAATCATACTCCGCCAGCTTCGTCTCCGGCTCCTTGGTCTGGTTCAGCTTCTTTCTCCTGAGCTACCTCAGCCTCGGCCTCGCCTCCTGCCGGCCTCGCCTCCGCCTCCTGATCGGCTTCCTTCTCCGGATGCCCGGCCCGCTCGACTTCGGCCTCCAGCTCCAGCGGCTCGGCCTCACCCTCTCCGTTGTAAGTCGAAGCGGGTGAAACGGGTCCCACGGAGGCAAAGATAGCCTCCAGGTTCTCGTCCCGATCAGCTCGACAACTCCGGACTCGGTCTGCAGAAAGCAGGACCGAAGATGAAGCGAGCTCCTCAAGGAGCGGCAGATTCTGAAGCCGAGCTGCTATCTCTCGGCTGTACAGAGGCAGCACGACGTCGGCCCCCTGCTCGCCCTTATCGGCAATTAGCCTTACCAGACTACCGACAAAGGCCGAGAACTGGCTGCTCAAAAAGAGTTTCTCCGTGTAAACACGGAGAGCCTCCCCTTGGGCAACCACGGCAGCAGCATCCCTCCGTTTCGTCTGCTCCCGCTGGATGACGAGCTGGTTTTTGGCAAACTGAGCTTCATCCTGGGCCGAAATCCTAGCAGCTCTGGCCTTCTCAAAGTTAGCCTCCGCCTGTTCGGCCCGATGACAAGCAGCCGCCAACTTCCTCTGCATCTCAGCATAGTCATTGGACGCTTTGGAGAGTTCGACGGCGACGAGCTTGGAGAGCATATCGTTCCTCTGAAAATGAATAAAGAAAAAAGTCAACAAAGGGGCCACAAAAAATACAGGAAAAAAGCAAGGCCAGAAAATCAAGAAGAGAATTCACCTCGGCGAAGTCCGTGGGCCATAAAAACGGCTCACAGATATGTTCCGAAGGAGGCGCCAAGACCACATCTTTCTCTGGCGCTCTCGGGGGCTTCTGGGCCTTCCCCTTCCCCTTTGCCGAAGTCGACTCCGGCTTCTTCGGATCCGAAGAGGTTTTTTGCCTTTTCGGAGTCCTCTCGGCATCAGACGCCGAGCTGGTGGTTTTCGGCCTCTCCGGCTCCTTGGACTCCGAAGATTTGCGGCTAGCCTTACTCAGCATGTACACTGCCAAAAAGCAAGAAAGCAAAGTCAGATTTTCTTCGTTAAAGCAGTATAGCATAAAGATAAAGAGAAATCCTCACCCTCGGCCTCTTCGTCCGAAGACGAGATGTCGAACACGACGTCGCCCTTGACGAGCTCAGACTCCGTGTATTGTTTCCTAACTATGGGAATCTTGTTGAGCTCGCCATCGAGCTCGTCCAACGGTTCAGGCCGAGGATGACGGATAACGGACTCCGGCCCTCTCCAGGGAAAACTAGGAGCCGCGGTCCTATCATAGTAGAAGAAGCGATTTTGCCACTTCGGCCACTTCGTTTTACAAAAGGCCCTAAAGGGCTGTAAAGGGATCAAGTAAAACCAAGACCCCTTCCTCTTAAACTGAAAGAATTTAAGGATCGCCTTCAAAGACAAATCCCTTCCTAACCTACGGAGTTCGGCAGCGAAGGCCGACAAGTGCCTCCAAGAGTTCGGAGTCACTTGGCCTAAAGGAAGCTGAAAAAAATCTAGTAAATCTATAAAGGCAGAAGGGAGGGGGAAACGAAGCCCGCATTCTAAGCAGGCCTCGTACACGGTGGCGTACCCCTCCGGCGGGGAGTCAGCCCTATGATCACCGTCAGGGACCAGCGCCTTCCCCCCAGGAAAAAAGTATTTTTCGGGTAGGGATATCACAGTATCCTTACTCAAAATACTATGGAAATACTCTACGGTCTTATCCCCGGACTCTTTCCGGCCAGAAGACCCCTTATCCCCTTTCCTACCGCTACCCGACTCCGAAGAAGAAGAAGACATTTTTCTTACTTTTTGAAGGTGAAGAAAGTCTGAAGAAGCTCTTGAAAGCGGAAGAAAATTTCTCGAGAAAGAGAGAGTATAGAAGACGCAACAGCAAAGGTATTCAAATGAGGAAGAAAGAGCATATTTATCAGATTCGGGAAAGATTTCGAGATCGTTGCGCCGTTTCGAATCCCACCTTTTCAGGATTCAACGGCCGGATTTTACTGTCGCATTTAATGCAGGCACGCGCAAGGCACGTCCCCTGACGTCAGCCTCCCCCTTACCATTATCCAGAATGCCGAAGTGACTCACCTCGCCGAAGTGATTCACTTCGCTTTTCGGGGGGGTAGTGATGGGGTACGAACCAAACCCTAATGGCAAGCCCAATAACAGTGACGGCCCATCAGCCTAGAGCCCAAGAAAGAGTATCTGTTCGGCACCAAAGAGTTCGGCACGACCAAAGAGTTCGGACTCAGCCTATAGCTCGGTAAAGTTCGGCACGACCAAAGAGTTCGGACTCAGCCTACAGCTCGGTAAAAGCCGACCAGTCAAGCTCTCCTCTCAGATCGGCAAGAGCTGATCGGTAAAGTCCAGCAGTTCGGTCTCAACATTCGACCGAACTAGGAGTTAGTGGACTCATGAAAGACCTCCACGACCTCCACTATACCCACGATCTATTTAGTGGTATGAAGCAGTTATTGAGCAGTTATTGCTCACCCACGATCTTGTTAGTGGGGCTGCAAACCACGATCCTAGTTCGATGTATAAATAGAACTTAGATCAGATAGAAAAGGGTTAAGCTCTCTAGAGATAAAATCATATAGCAAGTCTGTGTTGTAAGCTGTAATCCCAGATCAAGCAATACAATCTTGCCCTCCCTTCTTCCCGTGGACGTAGATTTACTTCAGTAAATCGAACCACGTAAATTCTGTGTGTTGTAGTCTTCATTCTCTACCAGCATTTACTAACATCAGAAATTCGCGGATCAATCAATGAACTTTTTAATTTTGGAAACTTTTTTTAAAATAAATTTTCTTTCTATCTCTTTCTTACTTTTACAATTATTCATTAAAACCCGTGGCGAACCAAATGTTCATGGACGGATGAAATATTTATTCTTCACTAACGTCACTTCAATATAACTTTTTCTTTCTATCTATTTCATATTTTGCCGAGCATTAAAATCTATCCATTTCAAAATTTTATATTTTTAAAAGAAAAAAGAAAGTATCAATTAAAACGAAATTATTTATGCTAAACTAAAAGGATGGTAACGTCATATTGGACCAATTACGGTACCCTTAAAAGCACCATCCAAAACATGATAAAGTAGGTCAAGGACCAATTACTACTCCATTAGACGCACCCATTCAAACATGGTAAAGTAAGTTAAGGTAATAAGTTTTTACCTAAATATGGTGTATATTAGTTAAATTAAACCAGTCATTGCAATTCTTTATTAAATTGGTCCAGTTTTTAATTTAAACAAGTCATTGTATTTCTTTATTAAATTGGTCCCAACGTTGTCACTTTGACAGTAAATATGGAGTATATTATTGAAATTAAACCAGTCATTGCAATTCTTTATTAAATTGGTCCAGTTTTTAATTTAAACAAGTCATTGTATTTCTTTATTAAATTGGTCCCAACGTTGTCTCTTTTTGTCAAAGTGAATTACAAAAATAGATTCCGGATGATATAGGATGCATATTTATACTTTATTACAAAAATAAATTGTGATCTGAGATATTTAAACAAATTTTTTGATTCATTTTAAGTATTTTCCCACCATTTTCTACTTTTTCTTTCCCATTTAATCATTTTCAGCTTTAAATGAACTATTAACCTTTCGTTTTTATAGTGTACTACACAGATACTCCCTGAACACTTTCATATTTGCATGCGAATAGTCTTTGGAATTTAAAATTATTTTGATAAATCCTTGAACTAAGCTATAATTATATAAGTGATATTTTTTTCCAAAATTCATCCCAAATTTAATTTGTTCATTTAAAATAAAACTAACACTACAAGAAAAAGATAAATTATCGACGACGGACAATTCCTCGGTAATTACTAATGAAAACCGCAAAAAAATTTACCGATGTGTAAATTAAGACACAAATTTCGGCCAGTAACACTATTACCGACATAAAAATAGGTAATTACCGATGGAAATTTATGTGGGAAAAATTAATAATTTTGGTATTATAATTACAAACTTAACCCATATTTATATGGCCCTGTAGCTCCTTCCCATAATCAAATTAACAAACTTTCTCCCACACCACTGCACTCTCTTCCACTCCTTTTTTTTCTGGTGAACTAGAATGGTGACCGTGGAAGAGATCCGTCGTGCCCAGCGCGCTGAGGGGCCCGCCACCGTGCTCGCCATCGGCACCGCCACGCCCTCCAATTGCGTCGATCAGAGCACCTATCCGGATTACTACTTCCGCATCACCAACAGCGAGCATATGACCGACCTCAAAGAGAAATTCAAGCGCATGTGTATGATTTGCATTAATTTTTAGCTTAATAGGAATAGAAGTTCAACGATTTGGACATATTGTACGTCTAATTATAATTACAGAAACCACTTCCTCTCTTCTTGGAATTGTGATTGCTTGGACCACTGAGTTATTTTCCATAATACTCCAAGAAAAAGATGACGAAATTGCATGAAGTATAGTTGAGTTTGTAGTCATCTTACAACATGCAATGTGTCTTAACCTAAAAACACTCGCACGCTGTACTCATGTCTCATCTTTTGCTTCTCAATTTCAAATTTCCGTTACAATCCAAACAAAATCCGTAGTCTAATAGTATGCCCTTGAAATCTGATAAAAATAATTTAGATCAAAATAGTGGAGTAGTAAATTAATTTTTATAATTATGATCAGGCGAGAAGTCGATGATCAAGAAGCGGTACATGCACCTGACGGAGGAGTACCTTCAGGAGAACCCGAACGTGACGGCGTATATGGCGCCGTCCCTGGACGCGCGTCAGGACATCTTGGTGGTGGAGGTCCCGAAGCTAGGCAAGGAAGCCGCCCAGAAAGCCATCAAGGAGTGGGGCCAGCCCAAATCGAAGATCACCCACCTGGTGTTCTGCACCACCAGCGGCGTCGACATGCCCGGCGCCGACTACCAGCTCATCAAGCTCCTCTCCCTCTGCCCCTCCGTGAAGCGCTCCATGATGTACCATCAGGGCTGCTTCGCCGGCGGCACTGTCCTCCGCATGGCCAAGGACCTCGCCGAGAACAACGCCGGCGCCCGAGTCCTCGTCGTCTGCTCCGAGATCACCGCCGTCACCTTCCGCGGCCCCAGCGACGCCCACCTCGACAGCCTCGTTGGCCAGGCTCTCTTCGGCGACGGCGCCGCCGCCCTCATCGTCGGCTCCGACCCCATCATCGGCGTCGAGCGTCCCTTATTCGAGGTGGTCTCCGCCGCCCAGACTATCCTCCCCAACAGCGAGGGAGCCATCGAGGGCCACCTGCGCGAAGTAGGCCTCACATTCCACCTACTCAAACAAGTCCCTGAGCTCATCTCGAAGAACATCGAGAAGAGCCTGTAGGAGGCCTTCGCCCCCATAGGGATATCGGACTGGAATTCGATTTTCTGGATAGCGCATCCCGGTGGGCCCGCGATTCTGGATGAGGTGGAGAAGAAGCTGGAGCTGAAGCCGGAGAAGATGAGGGCGACGAGGAGCGTGCTGAGTGACTACGGGAACATGTCAAGCGCGTGCGTGCTTTTCATATTGGACGAGATGAGGAAGGCCTCCGCCAAGGAGGGGCTGAGCACGACCGGGGAAGGGCTCGAGTGGGGGGTGCTCTTTGGGTTCGGGCCGGGCCTCACGGTCGAGACGGTCGTGCTGCATAGCGTCAATATTAATTAATTGAAGTGTGGGTAATGGATCCCCTGCTTTGGTGGGGAGCATAGCCGGGGATCCATCTCCTTCTACAACTATTGTTCTTTTCATTTATTTTTATTAATTGCCTGTTTATCCAAGATAAAATGGTATGTCATGTGTGGTTTCTCCTAATATCAATGACGTAGGTGTGGTAATATATATTTATATATGATAGTTAAGCTTTTCTACGGACAATTTGTTGTTTTTTTTGTCTCTATGTATGTTTTGCAAGTTTGTGATTTTCCTTTACTAATTAATACTCCATCCGTCCTAGATAATTTGTCTCACTTTGATCTGACACATGTTTTTAGAAATATAATGAAAAGAGAGTAAAAAAAGTTAGTGGAACGCGGGTCCTACTTTTATATACTCCCTCCGTCCCCGAATAAGAGTCGCTAATTTTCATTTTGGGTCGTCCCCCACTAAGAGTCACTCTTCATTTTTACCATAAATGGTAGTATGCCTCACATTCCACTAACTCACTCCACTCAAATTTTATTATAAAATCAATATAAAAATGTGGGTCTCATATTCCACTAACTTTTTCAACCAACTTTTCTCTACATTTCTTAAAACTCGTGCCCGGTCAAAGAGCAACTCCTATTAGGGGACGGAGGGAGTATTAGTTTTATACTCCCTCCGTCCCATCATCATTTCTTAGTTCGCTACTTCTTTCTGCAATGGTTTCGCCCTAGTGTTCGCCCTATCTATTAAACTCAGTTTGCATTTAATTTTTAATATTATTATTTATTAATTTTGTTTTTAATTACAAAAATACTAAAATGGAGTATTATATTAAACACCACAAATTTTAAAAAACAACTAATAATAAATAGTTAAAGTGGAGGGAAAGTAAAGTAAAAGAAAGAATAATATGGAAGACTCTCTTCTGCATTATTTTCTTTCTTACTTTACTTTCCCCTCACTTTAATTATTTATTATAATTTTTCAAAACACATAAAAAAATAAAATTAATCATCTTAAATGGGACAAAGAGAGTAGTAGTTATTTCTACAATTTTAATTTTTTCTTGGGTGCCCTAGGCAAAATTTTAGATGATGTTTATGTATATAAGTTTAGATGAGATAAAGCTTACGTATATTAGTTTAGATTATGTTTCAATAATTTGAGACAGACATGTAAGATGAATATATCTATCAGCGGCGGATGCAGGTGGGGTCGCGCGGGGTCGGCCGACCCCACCGCCATCCCCGGATAACCGCCGGAAGACTCCTCCCAACAGCCCCCGACCCCACGGCATCCGGAACTCCGCCCCACGATTCATCCTCAGACCTCAAGCAGCGCAGCTTTTCCGATGACTTCAAGCAGCGCAGCTTTTCCTCGCATTTTACGTGGCTGAAGATAAAGAAATTAGTGTATTGCCAGCATTCGAATCAGTGCTTGAGAAGAAGAGGATAATCAGAAGAGCCATTGAAGAAGCAAAAATTCCTTATACTTATGTGTGTGTGAATTGCTGTGGAGCTTACTTCATCAACTATTTGCTCCACCCTTACCATCCCAACAACTAGGAGATCACGGTCTATGGCGACGGCGAAGCTACATGTAAGAACTCGTGCTGGTTAATCCCGTTTTGTGTCCCCAATTTTGAGTGTTTTGCAAAAAAATTTATTTATATATGCTTAACATGTTTGGCTTAGGTTTGGGCTTTTTCTTAATTAAAAAAATACAATCAAATACTTTTCTTTTTAACAATTTTATCTTTATATAAGTGTTTAAACTTTATTTATAAATAAGAATTTTCGGTTTCTAGTTTATTGATCATCTTTTAATCATGATTTATTACTTTTTAATTTTATTTTTTAATAGTTTATTGATTATCTTTTAATCTTGTTTTATTATATTTTACTTTTATTTTAAACTAGTAGGAGTAGTAACTAATAAAATTTTTATCTAGTTTTAATAAATATAATAATTACTTTTGATCATTGATTTTAATTACTTTTCATTTAGATTAATGGATACATTTCTTTTATAAAGATTTGGCGCTTTCATCTGTTCTTCTAGTACTAATGTTGAACACGAACAACGACTAAAAGATATATTCATAGCTATTTCCAATGAAATAACTTTAAGTTAGCTTCAAAACATGAATACTTGTATAAGTCAATTATCGCGTTTAATATAAAATAGAGATATTTCGTTTGCAATGTATTTTTATTACTATTTTATATATTTAAATATTACACCTTAGTTATATTAATTTTCTCGTCCGACCCCACCATTTTTAATTCCTGGATCCGCCACTGATATCTATTACTCTATTTAGTGGTCTCTCCGTTCCAATTGAGTTGAGTCGTATTCCTTTTTGGGACATCCCAACAAAGTTGAGTAATTTCTCTTTTTGATAAAAAACAAAACATCAAAGTACTCTTACTTTATTTCATCATCTACTTTACTCTCTCTTTATCTCTCCTACTTTTTTCTCTTTCCTATTTGATTATACTTTCATTTAATCTATTTAACAAAATTTCTTAATCTTCGTGCCTAAAAATTTTGTAGCAACTTAACTTGGACAATAGGAGTATAAAATTTTGACTCATTGTTATAAGCTAGCTAGCCTAAGTAGCCAGTCTAGAACTTGTCTAATTAAATAGGTCACTGATCAACAGTTAACCAATTTACTCACAACTCACAAGTCACAACCGATAACTTATCAGTTGGACATAATTATTTGTATGGAATGTGGTGGCTTAACTACTCGATTGTTTTGAAAAACTTTAATTAA
Organism: Salvia splendens; assembly: GCF_004379255.2. Lineage (NCBI taxonomy): Eukaryota > Viridiplantae > Streptophyta > Magnoliopsida > Lamiales > Lamiaceae > Salvia > Salvia splendens. The sequence goes on along the minus strand of NC_056034.1, from coordinate 39,748,588 downwards.
TCGATTAGAGTGTCCACTGTAGGGGAGCTCCGGTGGCCGGGGCGGAGCAGCCGCTCTTCGAGATCTTCTCGGCGGCACAGGCGATGTGAAGACGTAAAGGAGTAAAGAAAACACACGAACAAGAGGGTTACGTGGTTCGACGTAAGTCTACATCCACGGACGAAGTTGAGCCGGTTGTGTTATTGATCAAGATCGAAACAGGGTTACAAACTCAAGCTAGAAACTCGACTAGCTATACAACTCTCAAGACTAAGAATGAAGCTATGAACTCAAGTGAAAACTACACAAGTCTCAAACTCTTTTATCTCTCTTGATTAATTCTCTCTCTGTTTCTGAATGTTGTTATATTCTGAATGCATGAGTGCTCTCCACGGTTTAAGTATGATTAGGCTGACTCGTAGCTGCTCTCCCCATTCTCAACCGACGCGGTTATAACCGCTACGTGAGCTGGCCGCTCATTAACAGAATTTCCAACTACATCTAATTCTTCAACCATACGTAACAAATTCTCCACCTTGGTTGAACGAATCAGACACAAACCAGCTCTCATCATCGATTCATACACCTAATGTCTGCAGAGATTTACCAACTCCAAGCAGTATTTGAACTTGGATGTCGGTAATGCCTTTGTAAGCATGTCCGCCGCATTTTCTTCTGTGCTGACTTTCACTATCTTCACTCCACCCTTTTCAATCTCATCTCGTATGAAATGAAGTTTCACGTCTATGTGCTTTGTTCTCTCGTGAAAGACTTGATGCTTCGTCAAGCAAATAGCACTGCTGCTGTCGCATAACACACTAACGCACCTCTGTTTTATGCCAAACTCCTCAACCATACCCCTCAGCCAATAGCTTTCTTTGACTGCTTCAGTTAAGGCCATATATTCTGCCTCCATGGTCGAGAGTGCCACTACTGGCTGCAATGTTGATTTCCAGCTCACTGCCGATCCAAATAACGTGAACACATAGCCGGTTTGAGATTTTCTATTATCCAAGTTAGCCGCAAAGTCCGAATCACAATATCCCATTAGAGCATCCTCTCTATCCGACTTCTTTGCCTTGTAAAGAATCCCATATTGCTCAGTACCCTTCAAATACCTCAAGATCCATTTAAGAGCTAACCAATGATCTCTTCCCGGATACGACATGTACCTGCTAGCTACGTTGATCGCATGGGCTACATCAGGCCGAGTACAAACCATTGTGTACATTATGCTTCCTACTATATTTGCATAAGGAATCAAACTCATTTCTTTCTCCTCCTCTGCATTCTTTGGACACTGATCCTTCGAGAGTCTGGAGCTGAGAGATATTGGAGTTGATGCCTCCCTTCCTCTCTCCATTTGAAATTTTTGGACAACTCTTTCAATGTAATCCTGCTGATGCAACCATAATAGCTTCTTCTCTTTATTTCTTACAATATCCATACCAAGAATCCGCCTTGCATCTCCAAGATCCTTCATCTCAAAAGCCCTTTTCAGCTCCAGCTTCACCTTCTCAACCTCTGATCTCTTTGGTCCGGCTAAGAGCATATCGTCAACGTACAAAAGGAGATATGTCACTGCATCACTTCCCTTATTTCTGACATAAACACAGTTATCGTACTTACATCTGTTGAATCCCATTCTCTGCATGTTCTGATCAAATTTCTTATACCACTGGCGACTGCTTTGTTTCAACCCGTATATGCTCTTTTTTAGCAAACATACTCTCTGACTCTGCCTCTTATCCACAAACCCCTTGGGCTGCTGCATATAGATCCGTTCCTCCAAATCCCCATGTAGGAAAGCGGTCTTAACATCCAATTGCTGCAATTCCCATCCATTCTGATTGGCCACTGCAAGAAGAATGCGAATAGAACTATGCTTTACAACCGGGGAAAAAACCTCATTATAATCGATCCCCTCTTGTTGGTTGAATCCTCTAGCAACCAACCTTGCTTTGAACCTTATTTTTGATCCCTGTGGTGTTGTCTCCACCTTTTTCTTGTAGACCCATTTGCAAGTAATAGGCTTCTGCCCAGCTACCGCATCAACAAGAATCCATGTACCATTTCTGATGAGAGAATCAATCTCATCCCTCATTGCCACCAGCCACTGCACTCTTTCTTTACTGAGCATTGCCTCTCTATAAGTTGCTGGCTCGGAATACTCAATGTTTTCTGCCACACAAAGGGCAAACAAAACATACTCAGCTTCACTATATTTTGAAGAAGGCTTAGGAATTCTCCTAGCCCTATCCCTGACCAACTGGTATCCATCATCCCTTGTGGAGCTACTAGAAACACCACCATCTCCCACATCTCCAGAACTTGTGTCTTCTCGAACCTGTGATGTCTCCTGCTGTCCTTGCTGATCCAAACCATCACTGGATTCAGATTCAGGACTTGGTTGCTCTAGCTCCACCTGGACCCTTGCATCATCATTGCTACTGTCAGTATCATTGTTCTTCTGTTTTTCAAGAAAAGGCATCTTGTGTTCCTCAAAAATCACATCCCTACTGAGTATCACTTTCTGCTTTCCAGGTTCAAGGCACCATAGTCTAAATCCTTTTACTCCCCTTTGGTATCCCAACATGGCACATCTCAGAGCTCTAGGCTCTAGTTTGCTTTGCCTTACATGAGCATAAGCCATACACCCGAATGGCCTTAATCTGGAGTAATCACCTTTCCTCCCATACCACCTCACATCTGGTGTCTCATGCTCTATGGCAGAAGAAGGACTCTTGTTTATCAGCCTTGCTGCTGTGGCAACAGCTTCTCCCCAGAAGGATTTAGGCATTCCAGAACTGATTAACATGCACCTAACTCTTTCCAATATGGTCCTATTCATTCTCTCTGCAACCCCATTTTGTTGGGGGTTGCTTGGGATCGTTTTGTGCCTTCTTATCCCCTTGCTCCTGCAGTAATCTTCAAATTCATGGCTGAGAAACTCCAGCCCGTTGTCTGTTCTGAGATATTTCAACGAGCTTCCCCTTTCTGTTTCAACTTCAGCATGCCAGAATTTGAAATTCTTGAATGTATCAGACTTTTCTTTGATAACATATACCCACAACTTCCTTAAGAAGTCATCTATGATTGACAAGAAATATCTACCACCTCCCATAGTTGCTGGATTGGCTGGCCCCCAAAGGTCAGAATGGGCATAGTCCAATGGAGCCTTTGAGCAGTGTAGTCCCTTTGAATATGGCAACTTCTTGCTCTTACTCAGGACACATTCTTCACACAGTTGCAATCTTTCTTGATCATTGCTGATGTTGATCAATCCCCCTTTTACAAGCTCTCTAATGCCTCCTTCACTTAGATGACCAAGCCTTGAGTGCCACATTTTCAAATCTGCAGTCTGCACCGAATCTAAGGATCCACTCACCACTTGAGCCTCCATGTAATATAGGTTATTTCTTCTTGTTGCAGTGAAAATGACTACACCATTTCTTGCAATCTTCATCATTCCTCCACTGGAAATGGTAGAGTACCCTTTTGTTTCCAGCATTCCTAGAGAAATTATATTTCTCTTGATCTCTGGGATGAATCTGACTTCCTGCAGAATACTCATACTCCCATCAGCAAGTCTCAATCTGATATTACCCATGCCTTCAATCTTACATGTCTGATTGTTGCCCAGCAATACGGATCCATCCATTTCTTGTAGTTCTTCAAACCATTCTCTGACTAGACATAGGTGAAAAGTGCAACCTGAGTCTATTATCCATGAGCTCCTATCATCCTTATCCATGACATTCATGATGTGAGCTATTTCAATTCCTTCAACACAATCAGAGCTGTGCTGATCCTTCTCTTCCTCAGCTTGCTTCTTCTTCCATGAAAAACAGTTTTTCTTGATATGGCCGGGCTTCTTGCAATAATGACACGATCTGGTTTCTTTTTCCTTAGAATCGTTCGCCATCTTTGCATGATTATCCTGAAATTTCTGCACTCCAGTTTTCTTCCTTGGAAACTTCTTGCCCTTGAATGACTTTACATTCAAACTTTCTGCCTGCTGCTCATGTGGTCCAGTCTTTTGGTTCAGCCTCTGCAATTCTTTGCATTTCAGTGCCGATTGAACTTCTTCCAACGAAATGGTGGCCTCCCTTCCATAGAGCATGGCATCCTTCAATTGATCAAAACTTCTTGGCAACGCATTCAGTAGGATGATGGCCTTATCCTCATCATCCATCTTTACATCTATGTTTTCAAGATCGTCGATGGCCTTATTGAACTCTTCAATCTGCTCACCGATCCCTCTTTCTTCCACAATTCTGTATGAATATAACCTCTGTTTCATGTATAATCGGTTGGCGAGTGATTTAGTCATGTAGAGCGACTCGAGCTTTAACCACACACCAGCTGCAGTGGTTTCCTTAGCCACCTCTCGAAGCACCTTATCGCCAAGGTTTAAGATAATGGCGCTATGAGCTCGCTCCATCAGATCTGCCTTCTTGGCAGCCTCTTTGATGTCAGCTTCTGCACTCGTCTCTTCTTTAGGATCGGCCTCTGGATCCTTCTTGCAGAAGTCCGCTTTCAAGGCCTCTGCCAACCCTTGTTGAACCAACATGGCTCTCATCTTCAATCTCCACAAACCGAAGTCATTCTTCCCCGAGAATTTCTCTGCTTCATACCGCGAGATCGCCATTCGTCCTCACAAAAGGATTCGATTCCCTCTTCCCACAGACGGCGCCAAGTTGTGAAGACGTAAAGGAGTAAAGAAAACACACGAACAAGAGGGTTATGTGGTTCGACGTAAGTCTACATCCACGGACGAAGTTGAGCCGGTTGTGTTATTGATCAAGATCGAAACAGGGTTACAAACTCAAGCTAGAAACTCGACTAGCTATACAACTCTCAAGACTAAGAATGAAGCTATGAACTCAAGTGAAAACTACACAAGTCTCAAACTCTTTTATCTCTCTTGATTGATTCTCTCTCTGTTTCTGAATGTTGTTATATTCTGAATGCATGAGTGCTCTCCACGGTTTAAGTATGATTAGGCTGACTCGTAGCTGCTCTCCCCATTCTCAACCGACGCGGTTATAACCGCTACGTGAGCTGGCCGCTCATTAACAGAATTTCCAACTACATCTAATTCTTCAACCATACGTAACAGGCGATCGTCCCCGGCAGCGAAGGCGGGATCGAGGGGCGCCTGCGTGAATCTGGGCTGATGATCCATCTCCTGAGAGATGTACCGGGCCTTATCTCGGCCCATATGGAGGAGAGCCTGAAGAGGGCGTTTGGGCCGCTGGGGATTTCGGATTGGAACTCATTGTTCTGGATTGCGCATCCAGGTGGGCCTGCGATAGTGGATCAGATCGAGGCGGAGATGGGCCTGAAGCCCGAGAAGCTGCGGCTGTCACGGCACGTGCTGAGCGAGTATGGGAATGTGTTTAGCACGACTGTGCTGATTATTTTGGATGAGATGAGGAAGTCCTCCGCTGAGGACGGGCAGACCACCACCGGCGAGGGGCACGATTGGAGTGTGCTTTTCGGGTTTGGCCCAGGCCTCACGGTGGAGACGGTTGTGCTGCGAAGCATGCCGATTCATTCACTGTGACTTCGGTTTTGTAAATTGTAATGCTCTATCTATAGCTCATTGATCGCTCGTATTTGTTGCACTTTATTTTCGATCATTTTGAGCTTAAATTGGATTTAATATACACATTTTGTATGTTTTGGTGTAGAAAATTGAACAAATATAAGTGAAGGCATGGGAGAGCAATGATAGCTAAATGTGGAGCAAAAAAACCATAAAAAGGAAAATTGAAGGACTAATCTGCAATTGCCAAAGAAAGGAAGGAGTTAAGACTAATTTTATGGGAGTCTTGTGACCTAGCTCAAGAAGGAGCCGCCACTTAAAAAGAAAAAAAGGAGGGCAGATTGAGGGAGAGGACGACGCTGCACATCAATATTACACACCAAAAATGGAGAGAGAATTTAGAGACACCGGCTGAGCACATCGTGTAACACCGATGGTGGGGGAGTTAGCTATTGCAATTGCTGTTATATTTTAGAGCATCATGGTTTAGCAACGGGATGAAGAAACTGTTATTGAATTAGGGAGTCACTCACCCCATTGTTAATCCTTTTAATTTTCTTAGTTTTAAATATTTAGCTTTGTTTGTTGACTTGGAATCGCTGCTGATGTCCTTTGTTTAAGCTATAATTTTACTTGTTATTTTAATTAGTAGATGTTTGCTTAAGATTATCGCTCTTGATTTCAGATTACAGATTAGATGGTAAAATGCTTTTGGAGTTTGGTTTGTATTGCCAATTTTAAGTTTCTGATTTCATTTTTCATGCGAAATTTTAATGTTCATATTTATGTTCTTAGCAAGATTTTCTGCAAGTAGTTTAGTTTTAGTGTTCTTGCTGATGGTCAGATTTTCTCTAATTAGCATGATGCTGCAGTAGTTAATCATTACAAAGGTGGTTGTTTTGGTTCCATGGTTTTATTTACTTAAGAAGTTTTTAGTTTAGTGACAAATGTTTTAGTTTTTATTGACGTTAGAGATGTTATTTTGACCAAGTAGTTTATGTTTACGAAGTTGTCGGAGTTTCAATAGCTTAAGAGTTATGTCCTTTTCTCAAAATCTTGTCTATTTTCACCTCCTAATATTTTGATCCCTCCATTGTTTTTGAGCTCACAAATTCTGCAAAACCAAGTCACTGTCTCCAGCTAATTCTTTTCTCTCAAAGCTTTCAAATACTCTTGCAATCATGCTCACTTAGTTAGATTAGCTTAAGCTCTCAAAACTCAGTTTTCATGTATGAAATTTAAGTTTCCCACTTTAGTGTTTAGGTCCATGTTCAAGAGTTTAAGGCGTGGTGGCTAACACCAACCTCGTGTCATAGAATCGATCTCGAGTAGGTCCCTAGTCTCTGCGGTTCGACCCCGCTCTTGCTGCTTATACTTTGTAATATTAGTTGCAAAAGTGGGAAACTATAAATCTTGTTGAAGGAGGGACACGTGCACACGACACACGTGCAAAAACCCCGTCTTCAAATGGCGCCGTTGCCGGGGACTACGGTGTTATCTACTTGATTTTGTTTCTATGACACTGTAAATAGCTTTTGACTTTCTTTAATTTTCTGTTTTTGATCGTTTTCTTTTGTTTAGGAAGTGCTTCTTGTCCAAGGTGTTTCAAGGGTTGAAAAGACCATGACTAGAATGAAGAAGGAAAGCTCTCCAATCACATGTGGCTCAAGGAAGCCTATGGGATGAACAAGTCCAGGGAGTTTTCTTATTTTTCCATTTTATGTTCATTGGTTGGATTTATATAGTATTTGGATATTTTAGAAGCTCATTTTGTAAATACTTTTAGTCAATTTTTATTTCTTGTGAATATTTTTCTATGAAAATCCAAAAAAAAATTTAAAATTTAGAAATTTAGAAATTTACAAAAAGATTTATGGTTTTTGTAAATACCTCTTTCTAACTAAGTGTACTTCAGATTTTGTTCTTATAAAAAAAATCCAGAAAAACTATAAAACTAAAAATAAAAAAAGAAGAGAAATGTCAGGACTCTTGTTTGTATTTACCTTTTTTTTTAAAGTTTGCTTTAGTAAGTTTTCTTTTATCCTTTATTCTGGTTTGGGCAACTGTTTATATCTAGGATAATGTGTGCTTATAAATTGGAAATAACCATGACAAGGGAGAAGAAGAGAGGCATGGAAACCTTAAGTGGCTGAAAGAAGCCTTTGGAGAGCACAAGTCCAGGAAGTTTCTCTCATCTTTCTCATTTTGTGGTTATACTTATTTTATGCATTGATCTTTAGATATAAAGTCTTAAAGTCTAGTTTGTAAATATTTTCCTTGATTTTAGTTCGGTAAAAAGAACTTTCTTAGAAAATCCAAAAACTTTTAATAAACATGAAAAACAACAAAAAGATTTTGAAGTTTTTTGTAAATACCTTTGTCAATTAGGTTTATTTCTTAAAAAAATATTGAAAAACTAAAAAAACAGCAAAACATGTTTGTATATATTTTGATTTTGTTTAGTTTGTTTTAGTAAGTTTTTTAAAAAGAAAAAAGCTCAAAATAGAATAAGTGTATTTCTTGATTGTTTTGCTAGCCTATACAAGTTGAGTTTGAATCCCTCTTGAATTGAGGTTACTAAGTAAAACATGTTTTAAATAAAGTAGGCTACACAAAGCATTCAAGTTTCTTGTAAACACTTTTTTCCCTTTTCTGCCTTAAGTTAGTTTTGGGGTTATTGAGAAAATGTGCTTAATTGTGTGAGAATTTGCAAGGGAAATAGAGTTTTTGGTAAAGACAAATTTCAGTTTTGGGCTAATTCTTTTACCAAAATTTTGTTTCCCTTTGCAATTTCAGATTTTTCCCCACTAACTTTATAGTTATTTTGGTTTGCACTAATCCCTCTTCTCTTCTCTATGTTACAATGTTGTGGAGTGAAAATGCCAAAAGAGTAGAAGAAGGAGATTAAAAGAGAGGGTTGTCTTGGATAAGAAAAATTGAGGTGCAGGGGAGTAAGATGATAGACCAGAAGTTGGAGGAGGAGAAATCCACCAAGGCTGCAGAGGAGCCAGCTAAATCTAAAGAGGACCAGCAGACCGCAGTCTCAAGCCAACTGACTCCGAACCAGCTACCTCCGAGCCAAGAGAGAGAGCCCATACTTGACCCTGACCCTGGACCACACTTCCTGAGGATGGTGTGATTAAAATGGCTGCAACAGCACAGCAGGCTTCCCACTCAAGGAAAAGAGATTGAACTGCCCAATCCATGATATGCCTAAGATGAAACATGCAGAAGCTGCCCTGCCTAGCGCACCCGGTGACCCCCTTCCCTTTCTTTTATTTTATATTTTTTCTATTGGTTAGTGTTTGGAGTTTTCTTCCACACTAAGCCCCAACTTGCTGACGAGCAAGTAAGGCCTTAGTGTGAGGAGGGCCTTTGTGTCTTTGTGTTTTTAAGTTGTGTGTTTATTTTGCGTGTATTTGGCTGGTTGTTTTAGTAGCAAGTCGAGCATGCCCTAAGTGTACCTACCTGATTCTCCCCACTTTCGGAGATGAATAATTTATGCTTTTGTTTGGTGACTTCAGTTTTAATTACATGATTCTGGTTAAGTGATTTAAGAACGATGGAATATTGAATTTGAGTTGGATGGATGCCACATAATGTGAGATTTGAGCCTTGATGATAAACACTCTCTAATTTCTTCCGAGTGACTTTGTTTTCATTGATTCTTTATATGGTGTGGTCAATATTTGAAAGTCATAGAGGACATTTAGGATAGCCACTTTGAGCCTTATTTTCTTTGATTATCTACCTTGGTATCTTATCCATAGTGAGCCATTTTGAAGCTTGAGACCTATTCTTTCTCATGAGTCAGAAGATTTCCAACCTAAGCTTCATTTTAGACTTCATTTTGGCCTCCATCAGCATATCTTTTTGCACTTACTAGAATCCATCTTGTACACATGTTTATGGTCCAAGTTAAATGCAATGCTTCGAGCTTATGAAACAAAAGAGGGAGAATCAATGAAGGAAAACGGAGAAGGCAAGTACCAATGCAAAAAAAAAAATGAAACTGAATGAAGAATGAAAAAAAAGGAGCAGAATGAAGAAAGAGAATTAGAAGGAAAGAAAGAAGAAAAAAGAATGAGAAGAAAAGAAAGTGAAGCTGTGAAGTGAAAGGCAATAGTCAAAATGCCAGTGCAAAGCTAGAAAAAAATAGAGAAACTGAACAAGAAAAGAAGTCAAACAGAAACAAGAAGAGGAATGAAAAAGAAAAAGTAGAATGAAGAAAGAAAATTAGGAGAGAAGAAAAGAAAGAATGGGAGAAGGTAGAAAGGATGGAGATAGAAAATGAAGATAAGAAGCTAACACCCCTCACTTAAAGCATGCAATGCATTATTTATTTTATCTGAAACACATTGTAAGTGCTTGATGGTTTTTGGTAAGTGCAACTTCTAATTTGCAAATGCATGATGTGATTTTCATTTCTTAAAGCTTAGGACCCCTAGGCCCTTATCTATACATCTATTAACCCCTAAGCCCCATTATGTCCAAAATGAAAGTCCCAATTGAGCTGCAAGGTTTGACCACATCTTATTGAGATGAAATACTTATTCTTTTGTTGAGTGAAAATTCCAAAATGAGAGTTGTAAGTTGAGTGAACCAGAACATCCAACTCAAGTTTAATTGTCTTGACTTTTTGATAATTGGAGTCATGTGTTGAGATTGAATGACTTTTTCTTATGGGATCTTAGGATTGTGGGAGAGTTTGTAGAAGATGACCAATGGGGTGCCTGACTTGTTTTGTGGGCCTTAGTTTGTTCTTTTTGTTTATTTTCTGTGTTCCTTTTTTTTTTCTCGTTGTGAATTTGTTTTGTTAGTTGGTTAAGGGGTGGTCATGTGCCACAAATACTTGCTCTTATCCTTTTCTTTTTTCTACATGCTTGAGGACAAGCATACTTCTAGTGTGAGGAGGTTTGATCGCTCGTATTTGTTGCACTTTATTTTCGATCATTTTGAGCTTAAATTGGATTTAATATACACTTTTTGTATGTTTTGGTGTAGAAAATTGAACAAATATAAGTGAAGGCATGGGAGAGCAATGATAGCTAAATGTGGAGCAAAAAAACCATAAAAAGGAAAATTGAAGGACTAATCTGCAATTGCCAAAGAAAGGAAGGAGTTAAGACTAATTTTATGGGAGTCTTGTGACCTAGCTCAAGAAGGAGCCGCCACTTAAAAAGAAAAAAAGGAGGGCAGATTGAGGGAGAGGACGACGCTGCACATCAATATTACACACCAAAAATGGAGAGAGAATTTAGAGACACCGGCTGAGCACATCGTGTAACACCGATGGTGGGGGAGTTAGCTATTGCAATTGCTGTTATATTTTAGAGCATCATGGTTTAGCAACGGGATGAAGAAACTGTTATTGAATTAGGGAGTCACTCACCCCATTGTTAATCCTTTTAATTTTCTTAGTTTTAAATATTTAGCTTTGTTTGTTGACTTGGAATCGCTGCTGATGTCCTTTGTTTAAGCTATAATTTTACTTGTTATTTTAATTAGTAGATGTTTGCTTAAGATTATCGCTCTTGATTTCAGATTACAGATTAGATGGTAAAATGCTTTTGGAGTTTGGTTTGTATTGCCAATTTTAAGTTTCTGATTTCATTTTTCATGCGAAATTTTAATGTTCATATTTATGTTCTTAGCAAGATTTTCTGCAAGTAGTTTAGTTTTAGTGTTCTTGCTGATGGTCAGATTTTCTCTAATTAGCATGATGCTGCAGTAGTTAATCATTACAAAGGTGGTTGTTTTGGTTCCATGGTTTTATTTACTTAAGAAGTTTTTAGTTTAGTGACAAATGTTTTAGTTTTTATTGACGTTAGAGATGTTATTTTGACCAAGTAGTTTATGTTTACGAAGTTGTCGGAGTTTCAATAGCTTAAGAGTTATGTCCTTTTCTCAAAATCTTGTCTATTTTCACCTCCTAATATTTTGATCCCTCCATTGTTTTTGAGCTCACAAATTCTGCAAAACCAAGTCACTGTCTCCAGCTAATTCTTTTCTCTCAAAGCTTTCAAATACTCTTGCAATCATGCTCACTTAGTTAGATTAGCTTAAGCTCTCAAAACTCAGTTTTCATGTATGAAATTTAAGTTTCCCACTTTAGTGTTTAGGTCCATGTTCAAGAGTTTAAGGCGTGGTGGCTAACACCAACCCCGTGTCATAGAATCGATCTCGAGTAGGTCCCTAGTCTCTGCGGTTCGACCCCGCTCTTGCTGCTTATACTTTGTAATATTAGTTGCAAAAGTGGGAAACTATAAATCTTGTTGAAGGAGGGACACGTGCACACGACACACGTGCAAAAACCCCGTCTTCACTCATGAACATGTATTTATGTTTTCATGATGTAACAATAAAGGTTGAGGATATATTCAGTTAGGAACTATCTATTGGGCCTTTATGATGTGCAGATTTATTTTTAAGATGGATTTGTTACATGTTGATATGATAACTATGTTTAGCGTAGGTGCAAAATAGCTTTAGTTCTCCTGCACTCAAGCCCATTATCAAGCAAGCCCGAGCCCACAGGTCCAGCCGAAACACCATTTCTGTTTCTGTGATTAGAAACTGTGCAAGCCCATGTTTGTCCACTATTAGAGACCTAATAAAGTAAAGAAGATAGCCATTAGATAGCAATTCCTTGCTTAGATTTGATGAACTTGTTCAAGGTCTCCTCCAATCGACCCTACATTTATTCTAATCAACCTTATGAAGCTAAAGAAAAAGGGATAACTTGATGTTTGTCATATGTACAAAATTTGATACTCGGGCGGACGCAGAAAATTATTATCGTAGGGGCTATATATTCTAAATTTCGTTTGAGATAATAATTTTTCTATATTTTATTGTTTTGGTAGGGTATTTTACATGTCATTTTATACAAAATACCAACAATAATGTTATATAATAAAATAATAAAAAAAATAGTTGGAGAAGGGCTTAAGCCCCTCCTTAGTCACATATGTGTCCGCCCGTGCTCATATGATACCGATAATAACTTATTACCTCTCAGAATCAAAACGAATGTATGAAACATATAGAATGAACAAATGCTAACGTGAACCAAATATAAACGAATTATTGTGTTTGCATGGAGCGTAGTCTCTGAAAACAAATATCACTAATTGTCCCTGAATTATTGTATAATCAAGGTTCCTTTTGCACTACACATACCTAATGCTGGGATTTAAATTTTTTCAATCTATTGTCTCGGATGTCTAGGACATTCACAATGGGAGCTTTAAATTCGGAGCCCATCCCTGTAATGACAGTCCATTCCAAAGCCTATCTTAGAGCCCATCTCATTTCCACATCAGCACTATTTTTTATATATTTCACTTTTAATTGTTGGTGTAAATTAAAGACAACGTAAGTCAACAAATTTTATTAAAAAAAAATAAAACATCCTACATTAAAAAAACCAAGATAAAGATAGATAAATACATAAAAAACGGAAACACACATCAATCGGACTCGGCGCCTCGATCGGCCCGAGACCCCGCAATGGAGATTGAAGAGGGATGAATGTGAATTGATGGGAATGAGGTATATATAATGGGTAGAAGAGATAAATTAAATTAAAAAAAAACAAAAGGATATCGGCGCCTCGATCGACCCGAGACCCCACAATGGAGGCCCATTGCAAGGCCGATGAGGGCCGATATCCGCATCGGCACAAGGGCGGAGGCGTTGGGGCTGGGAGATCAGCCCCCTTCCGACAATGTGAGCCGATCATGGCCGATAGGGTGGCCGAGCGCCCGATCGCTCGGCGGTGGCGATCGGCCACCATTGTGATTGCAACTTGAATTATCGTCCAATGAGATAATTCCATCGTTGAACATTTGAGATTGCAACTTGAATTATCGTCCAATGAGATACTTTGTGAATCAATTACTCAATCATCTAGATATTAGACTTTGAAACTCCTCCAACAAGTTAAGACACTTAAAAATTTAGGTGTAATTTATGAAAATGAAAACTTTATTTATTAATACACTTAAAAATTAGCATAACCACGTCTGCTATATACTTTCGTATAAAAGAAAATGATAAATTTAAAATTGAAGTCAAGGGAATTAAATCACCGACGACGTAAGTGGATGGATACACATCACACACCTGGCTAGACTGTTAAAATGAGCATAGCATAAACCATTTATTTTGATTGGTACAATCTAATTAATGAATGTGTACTAACTGAATCATGAACCATGACCGTTGATTCAAAAGTGGAATATGATGGCCTTGTGATCTACCAACCCATTTCAATGCCCCAATATATGTGGAAGATCTTTCCTTTTCTTTCCTCGATAGTTACAATGCCCCAATATATGTGGTCTACTTCAGGGATCGTGCACGTTATATCAAAATATGTAATAAATAAATATACTCTCTCCGTCCCACATAATTTGGGACACTTTTACCGGGCACGAGTTTTAAGAAATGTAATGAAAAATGAGTTGAAAAAGTTTGTGGAATGTGAGTCCTACTTTTATATATTAGTTTTATAATTAATGTGAGTAAGAATGGGTTAGTGGAATGTGAGGTCCACTATAAAAAATGGTAAAAGTGAAAATGGGTCAAATTATGTGGGACGTCCCGAAATGGAAAACTGAGTCAAATTATGTGGGGCGGAGGGAGTACAAGTTATAAATTGTTTCTACTTTGGTACTCCATTTAGTGTATTCTGTATATAAAGAAGTAATCATGAATATAATATGTAAATGTTACATCGATGCTAAAAATGTTCAAAAAAAATGGAGTTCGAGTGTTCTCGTAACTACACATTTTTAAGTGTTACACAACACGACGACTACTCGAAATCTTGTTAGTGGAATTACGCGACAACAATATCATTTGGAAATTTTCATATACTCCTCTTTATATTCATACTATCTTTTAATGAGCAAAATTTTGTATGTTTATATTTTGTACTACGTAAACGAAACTTGTAAATAGTTAATCAAATAATATCTAGATATTTATTCGGAAGGTAGAAGCAATTTATGTATTTTTTTTAATTTGAATTAACTTGTTTGTTGATTTACAGAATCTTTTTGATTTTATAAATTGTATTTGCAATTTGACAAACAATATTCAACACCTACCACCACATGATATGTAATTTCTTGCTATGTTTTCATTAGGTTGGCAAATTCATCTGAGTTGAGTCATTATCAAGTTAATTTGATAGTGATTCAATTCAATCAGGCTTACCGAATCTGATCTATTAAAGAAAGTTTCAATTTGAAAACGAATCCAACTTGCTACATTCAAACCTGAACATGAGTTGCACACGACACGAACTCTTGAATGACATGATATTAAATGAATTGATCTACGACACAATAACAACATTATAACGACTTAGACTTGTTTTACATGATTAAATATGATATTACACCATTTAAAGAATAAAAGTATACTCCCTCTGTCCCTAAAGAGTATGAACATTTTGTTCGGCACGAGTTTTAATTCATAATTGGAAAAGTAAGAGAGAGATAGAATGATAAACGCATGAACCAAATAAGGTTTGATCTAGAGGTGACAAATCGTGGGGGTTGAATCGTAATCGGGTCAACGTGATAACGACCAACCCAATAAGTTCTAACCCGAACTGTTACGGAAACTATTTACCTGAATACAAATCCAATCTTTTACCTTCAAACACGAACACGACCCGCACCCGAAACCAACCCGTTAACTACACGCTATAATATGGGTTGACACAACACTGTAACAATACAAAAACTATCCAAACCTGATATTACAGGATTAAACCTGATATTACACGACTAAACGTAATTTTTAAATCTAATTTATATGATATATATCTATTTTACAAGTAATTAAAAAAATAAAAATAAAAATATTAATATTAATTTTTAATGGGATATCAGTATCCAACCCGAACCCAAACCGAAAGTATCGAATTCTTAACGGGTTAAACTATTAAAGACACGAACCCAATAAGGATTAACCCTAAGTCCATTAATTTTATATAGATTCGTGTTGAATAATTGTGTTGTGTCAAAAATTGACAATCCTGACTTAATCCAACTTGTTAATTTCGTGTGCGTTCGTGTTCTATTTTTTATATCGTGTAAAAAAGATGATGTCCTGTGCCAATATTTTAATTAATTCAGAGATATTTTAAGATGTGAAATTCTCTTTCACCCTGTATTATATACAGGCTGTCATTTTGGCATGTTCCAAATTCATTGTACACCTATGTTTTGCTATCATTGGTCACAAATTTCTTTCTACGTCGTCGTAATCAAACGGATGATCCCTTCGGAAATAGGAATCTTCATGAGTCTGTTTTAATTTGTTTTCTTCAAAAATCAATTGATGGAAGTACAAAGGTAAACTCCTATTGCAAGTCTTCATCTCATCGAAGGGGTAATATACTAATATATGTTGATTGAATTTCTAATGTATGTTGTTGTATGACCATGCTGGTTGTATTATACGGCTGTACTGATTGAATTGTATGGTTGTGTTGATTATACTGTACGATTGTGCTGATTAAATTATGTGGTTGTCCTGAATCATCATTCACATGCTAATTTTACGGAATTTAGTATGGTGGAATTTAGTGTGGATGTATAATTATATAAATACAAAATACACACCCATATAAGATTCAATAGGGTCATGTTAGGGTGAAATTTTTTAGCTTAATTGAGAATTGAGATGGATTTTCTTCCACTAATCAACAACATTTCCGAAATGTCAATTGCAAGTAGATTATGTCAACTAAGTGGTATTATTGTCAATAGCCTGCACATCAAATGTCAATAGCCTGCACATCAAATGTCAACAACTTATAGTTGATATTATAAGTGTATAGTTGACATGAATTGTATATGTAGTTGACATTATATGTGTGTAGTTGACATGAATTGTATATGTAGTTGACATGGATTGTACACATAGTTGACATTATATGTGTGTAGTTGACATGAATTGTATATGTAATTGAAATTATATGTGTTTAGTTGACATGAATTGTATATGTAGTTGACAAAAAAAATATTTAAAAAGAAATTTTTTTTAATTTTTAAAAAAAAACTAAAATAAAATTAAAATAAAAAGTATTTATTGAATAAATGTACCTTGAAATTACCATTATGCCCTTTCATAATTAATTAATCTAAAATATTTTTTATATGACAAATTCTGGACCACTCATTTAATAAAAATAAGTGGATGATAATGTATCTTAATTCTCAATTAGACTAAAAAATATCAATTGATGACAATCCAGATTCAATATACTAATTCAGCTGGATCAGCATACATTTGTTGGACTAGTATACTTTATACATATTCCACGTGAGCATTCTATTTTTACAAGATTTAAGAGAGAGAATAAAATTTTTTGTTGCATAGATCCGTATATAATTTCCTCAAAATTCTACTTCGAGATGTGAAATGCCTTTTAGTCTGCACCATCCTTATCCTACATCCTAGATGTAACGACTCAAATACGGAGTAAGGGCACCCGCAACGCTGTGCCGTTGCGGTTCCTATGCCGTTCCGGCGGAACGGTTCCGCGGCGGCACGCGTTGCGGGCTTCGTTCCGTCGCCATTTCGTGTCCATGCTGTTCCTATGCCGTGCCGCGTTCCGTTCCGGAGGAACGCGGAACGAAACGTTCCACCACGCGCCGAGGCGACGTGGCGGCCTCCCATTCGACGCGTGAAGCCCACTCGCTGCCCCGTGAGTGGGCTTCGTCCCGGTGATGTGACCGTTTTTTTATATCCGTTTTATATATTTTTTTATTTTTTATTTATTTATTTACTCTATAAATACTCCTATTTCATACTCATTTCAATCACAAACGCAAGTAGTCCGCCTCGAAGTGGAGCGCATCCGTCTATACAAGAACGGTTATCTATTCGTGCAAGGACACGCGACTCTAGTGCCCACACCCAACTCCAACAGGATCTAATTGAGCACATTTGGGAAAATTTTGGCGGATGAAATTATTAAAATTGTGTACTTTTATTTTTTTAGGATTTTAATTGTGTGCTTTTTATTTTTTTAGGATTTTAATTGTGTGCTTTTTATTTTTCTAAAAGTTTAAATTTTTTTTAATGTTGTGTGTTTTTTAATAAAGTGTGTTTGTTTTTTAATAAAGTGTGTTTATTTAAATTGAATTGAGTTGGAAATAAAAAAAAAATGAAATTGAATGAATAGTAATTTAAGGAACGATTAAAGAACGGTTAAGGAACGGAGGGTTGCAGGTTCCGTTCCTTAGTTAAGGAATGGAGTAAAAAAGTACAGAGGGGCCCTCAAATAGTGGTTTAAGGAACGGTATAGGAACGGTATAGAAACAGCGTTGCGGATGGCCTTTGAGCAAATTATAATTCAGTATGCTACCTAACTCTTCATTTTTCAAGTGTGGGTCACAATGTACATCAGACATTACTCATGATGGTGATATCGCCTGTCGGCCAAAACATCTAATGATTCTTGAAAATTAGTCAGCACTTTTTATTAAATGATATTGATGTGAAGGGTGAACATTGAGGGCTTGTGATAAGACCATCCACAATGCCGCTCATCCGACCGCCCAGCCGAGCGCCTGGGCGGTTCGCTGGGCGGTCGCGTGGCGCTGGGCGGTCGGCTCGGCGCTATTGCAGCGCCCGGATCGCCCAGCGCACCGCCTAGTGCGAAATTTAAATTTTTTTTTTCCAAAACACTATATATACGCGCTTTGCTCGTCATTTTCATTCGCACCACTTGTTTTAACGAGTACTCTCTCTATCTTAATTTCTGTACAAGATCAAAAAGGGAAATGAATCTCAACAACGAGCCTAGTTCCGGGAGTAGCGGGTCACAAACTCCGTCGATCCCCGTGGGAAGTGGATGAGGTCAGACGCCCGGGTACTACAACATGTACCCGTGGCAGCAAATGTATTCCGGGATGCCAACGGGGGGGAGTCCGCCGGGGTGGGCACCACCGGGATGGGCACCCGGGATGCAGATGATGCCCGGGGGGGTACCGCCGACACAGGGGACTCCGGGGGTAGTACCGGCTACACAGTGGACTTATGGGGGGTCCCCGGCGACGGCGGGGGATGTCTATCGCCCCAGTTTAGATTTTTCGATTGGTTCATCGCACACATCGACCCAAACGCCCTTGGGGTTTGATAGTTTCTCCTTAGATGACTTGGTGTTTGATACTCCCGGAGCTCCGGAAACTCTCGTTGAAGGGGGGGCAGAGCGGGTGCGTGGCGCCCCCGCGAAGAAGGGCAAGAAGAAGGTCGGCGAGTCGTCGCAGCCGGGTGAGGAGGAGGTACGGAGGAGGTGGACGGACGAGGAGAACGTCGCGCTCTGCAAGGCATGGGTGAGTGTTTGCAACGATCCTCTCGTTTCGAACGAGCAGAGGATCGTCAACATGTGGGGCAAGATAGCAGCAACCTACATGAGATTTTGCCCGGAGGGGAGGCCACGCAACGGGGAGGATTGCCGGAAGGCCTGGAACCGAATCAGGGGTGCGGTCTCCTGATTTTCGGGTTTGTACACCAACGCACTCCGCATGATGAGCAGTGGCCAAACGGAGGAGGACTGCAGGAGAATAGCTGAGAAAGCCTTCCCACTGAAGGGGGTATACAAGGACTTCACCTACTGGAACTGCTATCTTGTGCTGAACGAGTCCGAGAAGTTCCGAGTAGGTGTCGACTCTGGTTGGCCGAAGAAGCAACGACTGAACTACACCGGCGATTTCAGCGGCAGCAGCGGTGGTTCCCACGACCTCCTCGAGACGACGCAGGAGTTCCCCACACCGCGTTCGGTAGGTGGCCGACCTCGCCCGATGGGGCGCAAGCGCGCTCAGCGGGAGGCGAGGGGGAACGCCGGGGCTTCCCAGGAGGTCCAGTCGGCATCCCCCCTTGGCCAATCCACCGAGGATCTCAAATTCTTCGCTCGCGCCCAAACGCGCGCTCAGTTGATCAAGACGATGGCCGAATGGCGGGTGGCGACGGATCCCGTGGAGAAGAGCGTGCTTCAAACTTTGCTCATGAGCCTGCAGGACGAGTTGGAGGCGGCACGGAGGGAGACCGGCGGCGTCGGCGGCGGTGGTGGCGGCGGCGAAGGTGGCGACAGCGACGGAGGCGGCGACGACGGAGACGAGGAGTGAATTGGCACTCCTTTTTATTATTGTATTTTTTTTTAAAATTAATGTATTTTTTAAAATTATTGTACTTTTTAAAATTTTAATATTATTATTAAACTTTTCCCGTATATGTCTCGTAAATTAAATTTCGTATATATTGTGATTGTTAATTATTTCATTTTGTATATATTTGTTAATAGTGATGTGGATATTATGTGGCTAGGCTATGGCTGGGCTATTGCTGGGTTATTTGCTTGTTTTGATGATGTGGCAGGAGGATTTTTAGTGCTGATGATGTGGCAGTGGCTAGGCTATGGCTGGGCTATTGCTGGGCTATTCCTATTGTGGATGGTCTAAGAAACTAGGAGTACTATTTAAAATTGCTATTTTATCTTATAAAAATATTTATCCAGTTTTAAATAAAATTAACTTCATAGCTGATTCAAGTTAAAAACAGAAAATCATGTTTTATGTGGTTATAATATAAGCTCATCCTTGCTTACCCTTCCATAATTTAATATTCTACTACATTCGTAGTGCCCGCAGGAGCAGCGCAGTTGATTCCGGAAGGGCAGATTAACAAGAATGGCCAATGATAGATTCCCACTATGCCGTGTAATTGCAACACCTCTCAGGCACAACTATAAGGTCAGGCGGGCTTCTAGTAAGACAGTGGGTTACGGCCTCTTCTCTTAGCGGATCACTACGTACCTTGATTAAACTTTTCCACAATACTGTTGGACCGAGATATTGGAGGCCTTGGGGTTTGTAAATATATGTACATGCTAATCATCCAGGAATAATTTAGTAAAATATTAAAATTTAAAACTAAATATATAGTATACATTCAAAAAAATATTTTTAGTAAATACTCCCTAATTATTTCGAATCAAGAAATCATATGAATATTCATAATATTTCTTTAATGTAGTTAAAGAATAATTTACTAATAAAAAAATTAATTTATAGTGTAATTCAATTGAATTTAAAATTTAGAAGAATTATAATACTATATATGTTCATTATATGTACTCCAGTTAACTTTAATAAGTACGAAATGAATAGTTAAATTTTCCTGAAACTTCTCAAAATGGCGCAAACTAACTGAATAAATACAAAAAAAGTGGCCAGCATTTTCATGAAAAATTATAAAAATGATACGAACTTTAATAAATATAAAAAACAATTAGAACATGTTCGAAAAACATAAACTCCTCCAAACATATGGAGTGTATCAGCGAAAAAAAAATCAACAGATTAATATAATTTCTCACAAATTACCAACTCTTACGTGAAGTACATGCTATTTTATCATGTAGTACTCACTCTTTCCACAGAGTTTGTCCCACTTTATTATTTTTTACTGTCCCATAAAGTTTGTCCCACTTGAAATATATAAAAAAAATAGATATATACTCATATTAAATATAACCCTCAATCTCCTAAACGTGGGATCTTTATTCCATTACACACATGACACCTCCATTTAATACAAAGTCAAACAATTTCTTAAAACTCGTGTCGGTTCAAATTGAGACAAACTTTGTGGGACAGAGGGAGTAATATTATTTAAAATTTGGATTAATTTTATAATTTTTATGAAAAGTGAAACTACTTTTTGTATTTTAAAAAGTCCTTGTCACTTTTACAAATGACTTCTCACGGGACCATTTTTTACAAATGCTTCTATATTTGGACCCTAAACTACAATATCTAAAAATCTAAAAAGCATTCTCTGTCGAAAATATTGATATAGATAGTTAGTACATTTGTTTATGAAGATTCTACGTAAAGGATCGATCCACAAAATTGATGATAGTATTGACATGTATATGAACCGTATTATATTTCTACAATTACGGTGTGTTTTTATATTTAATATTTCTATTAACTAATCTATAATTTTTTGCAATTATGTACGTAGTATCTTCTTCCACTTTTCTTTTGACTTCCCAATAAAAATGTCAAACTTGAATTTTTAACAATTACTGTACAAATAATCATGAATACACATTTAATTATAATATTCTTTTATTCATTATTACATCAATTAATATTATTTCGTCTCCTCATCAATAGCACATTTTATTATATTTATTTTTCCATTTAATACACTAAAAAATAATAATAGTGATAATAATAATAATAATAGTAAAAGAGCAACTAATCTCAGGTGCTCGTGTTATTTGCTTGTCCATAAAATTGTAGTAGTAGAAAGTAGAAACTGAATTGATGTCATTATTGTTTCATTTTTTCTATGCTCCTCAATAAATGCATGATCTGTAAAAGGAATGGCTAACATTTCATTTTGATTGTAGCTAACAAAAATATTAACTTCGGGACAAATTATATTCATGAAAATGTTACTATTGGCTCTTCGATATTTTATTACTCCATTTTATACGATGATATGGGTAAGAGACGATTTGGATTTAATAGTTTATTATATTTCCAAAAAAATAAAACAAGTTCATTTTGGTTATTGAACTTGTTTAAAAGGTCAATTTTGGTCTCGAGGCTGGTTCGGAGATGTCTACGTTGGTATTGTTGTGTTTGATTCAGGTCCACGTAATGTGGTTGCCGTGGCTGCTAGTGGTGGAAGAGGCGACATTGGAGACCGAGGAGGAGGTGGTGGTGATGAAGAGGGGCGCTCGGCTGACTGCATATTTGAAAGTTCATTTTATCACTATTAGGATTAATAGTCATTTAAATCATGAAGTTTGGTCAAATTTTGATTCGTACTATGAAGTTTAAAATTGGAATACGAAATTATTAAATTTAATTTTTCTCAATTGTCACAATAACATGAGTACAAAATTTCTTCTTTAAATGATACTAGTATTCAAAATGACATGTTTAATTAAAATAAGTATTTTTTATTTCATTTCTTTTTCTTTTCTTAATTTTAATGAAAAAATATACTCCCTCTGTTCCACTTTAGGAACCCCGGTTGGAATGTTCCATAAATGATAAGGCCACACATTCCACTAACTTTTTTCCACTCATATTTTATTATAAAACTAATAGTATATAAAAGTAGGACTCACATTCCACTATTTTTTTACCAACTTTTCTTAACATTTTAAAAAACTCATGTCGAACTCATATGGAACTCCTAAAGTGGGACGAAGGGAGTAATTCTAAACATTACTCCTTCCGTCCACCATTTAAAGAACCTTTTTTACTCGGCACGAGTTTTAAGAAATTGTTTGACTTTGTGAAGAAAAATAAAGGGAGAAGGTGAGTGGAATGTGGAACCCATTTAAAATATTAGTTTTGTATTGGATTATGAGTGTAAATAGTTGGTGGAATCAGGGGTCCGCATACAAAAAATGGAATAGAGTAAATGATTCTATAAATCGTGGACAATGCAAAATGGCAAAATAGTTCTTTAAATAGTGGACAAAGGGAGTATTGACATTTTACATAAAAAAATCATAATTTAATATTTCAATTTTAAACTTCATAAAACAAACCAAAATTTAACCAAATTTTATAATTTAAATATTAATCCTTACTACACCAACACTACATGTCATGTTAAATATTAGCACAGGTTTCTTAACAAAAACACAATCCCGTTTATTTTTTGTTTTGTTTTGTCAAATTCCCCATTTATTCTTTAAGACTATTTCAGTTAATTTTTGTACATTTATTTGATTTGTCTCTCCTTTCTCATTTTATTTATGTTATCTTTCTTACATTTCTTCATTTCTCTCTCTCATTTACTTAATTCATACACTTTTTTTTATATACTTTTCTGTCTCACAAAAGTATGCACTCTTGGTTGACACAAATTTAGTGTATAATTGATAAAGTAACAGAGAGATATAAAAAAATAGTTGAAATATTGTTAGTTGAGAAGATGCCCACCTCAATAGAGAGAAAATACTTTCTAAAATTAGAAAGTGTATATTCTTGTGTAAGGTAAGAGTGGAAAATACTTTCTTTTAGGTAAGAGTGGAAAATACTTTCTTTTAGTCCGTTTCTTAAAAAAAACTAAGAGTATGCACTTTCTAATTTTAGAGATGCAAATACTTTCTAAAAATAGAAAGTGCATACTCTTGTGGAATGTAAGAGTATGAAATACTTGCTTTTAGTCCGTTTCTTTAAATTATGAACTTTATAATTTTGAAAACTTGTCTCTACAATTTAGTACTCCTTTCGTTTTATAGTAGTGGAGCCGTAGAGGCATTTCTTTTCGGCACGAAGATTTAGCAAAAGTGTGTAATGTATAAAACAAAAAGATAATAAAGTAGAAGATAATAAAGTAGAAGAGAGGAAAAAGTAGAAAGAATAAAGTAAGAAAGTGGAAAAAGTAAGAGTGAGAAAAGGTGTTACTCCTTTCATCCCCAAAGAGTATGAACTATTTCATTTTTCGTCAGTCCCTAAAAAGTATGAACTTTCTAATTTAGGAAAATTAGAACAACATACTACCCAAACACATCATTTTATTTACAAATTATACCATTACCATTAACAACATATACCAATACAATAATATAGACCTCATTCTCCACTAACATTATTTCCACTACCTTTTACTCCCTCCGACCGCGAATATGAATCCTGTTTTTCCATTTTAGTCCATCCGCGAATAGGAGTCCCGGTTCATAATTACCATAAATGGTAAAAAAGCCTCACATTCCACTAACTCATTCCACTCGCATATCATTTAAAACTAATATATATAACCACTAACTTTCTTCCACCCACTATTCTTAACATTTATTAAAACCCGTCCCGGGAGTATCTCTCTTTCTCTTACTTTTTTCCTTATTTATTAAAACCCGTGCCGAACCCATTGTTCATACTCTTTAGGGACGGAGGGAGTACATTTTACTAAAAAAGAAAATGATTCTACCACTATGAAACGTTCAAAATGAAAAAAATAACTCTACTACTCCATCAGTCCCTCAAAAGTATGAACTCTTTCATTTTAATTTCGTCGCTGAAAATTATGAACGTTGTAATTTTGGAATTTATTCTCTCTAATGAGGCGGGACCCATTCTCCACTAACGATACTTTTAAAAAAATTCTTTCTATCTCTCTCATGCTTTTCCAATTATTTATTAAAATCTATGCCGAACCAAATGTTCATACTCCCTCCGTCCCAACTAAGTTGAGACATATTCATTTTTTGGATGTCCCAACTAAGTTGAGTCATTTTCCTTTTAGACAAAAAACAAAACATCCAATCATTTACTTTATTCCATCTCCTACTTTACTCTTTCTTTATCTCTACTACTTTATTCCTCTCTCCTATTTTTAACGTAATTCCTTAATCTCAATGCACAAAAGTTTTGACTCAACTTAGTTGGAACGAAGGAAGTACTTTTCAGAGACAGATGGAGTACTATAGAGCGAAGGGAGTAAGTATTCTTCACTAACTTTACTTCAATTATAACTTTTTTTTTTCTATCTCCTTCGTATTTTACTAAGAATCAAAATCTGTTTCATTTTTAAAAAATTTAGTATATTTTTATGAGAAAGAAAAAATTACCATCAATTAAAACGAAATTATTTATGTTAAGGATGGTAAAGTCATATTGTACCTATTACGGTACCCTTAAATGCACTCCATTAAATGCACCCATTCAAAACCTGTTAAAGTAAGAAAAGGTAATAAGATTTTATCTAAATATATATAGTAGTACCTATTTTATAATTTTTAGCTAAATTTAAAACTAGTCATTTCAATTATTTATTAAATTGGTCTAGTTGAATTTATTCAGTGTATTTCTGTCACGCCCGCATTTTCTACGGATAGAAAGCACGGTTGATCGTGACTAGGGGAGGATTAAAGAAGCGGGGAAGAAAGGGGAAAAACATACACATTTGACCAAAAGCTTAATAACTGAATTAACTTTAAAAACGTCATAATATTACCCTAACAATAATGCCAACTCTAAGTAATTAAAGAATAGAAAATAAACAATTTTCAAACGAGTTAGACTCTCCACGAATAAACAATTCTAAAGAAAAGGACTCCTAGCGGAAGCGTTCAAGACACGGAAAATGCCGAGTATGAAGACACGACAAATCCAACAATTATTAACCATAACAAAACAATCCATGGACTCTTCTCAACATCCTCCACGCCCATCGCCGCTCGATCTGCACATTAAGAAAAACAATATGCAGGGCTGAGTACTTGATGCACTCAGTGAACACATGCCAAAACATAGTTTGTCAAGCCATAATCAAGTGACCTTGGGGGTTTTAATTAAAAGAACCCAAGTACACAAAACATTTATTTCACAAGTTCGGTCGGCCAACCATTTTTCATCCACATTCACCATCACCATATCTGAACATACATGACAAGGAACGTGGCCACGAACCAAGTCACTAGACCGACCAACTCCAAAGAGATAGCACAGGATCTACGGGGTGTACACTAGTCCGAGCAGGGTTTGCAGCCATACTGGGACCCGAATTCGATTAAACATACATGGCATAGCCACTTCAGATAGGTTCATTCAAATACAAAACATGGCAAGACAAACACTTTCCACCTCCTTTCACATAAAAAGTATTTAGGACATAGTCCTTATTTAAAAAGAGAGCCCACCTCAAATGCTTAACTCCACAATTAATTTCCTTTCCCTCGATATCACGTCCCGCTTGCAAGGAATCACCTTTAGCATTTTAAATAACACATAAATCAACACAATGAATCAAGTAAATGAATAAGATGCATGCACCCTAATTAAAGTCGTTTGTCTCGTTTCTCGATTTTCGAATATTCAGCGGCCGCATTCCTCCGTTGGCTCCTCGCATTTCCACCACGATGTCGGAATAAGTTCCCAAAATTTATTTAAGCGTATAATTAAATTCTCGCCTTCATTTCCTTAAAAAATATTTATTTCGGATTTAAGATGAAATTATTCGTACTTCAAATTATTCGGGAGCTAATTAAATATTTCCCCACGATTAAATTTTATTATTGACCCAACAATTCAATTAAAAGCCCGAGACTTAATTATATCACCCCGCCCTTATTTCTCCAAACTTAATTAGTGACTCCCAACAAAACCCAAAAACTAAATCAAGACCTCAATTTAATCGTGAGGCCCGATTCTTTTAACCAAGCAAAAGGCCCAATTCCATTTTAAAAACAACACAAAAGCTCAGCATAGTACATCATCTTCTTCACGCCCTTTTACTCCTTCTCTCTCCCTATCTCTCTCTAATTCTTCTTCGCCCGAAATCGGGCAGTTCCTCCCATTTTCCCGGCGCTCCCCACACCGGCGACCGTCACTCCCAACTGAGCTATCCCCGCCATCGATTCGTCCACCGCCACTGCCTCTGTCATACGCCGCTGCTCCGTCCCCTCCGGGAGACGCTGTCGTCGCTGCCGGGAGACACGACGCCGCTGCTGTCAGCAGCGTCGTCGGTCAGTCTCTCCCACTCCGTTGCCCCGATCTACCCCGAAACAGCCCCGACGCCTCCGATTCCAAACCGGTTCGTTAAAGGTTCAATCTTTATTCTATTTTGTTTTGATTACCATATTGTTAGATTGGTTACAGAGCTTATGAGATGCATGAAATCTAGGTTATTGCAAAAGAAATTGATATACCTTTGGAGAGGAGAAATTGCCTAGCAGCAGAAGGAATTGAATTCACGGCAGTTTTGTATTATTTTTATCCTCAAACTGTGATGTCAAGCAAGAATTGTGGCAGGAGTCAGTAAATTGCGATTTTGTACTCGCAGAATTGAATTTGAAGGGATAATACCTTTAGTTTGATCGAGCAATTGGAACGTAGAAGATTTCTCTATGTTACTTTCCTCCGATTTTGAATATATGAGCTGGTGTTGGGAGTAATATAGAGGAATGGTTGTTAAAGATACGGGAGAGATTTAGGGGTGAGAAGAGTGGGGCGGTTTCAACGTGAGTTGAGGGGAGGAAGAAAATCTCTGCTGAAAAAAATTGAATTAAGGAAATAATGGCTATATTAAAAGTAGCCCAATTGAATAAGAATAAATGGGGTAAAAAAAAAGACAAAGATGATAGGCCCAAATATATATAATTTTAGTACATTGATTAAATTGTGGTGTTTTATTATTTTAGTACATTGATTAAATTGTGGTATTTTATTATTTTAGTACATTGATTAAATTGTGGTGTTTTATTATTTTAGTACTTTGGTGTTATTCCAAGTACATTGTAAACGAACGCCGAAATTTTCCCATCGACGATTCTCGCGTCAATCTCGTCGACAATTTACACCACACAATTAATCAACAACACGATTCAAAACATTCGTCGATCTTTCGATAAAACATATTCATAGATTGTTGAAACAAAACAAGGACGCTTAAAAAAAATACCCCAAAAAGAAAGGAAAAAGGCGGGCGTTACAATCTACCCATCTTAACAAAAATTTCGTCCCGAAATTTGCTTAGACCATTCAAACAACTCTGGGTACTTCTCCCTCATCTTGTCTTCCAATTCCCACGTATCTTCCTCAACACCGTGATTCCTCCATAGAGCCTTCACCGAGGCAATAGACTTGTTTCTCAACTCTTGCACTTTCCTATCCAGAATGGCTTCAGGCTTCTCCTCGTAACTCAAATTCGGATTCAAAATCATCATCTCCTCTTGATGAATTATGTGGTTAGGGTCGAACACATACTTTCTCAATTGTGACACATGGAAAACGTTGTGTACTTTCCCAAAGCTTGGTGGTAGCGCCAATCTATACGCTACGGTACCCACTCTGTCAAGAATCTCATAAGGTCCAATAAATCGTGGTCTCAACTTGCCTTTCACACCGAACCGAGTTATTCTTTTTGACGGGGCTACCTTCAGAAAAACTTTATCTCCTGCCTCAAATTGGAGATCGGTTCTTCGAACATCAGCATATGATTTTTGTCGATCCTGAGCTTCCTTGATCCTCTCACGAATTTGTCGAACAATCTCAATCATTTCTTCCACTGTGTCTGGTCCAAGAACTCTTCTCTCACCCACTTCATCCCAGTAAAGTGGTGATCTACACTTCTTCCCATACAATGCCTCATACGGGGCCATGTTAATAGTCGCCTGATAGCTATTGTTGTGAGCGAACTCTATTAGTGGCAACACTTCCTCCCAACCTACTCCTCGATCTAGCACTACGGCTCTCAACATATCCTCCAAAGTCTGTATCGTCCTCTCTGATTGCCCATCAGTCTGCGGGTGGAATGCAGTGCTGAAATTCAACTTAGTGCCTAACTCTCGTTGTAGGCTCATCCAAAATCTAGAGGTAAACTTCGCATCACGATCACATGTAATAGTAACTGGCACTCCATGTAGACGTATAATCTCTTTCACATACATCTTAGACAACTTATTGGCTCCATAGGTATCACGAATCGGCACAAAGTGAGCAGATTTTGTGAGACGATCAATAATCACCCAAATAACAGTGTTTCCTCATTGGGATCTCGGTAATCCTGTCACGAAATCCATTGCAATGTGCTCCCATTTCCACTCCGGTATCTCAAGTGGTTGTAGTCTCCCATAAGGTCGTTGATGTATGGCTTTCACTTGCTGACATACTAGACACCTCTCCACAAACGCCGCTACATGCTTTTTCATGCCATTCCACCAAAACTGTCTCTTCATATCTCGATACATCTTGGTACTCCCCGGGTGCGCATTATATGGTGTTTCGTGTGCTTCCCTCATGATTTCATTCCTAAGCCCTTCGTCTCTAGTCACGCACAACCTGCCCTTGAATGTGAGGGCATTATCCGCTTCCTCGTGAAAATATTCTTGCTCCCCTGTCCTCACTTCCGAACGGATTTTCTCAAGTAAAGTATCGCGTCTTTGAGCTTCCACGATTCTAACCCTTAGGTCGGGTTCCATTACCAAGGTGGCGATCATTCCTTCCACTGTCTCGGGTGCTCTCACTACCTCCAATCGCATTTTACTGAACTCGTGTATCAAGTTCTCTTCGTTCGTGAGAAAAGTGGCCAACTGAGGTTGAGACTTTCTACTTAAGGCATCAGCCACTACATTCGCCTTTCCTGGGTGATAGTTTATACTGCAATCATAGTCCTTCACCAACTCAAGCCATCTACGCTGCCGCATGTTCAAATCCTTTTGTTCAAAGAAGTACTTGAGGCTTTTATGGTCGGTATATATCTCACATCGAACTCCATAAAGATGGTGTCTCCAAATCTTCAAAGGATGTACAACTGCTGCCAACTCCAAGTCATGCGTCGGATAATTCAACTCATGCGGCCGCAACTGCCTTGATGCATACGCAATCACTTTCCCATTCTGCATAAGTACACATCCGAGTCCAACTTTTGATGCATCGGTATACACCACGTAGTTAGTGTCTGGTTCTGGCACAGCGAGAATTGGTGCGGTGGTCAACTTCTCTTTTAGTAACTAGAAACTAGTCTCACACTCCGGCGTCCAATTCACTTTGACCCCCTTCTTTAGTTGTTGCGTCATTGGCCTTGCTATCTTAGAGAATCCCTCGATGAATCTCCGATAATATCCCGCCAGTCCTAGGAAACTCCGAATTTCGTTAGGTGTGGTTGGTGATTTCCATTTCTGTACAGCTTCCACCTTTGCAGGATCTACTCGAATTCCATCTGCACTCACTATGTGCCCAAGGAAATTCACTTCTTTGAGCCAAAACTCACACTTACTGAACTTAGAGTAGAGTTTCTCGGCCCTTAACGTCTCCAAGGTAGTCCTCAAATGTTTTTCATGTTCCTGTTCGTTCTTTGAGTAGATAAGGACATCGTCTATGAAGACTAAGACGAACTTGTCCAAGTATGGATGGAACACACGATTCATAAGGTCCATAAATACGGCCGGCGCATTTGTCAATTCGAAAGGCATCACTATAAACTCATAATGGCCATATCTAGTTCGGAAAGCCGTCTTGGGTACATCTTCTCGTCGGACTCTCAGTTGATGGTATCCCGATCTCAAATCCATTTTCGAGAATACTCCAGCTCCACGGAGTTGATCAAACAAATCATCTATCCTCGGCAGTGGATACTTGTTCTTGAGTGTCAACTTGTTCAACTCTCGATAATCTATACACATCCTCAATGATCCATCCTTCTTCTTCACGAACAACACTGGTGCTCCCCACGGCGACACACTGGGTCTAATGAAACCCAAGTCTAGCAACTCTTGTAGTTGTATCTTAAGTTCTTCCAATTCCTTAGGCGCCATACGGTACGGTGCCTTAGATATCGGTGCTGATCCTGGCTCCAAATCAATTGTAAACTCCAACTGTCTATCGGGTGGTGGTCCTGGCAAGGCGTTGGGAAAAACATCTGGAAATTCATTCACTACTGCCACATCCTCTATGCTTCTTTCTTTCTTCTCCTCTCCATTTAGATAGACGAGATACGCTGGGCATCCCTTCCTTATCATAGTCGTCGCTTGAAGTGCAGAAATTATGGACTTGCGTCGATTCGTAGAAATCCCATAAAATGTAGTTGACTCCTTTCACGGGTTTTGAAAAGAGATCTCTCTCTCTTTGCAGCGAATGGTAACATGATTCTCGGCCAACCAATCCATTCCCAAAATTATATCTACACTTCCCATCGATATAACTTGTAATTTATGTGCAACTAGCTTAAGTTCTCCCATAGTAAATTCTACATTCGAGCAAGTTTGTGATATATCTATAGTTCCTCCTACGGGTGAAGTCACACTCATTCTCTGTTCAGTTCTATTGATAGGCAGTTCTAAAGTATTCACACATGATGCTGATATAAAAGAATGTGATGCACCCGTATCAAACAAAACAACAATAGGCATGTCGAGGAGCGTGCCCATACATGCCAAGTTTCCTCGCTCTTGATTCCCTTGCTGGTTCGCCGGTTGTTTCCCTTTTAAAGCATATGCCCTTGCTTGAGTGGGAAGTCCTTGACGACGTTGCTGCTGCTGCTGTGGTGCGGGTAAGTATCCCCTCGGCTCGGCTTGCAGTGCCCGCACTTGCGGACGGAACCCTTGATTGTTCTGTCCTGCTCCCATCCCCATAATCTTACTCGGGCATTCTCTTGAGAAGTGGCCATTTCTACCACAAGTGTAGCATTTATTGCTCTTTTCTCTGCACTCCCCAAAATGGTTCTTAAAGCACTTAGCACACTGGGGGCTCTAGGCCGGAAGTCACCCCTCTGATAGGGAGCACTCTGCCTACCTCCATACTGCGGTGGGTTTCTGATGGGTTGCAGCCTCTTGTTATCATATGGAGTCCGATCTCCATCCCACTTCCTCTTATCTCTGAAATTATGTTGTTGAAGTGGCACTGGTGTAGTATTTGCTACTATCATCTCCTTAGGCAACGCTTCTTCCACATCTAATGCACAATCCAAAGTCTCAGAATATGAAAGTCCTCTGCGACTTGCCACTGCTACTCTTATTTCGTGCTTGAGACCAGCACGAAACTTTTCTGCCATTTTCTCATCTGTATCCACCAACTCGGGAGCATATCGAGTAATTTCACACAGTGCACGGTCGTACTCTGTCACCGTCATATTCCCTTGCTTCAAAGTATGGAATTCAACTACCTTTGCTCGCCTATAGCTCATGGGAACGTACTTATTGTACACCTCTTCCTTGAATATCTCCCAAGTAAGCGCTTCACGGCGTTCAGGGTTCATGGTCCTTAGCTTGGTATCCCATCAAAAATCTGCGGGCCCCGTTAATTGCAAAGTCACACAAGCGAGGCGTTCCTTGTCGGTGCACTCCATAAAATCAAATATGCGCTCGAGGGTGCGTATCCAGGTCTCTGCCTTAGACGGCTCTCCCAGTCCATCAAAATGTGGGGGTTTTTGCCTCAAAAAGGTATCAATGTATTGTTTGGGTTGAGGCGGGGGTGGAGGTGGCGGTGGAGGCGGTGGTGGTGGTGGTAGTTGCTCTCCCTCGACATTCTGAGGGTCCACAGGGTCCTCCTCTCCACGTCCACGCCCAGGTCTACGTCCACGTCTCGGTGGCACTCTGATTCAAAACGCATAGATTAATATGGTCGCTCCAATTATTTATCACTACATTATCGTATCAAGACTTCTCACCCAACCTTTCATATATAACGATTATAGAATACGTATACAAAATCAAGCTACGTATGCGCATGTAACACCAACTATCATCACTCAAACTTCCATTCACACTTTCCGAACATTTATACTTATTATTTTTCTTTTTATCCTTTCGGTATTAGAGATTTACTGTGGTTCGTTGTTCCACGTTCATTTAATTTGCTCGGAGAAGCAATAATTGAGTTGCTACATACAATTAGAATCGATGATGTAAAGTCTAACGTTCATCCAAAACAGTCCGCAATCACACAAAGAATTCATAATATCGTACTTCAGTACCTACGAGTCATGACTCAAATCATCATGTAAAGGCCACATAATCGAGCATACACAAACAATTATCACCAGACGTCTCAACACATAGCAACATCATGTTCCTCAAAATCTCAATAGGAAAAGAACTAGCATGCTTTCACTTAAAGTTCAAATATTTCCAAAAATTTTCACAAGTTTCCACAACATAAATTTTTTTTTTCCCGCCAATAATTCCATCATGCACAACTAATCATTTCCATTCCCAAAATATTTACCTCAAAATCACTTAAAAAAATTTTGGTTACCTCTTTTCAGGTTGAACGCGATGGTCGGATGTTGAGCCTTTGACACTTTTAAATTATTATTTTTTTTAATTTTTTTTTTCTAGGGATACTAATCTAGATCAAGAAAGAAAGAAGACACTTGGGTCCAGAGCGGAAAGAAGGTGGCTCTGATACCACTCTGTCATGCCCGCATTTTCTACGGATAGAAAGCACGGTTGATCGTGACTAGGGGAGGATTAAAGAAGCGGGGAAGAAAGGGGAAAAACATACACATTTGACCAAAATCTTAATAACTGAATTAACTTTAAAAACGTCATACTATTACCCTAACAATAATACCAACTCTAAGTAATTAAAGAATAGAAAATAAACAATTTTCAAACGTGTTAGACTCTCCACGAATAAACAATTCTAAAGAAAAGGACTCCTAGCGGAAGCATTCAAGACACGGAAAATGCCGAGTATGAAGACACGACAAATCCAACAATTATTAACCATGACAAAACAATCCATGGACTCTGCTCAACATCCTCCACGCCCATCGCCGCTCAATCTGCACATTAAGAAAAATAATATGCAGGGCTGAGTACTTGATGCACTCAGTGAACACATGCCAAAACATAGTTTGTCAAGCCATAATCAAGTGACCTTGAGGGTTTTAATTAAAAGAACCCAAGTACACAAAACATTTATTTCACAAGTTCGGTTGGCCAACTATTTTCCATCCACATTCACCATCACCATATCTGAACATACATGACAAGGAACGTGGCCACGAACCAAGTCACTAGACCGGCCAACTCCAAAGAGATAGCACACGATCTACGGGGTGTACACTAGTCCGAGCAGGGTTTGCGGCCCTACTGGGACCCGAATTCGATTAAACATACATGGCATAGCCACTTCAGATAGGTTCATTCAAATACAAAACATGGCAAGACAAACACTTTCCACCTCCTTTCACATAAAAAGTATTTAGGACATAGTCTTTATTTAAAAAGAGAGCCCACCTCAAATGCTTAACTCCACAATTAATTTCCTTTCCCTCGATATCACGTCCCGCTTGCAAGGAATCACCTTTAGCATTTTAAATAACACATAAATCAACACAATGAATCAAGTAAATGAATAAGATGCATGCACCCTAATTAAAGTCGTTTGTCTCGTTTCTCGATTTTCGAATATTCAGCGGCCGCATTCCTCCGTTGGCTCCTCGCATTTCCACCACGATGTCGGAATAAGTTCCCAAAATTTATTTAAGCGTATAATTAAATTCTCGCCTTCATTTCCTTAAAAAATATTTATTTCGGATTTAAGATGAAATTATTCGTACTTCAAATTATTCGGGAGCTAATTAAATATTTCCCCACGATTAAATTTTATTATTGACCCAACAATTCAATTAAAAGCCCGAGACTTAATTATATCACCCCGCCCTTATTTCTCCAAACTTAATTAGTGACTCCCAACAAAACCCAAAAACTAAATCAAGACCTCAATTTAATTGTGAGGCCCGATTCTTTTAACCAAGCAAAAGGCCCAATTCCATTTTAAAAACAACACAAAAGCTCAGCATAGTACATCATCTTCTTCACGCCCTTTTACTCCTTCTCTCTCCCTATCTCTCTCTAATTCTTCTTCGCCCGAAATCGGGCAGTTCCTCCCATTTTCCCGGCGCTCCCCACACCGGCGACCGCCACTCCCAACTGAGCTATCCCTGCCGTCGATTCGTCCACCGCCACTGCCTCCGTCATACGCCGCTGCTCCGTCCCCTCCGGGAGACGCTGTCGTCGCTGCCGGGAGACACGACGCCGCTGCTGTCAGCAGCGTCGTCGGCCAGTCTCTCCCACTCCGTTGCCCCGATCTACCCCGAAACAGCCCCGACGCCTCCGATTCCAAACCGGTTCGTTAAAGGTTCAATCTTTATTCGATTTTGTTTTGATTACCATATTGTTAGATTGGTTACAGAGCTTATGAGATGCACGAAATCTAGGTTATTGCAGAAGAAATTGATATACCTTTGGAGATGAGAAATTGCCTAGCAGCAGAAGGAATTGAATTCACGGCAGTTTTGTATTTTTTTTATCCTCAAACTGTGATGTCAAGCAAGAATTGTGGCAGGAGTCAGTAAATTGCGATTTTGTACTCGCAGAATTGAATTTGAAGGGATAATACCTTTAGTTTGATCGAGCAATTGGAACGTAGAAGATTTCTCTATGTTACTTTCCTCCGATTTTGAATATATGAGTTGGTGTTGGGAGTAATATAGAGGAATGGTTGTTAAAGATACGGGAGAGATTTAGGGGTGAGAAGAGTGGGGCGGTTTCAACGTGAGTTGAGGGGAGGAAGAAAATCTCTGCTGAAAAAAATTGAATTAAGGAAATAATGGCTATATTAAAAGTAGCCCAATTGAATAAGAATAAATGGGCTAAAAAAAAGACAAAGATGATAGGCCCAAATATATATAATTTTAGTACATTGATTAAATTGTGGTGTTTTATTATTTTAGTACATTGATTAAATTGTGGTGTTTTATTATTTTAGTACATTGATTAAATTGTGGTGTTTTATTATCTTAGTACTTTGGTGTTATTCCAAGTACATTGTAAACGAACGCCGAAATTTTCCCATCGACGATTCTCGCGTCAATCTCGTCGACAATTTACACCACACAATTAATCAACAACACGATTCAAAACATTCGTCGATCTTTCGATAAAACATATTCATAGATTGTCGAAACAAAACAAGGACGCTTAAAAAAAATACCCCAAAAAGAAAGGAAAAAAGGCGGGCGTTACAATTTCTTTATTAAATTGGTCCCAATGTTGTCTCCTTTTTGTCAAAGTGAATTATAAAAATAGTTTCTGAATAATATAGGAGGCATATTATAGTTTATTATAAAAATAAATTACATTTGAAGTATTTAAACAAATTTTAATTCATTTAGGTATTTTAATACCATTTTCTATTTTTTCTTTCTCATTTAATCCTTTTGATCCTTGAATGAATTGTTGACCTTTTTTAAGTGAACTACACAAATAGTCCCTGAACTTTGAGGTTTGCACGTCAATAGTCTCTGGACTTAAAAATTTTTTTTGATAGATCGCTGGACTAAGATATAATCACATAAGTGGTACTTTTTCCTCTATTCATCCTAGAATTAATTTGTTCATTTTAAATAAAACTAACACTATAAGAAAAAAGATAAATTACCGAAGGTGGACAATCCCTCGATAATTACGGACGAAAGCCACTAAAAAATTTACCAACGTGTAAATAGACGGAAATTTCCGCCAGTAACACCGTTAATGACGTAAAAATAGGAATTACCGAAGAAAATTTATGTCAGTAAAATTAATCATTTTTGTAGTATAATTACATTTGTAAGGTAATTTATTAAATAAAATGGACAAATTCGTAATATTGGGATCCATAAGCTATTATGTTTTGAATCAAAATTATTTAATAAAATAGTTTGGGAAATGGGAATAATTCAATTTCGTGTGTATAATCGGACAAATAGAAATATATATGATAGCCTAGGTATCATGTTTTGAATCAAAATCATTTAACAAAGGAGTTCAGGAATAATTAAAAATGTTTAGTGGTATTTAGTGTTGCCCCCAAAAAATTCATTTTGTATTAATTAATTTAAAACTGGCGTTTTAGTTATTTATTATATTATATTCCATTCGTCCTTCAAAAATATAATCTCTATTATTTTTAATATGTTTGTGAAAAGTATGAACTTATTTTAGAAACTCCTTTAAAAGTGTAGTCAGCGGTCTAAAATTCTAATATGACCATACATCTACATAGTCATAATCATACCTTCCCTATAATAGTAAATTAGCATCCTAATAGTTAGTTAACCGTTCGCATGTAGAAATGGCTAGAAAATATTGCTGATTTATCGATGTAGAAATGACATTTAACTTCAACAACTTTCGGCCAACTTATTAAGTATACCAACGTGGCTAATTCTCAACTTAGTTTATAGTGGCATTTATTAGCTATGTAACAAATTGGCTATTGGCCAAACTGAACTTAGACACTCTTTTTTGGTATTTTCATCGGGGAACCAAATTTATTACTATAAAAATAAAATTATTTTGCATTTTAAAAATAAAGTTATAGAAAATATAACAGTTTTAATAAAATCGTCACTTAACAATTCTTTTTCTCAACCACATAATCTTGCTTTCATATTTTGAAAGGTTTATACACTTGGATTGAAACTAATAGAAGTAGTTAATTATTTATTTAATTCGGTAGAAACCTAATTTGAAGGGATGAATTTGGTACCAAAAATACAAGTCACGTGGATGGTCACGTGCTACATTGACCTTAAGTTGTTACCACTCAACAAGGCGTTACTCCTCCTACACGTGATCCCAGCTACCAAACCACTTAACCCATATTTATATGGCCCCTTAGCCTACTCCTTCCCATAATCAAATTAACAAACTTTCTCCAACACCACTTCACTCTCTCCCACTCCTAAATCACCGCTTTCTCTGGTTAACTAGAATGGTCACCGTGGAAGAGATCCGCCGTGCCCAGCGCGCCGAGGGGCCCGCCACCGTGCTCGCCATCGGCACCGCCACGCCCTCCAATTGCGTCGATCAGAGCACCTATCCGGATTACTACTTCCGCATCACCAACAGCGAGCATATGACCGACCTCAAAGAGAAGTTCAAGCGCATGTGTACGTTTTCCTATTTCCTTCTCTTTTTTTTTTTTATTATTTTGCATTACTTTTTGGCTTAAAAGAATAGAAATTCAGCTATCTGGATGTACTGCGCGTGGTGTGTCAAATCAGTCATAATTATAGAAACCACTTCCTCTCTTCCTGGAATTGTGATTACAATTGCTTGGACACAAACTTGTTCCGGACCACTGAATTTTTACTCGTCGGATAGAATTTAATCAACGTTTCCACTTTTGGCTACTTTTTCGGGTTGTGGAGTACTAAAAACTAACTCAGAAACTTTAGGTAATTTTTCATAATATTCCAATTGTAGTTCTTTCCATTCCAAGAAAAAGATGACGAAATTGCATGAAATGTAGTCATCTTACAACATGCAATGTGTCTTAATCTAAAAACACTCATACGCACTCATGTTTCATCTTTTGCTTCTCAATTTCAAATTTCCGTTACAATCCAAACAAAATCCATAGTCTATATATAATAAATTCCCTTGAAATCTGATTAAATAATTTAGGTAAAAAAAGTTAATTAAATATTTATGTTAATTATGATCAGGCGAGAAGTCGATGATCAAGACGCGGTACATGCACCTGACGGAGGAATACCTTCAGGAGAACCCGAACGTGACGGCGTACATGGCGCCGTCACTGGACGCGCGTCAGGACATCGTGGTGGTGGAGGTCCCGAAGCTAGGCAAGGAAGCCGCCCAGAAAGCCATCAAGGAGTGGGGCCAGCCCAAATCCAAGATCACCCACGTCGTCTTCTGCACCACCAGCGGCGTCGACATGCCCGGCGCCGACTACCAGCTCACGAAGCTACTCGGCCTCCGCCCCTCCGTGAAACGCTTCATGATGTACCAGCAGGGCTGCTTCGCCGGCGGCACCGTCCTCCGTATGGCCAAGGACCTCGCCGAGAACAACGCCGGCGCCAGAGTCCTCGTCGTCTGCTCCGAGATCACCGCCGTCACCTTCCGCGGCCCCAGCGAAGCCCACCTCGACAGCCTCGTCGGCCAGGCTCTCTTCGGCGACGGCGCCGCCGCCGTCATCGTCGGCTCCGACCCCATCGTCAGCGTCGAGCGTCCCTTATTCGAGATGGTCTCCGCCGCCCAGACTATCCTCCCCAACAGCGAGGGAGCAATAGACGGACATCTCCGCGAAGTAGGCCTCACATTCCACCTACTCAAAGACGTCCCAGGGCTCATCTCGAAGAACATCGAGAAGAGCCTGAAGGAGGGCTTCGCCCCCATAGGGATATCGGACTGGAATTCGATTTTCTGGATAGCGCATCCCGGTGGGCCCGCGATTCTGGATGAGGTGGAGAAGAAGCTGGAGCTGAAGCCGGAGAAGATGAGGGCGACGAGGAGCGTGCTGAGTGACTACGGGAACATGTCAAGCGCGTGCGTGCTTTTCATATTGGACGAGATGAGGAAGGCCTCCGCCAAGGAGGGGCTGAGCACGACCGGGGAAGGGCTCGAGTGGGGGGTGCTCTTCGGGTTCGGGCCGGGCCTCACGGTAGAGACGGTCGTGCTGCATAGCGTCAATATTAATTAATTGAAGTGGGGGGATATGCTATGCTAATCTATTCCTACTACAACTATTGTGTTTTTCATTTATTTTTATTAATTGCCTGTTTATCCAAGATTAAAAAAAATGGTATGTCATGTGTGGTTTTTCTTAATATCAATGACGTTGGTGTGGTAATATATATATATATATTTATATATGATAGTTAGCTTTTCTACGGACAATTTGTTGTTTTTTTTTTGTCTCTATGTATGTTTTGCAAGTTTGTGATTTTCCTTTACTAATTAATACTCCTTCCGTTCTAGATAATTTGCCTCACTTTGATCTGACACGGG
Source organism: Salvia splendens (assembly GCF_004379255.2). Classification (NCBI taxonomy): domain Eukaryota; kingdom Viridiplantae; phylum Streptophyta; class Magnoliopsida; order Lamiales; family Lamiaceae; genus Salvia; species Salvia splendens. Next base: position 39,708,749 of record NC_056034.1, on the reverse strand, counting down.
TTTTTAGAAATGTAATGAAAATAGAGTTGAAAAAGTTAGTGAAACGCGGGTCCTACTTTTATATATTAGTTTTATACTTCCTCCGTCCCATCAGCATTTATTAGTTCGCTCCTTAGATGTTAAAGTATTTCCAACGGCTCGGTTATTTATCTATGTCACATTATTGAGGAGTATTTATCGATAAGAAACTGTTTATAAAATTCTAAAAGAAATAAATTTGACTATTAGGTGAAAAGATCGATATTTTAGGCTTTCGGAACTACTATTTCAATAATTTTAGGATGTAACTAATGAATCAGGGAGAGTTGATCTATGTATTAATTCTAGTTAGTTTGGACGTCCATATTTTTGAGACGTATTGACATATTTAGTGTAATAAACGGGGTTTGGTATTTGAATCATTTATGGTAATACATATAAGAACTTAAAAACGTGACATCAATATCACAAACTTAACAATTTTACTCTATTTCACTTTCAACTAGTAATGAAAATCATGTGTTGCTGTAAACAAAGTGTAAAATTCCTGTGTTCGGGCCCATTTATAGCACGGCAAAAAAATCAACTATCAGCAAAAATATGACACATCGCTAAATTAAAATATACACCTAAATCAACCCAATGCTATGCCTCCTCAATAGACTACATGGAATGGAAAAATGTAATCCCTCGTGCCTTTAATATGTCGAAGAAAAGCTGATGAAAAAAAATTAGTGAATTGTGAGCTCTACTTTCTGAGTAGTCCGTATACAATTAGTTAATTGTACAAGTTTAATTTTTTCTTGGCTGCCCTAGGCAAAATTTTAGATGATGTTTATGTATATAAGTTTAGATAAGATAAAGCTTACGTATATTAGTTTAGATGATGTTTCAATAATTTGAGACATGTAAGATGAATATATCTATTACTCTATTAGTATAAAATTTTGACTCATCTATTATACATATATAAAAGCCGAGTTTTGGCTTCATTTTGAATATATATAAGTTTTTGGCATGAATTTTAATAATTATAAATTTTGGGCCAGTTTGGATATTTATAATAACTAATGAATATTTATGTATAATAAATGCCATGAAATAATTTAGGCTATAAACGGCATAATGAATTTAGACTATAAATAGTAGTTACAAATATTTATGCGTTTTGGAGTGTTTGGAAAGGGACTTTTCATTAATCATCATACTCCATGCTCCCTTCGTTCCATAGTAATGGAAGCGTTTCTTTTCGGCACTAAGATTAAGAAAAATTGTGTTAGGTGAGTTAAGTAAATGGAGAATAAAGTGGAAAATGAAAAAGGTAGAGAGATGAAGAGAGAGAAAAGTAAGAGAGAGTAAAGTAGGTGTGGAAAAATGTGTTGACTTTTACTAAAAAAAGAAATGACTCTATTACTATGAAATGTACCAAAATGACAAAATGACTCTATTACTATGAAACGGATGAAGTATCAATTAGCCACAATATATCTCCCTATACAGATATATATTTCGTAAATTAACATAACATCTATTAATAATTAATTGTATAACTAATATATATAATAAGAATATGAAAATTGGGTATATATATAATATTTTTATTAGCATTAAATTAGCCATTCAAATTTGGTCGACTAATATGGAAAATGGGCATATATATTGCAATCAATTTGTTAGTGACTTTACGAGAATCAAATCATGTAATTTTGATTTAATTAATCATCATAACACATTGATGAATTATATCTTCCTATATATCTGAATAAATTAGTGTGCGATTGTAATTTCTAATTTAACCGCTCCTACTAAATATTTTAAATAACCACTTTAATGGAAATAGATTAAAATTTGTCCTGTTTCTGCCTATAAATATTAACTTTATCAAATCATACACATTACAGAAAATATGAAAATGAAGGAATGAGGGAGAAACAATTCCTTAGAATTGGAGTAGCACTAGTACTAGAGTTCAAGGAAGCTTTTTTCTCCTTCCCTAATAATCGCTTTCGGTATAGTAGTTTTCGATCTTATTATGTTTTATGATTAATTACGTTAAATATATGTAGTTCAAAGATCCTACATAATCTATATTCAATTATATTTCTATTGAATACATTTAGGGCACCCGCAACGCTGTGCCGTTGCGGTTCCTATGCCGTTCCGGCGGAACGGTTCCGCGGCGGCACGCGTTGCGGGGTGCGTTCCGTCGCCGTTCCGTGCCGTCGCCATTCCTATGCCGTGCCGCGTTCCGTTCCGGAGGAACGCGGAACGGAACGTTCCGCCACGCGCCGAGGCGACGTGGCGGCCTCCCATTCGACGCGTGAAGCCCACTCGCTGCCCCGCGAGTGGGCTTCGTCCGGTGACGCAATAATTCATTTTTTTTAAATTCGAATTTAATAAAAAAAAAAAAAAATTGCAACGGTAATGAGACCGTTTTTTTATATCCGTTTTTTATTTTTTATTTATTTATTTACTCTATAAATACTCCTATTTCATACTCATTTCAATCACAAACACACATCTATTCCTCTCTATTTCCACCCCAATTTTCATCTCAAATCAACTATATTTTCCTTCTCCCAAATTTAATCAAACTAATGGATCCTTATGAACAAATGCGTCAAATATTGGAACAATCACTTGAAGAAGATCGACGACGGGAGGCGGAAGAAGCCGCGCCGCCCCAACGACGCTCCCGTACGTACATCCATCGTAACCGGGAGGAAGCCGCCGCAAGGTTAGTACGCGACTACTTCTGCGATAACCCGGTTTGGGGAGATACGTACTTCCGTCGCCGTTTCCGCATGGGGAAACCGTTATTTCTCCACATCGCGAATACTTTGGCAGCCCGGGAAGAGTTCTTCCAGGAAGGGTTCGACGCGGTCGGCCGTCCCAGCCACACGACGCTGCAGAAATGTACTGCAGCAATCCGCCAGCTTGCGACTGGACAAACGGCCGACATGTTCGACGAATACCTCCACATCGGAGACAGCACTGGGCGAATGTGCTTGCTCAAATTCTGCCAAGGCGTCCGGGCAGCCTTCACCGACGAATTTCTCCGAAGGCCAAGCACGACCGATTGTCAGTTCCTGCTCAACCTTCACGAAACAGTGCACGGATTCCCCGGGATGCTCGGCAGCGTCGATTGCATGCACTGGCAATGGAAGAATTGCCCGGTGGCGTGGAAGGGGTCCTACACGAGCGGCCACAAAGGCACCCACCCAACCGTTATACTTGAGGCTGTTGCCGACTACCGCTTTTGGATCTGGCACGCGTACTTCGGGGTCCCCGGGTCGAACAACGACGTAAACGTGATCCACCAGTCCGACCTCTTGACCGAAGTTTTGGATGGTAAAGCGTCGGCCATCAACTTCGTCGCCAACAACCGGCTTTATAAAATGGGGTACTATCTCGCCGATGGCATCTACCTGAAGTGGCCTACCTTCGTGAAGACGTGCAGTGGGTCTGCGAACCCAAAGCAGACTCTTTTTGCGCAGAAGCAGGAGGCTGCTCGCAAGGATGTGGAGAGGGCGTTCGGGGTTCTCCAAGCGCGCTTCAACATCATCAAAGCCCCGGCTCGTACGTGGTTCATGGAAAACATGGTCGACATCATGTATACGTTCATAATCTTGCACAACATGATTGTCCAAGACGAAGGACCCGAGGCGGGAAATTGGTTCGACGACGAATCCCCCGGAAGCTCAACCGCAAGTAGTCCGCCTCGAAGTGGAGCGCATCCGTCTATACAAGAACGGTTATCTATTCGTGCAAGGACACGCGACTCTAGTGCCCACACCCAACTCCAACATGATCTAATTGAGCACATTTGGGCAAATTTTGGCGGATGAAATTATTAAAATTGTGTACTTTTATTTTTTTAGGATTTTAATTGTGTGCTTTTTAATTTTTTACGTTTAAGTTGTAATTTTTTTTAATGTTGTGTGTTTTTTAATAAAGTGTGTTTATTTTTTAAAGTGTGTTTATTTAAATTGAATTGGGTTGGAAATAAAAAAAAATGAAATTGAATGAATAGTAATTTAAGGAACGGTTAAGGAACGGAGGGTTGCAGGTTTCGTTCCTTAGTTAAGGAATGGAGTAAAAAAGTACAGTGGGGCCCTCAAATAGTGGTTTAAGGAACGGTATAGGAACGGTATAGGAACAGCGTTGTGGATGGTCTTATAATCAATAATTTCTTATATATATAAGTGTGACAGAATAGTATTGATTAACCCTCATTGTTTATATAACTGTATGAATTATATACACTATGTGAATTGTGGCATTAGGGGCGATTGTTTACGTATAAAACTAAAGTCATTTCATGTAAGTATGAGATTTGTAGTTTATTTCGAGAACTGATATTGAGTTGTCAACAATTCCTTCTTTTAATTATATATCTAAAAGTTAAAAATAATATGCCTTCTGAGATAATGAAATTTGATGTCTTATCACCAGTTGATTGAGAATAAGGGTGAACATGGGTTGATGCGTAGGCTGCGGCAAAAGTAGATTGCAAGAGAAATGAACAGATGAATGAAGAAGAAGATGTGACATTGTGTTTTTGTTTGGTTAAGATTTCTTTTGTTTATTTAATTTGCAAGTAGTTTGTGCTTAGAGTTTTGAGTGTTGGGCTTGGTTTGGAAATAAATTTTATGCATAATTGTGCAAGCAATTTATCTTATTTCCTAAATGCTAGAGACATTGTGTGAATATTTTGAAATTTGTATCTACATGCTTAATGGTACTTATGAATTCACTATTAATATTGTTACAAAATGTGGTATACATAAATAAAGTAGTTACTGGAAGCTTTTAATTATTTTATAAATACTGCAACTTTCGTACAATTATCTTAAATATGTTTAGCACTTGATTAATTTCTAAATTTGTTTAATTTTATGTTTTGGGATTACATATTTAAATTGTTTTATATGTTTATGATTTTTAATCCTTAGTTGTATTTGATTTTAAGTAATTAATTCAAAATATAAATCTAAAAATCTAAAGTGATAAAATTAAACTGATCTGTGCATCGAACAGGAGTAGACACTAGTTGTTATAACTTATAAGCTAGCCTACGTAGCCAGTCTAGAACTTGTCAAATAAGTTAGCTCACTTATCAACAGTTAACCAATTTACTCACATCCGATAACTTATCAATTGGACATATAATTATTTGTATGGAATGTGGTGGCTTAACTACTGTATTGTTATGAAAAATATTAGGTAATCGATTAGAACTTGGTCAATGTTAGTTCAAGCTAGAAGTATGAGACAAGTAGTAGTATGAGGTGCAACATGTGATGACGCTTCAATTGAACTGAACGAAGGATATATTACTAGTACTATTTTTTTTAAAATACCCCTCTTTTTTTTGCAAAAAGGGCTGGACCGGGGGTAATGTTAAATTAGAATATTCTATTGACAGGGACTTGGTATTTTATTTTATTTTAGAGGGAAGCTGATAACCTCTTTGTATAATTAGTTAGTTATTTTATGTTTTATTATTTAGTTGTTATGATTTGATTTACTTTCTCTAGTGTTAGAATTTGATTTGTTTTCCTAGTTTATAGTAGAGAGAATTCAAGTATTGTATACGCCATTAGTCCGATCCTTTGTCGGAACTACCCGTAATAACGAACTTGCAAAATGGATTTGTTTATCATAAAGAGATTGGTCGTCCCTGACCCTGCTTCACCTTAATTGTTATTTGAACAAGTAAAAGTTACTACACATATTATAAATATGTGTTGAGTCTTTTATTATTATTAAGCCGAATGAAGAATTAAATTATTAATCTCATTCTTTCAATCTGGCGTGAAATGCCCCCTAGCACTTCAACTATGGTTGTTCTCTCTTTCTTTCTCTATACTTCAACTAGGGTTGTTATCTCTTTCCCTCTCTACAAATTCACTCAAATAATTCCTCGGATAGGTAAAATCCTATCAAATTGGTGCTTTCATTAGGTTCTCATCCTCTAATTGATTTACTTTCTACCACCATATCCGTCTGCCTATCAGACTTCCCTCATCCTCCTGCTCGATTTTCTGGTGTTAACCCCGTGAGATGGATTTTGGATATTCAAGAATATTTTGACTATCACTTGTTCTCTGATGCCGATCGTTTGTTCTCTGTGAGGTTTTTTTTACCATCCAGCATCCGTATGGCTCTACGAATTTCGACGCTCAAATCCTAATTGCTCATGTCAAGAATTTCTGGATGTTGTTTATCATAACTTTGATGAGGATGCAATTTACTTCGCCGAGTGATGCACTATCTTTTAGCACTAAAACTACATGCAAGTATACAAGGCAGAAATAGTATAGCTAAAGGTGAGTGCAGGGATTTCGAACACTATGAATATAATTGCAACTGTCTATCATGTACTAAGCGTCAAATACTATATAGAGAAACAAGAGTTTTGGTTTAACTAAACAAAAATAAAGCAAATAAAATAAAGCAAGTAAATTAGACAAATAGTGGAATTCCAAGAATAGTGGTTTCACAATTATGGTTACACAAAACACAGGTATGATACCATAGCACAGTTTATACTTCACTAGAACGAGTCACACAAGTTTTGCTCATGCGGCACAAGCGTAGATTATATACACCATGGGCTTCAATCCTAGATTTGTAACTCCCAAAAGCTCGTAAGACCCTCAAGATGTCCTCACTCTCAATTAAAAGTGCTATTTTAAAGGAAGCTAATTGTAGTGTCAACTATGCCGTTCTAACTCGCCAACCTCCTCTCACGATTATATAGCAAGTCAATAGATCATCATAGAATGTGTCACTCAAACGTGAAGCAATTATCCAGAACTTAGAATAGAAACGAAGTAATGAACAAAACGGATACCAAAAACTGGAATTATATAAACCAATAAAAGTTATTATCACATCCAAAGAAGTCTTATAGTTTAGCTACTCATAGACGAATAGCAAAAACTACAAATTAAAGTACAAGATATAAACAAAAAGCAAACAAAACTCAAGGATGAATTGTTGTGCAATCTTTAGTCTTCTCTTGCCTTGCTCCAATCTCCAAGAATGGTGATAGAATGATGGATGAAGGAATTAGGGTTGGAGAATGGAGGGAGGAGCCATGAAGACTCCCCTTTTGGGGGCTATGAATTGGTGAATATTGCTCCATGAATTAGGTTATGACGTATATATAGACTTGAAAAGAACTTAAACTTGGTAAAAAGTTTCCTCGAAGCAATAGCAAATATGGAATTTTCGTGCCCCATAGGTTAAGGAAAAATTTTGCCTTCACAAGGTAATGTCTTCTTTCCTTCCTTGAATTTCCGCCCAAAATTCTGCATTTGACAACTTTGCGCGACTTTGGTAGAATGACCATAACTTTCTCCACAGAACAACGATTGAGATGATCAAGGTACCAACGCGAATTTATTTCAAAGATGAAGAGAATGGTATGTAGCACGCCCTGATCAGACTTCAGAATCACCGGCAGAATGGATTTGAACTGGGACTACCGCGCGCGAATAGGCCCAGCGGCTGCTGGCATAGGCCCAGCTGCCGCTAGAGAGATTCAGAACGTTCTGGACTGGTTTTCACCAACCGCTGGCATGCGCCAGTTGCCCGCTGGGTTGCCTTCTGCTTCAGCTTCCAAATTTTGACCTTTTTATGCCCTTTTTTTAGCTCTATTTTGCACATTTCTCACAAAACACGTCAAAATACAAAAATGGGTAAAATATGCAAATAATGGACATGTAATGCAATTTGACACTCAAAACGGACCAAATAATGGCCTTAAAATAGTGCAAAATCCGAGTATATCACCGAGACGAATAACCTCCTCAACAAAATAATGGAGGCAGTTGCATATTTAGAAAAAAAATAGAGACCATGACTAAAAAAGGAGACCACATCTGATTCTATGGTCGAGACTGTTGCAAAAAATGATGATGACTCAACAACAAATGTCAAGTTTGATCCTATCATCGAAGAGACAGAAAAAGATGATCACCAATCGCCTCAAGCGCTGGATGAGACAATGGCTTTGGTGGAAACTAAATTTTATCCACAATCTCATAGCCCAAAAATCAAGGTTGTCGTCATTGGTTATGTCGCTGAAGAGATCTCATGCTCGAAGACGGTTTCTACATCATTTGTTGGGGTCCCAAGCGATACAGCTTTATTTGGAAACGGAGATCTAAACAAAGACAACGAGATGGAAGATCATTTTTTTAACTTCCACCTTGAGGGCAAGGTGCTTTTCAACGGTGGGGGAGTTGATAGGGACCTGATATTTTATTTTATTCAGGAAGAGAGCTGATAATATCTCGTATAATTAGTTAGCTTATTTTATGTTTTATTATTTAGTTGTTATGATTTAATTTACTTTTCCTAGTGGTTAAGATTTAATTTGCTTTCCTAGTATATTGGAGATCTTTTCGTACCACACATATTATAAATATGTGTGGAGTCTTTTAATTAAGCAGAATGAAGAATTAAATTATTAATCTCATTCTCTCAATCTAGCTTGAAACACCCCTAGAACATCAACTAGGGTTATTCTCCTTTTTCTATGGACAAATTCACTCAAATAATTCCTTCCATCCACAACTAGAACATCAACTAGGGTTATTCTCCTTTTTCTATGGACAAATTCACTCAAATAATTCCTTCCATCCACAGGTAAAAGCCTATCATCTATACAATTTTGAGTATTGGACTGGCACTCTTCCTTTGTTAAAAATCTACATTGTTACATCCAGTGGCGGATCCAGGATCCGGAAATGGAGGGGGCGGAATATATAGTATTAGCTTGGTTTAGTGCGGACATGGCTATTTTTTTTATTGTTCGGGGCGACGCCGGAGGCAAACGGAGGGGGCGGACATGGTAAATTTACATCCCGATAAGGGAAAAATAGTCGCACGGAGGGGGCGACCGCCCCCTCCTGCCCCCCCTAGATCCGCCACTGGTTACATCTGAGTGGAAATATGACATATTTTTCGATGTAGTAATATCTATCCATAACATATATTCCAAGAGGACACATTAATTCAAAAATGATTGGCAATTTTGAATAACACTATGTACATTCATGTATATTGTCAATATTATCCTTACATAAGATTAGAGTGTGTATGCCGCGGATCAATAAAAACATTAAATAGTGGTACATTTTCAAATACCATAAATTAATCAACTTTGCAAAAAAAATGCTTAGTTGTCTCTTACTCCCTATAATTATAGATATTATTAAAATAAGAGATATGCGTAACAGTTTGTCACGCAACACAACAGTATACCGGTTTGAGTGTACATAAGTTGAAACCTGCAGGTTAAGTTTTATTAGAGCATCTCCAATAGGTTAGGACGTTAAATAGCCCTCAAATAGCCTTCACACTGCCACATCATCAGCACTACAATTCTCCTGCCACATCAGCTTGCCACATCAACTGGACATCAAATAGCCCTCACATAGCCTTCACACTACCTATCCACATCACTAATAACAATTATATAATTTAATTTACACTCGTATCAACATACGGAATTTAATTTACGAGACAAATACGGAAAATGCGAATAATAATACTCCCTCCGTCCCGCACTACTCGCACGTATTTCCTTTTTGGGCGTCCCAAGTTACTTGCACTCTTTCCATTTTAGTAAAAATTTTCACCTATAGCCGTCATTTTTGACTTTCCTATACACTCATTCCTTAATCTCCGTGCCGAAAAGGAAATGAGCGAGTAGCTCGGGACGGAGGGAGTATTAAAATTTAAAAAGTACATTAATTTTTTAAAAAAAGTACAATAATTAAAAAAAATTACATTTAAAAAATTACATAAATTTGCATAAAAACTAACGCCTTGCAATCCTCCGCGCCCACAACTCTTCAACTAAATCCTTTTGCAGTCGAAATGAGGTTCAACGCGCGTATATATAGTGTTTTCGAAAAATAAAAAAAAAATTTAAATCCAACGCCGGTTTGGCGCCGATCCGGGACGCACAATGGCGCCCGTGAGGATCGGCGTCGGAACCGGCGTCAGCGCGGGAATCGGCATGGCGACGCCGATTTTGACGCCGATTTCACCGACGCCGGTTCCAATGGTTCGGCGTCAAACCGGCGTCGGCGAAAAATCGGCGTCGCGGTGGTGACGCCGGTTATTGGAGATGCTCTTATAGAAAACGATAAGCTTAGTTTATCGTAATTCGAAAAATAACTTAAAAACTTTCATGCAATTTCCAAAAAATAACTTAAACTATCATTTATTTTAAAGAAATTTTTGTAGAAAGTTGAACCCGTGGCAATACATGGATGGTGAGTTGACATCGAAAAGCAAAATCAACATAAAGCATTGATTTTACTAATACAGTAATGTGTATCACATGAAGATTACTCCCTCCGTCCAAGATTTAAAAAATCATTTCACTCGACATTAATTTTAAGAAATTATTTAACTTTATAAAGAAAAGTAAAAGAAAAAAAGTGAGTGAAATGTGAAACTTATTTAAATTATTAATTTTATATTAAATTATTAATATAAAAAATTAGTGGAATATGAAATTTGCATACTAAAAATGAAATACATTAAATAGTTTTAAATGGTGGGCGGAGAGAGTAATACGTTTAAACATCTATATTGCACAACGTGGCAATATATATATCACTAAACCCAACAACCCTGATTTGTCGTTTTCTGTTTTCTTAACTTTTATTGGCCGCAGGAATAATTACATGCATGAAATCATAGTACTAATTAAATTTTGATTGTGTTTCGATTAAATTTTGATTGTGTTTCGATTAAATTTTAATTTTATTATTTAATGTTAAAAAATAAAATTACAATCAAAATTAAATTTAGTTACAAGTTATTTTAATAATTAATTTTATATTTTAATTTCACAATTAATATATTTAAGAATTTCATAGTACTATTTTTATTTCAAAATTTTATTTTTTAAAAGTTTAAGAGAAAGAGAAAAATGACAACATGATTGAAAAGGTAAAGTAAAAAAATATCATTTCAGTCATTCAAATTATAAGAAAATATCATATCAAATATTATAGATAGATATTAGATAGAGAAAATATCATGTCTAGTATCTAGATATCTCATTTTTACAAAAGTCTAAAAATGCCCTTTATGCCTTGATGGACATTTTTGGTGCAAATTATTATGAATAGTGATAAAGTACCACAAATGTAATTATACTTTAGTCCAAAGTCTACGCACAATATTTTTAAGAGTGAACTATATAAATGGTTCCTGATATTTCACTTTTTGCTCATAAATGATAACTGATCTGTTTTTTATATTCAATCTTGTAAAATTAAAATAAACGAGGAGAGATCATAAGAATATATAGGTGAAATAAAGTGTATTTTGTCAAATGGCAGTATTAAAACTAATCGAACTTTAGGTTATATTTTGTCATATCCTAAGAAAAGAACTTAGTCCTAGTCTGTCCTCCCTCCGTTCTATGTTAACATAGACATTTTTTTGGGCACAAAGTTAAAGAATAGTGTTTTAAATTGATGATGAATAAAGTAAGAGAGATGAGGAGAAGATAAAATAAGAGAAAATATTATCTTTTGCAAAAAATAGAAATGACTTAGTTATGTTGTAACTTCTTAAAATAGAAAAATGACTCTATTAACATGGAACGGAGTGAGTACTATATATTCATATTTGTCAATATATATTACATAATTGGTACTCCCTCCGTCCCAAGGAAAATGATCCATTCCTTGAGCGACAAGAATTTATGCAACTTTATTTTGTATATGAAGTGGAGAGAGTAAAGTAAGAGAGACGAAATAAAGTAGAGAGAAAGGTATTTTCGTTTTTAGTAATGGGTCATCTTGGTGGGGACAAACTTAAAAGAAAAACGAGTCATTTTCAATGGGACGGATGAAGTACTATATATTTTTACATATTAGTTTTATAAAAATTGTAAATAACATGAGTTAGTGAGATGTGGGATGATATTTATTGGGGTCTGTCCACATAAGAAAATACTACTCCCTCCGTCCCAGATAAGATGACACATTTTTTAGTCGCCGCGTGATTTTAAGAGTTGTTGGTTAATGTAGTTAATTGGAGGGAAAAAGAATGAGTGTAAGTATTAAATGGAGAGAGAAAGATAGTTGAATATATAATTGGAGTGAAAAAAAATAGTTGGGTGTATTATTTGGAGAGAGAAAATTGTCATAAATAGAAATGTGTCATCTATGTTGGGACAAATTAAAAATGAAAGTTTGTCATCTTAGTTGGGACAGGGGGAGTATGAGATACTCGCTTCTGTCCCTCAATAGAAGTCATATTTTGTTTGAGCAAGAGTTTTAAGAAATGTAAAGAAAAGTGAGTTGAATAAGTTAGTGAAACGTGAGTCCCACTTACATAGATTAGTTTTATAACAAAATATGAGTGAAATAAGTTAGTAGAATGTGATGTCTACTTACTATTTGTGATAAAAGTAAAATATGACTCTTATTGTGAGACGAATGGAAATTAAAAAATAGGAGTCTTGTTATGGGACGTATGGTAGTATTTATCAAGCACATGAAAGAATACTTCTTTAGTATGTCTATACATATCTGATTTTGATATTTTGGCCCATTTATTCTTACATATTTTATTTTATTTTACTATATATAGTGAATATATATCACATTTTATTAATTATTTTATAAATAGTATTTTATATAAATAATATCTAAAAATGAGATATCTCTTTCCACACAAATTCTTGAATGTAAGAAATCTATTGGGAGACTATTATTTAGCACATAACCAATGTGACGCCCCGACAATTCGTTCATTTCTTTTAAGATAAATCGGGTTATTAGCTTAAGTTAATTTTCATTTAGAGGACGTGTGATCATAGGATTCTCGTTATCATCCCGACTTTTGGAATTATAAGTACTCGATTCGGAGGATGAAGAGTAAGAATATTGGATGCAAAAGAAAAATTTTAGACAAGGGCTTGCTTGGAGAAAATGGAATTCAAGGAGTATTATTTCAAGAAATGAAAATGCAATAGTACATGCTTACATAAGGAGAGATTCTTTACAAGCACAAAAGAAATATACACACAAGCTACTCTTTTACAATGATACAAGGTTTTGACTTGACTTTTAACTACTTTGGGGAAATAACCAATAAAAATGACATGAGCAAAATCTTCCTCTCCGTTCTTCTCGATCTTGGACAGCCACAAGGCTCCAAAATGACACCAAGGAAACCTGCAATGTTGCACAAAAAGGTTAGAATGGAATCTCATAAGTAAAAGGGGAATGGGAAGCAAGCCCAAACAAGAGAGCTAAGGCGGAATAGAGCAACCAAGTGGCTGTAGTTAGAGCTGTAAGATCAGTCATATTCTGTCCTATTTCAACTTTCATCATATGAGAATCAAAACCAGACTGCCACAAGAAGGGAGGCTCAACCACAAGCCCAAAATAGAAGAGTAGAGTTCCCATTTATCGAGGCTCAAGGACCCCGCCAAGAGAGGGAATCTATTTCCTAGAATTTCACCAAATAGGCAACAACAATTAAATTAACACATAGTAGAGATAAGCTAGCAGCCCCAAAATAGGAGACTTTGCCCCCAAGTTTCAAACACAAGAGGCCAAGGTTGACGCCTATATAAGGCTGCCTCCCCACCCCTTTTTCCTCCACCACTTTGACACCCCAAAATTTCACAAACATAAAAAAAAATTGAGCGACGAGGGCGAGGAGCAATACGAAGGAACAGCCGCACAAACCGAGGATTCACCAAGTGAGGTAATTCCCTCAACAACACCCTCTGCATCATGATAGGCAGCCAAGTGCATAGCTCCAAGAACATAGATTATCACTAAGAAAATCACAGACAACTCAAGGACTTAGGAACTTAAAATTTGCCACAAAGCCTTAGCATAGATACTGCAATGATCGAGTTCAAACGCCAAAATCTCAATTACACATAGCTACTGCCCAACTCACAATAAAACAAGAGCAAGCATAGTAAACGTGTAACGACAACAATGAGACAACGGGGAAAGGGGAATGTGACTTAGCTTTAGGCAGCGACGGAGCCCTGAAGATCGCCACACGAACCCCGCAAGGCAGTAACGACTAACCCACCAGGCAGCGGGCATCGACGAGACGGAGGCGGCGCAAAGCAGCCGCTCTTCTCGCTGAGGCTGGCGGCGTAGCCTCCCCACGCGTTGAAGAGGGCCGGAGGAAGCGCTTGCAGTCGTGAGGAAGGCGACGCCCCCTCTACTCCGACGGCGCGGATCTGCCAAGCTCCGGTGGGGTGCGGCGCTGACAGCAACACCGTATCAATGCCGCGGTAAGACGTTGCCTCAGCTCTCCGATGTGGGGAGTTCAGACCGAAATTGGGAAGGATGAGGAAGAAGGATCGGAGGAGATGGAGGGGGGACGGAGCCGGCGAGCTCCGGCGACGCCAGAGAGGAGGCGAACTCGCCGGAGAGGGTGAGAAATGGAAAGGAGGCGTCGCTACTTCTTGAAATCCAATTAGGGATTTGAATAAAAAAAAAGTGGGGAGAGGGAGAGAAAGAAGCACCGATGGGTTGAAGGAGGAGAAATTAGGCCTGCTCCCATTCCACTCGTTTTTTTTTATTTTGCTGGGCCAGTAAGCAAGTTATGGTTGGGCCAAAAAGGAATTAGTCCTACACATGAGCTAGAATTAAAGGAATGGGCTTGGTTAATTGCTACTGGGCTACAATTTAATTAATTAGTTGGGACCGAGAATTTCTTCGTCGGGCTCGGAAGTTTATTCGGTCGAGACGGAATTTATTTAAGGATCTAAGCTTGGAGCTCGAAGGTGGAGTTAATTAATTCCTAAAAAAAAGAGAGAGAGGGGGAAATTATCAAGTTCCCGGAATTTAGAAATATTAAAGTTTGAGACGCGAAGGGCTGACCGGCGTCGCCCCGCGACGCCATGGGCGGCCTTAAGAAAAATCCTATAAAAGCCGAGACTAAGACGTAAGTGCTATCCTATAGGATGCATGCATTCTTTTATCAGGAAAAATAGTTCAAGTACTAATTAGCGTGCTACGCTATTTATTTTCAAAGGATAAATTATTCAAGGGCAAGTGAGGCCATACGAGAGTTGTTAATTGGAGATAAGCGTATCAAGTGGGCTTTCTTTTAATATCCAACACTATAGTGTGGATATAAAGTAAATGTTTTGAAGTTATGAAATACATTTTTCTCAAAAATGGATATGCGATCATTTTAAAGTTGTTGTCATGCCATAAAATGTTTGTTTTCGAGACCTGTCTGTTAGAGATATATGTTTGTTGGTTTTGGCTACGCCAAAACGTTACGATTTGGAATATAGCGCACAAGAGTCGTGAGCCATCCTAGAGAGGTTGGCCGGCGAGGGTACTGTTGAAGGTGGCCACCTTCACGGTACACTAGATTCTCAGACATGACAGGATACACCAAGAACTTAGACTGCAGTCGGACTTTTAAGATCATAAAAGAATTTAGTATGCTCAGGCCTTTTTAAGAAAAACCCCCGTGTGATACTGTTGATGGATGACAACTTATATATGTATGTTTTGTTTTCGGCACGTGTCCACTGAGTACTCCCGTACTCAGCCCTGCATGTATTTATAAATGTGCAGGTTGAACGTCAAGAGGATGAATATTGTTCGGAGTCGATGCTATTAAATAATCAAGTGGATTTCTCTACGATTCGTGTCTTCATACACGAAGTCGTTCATTAAGGACCTATTCCGTTGTACTTTTGTCAAGTGAGAATTTCAAAGTCCCACCTTCGAACTTTGATTTAGTTGATATGATGAATTATCCTATTTTGAGATCTTGTAATCAAATACTTGGCTTCTAATTTGTAGTATCAATCGATTGGCCTTTCGGCAAGTCCCTTGAGTTCTTTACTCGTTTCGTTAATTCCGCTTATTAATAACGGATTTTCCGCTGTTGCTATCATTAGCAAAGTGCGGTCGTGACAACCAATCACATGGAAAGCCACTAAAGTAGTTAATTTTGTTTTGTGACAACTACACAATTAAATTAGCATAATGAGTTTCACGTCCAGGACTGATGGCCTAACTAATTTCCAAACAATGGTCGATACGATTAATTAGTTTGGTGGAATATCAGTTAAATCTAATAAATGCTATTCTTCATAGAACATTTTTTTTTCTTATAATGGCATCAATTCATCCTATGATCCTATCATTATAAAATTGGATATTAATTAGTTTTGCGGAATGTCAGTAAATATATTATTATAAAATTGGATATTAAATGCTATTCTTTATGGTTGTACAATTTTCTTCTTCTTCTAATGGCGTTAATTAATTAACCCTATATATTATTATAAATTGTAATGGTCAACTAGAATTGGTATTTCAAGAATTAATGGTCAAGTAACGATATGGAATTGGTATTTAGTTAGACATTGTAGAAATTTTATGTGACATTAATTTTATTTTAAATTAAAATATACACATTTTACTGCTACGCGATGTCGAATTGACAAAAGGGAATGTACTACTTGTCTAACGTTAATATAACTAGTATCACACTCGTGCGATGCACGAATTGATTTAATTTCATAAAATAAATTTATATTTAAATTTAATTATTTTTAAATCCAATACAACTATATTATCTAAGAATTAAAAATCACAAATATGTAAAATAATTTAAATGTACAACCCCAAAACATTAAATTTAACAAATTTAGAAATCAACCAAGTGCATATACATATTTAAGATAATGGTATTGAATCTGCATTATTTATAAAATTATTCAAAGTTCCAATGACCAATTTTTTTTCTATATCACAAAACAACAACCATAATTTTATATTTTATTAATGATAGTTGTTTGTCTTCCTTTGTAATAATATATAGATTGAATAGGATAAAAATACATAAACAACAAAGAATTATATGAAACTTAATATAGAATATAACACACATAAAAGAGGGAATACAATTTTTGATTATTGGAATCGGTATTTATAGAAGATTTTTGTACTATATGATATTTTTGATGACTTTTAGCGAGCTAAATGACATTTATCGTAAATTAAATTAATAATAAGTGTGTCATAATTGAGTTGGCCTTTCAATATAATAACTGCAATAATTAGATGTCCATTAATCAATAATTAATTTTCAATCATGGAAAACGGTTCAATTCATACCAATTACTCCAAAAAGGTTCATTAATCAATAAATAATTTTCAATCATGTAAAAAGGCTTAATTTATACCAATTACACTAAAAATTTTACCGAAATTAAATTGGTTCAAATTGAAAGGCATTTTAATGATTGTACTTATTATAAAATAAACCCTAATTGTAAACAATTTAATACTATGTTGCATATGACGGTTACTGAAATTAAAATTTAATAATTTTCTTAATTGCATTTACATCCCTGGTATAAAATAGTTATTCAAAACTCTCCAAAACTCGCATTTTATATTTTACTAGTATCACGCCCGTGCTATGCACGGGTCATTTTAATTTCTTCATATTTATTTCATTATGCGAAATAAAATTTGTGAAATGATAAACAAAAGAATATTCGACATCCTCTTACTTTGGATTATACTTTTTCAATCACATTAACCCCACATGCGTTTAAATGCTAACTTTTCTTTAAAATGTCAATACGATTACATTAAAATTTCAACACATATTTGTGTTGACATTTTAATAAATTGTCTTGACATTTCAATATTAGACTTAAAATTAAAACACTTTTTAATTATGTGAAAATATGAATTAACCGTTGAGTTATAACTGCAGGAGCAAGTTTACGTTGTAATAATTTAAGATTGCACTGGTTAGACACTTCCTAGTCGATCTTCATTTCATTGCAATATAGTGACCCTATACACTAAAAACCCAAACCTTGAAACTTAAAGCCTAAACCCTTAACTTTAAAATATACTCATCATGACCAACAAATGAGCCAAATATCAATAAAATTCTCCCTCCCTCCCAGTTCAATTTTACTTTGTTGATCATTTATTCTATTTTGGAGATTTTAGATCTGTATTCGGTATCTTACATTGCGTCGGCCTTTATAGCTTTATACCATAAACTATAAACCTACTAAAGCATAATATGATTGAATCAATACAGTAATACTATAATCTACGACTCAAATGAACCAAATAATCAACCATCTATTCTCACCCTAAAGAAGAATCCAATGCCTCCATGGTAATTGCCAAAAAAAAATCACCATCACCACTCATCCTATCCTCCCTTCCGATTTCTAAATATCAAAATATGCCTAATCAATTTCAGTAGGATTCTCTACTACCAATATGGCCGCTTCACACAAGAATCGCCATCAGCTAGCCAATTACACATATTTATAGCCATCACATAGATTAGTGAAGAACCGTTTCAAAGTAAATGCTAATTGACCATGAAATTTATGAAATTGAAGGATAATTTCAATATTTTCTTAATGGCTGAAACGGTTCACATTTATCATCCTTAAAAACAGTCAATGCTATACGTTACATTATCTATAATTTCAACCTCTTCACATTATCATCTTTAAAAACATTTATGTAACGTTGTTGGTAAATTTTCGTCAAAAAAATTATAAAACAATATTAAAGAATGTTTGATCCAAATTTACGCATGGCAGTTACACAAAAATATGATTCAATTATATAAAAACCCAAAACTTATAAATATCTAAAAACTTTGCCCAGGACTCATGGATATTCAAAATTTGGCCAAAACTCACCTTTTAATTAAATATTTGCCGATAAATAAATTTTTACATAAAATTAAAATACGCTACAAAGAAATCTCTTACAATTCAATTGTTTATTGCTATAATGAGTTTTATGAAAATAGTAAAATTCTAATATTTACAAATCTTTATCACCGTAATTATCATGTAATATAATTATGCATTTGTTTAAATATTACAAATTTAAGTTTTCATACATAATTAACATGAAAATTATCAACAAATTATTCTTTTTATATTAATTTTTATTTGAATAGTAAAGAACATTATTTAGAATGCATGAGATACTATTTTTAGCTTAGGGTTTAGGGTTCATTAGATAAGAAATCCTTTCAACTTTCTAAATTTATTAGTGGAGTACTATTTTTGTTATTTTCTTCAAAACCCTTTTATATATATATATATATTATATATATATATATATATATGTCTCATAACATTGTTGATTAAACAACTAAAAGAAGAAACGACACCAATAAGTTAAGAATATATTATAGAGATTAAAAAAATCATATTGGTTGGGCTTTGAATATTGGTTTTTAACTCAACCATGTTAAATGATAGTAAAAGATAAATACTATACAACCCAATAAATATTATACAAACCTAATTTACTTCCCTTAACTTTCACCGCCACATTTTTATCTTCTCCTTTTGTGCCGCTGCTTCTTCATACCTCTTTCTCTAAATTCCTACGGTACTCAACCCCTTTTCTTCTTCACTATCGGCCATCCACCCATCACTCGTCGGATCTTCGCTAACGATGCATCTTCTTCTTCTTGACAGCGTGGAGTCACCCAGTTAGACCGCTGTTTCGCCCGGTGTGACTCTCTCATCTCTCGCTTCTCTTCTCGGTGAGAAATCTCAATGCCTGGATAAATTTCTTTTGTGTGTAGTGTAGAGCTTTGCTTTTCCATCATTTTCAAAAAGTAGTGCGATATATATAGAATATTGTAAGTTTTAACTGTACAGATGACAATTTAATGCATTCCACAAACTTTGATATAAAATTATTTCAATTTTTAGCATATGAACAACCTTCATCCGTTTCACATAGCCCAATTAAAACTTTTGATGCTTCAGCTTATGTAACTGTTTCTAATAATTGAAATTCTTTAATAAATATACGTTACTCCTACTAATGTAAAACGCCTAAATAGGTGCAGCTACGAAATTTGATACCAAATATTTAGATTTATAGCAAATTTGGACTAAAATTTATAAATATTCAAATTCATGCCCATAACTCATTAATATTAATTTAATTCCCAAAATGCCCCCAAAACTCAACTTTTATATATGTATAGATATATGTGTAGATAGATTGAAATTATTTATACAATTGAAATTCAATTATTTTTAATGTATATAAATGGAGTATATACGTTACTAATGTGAGTGAATATAGCTTTTGACTGGATTATAATCCTTCATTATATCTATTGAAATATAACATAAATTTCTAGCAAATAATAAATGTCATCAATTTTTAGATAGGCAACGGCCTCATCAATATTTATATAGAAGATCTACATATATACACAAATGCATAATCATTAGTGTAACGGCAGCTTAGCCTTTAAATTATGATAATCAATCACAAATTTTATGTATTAGCCACATCTTATATCATGCCTAAAATTCTTAAATATTCAAAATGTAGCCCAAAACTCGCCCTTTATATAAGTATAAATATAGATGACATAATCTACCGAAAGAATGATTAATAAATAGCATGATCAACTAAATGACTAAATCCACCGATGTATAAAATTAATAGTAACCACATTTAAATCTACCATAACATCGTGGCCAACTATTCATCACTCACACTAACTACTCTCATTTCTATGTTTTATGGCGGAGATCTTTTATCGAACGTAGAGCAAATGACAAAATAAATGCTTCCATTTTATTTCACGTGGGAAACACAATTTATTTAATTTTATTACGAGGTTAAAAACAAACGACTAATTTTTTTTGTCCACGAATAATGTTTAACGAGTATTGTATTTGTTTGTTTTGTTAAAATATGGTACTCCTTTTTAAGAATATTCCTCGACTTTCTACACTATATCTCATTTTAACAAATATTTCTATTTATGAATAAGCCACACTTTTCTACATAATAGAACCATTTTTACACTAAAAGCATATTAAAAAATACACTTTCAACATGAAGTAGATGTGTTGTATCGATCTGAATTCTCATACGAGAAGAAAAATTAGGAGTCTAATTGTGCATATAAAACATTTAGTAAGTATTTCATAACATTAGGATTTATTAAACACATAGTCTAATTCTTCTATATTGTAGTAATGATTATCGAGTCATAAAAGAGGCATTGGACAGATCTTGCATAAGAGATCAATTAAGTTTTACAACCTAGATTGACATGGATGATCCATTGGATTAACGGTTGTTGCGACTAAAAAAGTCGTCTAACCTTTAGATTGACGAATGACAACAGTGTGGAATAGCACTAAAAAAGATTCACAGTGAGAAACGTTGACATGATTGTCGCACTCCACGCCAACATAAGGTCGAGGAAGTAGTTTTCTATTTAAGGACATTAAATTTTTAGGCCATTTTTTTTATTTTATAGTGATTTTAGTTTTTAAGATGCATACTTTTGAGTTTTGAATGTTTTATACTCCTATCAATTAATTTCACTACATATATTGTTCGATTGTATTTCAGTGTTAGTGTTAGGGAATCTAAACAGCAAAAATCTGTCTGCACAAACAGTTGCAAAATCAAACGGGTACGAACAAAGACTGATAGGCCCAGCAGTATACGAGATGCGTTGACATTGCTGTCTAATTCTACATGAGATAATAGCCCTTGTAAAAGTGCCCAAGTATCAAGCCCATGGAAATAATTATTTCTTTCATTTAAAATACTCCCCTCCGTCTCTGAAATTTTGTCACATTTTTCCATTTCTATCCATCCCACAAAATTTATCACATTTCACTTTTTACCATTTTTGGTAGTAGATCTCATATTCCATTAACTTATTTTCACTCAATTTTAATATAAAACTTATACTTTAAAAGTAGGACCCACATCCTACCAACTTTTTCAACTCACTTTCCATTACATTACTTAAAACACGTGCCCAGTCAAACTGTGACAAAATTTGGGGGACGGAGGGAGTATTAAAATTTGTATTATCTCTGGTGTCAATTGAATGTTCAAGTTCTAGGTAAACGGAGGAAGTATTTATCTATAAATTTAATATTTATTGCTTTTATACCTTCATTATAATTTTGAATTTGAGAAAAACTATATGAACATATACTTCACAATTATAAATTTACAATGTTAAAAATAGGCCTACAAGTACAAAATCACTTATTCCCACTTAAAAGTACGTTTTGGTGAGTGGGTGTAAGAGCATCCACTGCGCGTCCCACACGCGACTCGCGTTCCGTCCCGGGACGCTTTGCAACGTTCGTCTCGTACCGAGCTCGTCCCCAGCCCGTCCCGTAGTCGTGAGACAAGGGACGCGCCGTTCCGACACGCGCCCGGGCCACGTGTCGCCCCCGATGCATGCGTGACGCCCACTCGCTGGCCCGCGAGTGGGCGTCATCACGGATGACGCAATAATTCATTTTTTTAAAAAAATCGAATTTTAATTAAATTTTTTTTTTTCAAACGGTATTGTTACCGTTAATTTTTTATTTTCTTTTTTTTATTTATTTATTTTGATTTATTTACTCTATAAATAATCCTATTTCATACTCATTTCACACACAAACACACATCTATTCCTCTCAAATCCTCTCTATAACCACTCCAATTTCATCTTAAATCAACTCAAACAAATGGATCCTTTTGAGCAAATGCGTCAACTAATGGAACAATCACTTGAACAAGATCGACGCCGAGAGGCGGAGGAAGCCGCGCCACCTCCACGACGCTCCCGGACATACATCCATCCATTTTATATTTTTTTGAATTTTTATGTTGTTTTAATTTTAATAAAGTGTGTTTGTTTTAATTGAATTGGGTTGGAAAAAAAAATAAAAAATGAAATTTAATGAATAGTAATTTAAGAGACGGAATAAGGGACGGAATAAGGGACGATTAAGGGACGGAGCGTTGCAGGTTCCGTCCCTTAGTTAAGGGATGTAGGAATAAAGTACAGTGGGACCCTCAAATAGTAGTTTAAGGGACGGTGGGGGGACAGCGTAGTGGATGCTCTAAGTCGTCGATCATGGTCTCTACATGAGGATATAATATTTGACTTACTTCTCCTAATTCAGCACGGGAAGAAAACAGGGTTTAATCAAATTATTAATATCATTTTATTAGAATAAAGTATTAATTAAACAATATTTTTAAATTATAAAATATCTTTGCAGCAATATCATTCCCTATTATTTGTACCCTTATATAGCCCTATTGTCACGACCCAATTCTCATTAAGGATAACAAGAATGGGTGATTCGCGACTAATGGGGGATTAAATACGCGGGGATAGAAAATGGGTAAAATCTGAAGAATTTGCCGAAGGACAAATGTGATATTACCAAAATAACAGTCGAGTATTTGGTACAATCTCCAAATAGAATGTTTGATATGTCAACTGAATCAGAGTTCAATGATGAGACATTACTATTCTCATTCAACAAAACACAGCGGAATAGGTCCCTCTGAACGACTTCGTGTATGGAGACACGAATCGTCGAGAAATCCACAAGCTTATTTAATAGCATCGACTTCGATCAATCTTTACTCCATCTTGACATTCAACCTGCACGTTTATAAATACATGCAGGGCTGAGTACAGGAGTACTCAGTGGACACATGCCGAAAACAAAACATACAATATAAGTTGTCATCCATCCACAGTATCACCCGTGGGTTTTTCTTAAAAGGCCCGAGCATACTAAATTCTTTTGTGATCTTAAAAGTCCGACTGCAGTCTAAGTTCTTTTGTATTCTGCCATGTCTGAGAAACTAGTGTGCCGTGAAGGTGGCCACCTTCAACGAACACCCTCGCCGGCCAACCTCTCTCTAGGATGGCTCACAGCTCTTGTGCACTTAATTCCGAATAGGATTTGCGGTCCTATTGGGAACCGAATTCGTTACTAACCTTTTGGCATCGCCAAAAGTCTCGGCATATAGCCCTATCAGACAGGTCTCAAAAATAAATATTTTCTGGCATGACAACAACTTTAAAAGAGACGATCACATTTTCATTTTTCAGAAAAGATATTTCATACTTCAAAACATTTGCTTTATATCTACACTATAGTGCTGGATATTAAAAGAAAGCCCACCTCTTGTGCTTATCTTCACTTAAATTCTTCGCTGAGCCTCACTTGCCCCCTGAATATTTTTTTCTCCCTTGAAAATAATAGCGTAACACGCTAATTAGCACTTGAACTATTTCTCTGAAAAGAATGCATGCATCCTACAAGATAGCATCTATCTCTTAGTCTCGGCTTATAGGATTTCTCTTTAAATCCTAACTTGGCTTTACTGCTCTGCAGCACTTAATTATTTTCTTTACTTCCTTTGGAGAAATTCTATTTTCTCAATAAAATACGGATTCTTAAGATCCCTCCTTAAATTCCTTTTTTTTCGGAATTTTCTTAAGGCTTCTTAAGATCTCTTAAGGCCGCCCAAGGCGTCGCGGGGCGACGCCGGTCGGCCCTCGCTTCTCCGCCTTAAAATTTTCCATCCTCGGGAACTCAATAATTTATTCGGGAATTAATTAAGCTTCAAGCTCAATTCCTTAAATTAATTCCGCTCTACCAAATTAATTTCCCCAAATCCACTAATTTAATTTCCGGCCCAATTATTTATCCTCGGCCCAACTCTTAAATCGAGGCAGCCCACTTCCCTTGACTAATTAAATAGGACTTAGTCCATTTCCCCTTTTAAATCACTTGGCCCAGAATTCATTAAAATCTAGTGGCCCAATTTCCTTTTCCACAATGCTAGCCCATTTAATTAACTTAAGGGCCCAAACAAAACAAATGGCACCAGCCCATATCCTACTCCCTTTGCTGCCATCGTGAATCACGCTCTCTCCCAACATAAAATTCCAATTTCTGCAAATGCAAAGGAAACCAGCGGCGTCCCCCTTTTTTTTCTCTTCTCTCGGCGAGACTCGCCTTAGGTGCTCTCGATTATCCCCGAATCGGATTCTTTCTCTTCAATTTGACATCCCCCCAATTTCTGAACTCCTAAACTGGGGAATTACAGCAGCGGCTCCTTTCTTCTTCCTCTCCCGGCGACATCGCCATTCCGACGACCGTCGGAGCTCAGGGAGGCAGCGCCTCCGGCTCTCTCTCCCGATCCGCCCTCCATCCTTTCTCCTTCTTCCTCATCGGTGCCGCCGCTCCCTCGACGGGTTTCCTCCCTCCATCGAGTTCGGGAAGACCTCGGCCGCCGGACGAGCAGGGCTGCCGCCTGCCGCGTCGCTCGACGCCGGTCATCGCCGCCGCCGAATCGTTCCACCCGGTGGCCAAGGGGCAGCGCCTCTGTTGTGTCGGCATTCGCCCATCGTCGGGCAGCCTCCCCCTTAAGCTAAGTCACCTCCCCCACTTCCCATTTACTTCTTGTTATTTTATGTCTTAAGTTCTGGAGCAGTAGCTTATTTGGGGTGACGGATTTGGTGCTTTAATATTTGCATAAGAGAAGTCTACTGTGTTTGCTTGTGAAGAATCCTATTGAGCAAGTCTATGTTCTTGAGCTATCGTATCCGTCTATATGATGCAAGGGAGGGTGTTGAGGGAATTACCTTGCTCGGTGCACCCTCTCGGTCTGCTCTTCCTACTGCCGCTGTTCCGCACCGCCACTCCTTACTCCGCTGCACTCTCTTGCCTTGAGAAATTGACAGAATACGAGTGTGGAGTGGGGAGATGGGTGACGGTATTTATAGGCAGATATTTGGGGTATTGTGATCCCCATTTTGGTTAGAATCTCAGCCTCTTTTGAGTTCTGTGAGTATGTTGATTCATACTAAAATGGTGAAATTCTTGAGGGGAGGAAGTCTTTCCTTGACTTTCCATTGAGTCTTGATAGGGGAAATTCTTTGTATCAATTTTTGGCTTGTGTTTGGCTCCTCTTACTTGGTGGCAGTTGGTCTTGAATCCCATTTGGTGTAAGTTGAGAGTGGTCAACTTGTGGCGACTTCACAGCCTAACTGCAGCCTCTTGGCTGTGCTATCTTGTTTATTACTCATACTACCTTAATTGAGCTTGTGCCATTTCTCCCCTTTATATGTGAGTCTATTTTCTAACCCCAATTTGGTGTAACTTTGTAGGTACAAGGCTGCTCATTTGGAGTGTTGGTGGAACTGGAAAATCGAGAGGGAGGGATAGAGAGAAAGAAGACTTCCTCTTGAAGCTCTTATATTCCATATTACTTTAGCAAATTCCAAGACTTGTATTGTCTTTTTCATACATGTAAGCATGTACTATTAGCATCTTCATATTTCCATGTAATTGTATTTCCAAAGTGAAACTTAAATAAAAGCATAGCTCTTATTTTTATCCTTGCATCAAATTCCATTGCACTTTGTTTTTCTCAAGAACATTCAAAATTAAATTCGACGTCGGAGATTACAAAATTCAACGTCTTCCGGACGAGACTTAATCGAGCTAATAAATCCAAAGTAATCCAATTAGGAGGATTAAAACCCGGGGCGTCACACCTATATAGATGTGATTTTTTACCCTTTTTTTAATCTTACTAGAAGAAGACATTGACGAAGGCACACTGGGGCGTGGGGGATGAGCAAGAAAACAACCCAAGAAAAATAGCCTTTTTATAGGCATTAACTACCCAGGCATGTAGATGAGAAACCGAATTGTTAGAATCAACGAAGCAAACATATGTAAAATAAAACATTTTATTTGTATTAATATATTCTCATGACAACATTAAACAAAAACGAAGAGAAACAAGGCCTTATGGAAGGCAAGATGAAAGTAAATGTCTACAACTCAATAGGATCGACAAACAAAGCAATGATGTGAGGCTTGAGAACCTTCTCAGGTTGAGTGTATCCATCTTCGTTGCCTTTGTAAGTAACATCAATTATGCGTTCAAGATTTAGAATCCGCATCAAAACATCTCTCGAATATGGAGATGGCCTCATACACTCCTCATTTATATCTTTCCATGCGTCTGTTGCTATTTCGAAGAATTTAGCAACCGCTTCTTCTATTGTGGCGCCATTGTCTCTCATATACGATTCTATGCCTGTAGCACTCTGGCCTCTTTCCTTTTCCACCTCATAAGTAGCTATGTCGTCAATGACTCGACATATGAGGAGCCCCGCAACAAGCATTTTAGGCTTCTCGCTTAGCCATTCAAAGTCTTCCTTGGTGGCAGATTTATCCCCCAGCAACGCTGTTGTTGTGTGGTAACAATAAGTGCAGGTGATGAGGGCATTCTTCAAATACTCATCAAAAGGTGGTAAATATCCTTGTATGAACCACTTGGCCTCAACATGGTAGCTTCTCACCAATTCCTTGAGCTATTTTAGAAATGTAAATAATATTATCAGTTTACATAAATCCATATGATATTTTATAAGCGCATAAAGAATTAATTAATGTTGAACTTATACAGATTCTATGGCATAGTGTGCCGCGTAGGATCTTCCTTCTTTACCCAATTCTTCTTCAAATTGCTCATACAGTTCCAGAAGAGCTTTGTAGAATGGCTTCACATACTCAGGTAGTTTATCCATCTCTTCAATATTCCACCTTAATAATAGAGCAATTGATCAAGTTGTGCACCATCCAAGTCAAGAAGAGCTGAAACACAAAGTGTAGGTCTAAGTTAATTTACCTCTCTATTGCCTCGGTAAAAACGTCGAGTTCTTCAATGACGCCGTAAGCATCATAAGTGTCATCTATGATTGAGGTCATGGCGATGGTTTTAGTGAGCATGACACGAGCACGAGAGAACTGTGGCTCATGGTATACTCCCATAGCCCAAAAGAAGCACTCCACCACTCTATCTCTTGCATATGGTAGTTTGGAGACAAGGTCCAATTCTTTCCACCACCTACACACATATATATATATGTATATATATGTACAATCAGTATTAAGTATTTGTATATAATTAGAAGTATATATAGATAATCAAGGTGTCACTCATATATATTACCTAGAGACTTCGTGGAGCTCTTCCTTGTGTAGCATTTGCAATAGATTGTAGTCCAATTTAGCAAACCTCAAGAGAGATTCATTCTTGTGTTGATATTGTTCATAGATGGAGATAAAGTTACGGGCTTCGATTCTTGGATTTCCATAGTGCAGAGGTTGAATTAGAGCATGCACAACTTGTTTGGTAAGAGGAGAATCGAGGTGTGGCGCTATGGACTTGAGAGTGGCAGTGGCAAATTCAAGAGCATCGTCGAGTATAGTTTCTCCACGTGTTCTCAGGTACGAAGCTTCATAGAGACTTAGCAAGCCCTTGCCGTCATTCTTAAGGCCTTCATGGAATTTGCCATTCACATCGACCCATCTTGCAAAAATGTCTGCTTCACCAATAGTATGTTAGTACTTGGATTAAATTTAGTTTTCAGGAGAGTAAAAAAGATACGTACGAGAAGATAAACGGTGGCCATGTTGCCTGAATAATCGGAAATGAAGTGCAACAGTGTACAAATCATAGGATTCATCATCGCTATAATCTGTATTTAGATTGAAGAAATGCTGCAGTGTTTCTTCAATCTCCCTTTCAAAGTGATAAGAAATGCCAAGACGTTCGAGCGTGTCAATAAGGTTCATTGCTTCAACCAGATTGTTTCCAGCAGCTGAGATCATATCCAAAACTTCATTCTTACAATCCTCAACTGCATTGGAATGGTTTTCTGCAGCCTATACAGTAAACAATGAATGAAACATTTAGTAGTACTTAATGTACGAAGATTGATAAAGTTTTTAGTATATATATAATGAGGAATGTACGTTGGCTCCAGAATCCTGATTGATGAACTGATCGCCCCACAGGCTCGGGGAGAAATTGGCGAGGGGGCGCTGAATTTCTGCTTGTGTCTGAGACATTTTTTGATGAGGAAGTTTGTATGTTGCAAATTAGTTGAAGCAGAAGGTGATGGTGCAGTGGAAAATGAAGAAGCCGAGTGCTCTATTTATAATACAAAGTTGAGGTTGAATTTTCAACTTTTGGTGGCAGCCAACTTTGCCGATTGCTTTCTTTTGAAATACTCCCTCCGTCCCCGAATAAGAGTCGTTAATTTCCATTTTGGGCCGTCCCCCATTAAGAGTCACTCTTCATTTTTACCATAAATGATAGTAGACTCCATATTCCACTAACTCACTTCACTCACATTTTATTATAAAACCAATATAAAAAAGTGGGTCCCACATTCCACTAACTTTTTCAACCAACTTTTCTCTATATTTCTTAAACTCGTGCCCGGTCAAACAACGACTCCTATTAGGGGACGGAGGGGGTATGTTTTTAAAGATTTTAAGTTTTGTGACAGATGAGAATACTCCACTAAATAAGTATATAAGGCAGAATATTTGGGAGCTCGATAAAATTGACCCTAATAAAAAAATAGCACAACCTCAATATTCATTTACCCACCTTAAAGAACAATATTACTACTTTATACTAGTAATTTATAATTTAAATATTAAATCTAATGCAGTCGAATGAAAAATTATCTCGATCGAAATCGAGTGGATTAATTAATGATCCAAAAACGAATGGACAAGTAAACAGAGTGAAGATTGGACAAGGAAAAGTTGTTTAGCAACAACAAATCTATTTTTATTTGTCTACTGACAGGCATTTGTCTCTACTCATTGATTTTACTTTTTGTAGTTTCATAGCCAGATTACCCTAACATTCTCTACTATACATAGGTGGGGCCCGTTCATCTACCTCCTCTTCTCTATGATGTTTATGAGTATTTTCTCGTGGTGTACATAGTAACTTAATTTATTTGAAGTTTTGAGATTGTAGTAATATTTAAGAAAAACAATTTTCTCATTAATTGTAGGACTAATAATTCATATACAAAATACCCAATAATCAATTTCACGATTTTAAAAAGAAAATTTAAAATTGACTTTTGTTTGGTGGGGTTTGCCCCTTGTCTCCACATGTGCAATTATAGTTATAAATGTTGATATAATTGAGTGAACAATTATATAAACCTCTCTATAATGATTAACCAAGAACGATGAAAAAAGAGCACAAACTGTAAAGCGGAAGCGTACCTTGATCAATCTAGAACAGAATGGATCTAGAACAGAATGGCGGAATTGCATAGCAGCAGCGGCTATGAATCTTTCAAATGATCATAGACGTTCTTCACAATAGTCTGTAGAGGGAGTACAGAGATATCGAATCGTTCTTCTGACGTCTGGGGACCATAACCTAACTTATATTTATAAGTAATATAAGTTCCTTGATTTTTTATTTGGTCCCTCAACAAATAGAAAATCACAAATTGGTATCTACACTTATTTCCATAACAAATAAATACACTTTAGCCCAAACTTTAATCTTTATAGAATCACTTTAATTTAGCAACTGAAAGATAGTCATACACATTAAATTAGTTACGTGGAAGCACAAATTCCTAACAATAAATTCTAATTGTCATTTACAATGTCCGATTTAAATATGATCCTCATGCGTCCTTCAAGTGAAGAATAGTCACTTGCTTTCGTTGATATGTAAAAAAATCTATCGGAATCATTATATAATATGCTTTGACTAGTAGACTTAGACTAATAATTTATTTTTGGATGATGCATCACCTGATACATATTCCCTTCATTCTTTGTGAACAGTAGCTAGAGATTAAGAAAATATGTTTTATATATTAATTTGAGAAATAATAAAATAGTAGAAATAGTAGTATGTAGTAAGTAAATAAAAAACAAAGTAAGAGTAATAATAAAATATAATAAAATAAAAATAGTATGTTAAAAAGTCTCCATAAATTGAAATTACTGAAACATTTAAAAAAATGTACTAATATAACTGTTTAAGTACAGAATGAAAGGAGTCCTATCAAAGTCCATATTTTGTATTGTTTCAAATGCACGTTTTAAATTCTTCGTTCGTTCCGTCTTAATAGATGTGTTTTATTTTCTGCACTCATTTTAAATAAAATAAAAAATAATTAAAATAGAGAAAAAATAAAATAAAAAAGAAAATATTATAGAAAAAACTCTTGTACATATTAATGTAAGATATGCATTAAAAGAAATAATCCATTGTGACTGTTGTTTATTGTTGATGATATTTAAGGTAAAAGAAATTGATAATTAAATGCAAAGACGGATGGAAAAAAAAGTAAATAAACACGAATTCGTCACACGTTATTATCATTATCAGACCCACCCCCATTTTCGACCAATGAAAACTGCGACGTCTATATTCATAGAACTTCACCTAATGCATTGAAAAACATACTTCTCCTTTCATGAAAGTATGTACATTTCTATTTTCATAAATTCCATAAAAGTATACACATTTTTATTCATAAAAAGTCGTCTCTAATTTATTATTCAGATATTGTAGAAATTAGTAATGGGTAATTTCATTCTATTATATTCACTGAAGAGTATTACAGAGACATGCCTTTATAGGCTAATTTCATACTATACAAGGTAAACCTAATTTACAATAAATGTCCATCTATTCTTGACAAGATATTCTCTAAATCAATTACACATTCATGCCTGATTCTAAGGGATATTATTCTAACACTCCCCCTCAAGCTAAGTAACGGAGTTTCCGATACTTAGCTTGTACAGTACTTCTCGAAAAAACTTCGAGTCCACCGCTTTCGTCAAGATGTCGGCCAGTTGATCTTTGGATTTCACATATGGCATCTCCACAATTTTTGCTTCAAGATTCTCCTTTATGAAGTGTCGATCTACCTCCACATGTTTCGTTCTATCATGTTGAACTGGGTTTTCAGAGATACTTATCGCTGCCTTGTTATCACAGAACAATTTGCAAGGATGGACCGACCGAAGGTCCAATTCTGTCATGAGTCGTCGTAACCATAGAACCTCTGTTAATCCACTCTTGATTCCTCTGAATTCCGCCTCTGCACTTGAGAGTGCTACAACCTTTTGCTTCTTGCTTCTCCATGTGACAAGGTTACCTCCTACAAAGGTAAAATACCCTGCAGTCGACTTCCGATCATTCGGATTCCTGCCCAATCTGCATCAGTGAAACCATGTATCTCCAAATGTCCGCGTTTTCCAAATAGAAGTCCATGCTCAGTTGTTCCCTTCAGATACCGAACAATTCTCAAAACTGCTTCCCAATGTTCCTCTTGCGGTGCGTGCATAAACTGGCTGACTACTCCAACTGCATATGCAATGTCTGGTCTAGTATGGGATAAATAAATGAGTTTCCCAACTAACCTCTGATATCTCCCCCTATCGGCCAAGTTTGCTCCTTCCCTTATCTGTAATCCATGGTTCTGTACCATTGGAGTATCTGCGGGCTTGCAGTCAATCATTCCTACTTCTGCTAGTAGATCTAGTATATACTTCCTCTGATTTATAAAGATTCCCCTTTTTGACCTTAGTACCTCTATTCCCAAGAAGTACTTAAGAGGACCTAGGTCTTTCATCTCGAACTCATGAAACAAATTCTTCCTTAGTTCGGCTATCTCCTCCTCGTCATCTCCAGTAATGATCATGTCGTCTACATATATGATTAAGCACGTGATCTTCCCTTTCCTTTTCTTGAGAAACAGAGTATGATCTGAGTTACTCTGCCTATACTCATACTTCTTCATTACTTCTGTAAATCTCCCAAACCATGCTCGTGGAGACTGTTTCAGTCCGTACAACGTCTTCTTAAGCTGACAGACTTCCCCATCAGAAAACTCTCCCGTGAACCCCGGCGGTGGTTCCATGTATACTGGTTTCGTCAACTCACCGTGTAGGAACGCATTTGTCACGTCGAACTGGTAAAGAGGCCAGTCCTTGTTGGCTGCGATGGAGAACAATACTCTCACGGTATTAATCTTGGCAACTGGTGAGAATGTTTCAGCATAGTCCACGCCGTATGTCTGGGTGTATCCCTTCGCCACGACTCGTGCCTTATACCTCTCGATAGTCCCATCTGGTCTTCGTTTGATCGTGAACACCCATCTACATCCGACGGGTTTAGCTCCTTCGGGCAATTTTTCCTTAACCCATGTACTGTTCTTCATCAACGCTTTCATTTCAACGAGCATTGCTTCCCTCCACTTCTTATGCTTCATTGCTTCTTCTGCTGTCTGTGGGATTTCCTCTTCTTCGTATAGTGCAGCTTCAAATGCCCGTGCCATTTTTGTTAAGTTTCCCTGAACAAAGTTCGCCACCCCATAACGACTCTTCTTCCCTATCTTTTCAGGGGAATACTTCTTCGGCGGAACTCCCCTTGTACTTCTATGAGGGAGCACATATCTCCCGGTATCTCCATCCACAGTGTTATCTTCCTCTCCTTGATCTGTTTCCACTGGATTAGTAATAACTGGACTTTCAATAGCACAAGGCTCAGAAATTACCTCGGATATCGTCGGAGAAGGATTGCTAGGGGGCGGATGAGATGGCTCTTGTGGTGAGACTTGCTCGGTAGCAGCGACTGTCACTGGGTCTTGTGGACCCCCAATCGAGGAGCTTGACAATGGCACAACCCAACTTAGATAGTCCTCGGAATTAGAGTTATCTAGACCATTCTCCCCCTGACTACTAAGGTGGGTGTCATAGAAAAATTCGGTTTCAAGGAAGTTACAGTTCATAGTGGTAGTGATTTTTCGAGTGTGAGGATCGAAGCATTTGTACCCTTTTTGGTTCACCCCATACCCTACAAAGACACATTTGGTTGCACAGGGAGACAATTTGGTTCTCTCATGTTTAGGGATATGGGTATAGACGGAACAGCCAAAGACTCTGGGTTGGAGGTTCAAGTGTTCGGGTATCTTGGCTTGTTTGGATAGTGCATCAAGAGGGGTTTTCATGTTCAGGATCTTGGTAGGGAGACGGTTAATGAGGTAGACGGATGTAGCAATTGCTTCAGGCCAGAAATATGTGGGGACTTTAGAGTCAATCATTATAGCTCGGGTCATTTCTAGGATTGTCCTATTTTTCCGCTCCGCCACCCCATTTTGTTCTGGTGTATAGGCACAAGAGGTCTGGTGAATTATGCCTTTTTCTTTGCAAAACTGGGTCATATCATTGTTAACGAATTCCCTCCCATTATCTGACCTAAGGGTTTTAATAGTGGTTTGGAATTGTGTTTGGAATTGTGTATGTACTAAGTTGAAAAAGGAGTTAAATCTATCAAACACATCAGATTTGTTTTTCAAGAAATATATCCATGTCATTCTAGTGCAGTCGTCAATAAAAATCACAAAGTATCGAAAACCATTCCCACCAATAATTGGTGCGGGACCCCAAACATCAGAATGTACTAAAGAAAACATGGATTTCATACGAGTGTTTGTAGGTTTAAAGGACTGTCGGTGGCTCTTGGCCAAAACACAAGTTTCGCAAGGAAAATCAGAAGGAATTGAAAAGTTCGGATAAAGTAATTTAAAGTAACCAGGAGATGGATGTCCTAGTCTTCGGTGCCAGAGCCAAGTTTCCTGTTTCGTGGATCCGTGAGCCAACATTGCACTGCCAGTTTGAGCTATCTCGTCCACATAGTAGAGTCCATGTTTCTCAGTGCCACGCCCAAGAATCCTCCTCGTCAGAATATCCTGCAAGATGCAAAAGTCGGGTTGCATTAGAAGTGTGCAATTCAGTTCTTTAGTCACATGACTAATAAACATCAATCTCTGGGATAATGTGGAAACATATAAACAATTTGTGAGCCGGAGAGTAGGTGATATTTCAATAGTACCCGCCCCCATAACGGTGATAAACTCCCCACTCGCAGTCTTAATATAAGATTTAGTAACATCATGTAGTTCAACAAAATCACTCCGATAGGGTGTCATAGTGTCAGTTGCCCCGTAATCAAATATCCAACCAGTAGCATTTGTATTACTAGAAACATGAAACGTAGCGGAAATATTTCGTAGGGGTGCAAACTGATTAACATGCACAAAATTAGGGCAGTTATGCAATTTCTGGGTATCTGGGGGTCTATTTTCGAATTTCAGGAAGTTGGGTGGATTGACTTGAAAAAGATGGGGTTCTTTTTTTAATTTCAAGTAACTTAAGGCTTTATTCTTAAATTGACAAGAGTGTGTAGGGTTTGGCATAACACCAAACCCGTTACCTCCTCTCCCGCCGCCAGTCGGCTCTGTCCATTCCGCGAAATTGTCGGTGCCCCGTACGTTGCCGCCGGCCGGCGGACTCGCCTGATGCTTCCCAGACCCCGGTCCAGTCGTTTCCCCATGGTTGTCGGTTTCAATTCGTCGCGGTGCTCCGTCACCGTTCACCCCGACGGCCATCTTCGCCTGAGTTTGGGTAGCCCTAGCCTTTTGCCTATCCTCCCACCATTCCGGGTAGCCTAATCGCTTAAAGCAGGTCTCCCATGTATGTTTTTGCCTCCCACAGTGGGAGCACCATAGCTTCGAGGTATCTGGGCAATTTCCCGTCGGTCGGCTGGTGGCTGCGAAGCGTGGTGGTGGCTGGCTGTTGCGGTGTGATGGGCGGTTGCTCTGTGCGACGAAACCGTGGCCAATTTCTCCCCCAAGTGATGAATCGGTGTTTCCACCGTTGGCGTCGGTGGGTGAGGACGACGTCGGTGGCATGATGCGACGTCGAGCCGCCTCCGTCTTCACCCATCCATATGCCGCTTCTACTGATGGGGTTGGGTCTTCTTTGAGGATGTCCCTCCGGATCAAGTCATACTCTTGATTCAATCCGGTTAAGAACTTGATCAGTCGTTTTGAGTTCGAATGGGTTCGAAATTGATCGATCCCCTTGTCACAGCAGTTGATAGGTTGTTTCTGACAGCGATCTATATTGATCCATAGCCCATGAATCCTTCGATAGTATGTTTCCAGATCGAGATCGTCTTGTTTGATATTGATTGCTTTTTCTTCTAGATCATAGATGAGATAGCGGTCTGCCTTGTTTTCGAACGTGACCGCGAGGCTGCCCCACAAAGCCTTTGATGTCAGATGGTGCGCGAAATCAGCGACAATTTCGTTCTCAATATTGTCGACGATCCACGAGAACACCACAAGGTCGTTCTCCTCCCACTCGTCGAACCCCTTGCTGCCCGCTTCCGGAGGTTCGTTCCTAATGTAGGAGTAAGCTCCTCTTCCCCCAATCTTGACTTTCATTAGTCGAGACCATAGAGGGTAATTCTTCCCATTCAATTTGAATGCCACGGTAATACTTTTGCAGTTTCGTAGACTCTTTGTCTGATCTGGATTGGGTTTCTCCTCCTCCGTGTCTGACATGTTTCGATGCAGGTTATGGTTTCTGGACTTGATTTTTGGTTGGAAAGGTCGAGAATTTGGTAATGGCTATGATGAAATTTTTCTGAACCTAGGATCGTTCTTCCTGCTCTGAGGCCATGTAGAAATCAGTAATGGGTAATTTCATTCTATTATATTCACTGAAGAGTATTACAGAGACATGCCTTTATAGGCTAATTTCATACTATACAAGGTAAACCTAATTTACAATAAATGTCCCTCTATTCTTGGCAAGATATTCTCTAAATCAATTACACATTCATGCCTGATTCTAAGGGATATTATTCTAACAGATATAATTTATTTATTACTTACCTCATTATATCTTACCATTATAATTCAATAAACACTAATAATATAATGATTTTACTATCAATTAATATTATATTAAATATTTTTTTTACACTCTCTTACTTTATTAATTATATATTAAAATATGTGTCGATCTAAAATGTATATATTTTTGTGGTTTAGTTGGAAGGAGAGTTGTACTTTTTATAATCAGTTTGGAGAGAAAAGAAAGAACAAACCATTACTACGTACAATCAAATCAATGGGTCTTTATCTATTTTATATTTTGATTTTTTGGCGCGACATTTATAATGATTAAAATAGTTTACATTCGTCTATTATATAATGATATACTATGAATTGAAACTATGAGATAGTATATGCTAAGACCATCTTTAAGATAATACTATAACGTTTGAGATAATTTTGCATGATCCATTTTTCATTAAAATGGTACGGTTGGATTAATTAACTCCCCCGTCCCTACTTAATTAATTGGAGTACAAGAGTATCTCTAAAGCGAGAAACAAGGTAAATGGAGAGTAAAGTCATATAACTATCATATTTATCTTTTTTCTATGAAAAATTATTCTCAAGGAGATAAGAATTTGAGAATGTATTATACATTTTCCTATTTTGAAGAGGTATCTTTACCTCTCCACTTATAACTACCATATTTGCATTCCTTTCATATAAAACCATTCTCCAAAGGGAAATGTATTTTGAGAATGTATTACACTGTATATTTTTTAATGCATTTATACTATTATTTTAATTTTTTAAAAATAATTTACCTTTCTATATACATTTTTCCTTTGGAATGTGTTACTATGAGTATATTTTACTTTTTTAGAGGGTAAATAAGTGATATACCTCTTTCATTTACCTTTCCTTTATTCATTTACCTTTCCTTTTTGGAAATGCTCTAAAAAATAAAAAAAATGTAAAATGTGGATTTTTGAGTTTTTATTAAAAAACTTTGCACACTAATTAAATATATATTTATTTATCTATAAAAAGTATAGGACACGCAATAACAAATTCCTAGTTTTAAGTTACTCCATTAAATACTCTTGCACCATTTTTTATGTGGTGAAGCAAGCAGTTATATTTGATCACCATATATATATTTGAGAATCATAGGAAATCAAATAAGCCTGCATAGAAATTCAGAATAGATTTACTTAGTTCAATTTGAGCCGACAAAATTTTTAACTAGACTTCAAATTTGAACATATATAGTTTAAATTTGAAACATTATATAAGGTCGAGATATACTATAATCTTAGGACCCACATGCGGTTAGGATGCATACAAAAATAAGCGTCTTAAAAATAAGTCTAAACTAGCCGCTAGCTGGCTTAGATGTAATGTAATGTAATGTAATGTATCAATTTCGATGTTAACTTATTTCTAGCATATAATCAAACTAGACCGACCATCTACTATTTTTTAATTTCTAAATATGACGCAGACAACTCTACCGTCTTGACTGCACTGCACCCACCATTACCATATATATTTGGATCGTTATTTTATGGCAACAATTTTATTACATAAATATAATTGAATTTGTATTAAATTAGATTAGTCTAATTAGTTGGCCACTTTAATTAGTTTATATAAATATAAATGAATTTGACCATGGGACTAAACAAGTGGAAAGAGAAGGAAAGAGATGGCCTTATTTAATTAATTAATACAACATGAGATAGAGATAAAGATAGCACATAAATTTAAGTCTGGTAGAGTTGACCAGATGATTTATTTTTGGATGATGCATTTCCATCCATTCTTGTGATAGATCAGAGTCCAAATTGTTTGCTGCTAAAGTTCAAAGAACTCGCATATTAAATTCCTTCATCTAATCAGTAGTACTAATTCAAATAGATACTACAAGATTATGTTGTCTTCTATTGTTGAGTAACTATTTAGTGCTAGTTGCAGTATATATATATATACGGCAATTTCTTAGAGCATCCACAATCGGGACGGACACCAAAAAACACCTCCTGCCACGTCATAAGGACATCCACTGCACAATAGCGGACATCCCTAAGGGCATCCTGACGGACATCCACAATAATAAAAATTCACAAATTCACAAATATGCAATTTACGGAATTAAAATTTCGACACGAATACGGGGAAAATGCAACGATTTTATTTAAATAGTAAAAAACATGCATAATTATTTAAAAAAAATACATAGTTAAAAAAAATACAACTCAAAGCTTCGACAAATGCGGCCCCCGTCTCACTCCTCCTAGGCAGGGGTGGCATCCCCAAATCGCGCATTATATTGTCGATGACATCCTTCAGCATTAACTTGTATAAGGGGTCAGTCGTTGTCTGCCACTTTTCCATGGTGTCTAGCAGACTCTGCTGCAGCTGCATGCGGGCGAGTTGGGTGAGCTCGGGATAGAGCTGGGTAGGAGCTACTGATTGGACCTCGTGGGACCTGCTGGCGCTTCCCCTAGCCATCCGCATCGCGGTCTTTTGCCCAACCGGGCGACGGCGGCGGGAAGACGATTGAGGGGTCAGGATCTCTGCGGCGGCGTCGGGGAGGTCGTGGGAACCGGCACTGCTGCTGTACTCGCCGGAGGAGTTGAGCTTCGTCCTCTTCGGCCAGCCAGCTTCAACACCCGCACAAAACTAGGCGAAATTCTCCACCACAAGATAGACCTCCTAATAGTTGAAGACGTCGAACTTCTTCGACTTTTCGGGTACTACTGCATGGACAAAGTCTTCACATCCTCCATGAACATGCTATTGGTTGTCGTGCGGAGGTTGTTTTGGTAGATGCCGACAAATCGGCTGAGGGCCCTCCTCAGCCGTTCACACTGTTTCTGGCATTACTCTCCACCGTGAGGCTTCCCACTAGGCGGTTTGAATTTGAGGTAGCTCTGGCTAATGCGCCAACATTCTGTCGATATGTTGGTTAGCCTCGATGTAGGGATCCTCGACTATACTGACTTAGGCCTTTACCAGAGCGACACACTCTGCCTCGCTCCAAACGGTCCTCTTTCCCTCTCCGGCCTCCCCCCCTCTCATCCCTCGCTTGCGAGGACGAGGTAGTGCCCTTGCCCTTTCCTTTGCCCTACTTCTTCAACCTCCCTACCACCGGTGATATCTCAGTGGGAGACTCCCTGACCGGAGATATCCCCAACTCCTCAAAAGAGAAAGTCTCAATGCCGGTGAACTGTGTCTCCAGAGGAGTACTCTGAGAATCACTAGACAATAAATCCATGTAGGGTGATAGACATTGTCCCTAGGTGATTGGGGTACCCCCATCCTGTTACCCCCGCAGCGGCAGACATGCCCTGCATCATCCCGGGCATCATTCTCCCATCCCCGCCGCCATTACAGGCATTATTCCCCCTATCATCCCGGGCGCCATCCCCGTCATCGCCGCACTCACCCCGGGCATTTGGGGCACCATCCCACCCATCCCTACACACTAAGGGTACATATTGTAGTACCCGGGCAGCATTCCTGCCATCTGGGGTTGGGGCATCATCGGCGCCATCCCGGGCATCATCCCGGACATCCCTGCAGTTCCTCCGGCATTTCCCTCACCTCCAACGGGAAATGTCTGTGTTTGTGACTCGCTCGTGGCGGGAGAATCACTGTCTTGCTCTATTTATCTTCAAAAGAAATGAAAGTAGAGAGAGAGAAACTAGTTAATACAAGTGGTGCGAATGAAATGAAGTTCAACGAGTCGTATATATAGAGTTTTTTTTTAAAAAAATAAAAAAACGGGACGTCCGTCGTGGCACCACAATGGCGGACGTCCGCCGACGGCCGCGGATACCTCACGTCCGCCTCTTCCAACCCAATGGCAGACTACCGTGCGAACGACCGGCACGCCGGTCCGACGTCCGACGAGAAGTCCGCCATTGCTGATGCTCTTAATACATTAAGAAATCCAAATATTGACTGTTGTTATGAATCCTATCTATTGCTAAAAGCTTCGGCTTCTCCATTTGTTTGATGCAATATATGAAATATAATACATCCGTCTCACAAGAAGTGTCACATTTTGCCATTTCGGTCTATCCCACAATAAGAGTCACATTTCACTTTTACCATAAAAGGTAAGTAGACCCTACGTTCCACCAATCAATTCTACTCACATTTTATTATAAAACTAATATATATAAGTGAGATCCATAATGCACTAACTTATTTAACCCAATTTTCTTTACATTTTTTAAAACTCGTGCCCACACTACATGTGACATTTAAGGTGGGATTGGGGTACTAATATAGACGTGGGCCAAGACGGCTACTCAAATTGATACTATCTTCAAAATTTCTAATTATGTTTTCTTCTCACCTATTGTATTTGTCCTTTGTTATTCCGAGTTAAGTCAACAATTGCCATAAGAATTCACTACGATAATAAGAATATACAAATACAACTTTTTAAAGGTATATATCTGTATTTTACATCTTCATATTTCATTCATTATAATTATAACTTATACTATAAGACTTCCTCTAAAAAACAGCTGTATAAGATTTACTATAATCTTTCATCACATCACTATTCCTATTTTTTATAATATTATTAGAAGAAATATAAAAAAGCTCTAGCTCACACTTTTATTAGAATTTTGTAATTACAGTTAATGACTCATACGTACACTATGCCTCTGTAATAACTCGAATCCCACACTTATTTAATTTGACAATTACCTAGGGGTGTGAATTCGGTTATTCGGTTCGGTTTTTACCCAAACCGAACCGAACCGAAAAACCGAATTTCTTTGAAAATTAAAACCGAACCGAACCGAAAAACCGAAAAATCGAAAACCGAAAAACCGAAAAACCGAATTAAACCGAAAAACCGAAATTTTTAATAAAACCGAAAAACCGAAAAAAAAATATGTAGTATATATTAATATGTATATATATATAATTTATTTTATTTTATATATACTAATATAATATAAATATATAATATAAAATTAATAGAATATATATAATACATATTATATAAAATATATTTAAAGAATATATATTATATATATGATATAATATATTTAAATTAATAGAATAAATATATATAATATTATATTTAAAATATAAATTCGGTTTTTCGGTTATTCGGGTTTTTTCTTCACCCGAACCGAACCGAACCGAAAAACCGAAATTTTTTTATTTTCAAAACCGAACCGAACCGAAAAACCGAAATAACCGAACCGAATTTCAAAATTTCGGTTTGGTTCGGTTCGGAT
Source organism: Salvia splendens (assembly GCF_004379255.2). Lineage (NCBI taxonomy): Eukaryota > Viridiplantae > Streptophyta > Magnoliopsida > Lamiales > Lamiaceae > Salvia > Salvia splendens. Next base: position 39,667,077 of record NC_056034.1, on the reverse strand, counting down.
ATTCGGTTTCCGGTTTTTTTGCTCACCCCTACAATTACCATCTTACCAAAATTTCCATTACTAATCTAGAAATATCCGAGAATCTAGAAAATTTATAACTAAACCTAAAATAAAATCCAAAATATTCCAAAAGATCCAAATTAATCTATAAATCTGAAATAAAAAAAAGTTATTATTTGCATGAGGTTAGCATTATAGTTAAATAAAATATAATTTGAATAATATATTATACATAAAATATATTAATTAAATAATTTGTTATATTAAATATCATTTGCATTTTTTTTATTTAGAAAATCAGTCTGAAAGGAAGACAAAATTCAAATTTCTGAACAAAATAAAAAAATCGATATGATCATAAAATTTAAAATATCGAAACCGCATTTAATAATTTCATTTAATTAGTTTTATTATTGGGATTATAGATATTTTATACGCTTCTATGTCTAACTTGTAGTATATCCACATAATATCTAGAGACATAGACCAACTGTATTGTATCTCATTCCATGTAAAGATGTACTTCATGTCCATAAAAAATAATTTATTTTATTATTGTAGGATGTCTGCATAATTACTTTTATTTTAAAAAGAGATATTGACACCTAATATCATGGAATTTTTAAAAAGTTGATTTTTTCCCACGAACTTTATCACGAATTTGTTATTTTTCGAAAAATAATATCATGATATGGATTTTTTTCATAATTTCTCAACAACAACTTTGAGAGCTTCGAGTTTTTCAATCTTTGAGGATAGTTTTTCTTGAAGCACACCTCCAAAATTGTTCTTCAATCTATTAATATAGCCAGAATTTTCTTTATTGGTGGGAAATAACAAACTCAGGGTAAAGTTCGTGATATTATTTGTCAATTTCAAAGTTCGTGGGAAAAACACAACGTTTTGAAAGTTTCATGATATCAGGTGTCAATATCCCTTTTAAAAATGTAAACTCTTCATACTTTATCCACTTTTCATTTTTCTCTTTCTTATTTTTTCTCCTACTTTTTTTTCACCTTTCCTACATCATCTACTTTTTTTCATCTTTCTTATTTACCAACTTCATATTAAAACCCGTGTCGTCAATAAATTAAACTATTTTCTATAGACATGGAGAGTATAAAAATTATAGTTCATTAATGAATAAATATTAATTTTATCTCACTAGCATAGCAAAAAAAGTGATTCTATCATCGTCTCACAAACCACTACCTTCAGATTACAAGCGTATCAAATGTATGGTTGAAGTTAGATAAAAGGTCTTAACTTGTTTTAAGAATATTTGAAGAATATGTACGAGCTTAGTAAGCTTATGTGGTTACAAAAACCCGAAAAAAAATTAATGGGCCTCAATTCAGTAAATGTGATGCATCAAACATGAAAATAACCAAAGAAAAAAACTTTTTAATAAGCATTACCTACCAATCAAAGCCCGTATAAAACAGAAAATATTCAATGGTCAAGACATACCAATGTATCAATCCTACTTGGTATATCCTACCAATAGATCTTTGACAAATGTTAATATATATATATATATATATATATATATATTCATGTTTCCAATTAGATATATTAACAATGGAACACTGTAAATTATATGGAAAGCTTCTACCCATTCCATATATAGTTCATACACTATTATGTATTTCAATATTTAACCATTTTCACAATTATTGTCAAAGTCATTTTACACATGATACAGAAAATGATCACGTTATCCATTTTTAGATTTTAGGAGATTACTTTTTTTTCTCTTTATATATATTAAAAAATCTAAATAAATAAAATATATAATTATAACTGCAAGTTTATTAGCACTGAATACAAAAAATTAAATTAACAAAATAAATAATTCTAAAGTGTATAAATTTAATTAATTATATGACTATTTATATAGTGTAGTTTTTGTATAATTTTTTCATTGCACATTAATTGTATGAATATTATATACACGTATTATATTAAATTAAAAATAATTAAATAATAATAAGATGATCTTAAAACCACATTTTATACTTTTCAATATACCATCAAAAAATTCCATAAATAGATAGATGATATATTGTTTCATGAATAACATTTAAATTTAAAATTATAAAAAACTAAAACAACTAAGTATTATAAAAGTGATAGTGATCTCCAATAAAAAAATTTTATTCTTATCAAAATTACTTGATAGTAGTTAAAGCATGAAATATCTCCCAGTTTCATAATAAAATAAACAACTAATAGTTCTAATATAAAGCTATCGTGTTTTATAGGAGTGGTATTTACGTATAAAATGATTAACGATAGTTGTGAGTGATGATTAAATATTTAAATAAATAGAATAATGAATATCTCTTTCCTATATAGTGCATTTATTGTAATATATATGGAATACGGAGAAACTTTCTATATAATTTATTGTTTCCATTGTTTATATATCTAATTGGTAGTGTGACATATATATTTCCACTTGTCAAATATGTATTAGTAGGGTATACCAAATAGGATTGACACCTTAGTATGTCTTGACTAGTGATTTTTTTCTCCGTATAAAGTGCCAAAACTTATAAATGTATAAGCGAAGTGAAAGAATCAACGAAGCCAAAAATATGCACAATTAAAAATTTTATAGGAATCAATTATTATTGTTATTATTATTAAAATTTTCGAGACAACATTAAACAAAGACAGAGAGAAAATCATGAATAAGGTGTGGTCTACATCTCAATAGGGTCGACAAACGAAGCAATGATGTGAGGCTTGAGAACCTTCTCAGGTTGAGTGTATCCATCTTCGTTGCCTTTGTAAGTAACATCGATTATGCGTTCAAGATTTAGAATCCGCATCAAAACATCTCTCGAATATGCAGATGGCCTCATACACTCCTCATTTATATCCTTCCATGCGTCTGTTGCTATTTCGAAGAATTTAGCGATCGCTTCTTCTATTGTGGCGTCATTGTCTCTCATATACGATTCTATGCCTGTAGCACTCTGACCTCTTTCCTTTTCCACCTCATAAGTAGCTATGTCATCAATGACTCGACATATGAGGAGCCCTGCCACAAGCATTTTAGGCTTCTCGCTTAGCCATTCCAAGTCTTCCTTGGTGGCAGATTTATCCCCCAGCAACGCCGTTGTTGTGTGGTAACAGTAAGTGCAAGTGATGAGGGCATTCTTCAAATACTCCTCAAAAGATGGTAAATATCCTTGTATGAACCACTTGGCCTCAACATGGTAGCTTCTCACCAATTCCTTGAGCTATTTTTGAAATGTAAATAATATTATCAGTTTACATAAATCCATATGATATTTTATAAGCGCATAAAGAATTAATTAATGTTTGAACTCATACAGATTCTATGGCATAGTGTGCCGCCTATGATCTTCCTTCTTTACCCAATTCTTATAAAAATGTGAATGAAATGTGAGATCCATTTTTATACGTTAATTTTATGCTAAAATGTGAATAAAATGAGTTAATAAAATGCGAGATCTATTAACCATTTATTATAAAAAAAGAGGAACCAAGACTTCTAATTATAGATGGATTAAAATGGTAAATCGAAACTCCTAATGACCAAAGGACCGAATACTACCGATAATCAATTTCACCAAGATAAAGAAGAAAATTTAGACTTGAAATTCTAGTAATTGGCAATTTACTAAGTCAATTTTAATATGATTCTCATGCGTTATTAAGTGAAGAGTCACTTGATTTCCTAGACATGTGAAAATTCTACCTGTGCTTTGACTAGTAGACTTAGACCTAACGATTTATTTTTTGGATGATGCATTGACCTCGTACTAATGTTTTATCATAGTCCAAATTTTTGCTTCTAATTGAAGTTGGAATACACATTTTAAATTCCTTATTATAGATGCAAATTTTGACTTTTGATTTGAAACCTATCTATTACCAAATTGCCTTATGTTTGAGAACAGAGGATATACATATAGATAGAATTTTAGTATAAAATGCGAATTTATAAACTTAAAATCATATAAGTGTTCGGATATATGAATATCAGTTGATATCACAAAATATATTAATTACTGATATTGAGACGGTAACTAACTCGTGCTAATTTAGCAATCAAAAGCGTCACCCGCTAGTGTACGGGACATGTAGCACGTGGCAAGTTAAAATTATCGATCCTCGAAGACTAAATGCTGGAATGAATACTATGATGCAATGTCAACCATTATTTAGACTAATGAAGGGGGTTTTTGGTTTTTGTTATCTAAAGACAATAATAAACTAAGTAACAAATACAATTAAGATCAAATAATCATAGAAAGCAAATAAAGAAAGATTTTCAAACAATATAAGAAAGATAGGGATATGGATTCGTTGGTATGGATCACGGGTGTCACCTAGGGAGTATGCTCATCTATTGGGTCTCATGCATGATTAGGAAGGTCGGGACGATTGGATAGACCCCCTCTCGGGTGCATCTAACACGTTGATCCGACTCTAATGTTGGAGTCTCCTCCCAACACTTCAATTCTGACTCCCTAATCTACAGACTCAAGCCCTCTCTCTACCTATGCATCTCTCGATCACATAAAACGCACAGAGTTGTTGATTATTTAACAATCTAATCAAGCATTTCTCAATGACAATAATTAGAACAAGATATATCAAATTAGTAGCTAAGCAATTGAATAATAAGAGCCCAATAACCAACGAAACCACATAAAGAGATAGATAAACACAAATCAAGGTTCAACCCATGAATTCCATACAAACTTCACCAAATCCCTAAAGAAATCTAGCTACTCATGGTTAAAGACAAAACAAAAAGAAATACAAAGGAAATGGAAAAAAAAACATAATAGGAAGATAAACTAGAACTCCATATAGGTGGGATTGATGGTGGGGAGTCTTCTCCTTCAATCTCTTGAGAGGAGAAGCTCCTTGGCCTTCAAATCCTCTTCATTCTCTTGTTTCAACTCTTGATTTGGTAGTGTGGGAGTTAGGGTTCGAAAAATGTGAAGTCCCTTTTATATTTGGGGTGAAAATGGGCAAAATAAGGAAGCTGTCAAATTTGCCCGACCGGGCGATTTGCAAGTGTCAAAACGCCCGACCGAGAGTTTTGTCTGGAACCCGCAATTCACTTCAAAACGCCCGGGTGGGCGTTTCTTCGGAAGGAAAATGCCCGACCGGGTAAACTCTCTGTATCTTGATGTGCAATTCCAGCCAGAACGCTCGGGCGAGATCTGTATTGTCCCGTTCAACTCTGTTTAAGCTCGTTTTAGACCTGTTTTTGCATCAAAGCTTCGACAAACTTGTTAGCTCTATAAATAGCAAATAAGTGGATGAAACCTAGACTTTATACCTCAAATTAATCAACAACGTGTGTTAATCACCCACCTAAACATCCTAAACTATGAGTTTGTCAACTGATATTCATGAATCAACAAATTGATAAAAAAATGGTATATTTCATAATGTCAACTGATTTGTATCTGTGTTTTGACCGTAAGCAAACATTTTATCATGATCTATCTCCGGTGTGTATATATTATTGAAGTAACAAAATTGGGGACTCTTCTTTTTTATTATGGAATAATTAGTTTCTATTTAGACGGATAGACTCGTTAAAGAGAGTCCATACGACATTGAAGACAGAGTCCAGCCAAAGTAAATAAACTAAAACGATATAGTATTATTAGTTCATACGAATACCATCGAAACAAACATGAAGAGTAAAAACAAATGAAATGGAATTATTAACTTTTAGTGCAAGATGAAAATAAGCAATCTACATCTCAATAGGATCGACAAACAAAGCAATGATGTGAGGTTTGAGAACATTCTCAGGTTGAGTGTATCCATCTTCGTTGCCTTTGTAAGTAACATCAATTATGCGTTCAAGATTTAGAATCCGCATCAAAACATCTCTCGAATATGGAGATGGCCTCATACACTCCTCATTTATATCCTTCCATGCGTCTGTTGCTATTTCGAAGAATTTAGCGACCGCTTCTTCTATTGTGGCACCATTGTCTCTCATATACGATTCTATGCCTGTAGCACTCTGGCCTCTTTCCTTTTCCACCTCATAAGTAGCTATGTCGTCAATGACTCGACATATGAGGAGCCCCGCCACAAGCATTTTAGGCTTCTCGCTTAGCCATTCGAAGTCTTCCTTGGTGGCAGATTTATCCCCCAGCAACGCCGTTGTTGTGTGGTAACAGTAAGTGCAGGTGATGAGGGCATTCTTCAAATACTCCTCAAAAGGTGGTAAATATCCTTGTATGAACCACTTGGCCTCAACATGGTAGCTTCGCACCAATTCCTTGAGCTATTTTAGAAATGTAAATAATATTATCAGTTTACATAAATCCATGTGATATTTTATAAGCGCATAAAGAATTAATTAATGTTTGAACTCATACAGATTCTATGGCATAGTGTGCAGCGTAGGATCTTCCTTCTTTACCCAATTCTTCTTCAAATTGCTCGTACAGTTCCAGAAGAGCTTTGTAGAATGGCTTCACATACTCAGGTAGTTTATCCATCTCTTCAATATTCCACCTGAATAACAGAGCAATTGATCAAGTTATGCACCATCCAAGTCAAGAAGAGCTGAAACACAAAGTGTAGGTCTAAGTTAATTTACCTCTCTATTGCCTCGGTAAAAACGTCGAGTTCTTCAATGACGCCGTAAGCATCATAAGTGTCATCTATGATTGAGGTCATGGCGATGGTTTTAGTGAGCATGACACGAGCACGAGAGAACTGTGGCCCATGGTATACTCCCATAGCCCAAAAGAAGCACTCCACCACTCTATCTCTTGCATATGGAAGTTTGGAGACAAGGTCCAATTCTTTCCACCACCTACACATATATACATGTATATATATGTACAATCAGTATTAAGTATTTATATATAGATAATCAAGGCGTCACTCATATATATTACCTTGAGACTTCGTGGAGCTCCTCCTTGTGTAGCATTTGCAATAGATTGTAGTCCAATTTAGCAAACCTCAAGAGAGATTCATTCTTGTGTTGATATTGTTCATAGATGGAGATAAAGTTACGGGCTTCGATTCTTGGATTTCCGTAGTGCAGAGGTTGAATTAGAGCATGCACAACTTGTTTGGTAAGAGGAGAATCGAGGTGTGGCGCTATGGACTTGAGAGTGGCAGTGGCAAATTCAAGAGCATCGTCGAGTATAGTTTCTCCACGTGTTCTCAGGTACGAAGCTTCATAGAGACTTAGCAAGCCCTTGCCGTCATTCTTAAGGCCTTCATGGAATTTGCCATTCACATCGACCCATCTTGCAAAAATGTCTGCTTCACCAATAGTATGTTAGTACTTGGATTAAATTTAGTTTTCAGGAGAGTAAAAAAGATACGTACGAGAAGATAAACGGTGGCCATGTTGCCTGAATAATCGGAAATGAAGTGCAACAGTGTACAAATCATAGGATTCATCATCGCTATAATCTGTATTTAGATTGAAGAAATGCTGCAGTGTTTCTTCAATCTCCCTTTCAAAGTGATAAGAAATGCCAAGACGTTCGAGCGTGTCAATAAGGTTCATTGCTTCAACCAGATTGTTTTCAGCAGCTGAGATCATATCCAAAACTTGAGTCTTCAGCACTTGAACTGCCTTTGAATGTTGCTCAGGCTCAGCAGCCTAATATATAGATAAAGTTAGAAGTAGATAGTGAAAATTGTGGATTAATGATGAATTATTATGTACCTTAGCACCAGAATCATTGGTGATGAACTGATCGCCCCATAAACTTGGTGAGAAATTGGCGACGGGCCGCTGAATTTCAGCTTGTGGTGCAGCCATTTTATGGATTTTGTATTGCAAACACCTTAAATTAAGCAGAAGATGATGAGTGAGTGTAGTGACAAATACAACTCTATATATAGTGGAAATTAACTAGACTTTTCAATTCAATTGTGCATGCCAACCAACTTTGAATTTTAGAATTTTATTAAGTACTACTAGTAGTACTTACTATTTTCTTTTTCCCTGCTCTTTTTAGTGTTTCTCTCTCAATTGAAATTTTAATTTTCTTTGTCTGGACTTTAGTACTATTTCTCTCTCAAATAGTTACTGCATTAAAACTATATTCTGGAATAGTGATAGACTGATAATTAATTATATGTTTGAGCTCTAAAAAACAAGTCATATTTCTGTAATTCTTTACTTTTAATTTTAATTAGTTAGTTAACTATATTCATGTGCACAAATTAATTATATATAATTCCATAGTTCTAATCCGTAATTATAAGTTCATAAAAACATTTTAAATAAACCTTTAGTTATGGGTTGCTAAACTCTAAACTTAATTATAGAATAAACACTAATAAAATTATAAATTGCATATTCTTGTGGGACGGATTAAAAAATGAAAGAGACATATTCTTATGAGATGGAGGGAGTGTAAAATAATAAATTTCTGTCCAAACTTATATGTTAAATCTATATGGTTGGTTTACATCACTTAGTTCAAGCCATGGATGATGTTCAGTAGTTTAGACCTTCTTTGACTTTATAAGTACCTTTATTTGACTAAGAGTAAATTAATGTGACTGTGAAGACAAAATTGCACTCTTATTGTATCTTTGAGCACAAGTTGATAAGTATTTCGTCAAAATTCTTCTCTGAAATTTCAATTTCCATTCAAACTTCGACAGTTACCTGAACATGTTTTACTTGTAAACCATGATTCATATATGTGTAGGCACGTTTATTATATCGATACAACTTAAAATGACTTATTACAAATGTGGATGAACTAATTAATGTTGGTTTGGATTTGAGAAATGAGATGAATAAGAAAGTTGAGCTGATAAGATGACTTTGTGTTGAGGTCATTTTATTCAATTCTATAACACAAGCTAGCTTCTCAAGATATTAATAGTAATTTAAGAGGAATAATTAGTACAGATTTGAAAATTCAATTATACTCAAATACTCTATAGAAACGTGTTCAACTAAAATGTATGAAAATTTTGAAGCATGACCAAGAAAAGTTACAGCTTATGCGGTTTCTTAATGATTTGATTTAGAATAATTTTGATTTTATATTTGGAACCTCATACAATGAGAGACAGTTTACGTTCAATTAAAAGTTTTTCAGAAAAAAATTTGTGATAGTATATATATTTTTACGATTTATATGTATTGCCTCCTAGGTGGGTTTCGTGTAAAAATCATGATTATAATGAATAATATTTGCATACTATATATATCCTCCTAAAAAAACAGTCGCGTTTTTCATTTTTTTATAGTACTAAGTTTCTATTTCTAATAAAATCGATTTCATTTTTCAGTAACAAATTTCAATTGTTATACACCCAAGTAACTATATACTTACTATTAGTTATTACATTTACATATATACATGTGTACATCCTATCGACTAGTGGTATTAATAAGATATTATACAGTGAAAGATATTACTTTAGGTACACAATATATTATACTATGTTTCTTAAATTCTATTTTGACTGCATAATAAACTAAAGCAGATGTTTTTTATGTTCAATTTGGACTGCATAATAAACTAAAGCAGATGTTTTTTATGTTCAATTTGGACTGCATAATAAACTATAGCAGATCTCACTTATTTACAACTGTAGTTGTTTGAATTGTGAGAAAAGTCAATCAAACTCACTTTACGAAATTAGAGGAGCACCAGGTGGATTCATTTAGTGTGAAGTATTTGGTGTGACGTACATTAAAATAGGATTACTTTCATCCATTGAAAATAGAAAGTATTTTTTTTCTTGGTTCGTCTTTTTAAAATAGGAACTTTTTAATTTTTATTATAGGAAGTGGACCTTTAATCCACTAAGGCCATCTGTAATGGGGCGGACGATGGTACGCCCGATGGCGCGAATCGTCCGCCCCATTGCGGGTGCGTGACATAGGCCGCGGACGATCGTAGCGCTCTATACTAAGGGCGCGGAGTATAGCGCGGACGATGTCCATCATCCGCGCCATCATCCGCCCCTTTGCGGCCTACGCGGACGATGGCCGCGGACGATAGGCCATCGGCCGCGCCATCGTCTGCCCCACTGTGGGCTACGCGGACGATGGTCGCGGACGATGGCACGCGCTTTTGATTTTCTTTTTAAATCTCGTTTCTCATTCATTTGTACATACGAACATATCGACTATCTCTTTACATATTCTCTCTCAACATCCAACCAAAATGAATCTCGGCGACGACACCAATAGTTCTAGTTCGTCTGAGTCCGGTAGTTCGACGTCAGAAGCATTAGATGGAGCCGTTGAAGAGGCCATGGCGGCATGCTATGCAGCAATGCAGCGCGAGGAGGAGGCGGCGGCAGCGGCGGCTGAGCAAGTCAATAGGCCTATTCGACATAGGACGTATGTCCGACGCGACCACCCGGAAGCTCACAGGCGTATGGTTGAAGACTATTTTGCTGATCAACCACGATGGGGCCCGACTGTTTTCCGCCGCCGGTTTAGAATGTCGCGGTACCTTTTTCTCAGCATTGTTCGGACATTGTCTTCACGTGATGAATACTTCACGTTTCGGGAGGACGGCATCGACAAACCCGGCCTTACACCATTGCAAAAGTGCACGACTGCTATTCGTCAGTTGGCATACGGCACCACGGCGGACCTTTTTGATGAGTACCTCCACTGCGGGGATTCTACAGGCCGCGAGTGTCTGAAGCACTTTTGTCGGGGGATAGTAGAGGCCTATGGCGACACATATTTGCGCAAGCCGACTGCCACTGATTGCCAGGGTCTGATGCAGATGCACGAGACGGCGCACGGGTTTCCTGGGATGCTCGGGAGCATCGACTGTATGCACTGGCAGTGGAAGAATTGTCCGACGGCGTGGAGAGGCCAATTCACAAGTGGATACAAGGGCAGCCACCCGACGATGATCCTCGAAGCCGTCGCTGACCATCGACTCTGGATCTGGCATGCTTACTTCGGCGTAGCCGGGTCGAACAACGACATTAACGTCCTCAACTCGTCCACCCTCTTCACCGAGCAATGTAACGGCAACGGCCCGGCCATCGAGTTCACTGCCAACAGATGCCAATACCATATGGGGTACTACTTGGCCGATGGCATCTACCCACGGTGGCCAGTTTTCCAAAAGACGATCAGCTGCCCAATTGGTGAGAAGAGGGTTTTATTTGAGCAAAAGCAGGAGTCGGCGCGGAAGGATGTCGAGCGGGCATTTGGTGTGCTCCAATCACGGTGGGCAATTGTGAAAGGGCCGGCTCGTTCCTGGTACAAGGAAGTCATCGCTGATGTCATATATGCGTGCATAATCATGCACAACATGATAGTCGAGAATGAAGGCGGAAGCATCACCGATTGGAATGAAGATGACCGTGCATCTAGCTCGTCCGGCACGTCGACCGAGACACCCGATAGAGGGTTACCGTTAGGCTTCAATGAGGTTCTATCTAGACAGGCCTCAATGCGCAACCAACAGTATCATGCGCAGCTCATGAGCGACATGATTGAAGAAGTGTGGGCTCGTAACCGCCGTCGCTGAGTTTGCGTTTTTTTTAATTCGCATTGTAATGTATTAATTTTTATTAAATGAAATGAAGTTTTTGAAATTCGTATTTTAATTTATTAGTTTTTTTAAATTCGTATGGATTTTGTAAATATTAAAAAAATGATGATGTGGAGCGCCTTAGGGCGCCCCACTGCAGGTGGGGAGGTAGGAGAATAAAACTGATGACGTGGCGCGCCATAGGGCGCGCCTTAGGGCGCCCCACTGCTGATGCCCTAACATTACTTCCACTATTTGTTTCTCTCTTACTTTACTCATTTTTCTCTCATACTTACCAATTATTATCTCTTAATATTTCAATTATGCATTAAATCTCGTGTTGTTTCAAAGGTTTTACTTCATCCGTCCTGAAAATTTGTCACTTATTTTCATTTTCGTTCGTCCCCAAAAATTTTCATATTTCACTTTTATCATATTTGGTAGTAGACCCCACATTTCACTAACTCATTTTCACCCTCATTTTACTATAAAACTAATACTCCCTCCATCCCCAAAGAATATGCACTTTGGGTTCGACACGAGTTTTAATGTAAAATTGGTGTAGTAAGAGAGATGTAGAGAGAAAATGTAATTAAAGTATTGTGAGTTGAGAATTGATCCCACCATATTAGAGATAAAAGACTTTCCAAAATAAGAAAATGCATATTCTTATGGGACGACTTAAAAGGAAGGAGTTCATATGATCATTATTAACTTCACTCATCTACTAGTCACGTACCCCTATTTTAATCAATGTTGTACTAAATTATTCATGTCATTAAAATTTACAAGTTTGGTAAAATAATACCAAACTCTGTCTCAATTAAATTCAGCTGTATTTTTTCTTTAAAAGTCCATACTAAGTTGAGTCATTTTCTTTTTTAATTAAAAAATAAAACATCAAATCGCTCTTATTTTATTCTCCTACTTTACTCTCTTTTATCTCTCTTACTTTATTCTATCTCCTATTTTTATTTTATCTTCATTTAGTTCATTTAACACAATTTCTTAATCTTCATATCCAAATGCCTAAATTTAGTTGGGATGGAAGGAGTAGATAGTTAAAACTAATATTCACTCTGTGTCTCTGTCTCAATAAACAATGAAACGTTTTCCTTTTTGTGTTATCTCATTTAAAATAAAATGTTTCCTAAAATGTAAATACTATCGTCTCTACTTTTGCCCTCTCTGCTTTAACTCACAAAACAACATTACATTACTGAAAAACAAATGTTTCATATTTAATGGGATGAGAGAGTAATAAGCCACCACTTAAATTAATGTGCGGTACGAGATTTTATACAACTTTATTTTGTGTGTTAAGTGAAGTGAATAAAGTAAAATATATAGAATAAAGTAAAATAAAAGTGTTTCAATTTTTAATAATGGATCATCAGACAAACTAAAAAGAAAAGTGAATCATCTTCAGTAGGACAAATATACTGAACAAATAGAGTAGTTAATTTTTGCACAAAAATAACCTTCAATATATTTCACTTTCTATTTATTTTTCTCTTTTGTCAACTTATTTCTCTTTTCAACTTATTTTTCTCTTCACTTTCTTTGATTATTTTGAGAGACTCCATCCAAAATCATTGACGTCGGTCGATGCACTATCAATAGCGGAGTTCCGAAGTTCACCATGTAAATTTGATTTTAACACTTGGGCCATGTTTGGTTGGCGGAAAAGTAAAGTTAGCAAGGAAAATGATTCCTGGGAAAATGAATCCCGGGAATATGATTTCTAATAACTTTACTTTCTCGTGTTTGGAAAATATCAAGATTTGAAAGTATATATTTGATTTAAACACTAAACTAAAAATATACTTATCATTTTTTATTTATAAAAAATAATAATACATATTATTTAATAAATTATTAATTACAAATGATAATAATTATATTATTTTATTTATTATTACGATGGATAGTTTAAATATGCATTATACTCCCTCCGTCCTCGAATAAGAGTAGCTAATTTCCATTTTGGGACGTCCCCCCGTTAAGAGTCACTCTTCATTTTTACCATAAATGGTAGTAGGCCCTACATTCCACTAACTCACTCCACTCACATTTTATTATAAAACCAATATAAAAATGTGGGTCTCACATTCCACTAACTTTTTCAACCAACTTTTCTCTACATTTCTTAAAACTCGTGCCCGGTCAAAGAGCCACTCCTATTAGAGGACGGAGGGAGTACATCATAATATATAATAATATAATAATAAATAAGATTATTATTATTATCATTATATTTACTTAATTTTTAATTGAATAAATTTTATAATTTAAAATTTCATAACAATTTTATTGTTAATTACTAATTTATAAATTAATAATTATTATATTATTATATTATTATAATTATATTTAATTATTTAATAAATTATTATTATTATTATAAAAATAAATATTAATAATATAGTTATAATTATGATAATTTGAATTATAATTATTTATTATCCTAAAATTAAGTATGATTTTTACTTTTAAATTATTTTAAAACATTGTAATAGATGATGATGATGATAATAAACCGTACTATATTACATTAAATATGTAAGAATCCTAAAACTGGGAAAAAGAATACATAAGAAAAGTTAGGATTCATAATCTTGAAAAGTAGTACTAAATTTATTTGTTTCAGGATTTTGATTACTTTCACAGTTTGATTAAAAACGGAAACAAACACAGGATTTTAAAATTTAAGAAATAAGATTACTTTCCCAGACAGAATCCTGGCAACCAAACATGGCCTTAGTATTTTCCAAATCTGGAATGTGAATGATATTTGTATGATTTAATATGCTTTTCTGTCCCATAATAGTTGGTTGGACATGAATTTTAATGCACAATTGGTAAACTAGGAGAAAGACAGAAAAAAAATTAAAGTATTATTAATAAAGAATGAGTAGAGAGAAAATACATTCTATAATTAGAAATTGCATACTCTTATAGAACAAACTAAAAAGAAAAGAGGGTATACTTTTGCGGGGCTAATAGAGTATTTGGTTAGTATTCATACCATTACATGATATGTACGCTAGTTTTGAAACATCTGCAGACGTGCTAATAATAAAGATATAATGAAAAAACAATTTAGTGATCGAATTGTTAGCAATTTAATCAAATCTAACACAACCTACAAAATTTATCAATTATATCACAGTTCATATATATAGGTAAAAGCTCGAAATATAGGATTTGATATAAATAGGTAAAACTTTAAATATTTTTCTAACGGATGGACATAACCCCAACTAAGTGAAAGTAGAAGGTTTTTATTAGAACTTCACATTATGCACTACCCAGATATAAAAAGAATCTAAGATTTATTTGGCACTTGAAAGCTCATGAAAAAATTGGAAATCTCTGCTCACCTGAGGCGTAAGATATGATGTGTCTCTTTAGCGGTGAAAGATTCTGTACTCCTTGGAATGCAGCGGCACGCAACACGTTTAATGGTCCGAGATCAACAGAGTACGCCTTTTGAAAGCCGTCTAGGATCGCCATCATTGTTAGGTTCGCAGGTTTCCTATCCGATTCATATCTTCTCAGCAACGACACCTGAGGGACATATATGGGCATTAGGAAACCAAGCCGGAGAACAAAATAGCTCATGAACACAACGAGAAAATGAGTTGATTCTGAGCACTTATGACGGATTTCTATCCCCTAAACTGGATATCAAGCATCAATTTCAGAATCAACAACCATTTTGGTTAGGTGGCATCCCCACTGATCAAAATATGCTCTCGAACGGGCAAACCACAAACAACTCATAAGAAAAAGTCTCATCACTGGAGTTGGAACTGAGTAAGAATACGGGCTTACCTCACCGATATTAGATCCAACTGCAATGCCTTCAGCAATAACGTTTGAGAGAGAGAACGCATCTCCAAATCCCATATTAACTCCTTGACCGGCCAAAGGATGAACAGTGTGTGCAGCATCACCAATAAGAGCCACGCGTTTCGTGGCATAAGTGTTTGCATGCTTAAGAGACAAGGGGAACACCATTCTTTCAGAGGCTAGTTTGGTGATCCTTGGTGGGATTTCAAAATAATCATAGGCTGATACTGCTTTTTTGGCAGTTAACCAAGAGAATGGAGATGCACCCCCCGACGATTGAGATTTTGGACGAGGACCATAGCCACTGTCCAGAGCTCGGTTTACTTCTTTCACAAAATCAACCTCAGACATTGATTTGCGATTTAACGACTCTTCAGGGTCCATTGTCCAAACGATATTGCTGAACTTGTCTCCTACTGGGAGAAGGGCAATTGGACCATTAGGGAGAAATCTTTGCCAAGCACATCGGTTTTCCTCCATGTGCTCCACGGTACATATAACTGCATTTTGAGAATACTTCCATCCAGTTGAGCTTATTCCAGCCAACTCCTTGACACGTGATTTGGACCCATCTGCTCCGACCTGAAGTAAGCACAATGGAGAACAGCTATATGAAGCACAACACCACAAATCTAATTTAACTGCTTTTGAGCATAACAGGAATAGAAATATGTATATTTATGCAAGCAAGCAGTTTTACATTGACTATACAAAACATTTACCACTAGTTTTGCATACAAACTATTCCCATCACTAAGTTCCAGTTTCGCTAAAGATCCATGATGGCTTGATGCAGAAGCTGGTTCCAAGTGCATTGAGCTTAATCTGAGAGGGTATAGTTTATGCTGGGAACCTGAATCCTGTCACAAGCATAACATCAACAGAGAATGATGACATCATTAAATACAATCTGCATTATAAGACAGCAAATGATAAGGCTTCATCAAAACAGTACAAGAAAAAGTGATTGGTAAGAGGATACATGTGATCAGAAAAGTGATTGGAATCATAATAAAAAAACACATGTATGAAAAATAGAAAACAAACACCTACTAGTATTATCAATTCAATCCAGTATATACTGAAAAAGCTACAAAACCTTTTATATTTCTACTTTATCTTTTTGTTTGGGGGGGGAGGGGGTGATATGAAAATACATTATAACTTATCAGTCAAAAAGTGTACAGAGTGAGCAAAATCGTGCCTACCATCCACTCCAAGGAGAGACCAATGAACTTAAAGTAATAAACTCCAATCTCAAGTTAAAATATCGTGTCAACTGGTGAAAATTAAAATGACCACCAATCAAACAGATCATTATTGGATTCTATAATCCATGGGAGTGAATACAAATCAATAAAAGGAAACTGCTGGTTGAGAAACATTTCGATTAGTGAGGATAGATAATAAGATAATTAAAAACATTGGGAGTGTTCAAACTTCAAACATACAGAATATGAAATGCTAGCTCAGAAGCGGAAAGGGAGATTACACAGTGATGTAACAAAGAGAATGGTTAAGATAGAAATATTAATCATGTATTGAGCTCTGTTAGCTAAATATCAAACAATGATGACACAATGGGTTAGTTTAATTTGATTCATTAATTTCAACCTATTTTTTTCTCGCAAACATTAAAGAAAACTTAACCAGTTGGGAAAAAATTGATAGAAGATTTGTTAGAGTAAGCTTCCTTCCAGAAACTGAAATGCAATATTCTAGCATCTAAGTACCTGGAGGCATGATAACAGAGATTTAAGAAGCACTTTATTCTCCACCACGCACCTACATAAAATCCAAATAGGCAAGATATTACTGTAGGATCAATGTTGTCAAATAGCGGCTATAGCGGGGATATTGCGCTATAGCATATCAGTTTTTAATGAAAACGCTATCGCCACACCGATATGTAGCATTTTTCTGTGGCGGCCGCCATACCCGTGGCGGCGCCATAGCGCTACCATATCCCGCAATAGCGGTATTTTAGCCCAATTTTGACTTTTTGGTGCTAATTTTGACTTTTATTAGGCTTTTTATTTTTTAATTTAATTTTGCATAGGCCCAATCAGCCCACCCCAATAATTCTAACCCCAATAATTCTAAAACCTAATTCCACAACCCCAATCTGCCGCTTTTCATCTCTACTCCTTCAGTCCTTCCACAATCTGCCACCCACCGTCGCGCCGCCGCCACTGTCCCGCTGCCCCCGCCTGTTGCAGCCTAGCCAGCACCCGCCAGCACCCTCCAGTCCCACTCAGTGACTCAGCCACCGCCCAGCCATACAGCCTCTCCTATTCACAATCTGCACCCTACAGCCCCTCCTATTCACAATCATCCCCACTCAGTGACTCAGCCACCGCCCAGCCACTTGACGCCGCCACCCCCGCGCCGCCGCCACCCTCGCGCCGCCGCCGCCGCCACCTACAGCAGCCGAGCACCTTCCAGCTGGATACTTTCTGAATCCAAGCATCTTCTATGATAACAGGGAGTTGAACTTTGATAGTGTGGAGACTAAAGGGTTATATGCATGTATTAATCGATTGGCGACATCAAAAGCAGAGGAAGATAGGGTGCTTCAACAGTTGAATGTGTACACAAACGCTGCAGGCGACTTCTTTGGTACCGAGGCTGCGCAACGGCAAAGGAAGATTGTACATCCCGGTGAGAAACTTTAAACTTAGTCCTTAAAAATTTTTGAATTCTATTTTCTAATTTGGAAACATATATGATTGTGTAGCTACTTGGTGGTCTATGTTTGGGAAAGACACTAGGCTTTTGCAGAAGTTTGCAATCAAAATCTTAAGTTTGACATGTAGCGCTTCCGGTTGTGAGCGCAATTGGAGTGTCTTTGAGCAGGTTAGTACTTTACTACTTAATGTACTTTTTTTTAAAGATTACTTAATGTACTTATAGTGATTTAGTTTCTAATAATATTTATAAATAACAATTATGTGATTAATTATATTTATTTTGTAGATTCATACAAAAAAGAGAAATATGCTCGAGCATAAGAGGATGCAAGATTTGGTTTATGTGAAATATAACCAAAAATTGCATGATAGGAACAAGCTTAGTGCAACCGATGAATTTGATCCTATTATTCTCGATGATATTGATGAGTGCAATGAGTGGCTAGTTGGGGAGTTGGATGATGATGATGATGATGATATTGATGGTGGTAATCATTTGGTTCATGATGACGATGATACACTTGATTGGAACATGGTGTATAAGGCTTCGGGTGTTGGAGAGCCTAGGACATATACTAGGTCAAAGAAGAGGAAAGAATCTTCTACATCTAGTTCAAGTTGTCTTAGAGTTTCTAAGAAAAAAAGAACCTATCATACCTAGAAAAGGGAAAGGGAAAAGGAAAAGGCTTGCGCTTGTAGATGAAGAATCGGAAGGGGAAGAATTTGAGGATAGTGTAAGTGGAGATCAAGAGGATGAAGCAATGGAGGATGAAGATGAAATGATGTCGATGATAGTGATGATGATGAGCTAGAAGACTATGTTGAGCTTGATGATTGATGTCTATTGAGCTTATCATGGTTTTATGTTTTGTTGAACACTTGAACTAAAGACTTTAATTGCTAGACTTTTATATAATTGTTTTCTATTTTATGCTTTATTACATGTTTTTAGAGTTTTTAATGTTATATTTTTATTATTTTCTAATTTTTTGAATTATATATGAATATATAAATATTATTTTATATATTTAATTAATGACCGCTATATCCCGCCATACCGATACGCTATATCCCTGTGGCATTTTTCGGGTGAACCGCCATGAACCGCTATACTGCTTTGACAACATTGTGTAGGATTATGAAAGGAATCAAAGTGCAGTTTCACTCTTACCCTAGTACTTCTTTATTCACATCTCTTGCATGGTATTTTGTATAGCCAAGACCAGTATAATCCCAAACCTGCAAGGATACAAAAAATGTAGATTTAAGTTGTTTTAAAACCAAGTGTGGGACCTATTTATAGCTACGAGTAGTTTATGAACATTAGGATTCTCCACGTCTAATAAAAAACAAAATGAAAATAGTTACTTACCACCTAACTAATAAGGTATGAGAGGTACAAACAAATAATACCCCCAAAATCACAAGCTTTCAAGTATTGTTACCTGCATCTTATCAAAGTAAGCATGCCTATGCTCTTCCACATATTTCCACGCACCAACATCTAAAAGGAACAGATGAACAGTTATCATGCTTGCATAATCCTTGAAATTAAGCTTTTCAACTCATTCAACCAGTACTGCACCCCATTTGGTTAATGGGCTTTAATAGAAATTGTATATTTGTGAAGAGGCCTACGGTTTGCACCGATTACAAATGATCTCTCTTCAATATATGACTCAAATTCTCTCATAGAATATATAGGAGTATCCCACAAAACTTGCCGTAATTGTAACAATCAATTCCTAGTTTATTTCTAATCAATTCAAATCATGACCCCTAATCAGCCAAGATTTTTTTCTTAATTTAATGATTATTCATGGAATTGATATCAAATACCTTGAAAGAGAGCTCTAGTTGCTGGGGTGACAGTACTAACTCTCGGATCTGGGGGAGCCTCTTTCTTGATAGATTGACCTCTTTGTAGTGCTGGATTGCTATCAATGATGGCAACGTTCAGATGGTTTGTCAATGGTAGCTTTGCTGCAAACATATTACATTAATCTTGTGTTACCCACTTTCAATTTCCACTACGCGATAAGTATAAAGATGAATTTCCTGTCAAAATTAGGCAAGAAAGATTTTCAGTAATTTATGTTTTACTACATTGCATCACCATGCAGAGAGGATTAAGAAATTTTAGGTAGAATATCTTTATGCGTCATCCTACGTGTACACAGGTTCTGTAGCTCTATTTCTCCTCATGTACGTCTAGTAGTGTACGCATTTGGCGATAGGTGATAAGTAACAAAACCCATACATGACTTTGCACACACTCAGTTAAGTTCACAGTGTCCAAATCACTGATTTAGAATAATATATTCAACAATTTGACTTAGAAATTTAGAATACGGATATATCATCAGAGAAATTGTTATAGATAAGGTTCCGAAAATAAGTTGAACTGTGTAACATACTCCATATAATTTGTTCCACAAGGTTATAAGAAAAAACACTTACCTAAAGAGCAAGCCAGAGCCATGCCAACCATGCCACCTCCAACAATAGCAACATCATGCACAGGAAGATTGCTTTCAGATCTTTGTTTGTCTGCTGATCCCTAGGTATAATAATTAAAAAAATTATGAGCCAAATAATCATGCAGACCATCAGGAAAAATAAAGTGTGGTTACTGAATATTCAGGAGATACCAAAAGAACATCAGAATTATCCTGCATTAATCACCCTGCTACAAGGAATCACTTTTCTGATTCTATTTCTCTGGTTATGTTGGAGAGTTCAGTATGGACTAAAGAGCTAAACATTGCAAATTCTTCCCCCCAGTTAAGTATCTTACTGGTCATAATTCTTCCATTTTCAGACAAGGCAAACTCATTTGCATTATATTCCAAAAATAAGTACTAATTCTCTTATATTGTTGTATAAAATCAGGAAGTACTGTATCTGATATCTCTAGAACTGCACTCTTTTTCTTTATGTGGAGCAACCAAATATCTTATTTCTGCCACACGACCAATATATCAGTCTCAAGGGGTATAAAAAGAAAGTCAGAGAGTCATATTATAAAGATATCCCATAGCTCTGACAAGGAAAGGCAGATGTGATGATAGACAAGGATTCATTATCACCAAAAGGAAGCAAACGCTAAATAGCAAGAAAATACCAAAGTAACGATAGCAAAGTAAAAAAGACAGAACATAAACTTATATAGTAGATTCACTATCCTACTAACTTGTTCAATGGGTGCACCAGGGAACTTGGCTTCTGCGCCACTGGATAACGTTCTATTTGCCGATTTCCAGACATGCCTGTGGAAAGCCCATTGTCTTGTACATGTCCTGCTTCAAAATTAACAAAAATTATACTTCATGTTTACGATCATATATCAAGAAGTAATGAAAGTCCAGCATACCAACAAGCTCAATCTCAATATACACCCCACCACCATTTAAAGCCAAAAGCATGAGCAAACGAAAGAAAAAGATTCTTGGGATACTTTTATCACTCCATTATCGAAACATGCAGTGTGTCACTGTCCACATTTTTTTTATCAAAAATAGTTTACGGAGAAGCAGCTCCAAGAACATTGGAATTTAGGCAAGTTATCAGCAATTAGGTGCAAATGTTAATTGTATAAGTCGGCTATTTAAGCAATTGACAAATAGTGCAACTTTAATCCTAGTCTGGTTTCTTACTACCGTTTCTCTCTTCTCTCTAAAAATATTTTAGCATCAGATAGTTCTCTCGTTCCTTCTCTATTTTCTTTATACTCAGTACGAAATGCATTATCATTCATCAATATCACAGATTAAATTTGACAAAGAGCCATAAATATTATCATTTGAATGGGATCATAACAAAATCAAATAAAACTCCCACACCCCACTACAAATCATTTCGATTCCTCCTATTCAAAGCATTTAAACGTGTATATTAAATAGATATAGACACAAGCATCAAAGCATAATCGATGAAGCTCCATCCTGAAAAGTGCGAATCCGCAACATATTTAGCCCGTTTTACAATCAAGCAAAATGGAAAAACGCTTTCCACACATAAAGTTATAATGCAAAAAAGTGCAAATATATATACTACTGCAATTAATTTTCATCCAATTACAGCTCAATTCACACAGCACAAGACAACAAAATCCAAAAGCATCAATAAAAAATGAGTAATTGTAAGGACTTCATTTTTATGATTTTACTGAAAACGAAAGAAAACCCCATACCGTATCATTTTTGTTGAAAGTTTGATTTGGCTGAATCAGAGATGAATATGTGCGCGTAAGGAATGAAATTGAAAATGCAAAGATTTAGGAGGATTAGTAGGGTTTTGTGAGAGCTTGTGGCCGCTTAAAATGGTCAATAGGCAAAAGCAGGTTTTGAATTGTCTGCTTCCTGTGAAGAATGAATGAGAGGAGAGTGGCGATAGTGAGCGACGCGGAGACTGTAGAACGGAAACGCTTGGAATTAGGTGGGAGACGGTCGGCGATGGCGCCACGGCGGCGAAGACGATTGATTCAGCTTGGCCCCTTTGCGAGAGGAACCGTTGTTTGTTTGTTTGTTTTGCAAAACTGAAAATCTCATATGACTGGGTCGAACATACTGGGCCGAACTGTAAACTTCTAGTAGATTGAGATGGTTTACTGGGCCGGCCCAATTGGTTTTGAACCAATATAGACATATTGTCCACCATCATATAAATTTGTGCTTGGTAAATAAATCAAAGCACAAAAGTGGAGAATATATTCTGTTATATTGCCTAATCGACACATTTTGCCTTTCTATTATTTGTAATTAATTGATCACTTGATTGTTATATTATGATTGATAGCTCATAAAATTACATGTAAAATGATTTTCTTATAAATTGTTAAGTTTTAGTTAATGTATAGTAATAAAACCTAAATTATAAAATATATAGTCTAGATTCGATTATGACATTAGACTTAGTAGCATGTGTGCGAATCAAATTTAATAACTGGCACGTATAATGAAGTTGTCAATGTTATTCTACTCATCATGCAAATATTAATATTGAGATGATATAGAGACAACATTATTGTGGCACACTATTATGAATACAAAACTTTATATCAATATTGCACACGCGCGCGTGGTACTTTTTCTAACTTTTTAAGTTTCACTTTATAAAAGTAAAATCATTTATAAATGTAATAGAAATATGAAAATCAGAAAAGAAAAATAAAAGACCAAAGAATATAATGGTCTTACTTACATGTATGGGGTGCATACGGGGATTTTAAGCAGATAATATGATTTATTACAGTTTTAACTAATAAATTATATTTTTCGTTGTGAAATTTATGTTTATTGGGCCAAAGATGATATTGTCATGCTAATCACCTCAAACGCTATATCGTCTATACTAATTAGCGCCACATACTAAAAGTTTACCTATAAGGCAACTCAATTTTTTGGGCTGCAAGCCTGCAACATCAATTATTGGTCGAGCTACATAGTTTTTTCGATGATATAAAGATGCGAACCACATATAAAATGGATGAGCTAATCAAAAGATAATTCAGCTTATGAAGCAAAAACCTATAAAAAAAACACAAAATCTTGACGAAAGCAACACAGGCACTTAAATCAACAAGATCGAACTATAAGAAAAAACAAACGCAACACTTTAACACCCAACGCTCGCGGGTGAAGTAAAAGCAGCAAACTCGAAGGCACGAGTACAAAGAAGAGTCACCTTAGCAACAACCATTAACTTAAGTAGTACGTGCAAGTAAAACGAAAAATCTGGTCGCCAAGCTTTAACCTATAATCCCACATTATAGGTTAGAAATGAATAGCAAGATCACCAACACAATGATATCTAAACAATGTAGACATTTAATCATGTATTAAACCAAGAGAGAAAATATAACACTGGATCTATTGGCAAACATAAGAAAATGTTCCAGCCACTGTAACAAATACTTCCTCCAACCTCCATTTTTTGTCCACTTTTGTAATTTTTCTCCATCCCTCATTTATTTTTCACTTTCACTTTTTATCATAAATGATAAGGGGAATATAGAATCTACTAACTTATTTCACTAATATTTTATTACACAACTACCATATAAAAGGGTGAAAAAATACTACTACATAAAAGTGAGATTTATATTCCACAACTTTTTTAATTTCCTTTTCACTATATTTACTAAAATTGGTGCTCAATAAAAAGGACTAAAAATGGGGGAGTATAGTATCACAAGATATAAACAACTGTTTAAACTCTTGAAAGTCCAACTTTACTAGAAACATTTTGAGGCCAATAATTTAATTTGAGGTGTGCATTCATCGTCATTTAGTTGTTTGTGTTTTAGATATTCTGTCGGCAGCTCTCCAAATTAGTAGTAGTACTTATTTTTTGCGAATTAAACAAAATTTCATGATCCAATCAAAAACATGCAAACCGAATTTATGCTTTGAGAAACTCATTACTCGTAAATCGTAATAAGAAAAGGAACTTTGATTTATATTTTCTTGGACTAGTCGGTAGGGCATGTGAATTTAGAAATTGCTACTCTATGAAAAGATAAAGTAATAACGGTATGACCTTTATTGCATGCTAAAATATTTCCTCTATATTTTATTTGTGTTATCTGTTAGTATTTTATATATATTCGGTTGCTTTTACCAAATTCACCTCATTAATGAGTGAATAGCAAAAAGGAAGAGAAAACAAATGATAGTGGACGCAAGGCATGAGTACTTAGTGCATGAGTGTGTGTTATTACTCAATCTAAAATCCCATCTATTTTTATTTTCCACTATACCATGATTATCTTCGCGCTTCATTTTCTGTTTTCTAAATAGTTGAATTATCTTAAAATATAACCAAACCATATCTACTAAGCTAGTGATCTAAAGTTGCATGTAAACTAAGAATTTCGAACAAATCATACAATTACAAGAATAATCTTAAAATATCAGTTAAGATGTAGTAGTTGAATGGGAAAGTAACTTTATATGGTTTTCGTAATGATAAAATTCTTTAAAGAGCCTTAAGTTTTATTTGGTATAACTAGATGAGCCCTTGAACAATTAAGTAGACTTTATATACCCACCAAGTTCGCCAAGAATATAAATTGGAAAGAAGATGATTGATTCTAATACACTGTCCATCATGCAAATAGACTCATGATCCAAACTTCCTTGATAAATATATCTTTGATTAACTATTTTTATTCTTATTATTGATAAATTTCTCCAATCTCACTCTTGTGATGTAAATCAAACAAAAATATAACAAGTTATCAAGAATATTGGATATTCGAAAAGTCCACTAAGAAATAGCTAGCATGTGGTATTATTATCTATATATCTAAGCTAACTTTCACCTTCCCTTGCAAATATACTTCACTCCAATGATGAGTGGATTGATCCACCACAAAGTCTAGGTAAATAAACAACCAAACCCACTATATATCTTTATTGTGAAGCAAAACCATGCATGTTATATACATAAGAGCCCTTTAAAACTTCACTTCCCATATCCTTCTTCATCAAAACCATGACCAAGGCTACATAAAATTAAGCAAAGAATTTATAGTTACAGTCCAAAAAAAAAAACTTGGATCCTGGCGGCGCCGGCGCATAATAGGTGCAGCTCTCTAGTGTGCTCATGTTATGTGCCATCAAGAAACTCTGATAGCAAGGAAGACGAGAACGGTCGAAAAGAGGCCTATAATGTTGGTGGAGGAAGAGGAGGAAGAAGAAGAGGAAGTAGAGAGAAAGGATTCATGGAGTCATCGAAAGGTGTTGAAATTGAAGCTCACCCTCTTAAGAGTAATCTCAAGAAATCTACATCAATGGTGGAATTCAGGAAAGTTAGCTGGTCTGATGCACATGGCAAAGACATTGCTCATGTTCAAGAATTTGAACCAAGGTATTTTTTTAAAAAAAAAATTTGTGACTTCAGTTTACTTCTATGATTTAATAATTTCAATAATCAAACGAATCAGATTACAATATTATGATTTTGTACATCTAGCTCGATTTTATTTGAAAATATTGGGGTGTGAAAATATGGAACGTTGGGTGAAATATAACTATTTGGTATATAAATTAGCAAACTATACAGTAGTTTTAGGATCTTCGAATTTTCTTTTTTATTCGATATATATGATCATCGATATTTGTGGTATATTAATTAGAATGATATATTCGAATTGTTTTAGATGTTTGATTTTTCATTAGTTTTAATATATAGATTTTGTCAACAATGTAATTGCATGTAAGGGTTCATATTTGCATTTCTCAAATGAGTAGTAGTATTATTTTTTGGAATTTAAGATATTATAATGTGGTCAAAATATGAAGTGAGAATTCGCCAATATTATCATTTATCATTACATATTTATGTTTACCTCATAAAAAATCATTACATATTTATGAATATACGGTAGCAACATATTTTACATTATCACAATAACTTTTACAATTAAAGGGATTTTCAATTAATTACCAACACGTATAAACTACAGTGAAAATCTCCCATAAAGTAGTAGCAATTATTAGCATCAATCGTGATCACTTATGTCAAGATTTATGATTGACAACTTCAAAACACCGATCTTATAATTGATAACTACGAAAAAAAATATAGATTTGAGTACTCGATTTTTCTCTCTTCCTACTCTTGAAATATCTTCTTGGGTAATTTTGTTTTCGTAAATAGAATATAAACATTATGATCACTAACATTTTTATAACATTTTTACAGCGAAGAAGGAGAGCTAGCAGGAGTAGGGAAATCATGTAAATGTTCCATCCAATGATGAAGGTATAAAATTCTCAAGTCCTGAATTTCTAAATTAATTCCACCAAAATGTAAAATTCAGTTCAGATATTCTGTCCTAACAATGTTTTGTACCGGTCTAATATATTTATAAATTTAATAATATTTACCACAAAATTAATAGACTCTAATTCATATTTCTCACTAAAATTTGAAGCTTAAAATTTTTTGTTACCGATCTTAATTATAAACTACCAACTAAAATAGAAAACTGAAATCCCATTGAAACAAATAACGACAATCTGCTGTTCACTTTCTTTAAATAAAAACAGAGCAATTACAGTACTGATTTCTCAAACTGCATGGAAGAAATGATAGTGATAGACTCAACGAATATACAATATCCTTCAATCTGTTAGTAAAGATGCTCAACTGAAAAGTTCATGGATCGAAAAGTCGTGCCAAATGAGAATGGTAGACTGTCCGCCCAAACATGAAACATCGGTCTTTATGGTTACAAGAATCACAGATTCATACTTCTATAAACCCCCCACAATGATATAACAGAGTCAAACTATTAAAACAGCCAACGATGATATTCGTACCCCGATGCAATGCAATGCAATGCAATCTGTTGTCCGTCTAAGTAACTGAACTGGACTTTCAGCAAGATGATCTATCCCGGGATATTGTCAGGAAGGGCTACTTTGGAATTTTCGATTTCTTAGATTTGCTCCTTTCCTGCATCTTTTTCTTCTTTGCTTCAGCGGTGATCCATGAATACTCGGAAGGAATTGCAAAAGGATCTTGAAGATTATCAATCCTGCAGCTAGACCCACCAGCAGAAGAACTGGGCCGTTGATATGGAGATTTTATCCACTGGAACCAAGACGAACTTGAAGATTGCACCATAGGGCTCTCCTTGCCAACACCAGTTGGACTTGAAGGGGGAGTTGAAAACTCATCTAGTGGCTGCAACTCTTCAAACTTTGTAAATGTAACTATCACTCTTACAGTAGGAACTACTGGAATAGCAACCTGAAAATAAGCAGCAATTAGTTAAAAAGAGAAAAAAGTGAAGAGGACATGATAGAGAATCACAGTTACTAAATGCCTCATTAAGCTGTCCTGTAGATCTGAACAGAAGAATACTACTTGTAAGTAAAGAATTGAAGTGTAGAAGTTCATGTTCTCATATGTGTACCACAGCAAAATAATATAAGAAGAGCTTCACAAAATTCATCAAAAGTAAAGCTCTCAAAGCCTAATTAGGTTTTCAAGTGAATTCCAATTTTTCAAAATATAATTATAGTACAAATTGTCAGCATATGCATGTCATGAGGGACTTTAGTTCGCATTATATCAGGAAATCAACACTGTCTTGCTGTAATCATGACGACAACCATGCTTTGGGTAAATCGTAAGGCTGAAATCCCAAGCCATGAATAATAGCAAAGCCAAAACCAAAGCTGTTTGGTAATGTTAAAATAAGACTGATGGTGCAACAAACACATAATAGACAGAAGGCTAATTATGCTAACAACACTCTTCTAAACCAGCCATCTTCACTTATTCATTTACAGATCCTCAATGTAGAAAATTAGAGATGACACAGATAAGCAAAAAGGGTCATACTAAATATAAATTAAAAATGAATGGGAATGCAATAAAGCATATCTATCATTTCAAGGAAGATCTTGTGGAAGAACCATACCTTCACAGGAAAGGTCCCCTTTGGTAGTTTTGTAGTGAATAACTCCCTTAATCGTCTTATAGCTTTGACCTTGTTAGCTAAAATGTCGAGCAGTGGTAAGAGTTCTTCAGTTCGTAATGGAAAATCTGGAGAGAGCCAAAGAACGGGCCTTAAACCTTTTTTATACTCATTTTCCCGACTTGCATCCTTTCTTCGAGTTCCACTGTCAGTACTTGTTGATGAAGAAGCTTTAGAGTCTTTTCCTCTCCGATGATCATCCCGTTTCACGACCACTTTGACAGAGTGCCTACCTGTCCTATTTTGACTTCTAGGAGAGTCCTCTAGAAAATCACTAACTTTATCTTCAACAGACAAAGAGCTTCTAGGGGGAGCAACTTTTTTCTCATCGACCGGCTTATTTTCCCTTCTCCTCCATCCATTGAACCATCCTTTCTTTTCTTGCTTAACTTCTCCATTCCTACAACTGTCTATGTCCTCGATGGATATATCCCTGTGGTCATAACAACTATGACGGTGTGGTATGATGTCATCACCATTTTCGTTGCCCAAATCTGATGAGTCCATCTTAAGAGCAACCTCAAGTTGCCTTCTTTCTTCCTCTGTCAAGACATCATCAAGCTCATTCTCTGTTTCATTCTCATTGCAAGAAGAACTAAATAACTCGTCATCTGTCATGGCCCCTGGCACCTTCCTTGATTTGATACTAACAACCACATTGTGCATATCATAAACTTTAGCTTTCCAAGGTCCCACCATTTCTGTTTTCTCTACTCTCCTCCATGTTGTTTGAGGTAAAAGAACTGCTTGAGTCACATCAATTCCAGGCCTGAATATATTGGTCTGAGACATTGCAGTAACTTCTTGCTGCACTTCTGCATCAGCTGCTGGAGCACCAGCACCATCCAAAGCATTCATTACCTCTTTGTCTTTGTGTGAAATCATGCATAGTGAACCTGGAGGAACTTGACCATCCTCAGAGCCATCACCAAGGAAAAGAATACTCTGATCAGATCGTTGTATTCTGAAACCATCAAAACCAGCCAAAGTCATATCAGCCCTTAAATTTGCACCCCTCTTCCAAATTTTGTAAGTATCAGAAGGGGCAATTCTTGATATGAAAGGGATAACTGAGCTCTCAAAGTGAAATGTGATTTCCATATAAAAATCTCTCATCCTTCGCATTGTCCCAATCAACCGAGGCAGCCTTCTGCACCATTTCGCCCAGGCCAGTGGCTGGTAATGCCTGACTATGATTCTCGCAATCCCTTCTTCTCTATTACAGACTGCTTCCTGTAATGCACTCCAACCCTGATCATTCTGCAAGCTCCAATCTGCACCAGCAAGCATAAGCATCTCCGTCGCAATCTCATCACGATATTTAACAGCCAAATGAAGTGGAGTTTCTCGGCTAGGGACATCACGTCGATCAATCACAGCAGCTATTGCCTCAGCCTTAGCTTCTTCTGCAATTGAAACCGATTCTGTATGTATCTCAGACGGGTCAGCAAGTTTGGGAAGGCCCGCAATAATTCTCCTGAGACCAGCATAATCCTTCAAAATGATGGCCTTATGGACAGGACTATGTTCATATTTGGATATATCAACAGCCGACATGCCTAACGGTGTACTGGAAGTTCTGGAACAAGTATGCTATGGTACTAGCAAAGCCAACTCAATCATCCAAAGTTCCACTATTCCAATAAAACCAAATGCACCACAGCCTGTCGAAGAATAAAAGATGAAACTAAATACCTCTTGAACCTCTAATTCTAAACAAAACAAAAACAGCACATATTTCAATATTACAAGGAGCTGGAACTACGTTACCATTGTTTAATCACAAAATCTAGCCACCTTGAAGACTTCGAATGGATCTATGATCACCTTTTCATTTACTCTTTTGTGCTTTGGCTAGCCGCAAAATCGATCCACTTAAAGGTCTCTCAGCTATAGTGATCCACTACTAGGTCACGTGGTTTATTGATTTTTACTAACTTTTATCATATCAACAGACATGCACATAGAGATGAACCAAATTCAGACATCTGCTCCATATATAAAAATAAAGAACAAAGAAGAAGAAATTCCTTTAAATTAAAGAAAACCTAGTGCATCCATGAAAGAAAGGAAGGAACAGGCAGCGAAACCAGAATCTGAAGAAGGTGGGGGCTTTAGTTACCTGAACACCAAGAAAGGAATTATTTCTAGTAAGGTGAATGAAGCAAAGGTACCAAAACCTAGTCCAATAAACCAAGCAATACTTTTTTGAAATGTTATTGGCAGAGGAGGCTGAAGAAACTTCTTCCAGAATCCAGTCTTCACAAACACTACCAGTTCACTTTTCTAGTTATAGGCATAAATGAGTTTATTTATGTTCATTAACTGTTGTTCAGATTCATTGACATATTTATGGACGGCCCGATAAATAACACAGGCCCGCACTGTTGAGGGCATATATGTGCGATTTTCAAAACTTCCAAAGGAGGTAGTAATTGAAGCAACATAGGAAAATGTGTCAAGAAATGAAGGCCAAATGACGTCTTAATCCCTGAAATTTCATCAATTGTTCCAATCTGTTCATGTGTTGCCAATACCGAGATTTAAGAAATGTTTTAGGGCCATTTTTGTCAGTTTACATGACAAACAGAAAAAATAAATTAATTTTAAAAAGACACCAACTCAAAACAGAGCCCAAGTCTTGCTCACCGAACATGACAGAAAAGTTGTAATTAAGTGGGCCCATCACATGCAATTCTAATCTTGTTTCATTTCTTAAGAACCAATATCAAACATACTGAACAGACCCTTACTCTCCAAATTCAACACTCATTTGTTTCATGGGAAGTGTCAGGAAAAATAAAGAATGTTTGAAAAGGAAGGAAGTGGCAACGACTTAAGCCAAGCAACTCCAGAGATGCCTTTTCATTGTTCAATTGACCATTTAGGAAGAATAAAAGCTCGTCTCCCTTAAATTGTTTGTCTTATATAAACTTGCATCGAAACTATAAATTATCTTTAAACCTAGAAACACATACTATCGAGTTGAAAAGGTCTGCATAAACTCATTACTGCACAAAAGAAAATTTAAACCCACAGAAGTGGAGAATCATCCATGTAAAATGTAGCTTCAATTCAGATCCTATAACCAGTATAATATCTAGTTTATTCATTATTCAAGACTTCAATGCAGCATCAACTATGAGGGATTCGACTTGAAAATGCATATAACTTCATTGTATCATGTCCACAGAGATTTTAACAATTACTACTATAAATCTCCCAAACATCAATTGCATCTGCTATTTCTTCTAGAGCAGCCCAAATCCCCCCATATCAAATCAGCACCAGAAAAAAGGAATCCAATACCTGCCCAAGCATAACCCAAGTTCAACGATGCAATACAATACAGCATTCCCATTTCCCAGAAAGCCCCAATTTTTATCATGTTTTTCGTAATCCCAATATTCCGCAGTAGTTCAATGACTTTAATCAACAAAAATCAGAACCATTCACAAATCGCATTAAAAACAGTATACAATCATTACAGTAACATGAATTAATAGATATCCAATTACTATAAGGAAAGCAAGCACGGATCAGAACAATTGAAGTAAACTGTAGGAAAATCGCATTACCTTGATTCAAGTGGTTGTGTTAAAGCTCACGAAATAGTTCCGTGTAAGAATTTTGTAATTATAAGGAACCACTAAATTTCGGTGAGATCGGACCACGAGAGTAGTTGAGAAATGAGGATTTAACAGAGAAATAGGGGTAGATTATGTAAAATGAGAAGGGGTAAATCAATTAATTGATGTTATGAAGGAAAGATAGCTGACAATCCGGTGTGATTTGTGTCATTTATTGTGCAGAAAGAAAGGAATTATACGAAGAGTATAGTGCGTCAATGAAGGTTGCTGTTGCTATACAGATGGACGATGTGGATGCCATAGCCATCTCATCTCACGGACAGAGTGAAATTTGCGGGTTGATCCGAATAATCCACACCCGAAATTTAATACATTGGTCCTGTAATAAATTCTTTAGTATATATGCATGCGTTAGATTTTTAAGGTGGTCTTCGGTTGCTTTCACAACAAACATTATACCCATATAAATTTGATTCTCAAATTTATAGAATTTGAAAGTTTTCAGGTTTGTGATGTTTCTTTCTTAATTCGTGACTTGATGTTGCAGTGTTTAGACTTCGTTTTGATTTGAGCTTTATTTTTTCATCACAGAAACAATTCAGAACACTAATGGCTTATGAAAAATCCCTGCAAAGTGTTCAAATTCCTAACAAAGTAGAGGATAAAAATGTCCAAAACGTTAATTTGAAGCAAGATTATTTCTGTTGGAGGGGTGCAGCTATTCTAATCGCCATATGTGATACAAATACAATCTTGAGATTGAGTCTTGTCAAGATGATACAGATTTAGCTTTCATCCCTCAAATCGAACGGTGCCTATAAGTCTTTAGCTTTCATCCCTCAAACCGAACGGCGCCTAATAGTACTAATAGTATAATATAATAGTAAAAAAAATTACATTTATTATAAATAAATATAATGAATTACTATAAATTATATAATTAAAATTTGTCAAAATGTATTTATATTTTATTTTAACTACAAATTTTAAATTTAGTTTTGCACATCAAATTTTATCTAAAATGTTCTTATTGTTGAATAATCAAAAAATAAAATACTATTTAGCAAATGTCATTCTTATTTTGTAGTACTACTCCAAGTAATTTATCAGTATTAAAATTCATTATTTTGTGAGAATTCTTCGCAATTAATTGCAGCTTATTTTTTATGAGAATTCTTTTCTCCCACCCATTTGTCACGGCTTCTTCATTCCTTGAAACCACATTGATTCAATGAACCCATGCTATTCACTGAGAACTCTTGATGTTTTACCGGCAAGAACCTTCCAGCCAACGCCGAGGTCAATTTTCTCTCCTCAAGAAGCCCTCCTATTGCTCCAAAAATGCGCCAATTTCAAACAGGTGAAGCAAATCCACGCCAAAATCATCCGCACCACCCTCCACCACAACCAAGTAATCGTCGCCAGATTGATTCGCCTCTGCTCTTCCTATCGGGAGCTGGATTACGCAGCTCTAGTGTTCCAACACGTCGACAATCCCTCCACTTTCGTTTGGAATATGCTCATCAGAACGTACACCCTCAACGATTTCCCGCATCGTGCTATTCAATTTTATAATTTGATGGTTTTCCGAGGCGTTGCTGTGGATAAATTCACGTTCCCGTTTGTTATGAAAGCGTGCCTCGCGATTTCTTCCGTCGACAAGGCGAAGGAGGTTTATGCGGTTGCTGTTAAATCTGGGTTTCTTGGAGATGTATATTTGGATAACGTTTTGATAGATTTGTATATGAAATGTGGGGCTGTCGATGACGCGCTCAAGTTGTTCGACAAAATGCGGCACAGAAGCGTTGTTTCCTGGACAACTGTAATCGCAGGGCTTGTGCTTAACGGGAGAATGGATATTGCTCAGAAGGTTTTCGACAAAATGCCGACAAGAAATGTGGTTTCTTGGACGGCGATGATCAATGGCTACGCCAAGAGTGACGAACCGGAGATGGCGTTCAAGCTCTACACGGAGATGCAGCGTGATAACGTCAGCCCCAACGAGTACACGCTGGTTGCCCTCCTGACGGCCTCGGCCGAGCTGGAGAGCCTCAAACTGGGCCGTTGGGTGCACGAATACGCCATCAAGAACGGGTTCGAGATTGGGGTGTTTCTGGGGACGGCTCTCATCGACATGTATAGCAAATGCGGAAGTTTGGAGTATGCCAAGCGCGTGTTCATGGAGATGGAGAGTAAGAGCGTGGCAACATGGAACACAATGATCTCGAGCCTAGGGGTTCACGGGCAGGTTGAAGAAGCCATTGCCGTTTTCGAAGAAATGGAGAGGAGGAATGTTCAACCAGATGCCATAACGTTTGCTGGGGTTCTCAGCGCCTCCGTGCAGACAGGCGAAGTCAACACGGTCCGTACATACTTATACTACATGGTGCAACGATACGGCATCGAGCCGAGCTTCGAGCATTATGTTTGCCTCTTTGAAATGTATTTGGCAAAGCTCAATCTAGAGCCCTCTGATCGTACTAGTTCGTGACTTGTTCAAAATGTGCGAATACATGTGATTATTTAGACAACGAGGTCTAGGAAAATACCTTGGCATCACGTCGTCGTTCGTTGCAGTTCATCGCGGACTGATTAAACGAGCAGCAGCAACGGGTACATGTCAGACATTTTTACTAAACAAGCTCATTGCTTCAAGAGAGAGTTACAAGAAAGATTCAACAGAGAAGTGAGGAAATAATGTCAGCTTTTGTATTATATTCTGGTGAGTAAATATACATTTTTTCTTCTTCTTTGAAGTTGACTATACATACAGAATTCTACATTCCTTACGAATCTGAATAATCTATGAGCCGTAGGAGAGGGATACTACTGTGTGTATTATATCTGTCTGCAATTGAATGTGAATACATTGTTTTGCGATTACAAGAGTGTGTCACGGACTACACGAGCTAGTATCCGTGACGACAGCCTGCTGAGCAACTCAGGGAGCACTTTTGCGGAGAGTCCTGGCAAAACAGGGAGTAGCTCTTGGACCACTTGTGGGACATTTATACCCTACAGAAGATACAGAATAATGTCGTGAGTAGTTTTTCCATAAATTTAGACACGGATAGAGGGTGTTGTACTTTTGGTAATAGCTCGTTTGATCATGTAATTCTTTAAATATTATTAGTATCACTAGCTCTAGAAAGCAGCAGTCAAGTAGGATATGTCGTTAGATAACATTTACCTGAGTGGATGAGGCTGCAGTTCCAGCAGCTAAGAATTCGACAACTTTCTGAACGTTGTTCAGTATGACTTTGTCTTCCTCGGTTATTGTTGGAAGTAGTGCAGCTGTCCGGAAAGGCCCCAGAGAAGGAACCAAGCTAAAAACTGGGGTTACATTTCTAATGCCAAGAAAAGCCATTATCTGCACCAGCTGTTCCCTTGAGATTGCATCAATACCCTTAACAATCTGTTAACAGAAGATAACAATAACATTACTGGACTAAGCATAAATCTATTTATAGTAAATATTAATCTAGGAATTTCCGAGGTTGAAGAACTAAATCGTGAGAACCAAGTTACTAATGTCTTGTGCCTTAAAACTAAATGTTACCTCGTCTAGCAAAAACTCTCGGAAAAAGTTCCCTTTATCAGATAGTAAAAATCCCAAGGCTGCTCTTGTTTGGATCGGCTGTGTTTGAGAAGCACTGCCCGTAAAGGCAGGAAACAAACTACTTGTTTGAGGTTGTAGAAATCCAAGTTCTGCCATTCCTCCATTCAAATCTTCCCCACCTCCGCTCTTTGCAGCATCTATAAAATTCTCAAAAGCTTGCATCACATCTATAAATCTTTCAGCATCAAAGACTCCAGATTTTCCATATATTGTGTAGCGTAGAGCCGATCTCAATCGTGGGGATTCATCAGTGAGTAGTCTCTAAAAATCCACAAAAAGAAGTAAATTCTGTTAATCTATTCTAGTTTAGAACAATATAGGTAGCATAAAAATGCAAATGTTCATGGCATACATGTAATAGGTACTGAAGCATAAATATTTTTTTAAAGAAATGGTGACACAAGATATTAGGTTTGGACAGTGCATCATAGTAATAGCATATTTCAGGCAATTGTAGATATGTACCTGTGCAATATACGGATAAGCTTCATCCACGATGGCAAACTCGGGATTGCCCACCAAAGCTATTCCCTCTAGCACCCCAATTGCTCTAATTATAAGTGCAAAGTAAGGTGGTATTCTAAAAGGGTAATCAAATGTTATTTGTGCTAAATCTGATGCTAATTCTTGAAAGTTGATATTTTTGGCTCCCCCACCCTCAAGTGCCTGATCGAAAACTTTGGCCAGCACGGGCAGAATGGGATCTAAATTAACCCCATCTGGAATAAAGCCAAGTTTGACAAAATCTTTTACAATAGCGCCATAATCTCGATGGATTAGATGGGCAATAGCTTCAATCATCCCAAATTTCTGATCATCTGTTAATTTAGTGACCAAGCCTGCAATTTTTTATGCCAGTCAATAAAGTGCATAAAAAATTTACGTATACATATGACATGGGAGAATATATTGGTGAATAGACTACAAAGTGTCGAGATGTTGTAGAATATTTTTATTTCAGAAAGATATGATATCAGAAGAAATAAAAGAGTCTGCAATGTATAAGTTAAATTGTCTATGTTTATGCACGTTGTTGGAAGCTATCCTATTAAATGTATATTTCTCCTACATATTGCATGTACATACCAAAATCCAGTATTGCCAGCTTCCCATCAGGAGTTCGGATTAGATTTCCCGGATGTGGATCAGCATGGAAAAATCCGGTGTCAAGCAGCTGCAGATCCAAATTAAAATGAGAAAGGTTCCTCATAAGAGAGTTAATTGAACAGACCATGTCTTCATCAGTAGATGTTAACATGGGGAGATAGTAATATATTTCTGGATGAGTTTATATAGTTGTACATCTATGGAATATCGTAATCAAATAGTTCTGCCCATTTATAGGTGACATTTGAAGGTAGACAACATAGTTGAGTGCTATATTTCAGTCAAGATTATTACAACAAACTCAAAAGGTATGATAAATTACCTGCTTGAGGTAGCATATAACTCCAACATTTACCAGCTCTCCGACATCACTTTCAGTACTTTGTGACAGCTTCTCCCCTTCAATCCACTGGGTTGTAAGAACCTTCCTTGCCGTGTATTTAGTGTATGTTTTTGGCACAACTACCTATAAAGCAGAACGCCATCAGAGAAATGGAAATCACCAAGCAATTCCTCTATTGTTGGATAGTCATGTGATTTGCTACACCAAAAAATTGAACCATTGCAGAAAAATCACCTGAGGAAGGTCCTTCCTCATCATTTCAGCAAATACTGTTCCATTCTCCCCCTCATTAATGTAATCCAGCTCTTCAAAGAAACGAGCAGCCCACTCGTCAACTAATCCCACGACATCTACGGAGATCTGAAAGAAATTGTGGTACGACTCAACTATTCATTTCAAGGTAATATAAGAATGGAAAAAAGTATAATTAGTACCTGAGGGAATTTTCTAAGGAAAAGACCCAAGTTTCTTATGATGAACAGATCAATTGTCACAGTCTCCAGAACAAAAGGCCTCTGCACTTTAACAGCGACAAGATCCCCATTTTCTTTTAGCCGGCCCTTGTAGACCTGGCCAAGAGAGGCTGCAAATGATTTCCAGAAGAAGAGAAATTATAAGACTATCAGTTATTCAAACATAGCAAGACAATAAGAACCAAAATCAGTAATAAAGGCTCAAATCCTTTGAGATTACCAGCAGCAATAGGAGAAGGAGAAAGCTCGGAGTAGATATTATACCATGGCTCTCCGAGCTCTTCTTC
Source organism: Salvia splendens (assembly GCF_004379255.2). Lineage (NCBI taxonomy): Eukaryota > Viridiplantae > Streptophyta > Magnoliopsida > Lamiales > Lamiaceae > Salvia > Salvia splendens. The sequence goes on along the minus strand of NC_056034.1, from coordinate 39,629,096 downwards.
AATAAGAGCCATTGCCATGTCATCTGGAAAGGATGGGACCTATAAACATAATGGATTAGATGGTTGGTTACTGAAGAATGGAAAAAAGAAATAACACTAGCTAAAATATTATCTCTTGAATATCAGTCACTTCGTAAAGCAAGCTAAGGTAGAATTTTGAGCATTTGAAATACACTTAATATCCTCTATGACTAAGTTGACGAACATACGTCGTTCAAATAATTGATACAAAGGTGAAGTTAAACTCAGATCACAGCTAAAAACTATCAAAACCCTGTAAACTAGTAAATATAAAACACAGCATTATATATTTGTTAATGGTATAAGAACACAAGATGAAATTTCTGAATTAGTGAATTGAGAGTCCAAAAGTGCTTTCCTTTGCACAACTTTCCAAATAAACTAGCTGTATCACGATTAGAACAGAAGGGGCTATATTTACAGAAGCTCAAGTATAAGATGTCACCTTATCACAAAGCTTCTGTAGTTCAGTCATAGCAGAAGGTGATAATATATCAGGTCGGATGCTCAATGCTTGTCCAAGTTTTATGTATGCTGGACCCAAAGATGTAACAATTTCCCTCAATTCAATAGCTCGGGTGACTTCATTCTGCATGGAAAGAGAAAGCACATCAGAATAGTTTAAAGAGTTTCTGTAGTAGCACATTTGAATATTGCGAAGGATAATCAAGTTATGAATATCATTCCATTGTATTCCTGAAGAAGAAAAGAATGCACTTTCTTCGTAATCTGAAAATCAGAAACGGGATTGAGTCTTCTTACCTCCTTTATTTTATTGTTTATTAGATCCCAGAGGAGACGGGAGAGAAAGCCTCCAGCAACAGACGTTAACTGAACAATACGAGTGGCAACAGCACGTGGCCTTTTTCCCCAATAAGCAGCGATCGTATCAGGATTATACACCATTGGTAAAAATTCACTACCCTCATCAACCTGAAGAAGTTGAAAAGCTCAATCACTAGATTAAAACGGCAACCCTCTAAGTCTACAATTTACATGCTAAATGAAGCCTTCTAACCCAGTAGTATCAACAAATAAATATTTATACCTAGTAGTTTCGCCAGCAATATGGTCAAAATTAATCTTTGGATATATTTTGAATATCTTCAATGAAAATTTAGAACTTTCTGTGAATTATCAGTAACAAATTACATGAAAATTAACCTTTCATATATTGATCTATTTATTTGAACATTCAGTTTAGCAACTTAGAATTATGACTATTACTAGTAAGAAGGTATGTAGCAGCCTTATATCTTGTATAAATGTGCAGAAAGTTGATTAACTAACTATGCAGAGTAGTAACTTACAATAGTCATCGTCAATAATAATTTTCTGCTATAAATGTGATTTCAATATCAGTTTTTGAAGGGGTGGAGAGAGAGAGGGAGAGGAAACTTAGTGTAGCAATGAAAATAATCTTCAAATTCATCCGACAAACCTCAACTAGACGGAGATTGACATCATCCTCAGCAAACAAAGAGTCCTTCAGATTCTGGCCGCGAAGCCCTCTCATGAGACTGGCCAACTGCTCGTTTTCCTCCATCTGCGCTCTCACCCTTTTGATCTCCTGCGAAACATCTTGCATTCTCTGCCATTTCCAAACCAACCAATGGCAAAAATCATTACCTCAATGCATTAACTGCATATAACTTCTCCTAAAGGTTGCAGGAATTGCATCAAATTACATCCATTTTAACCTTTTTGGTTTCTAAATCTTCTCTATAGACGAGTTCAACCTCTATCAATCTATACCACTAATGATTTATTCAAATATTGATATTTGAAAACTTAATTGTTAGTACAAGATTTCAACCACTCAGCAAGATCAAATTTTACCAAATAAAAAAGGAACGCCAATTTTGTGGAAAGACAAAAAATCTCCAGAAAACGAAAGAGATAAATTGAGGAGAAAATGGAGTAAAAACCTACAGTTGATGTGCCGTTGACCATCTTGAAAGGCGCCGGCTTAGCAGTCCCATTAACTGCAGTGGGCGGCTTGGTATCCGACGGCTTAGGCTCGGTGGCGACGGCTCTCACGACGGCATTCCGCCGAATCCTCGGAAAAAAACGGTGATTTCTGGACCTGCAATTCCAGGCGGCAGCGGAGGAATACGGCGAGGCGAGCTGTGCAGCCGCGTCCATGGCGGAAACCTTTCACAGCTGCAACTCAAATCGGGGAGCAAGGAAAACAAGAATTGGAGAGGTGATGAAGAGCAAATTTGAGTGTGTGCTGTGCGTTTTTTTAGGTAAATTGCTGAAAGTGTGAGTAGTTAAATCAGCAAGCCGGAAAATACGTGGAGGAATCACAACCCGCCCCTTTTTATTTTATTTAACTTATTTTATTGTTGGCTGCGAAATTCGTTGCCGTTCAATTTTTTTTTTTTGGATTTATTTGTTTTTGTGTGGTACACTGCAGACATGCCAAATTTTTAACGAATTGGTGATTCGGTTTGGAGCTGAAAAGTTAGTTGAGTTGCCATTTGGGTGTGTGCATATATACTCCCTCCTTTCCACATTATTTAAGGGTTTTCAATACAAAATTTAAGAAATTTATGTTTATAGATAGAGATACTATTAAAGATGGAAAAGAGAAGAAAGATTAAAGTAGAAGAGAATAAAATTGAATGTTTTATTTTCAATTATAAAGAGAAATGATTCAAGATTTCAAGTAACTTATGACAACTCAAAGTGAAATACGACTTGTGTAATTTGGGTCGGAGGGAGTACAAATTTTACTGAAATGTCTAATTCTGCGGCGTTGTTTGCAATTTGGTATTTTCGTGGCGTAGTTAACAGTCCAAACCGTCTGGAATCTTCTCCGGATTCCAGCAAGTCCGGATGTACAACTTGCTAAGTTTTGGCATTCCACCTTCTTCCACTTCCCATTTCTTCAAATTTGGCCATCTATGAAGTTCCAACCTCTTCACCTCTGGAAATGAGTTTGCCCCTCAAAAACCGACACCTCCATCATCCTCCCCACCTCCCTCCCTTGCAGCCGCGGAAATTTGCCCAACTCCAACATCAAGTCTCCCTCAACCTTGCAATACCGGATATTCAAACCGACTGACTACATTCTCAGCCATCCCTTCCTCGTAGCATGGGAAGCCAGCGCCAACGACGTTGCACGTGTCATTTCCAAGCTCACTAACGAAGGACACATCAACATGTTCTTTAAAACATCCGAGCTGAGATCACAGTGGTTAACAACAAGACGCAACGATGATATGCTCTTCTGCTAGATGATTGCTGATAAGCTATCCATATCATGAACTGTAGCACATACTTCCTTCAGGCTGTTCAGTTTGAGGATGTCTTTCGCCCGAACAGTCTGGCTGTCAATGTGATGTAGTGTCTCCAGCTCGTCTAGACCATCTAGTCTTAGTTTCTCTCTTTCAGTCACTTCTAGCCAGCCTAGTCTTGGCTTCTCTACTTTAATCACTTGTATTTCCCTTGGGAGAAACAGATGCTTTAGTCTTTTCATCTTCCATAACACATTTGGCAATCTAAGAACAACAAACCATGCTCGCAGATCTAAAGTTTGCAAGTATGGCATGTTGCATACGAACTTTGGTAGCTCTTTCACACAGGAACCCGTCAAACTAAAGTATCTCAAAAGGATTAGTTTACCCACCTTGCTTGGTAACATATCTCCCTTAAACTCAAGTATCCTCGAACTATGCAATGTCCGTTCAGAACCAATCATACTATCCTCAGAGCCTATTCTTCGAAAAGAAAGGACACCTTTACTGAGGGGCATCAAGGATCTAACTCTGCTATGAAATTGAAAATTGTTGAAGGTGTATCATTGTGTTTGAAGAGCTTTTCTTCTTCAAGCTTTGATGAGCAGAGCTCTAGCATCAAATCATGAAGTCGGCACGAATCAAACTTGTGAAGTGGAGAATCGCCTTTCTGCACTTGAACCATATGTCTTGTAGCAAGTTCAGTTAGATATCTCTCGGCCACGTCTCTTAGAGTCTCGTTAGGACCTTTATCATTGTCTGAAATGAAGCCTTCTGCCATCCACAATAGATACAATCTCTCTGTTTTAATCTCTTCATTCTCAGGGAAACATGCTAAATAGGGGAAGCATGGTTTCAAGTAGTAAGGCAAGGCATCATAGCTCAACTCTAACGCATGTTTTACTCTTTCGTATTCCTCAACACCTTGACTCAAATTCATATTCACCTTCTTCCATTCTGCCAAAATGTCTTCTTTTTTATGGAGCAAAATTCCTCCAATCACAGAAATTGCTAGTGGTGACAGGCCACATTTTACTACAATTTCTCTTCCGATATTTTCCAATGTTTCAACTGCCATAGTGCAAAATAATTGGATTAATATATTTGTTACTATTAGTCCCATTCTTCCACTTTATAATCTTATAGCAAACACACTTGTCAACTGATAAAATAAACTAGTCTTAACAAATTATGTCTAGAGTTGTCATCACCTATAACTCAAGTGCACATACTTGATCTAAACAGAAGAAATCACAAAAGAAGAGACATAAAAACAAACTGACCTTAACCAAAATCTTGGGGAAGTGCTATTCTCTTCAGTAGTTCCCACCCTTCATCTTCTGTCATAACTCCCAGCTTGTAAAGATGATCACATTCTTCACTACCAACACTCTCAGAACGAGTGATGAGGAACACGTTACAATTGATCGGAAAAGCCTCCCTCATGATCTCCCAACCATCGTTTTTCCAAATATCATCTATCACAACCAGACTTTTCCTCCTCTCCACAAATTTGTAAATTTGTCGTACCAAATAATCAACCCCCTTGCTACCGGGTACATACTCGTTGGGATCAAGTTGTTCCAAAATCTCGGCCAAGACGGCCCTAGGCTGAAAGTTTCAGTGGATGCACACCCATGCTCGAGCATAAGAGTGGAGGTCAGCATGGTTGTAAATCATTCTAGCAAGGCTCGTTTTCCAAGACCGCTCATCCTTGACCATGGAGAGTAAAAGCTCCATGTCCTTCTCCATCCCCACAAAGGGTTGATCAAGAGACATTGCAGTCGAAATCGATGAGGTTTCGGTTTCACGTCCCAACTCCATGGCTAGGCTGTTGGTGATTTAACTAATTATTTTTGGAACAAAATACTCCCCTATCTCTATAAGTGATTTATAGTAGGAGTATTCTTTATTTTAAACACCCCTACATAAGTGCAGTATAATTTATGTTTTATCAAAATTAACATTTTCAATGCAGTAGTTAATTTATTCTGTTTTAATTATTTTATTTCTTCCGTTTAACTTATTAAAATCATTTTACAAATTCTTGTGTCCCAAAGAAAAATGTCACTTAATTTAAAAACCGAATGATCTTCAATTTGGAAAATCTTTGAACATCTTAACTTTGGTACTACTGAAAATTGTATTTGGGCTTCAATACATGAAATTTCGGCCCAATTATATAATTACTTGTCTTGTCCATATTTCTCTCTCCAAACACACATATGACTACGTCAGTTTATACTTTAATCCTCTTTTTATTACTACTAATATTTTCTCCAAAAAATTATCTTTAAATGAGAAAAAGAAGTAGTATAAATAAAATAAGAGCCAAATATTTTCATCTAGTGCAAAATTGATAAATTCATTGAAAACTAATTTACATATAGAATTTAATAAAATAATGCAGCATTAATTTTAATTTAATTTGTTGCTTCAAATTATACCAAATAATTTGTTGTATTCTATGACTCTAGCCGACCAGTTCCCTTGGAATCGATCTTACTCGCTATCGCAATTTTTATATTAAAGTTTATGACTTTATAGAAAATCAAGAGGAATGATATGCTATATTCCTTATGCGAGCTTCTTATGTGAGCATCACTCCCGTTTGACGTACGTTTAACGTTGTTCGTTTTTATTTATATATTTAGTTTGATTCTAATACATTAAAAAAATGTTATTGATAGTTTTAATTTCACAAATTCATAAAAATCTGAGCTCGATTTACTCATTTTCTCTATAATTTCAAAATAAATTAAGGATATAACAAATCGAGCTTTGAATTTTGTGGAACTAAAATTATCAATAACATTTTTTAATGTATAAGAGTCAAACTAAATATATAAATAAAAACGAACAATGTTAAACGTGCATCAAACGAGAATGATGCTCATATAAAGAGCCTACGTGATATATGTATAACATATCATTCAGAAAAGCAGTTATTTTTGTTGGATTCGGCACTTATCAAATGACACAAGGCAAATGTACATATGATTTCATGTATTTAGCAGTGCCAGTCACGTGCCAAATTCAAATGCAATATACTTGTACATTTTTGCAACTTTGAACTATACAGTAGTTCTCTTCATTCCGCTTTAATAAAGACATTTTATTTTCTGCACTCGTTTTGAAAAAAAAATAGTTAAAGTCAAAAAAGCCTCTATTATTCACAAACATAATTCTTTTGTAAAATTGCATTCAAGCCCTTTTTGTTGTGCTTTGAAAATGAGCAGAAGAAGGGAGTGCAACTTTCTAAAACCGGAGCTGACAGTTCCGAACCGTAACCACCGGTTAACGAACTGTGGGCACCTCTAAGTGCAAGTGTGCAGCATAACATTTGCCCGAGGCCCCGAAGAAGAATTTAGGAAAGGTAACTATTTTTGTATATAAATTTATATACAATCTTTGAAAGACTTTCTTTCTGATAAAAGTACTAAAAATTTAATGATCATACACCATTACTCGGGACTTTAGTGGATCAAGTCTATTACATAAGAGGATTCTTTCTTTCTTTCTTTTTTAACACATCATGAACAAGTATATATATCTACAGTCATGACATAAATAGTATTATTCGTCCCCAATCTCGCAAATTGATTTTGAACAAAACAAAACAGAAATAGAGAAAGGTTGAAGTGCTTTGAAGCCGAGCATGTGCAAATTAGGGTAAAATAACCCTAGCAATTTTTTTAATTTAATTGGCCTTTCTAAATGGGCTCTAAATAGATTTATCAATCCAGATGGCTTCTCTTTTTCACATTATTTTACATAGTACGTTTTAGTTTTTCTCTTTGATTTGTTTTCAAATATAAGCATATTGATGAATGATAATGCACCCCCATCCCCACACATGTGATCCACCAGAAAAATTAATAAGTCTATTTAAACACCATCTTTGTTTATATTTCCCCGGCCGGCCCCCTTCTAAATGTCTCACCATCAATAAATACTAATAGTATTCAATAATCTAATTATTCATTGTAATTATATTGGTTTGGTCAAGTAGCCTAATTTAACTACATGGACGTATGGTCGATCAGCCCACGATCATCCCATTTATCTAATTGCAACCACCTAAAATAATATATTTAATATGTGAATTTTTTACAGTAAAATCTTATTATAGTTTTTTTATAAGAAATTATTGGTAAAAAAGTATTGTGAGATTAATATGCAATTTAGATAAATATATATAATTATATTTGCAAATGTGTATAAAATAAGTAAAGAGGGAATACTCTTTAGGTTTATACTTTAATGTAAATTACTAGAGTAGAATTATTATTTGATATATTTATTGGAAAATGAGTTTAATTTAGTATGGATAATTGGGATCCTATGTTTCCATTTTGCTCTTTTTCTATTCCAACAAATGACAAGACTATAAAAAAGTGCACCTATCTCAGTGACACACCACTTCTTTAATGAAAACGTAACTTAGGTTGTTCGTGATACTAACTTGAGCCGACCTACCAGCTTAGACTGAATTTTGTATATGGTGTTCAATTTATTTCAACGACACTATACAGAGAACGTGAATTCTTTGGTCAAACAACTGTAGAGTTATTGTTTGCGATAAGTTTTGGTTTATTAATATATAGGGATGTTAGAGATGTTAGGGCATCCACAACTGTGCACTCGCCAACAAGCACGGTTGTGGGCCCGGCCCCACTTTTTCTTTCTGCTCTTAGGCAAGAGCACAACACCCACAGTTGTGCTCTTCCGCAAGGACGAGCACAAGGGCTCCACCATTCTATTATTCAATTTGAATAAAAACATTTTCACAAAATTAAAATGCATTAAAAATATCCGGAATAATATTACAAATTACAAATAAAATAAAAATTACATAATTAAAATCCTAAAAAATAAAAATTACATAATTAAAATCCTAAAAATTAAAAATTACATAATTAAATTCATAAGCGACCGAATTTCGTCCAAATGGATGATGAATGTATGTATTTATAGATGGTTTAGGGATTAAATTTTTTTAAAAAAATTTCAAAAAAAATTAAAAAAAAGCAGTAATAAAACGGCTATATTTTTGGGAATCCGGAAATATATTTTTTAAATTTTTAGTATTATTTTCAGTTTTAAAAAAAAAAGAAAAAAAGAAAATGCCAACGGCCAATAGAAACACGCCGCGTCGCAAGGGCGGACGATTGAGCTTGTGCAATCAGTAACATGAATAACTTCTTAAATTTGGAAGATTAGAGTTTAATTTTGGTTTATTAATATATAGGGATGTTAGGGATGTTAGTGCAATCAGTAACATGAATAACTTCTTAAATTTGGAAGATTAGAGTTTAATATATAGGGATGTTAGTGCAATCAGTAACATGAATAACTTCTTAAATTTGGAAGATTAGAGTTTGATATTTCCTGAAAAAATTACAATTATATTAACCCAAAATCTGAATAGGGCTGATCTAGAACCCGATGGCTGGTCCGATGGATTGGACCTAGATATAGCTATTGTCTATTGATTTGTCTATTTAACATCTAATTTGACATTTTCATTGACTATTTTTTTATATAACAAATACTTCATCTGTCTCTGAAAAGTAAGAACATTTGGTTCAACACGAGTTTTATTCCATAACTGGTCCCACCTCTTTAGAGATAAATGAGTTTCCAAAATTAGAAAGTCCATACTCCCTCCGTCCCATTAAAAATGAAACATTTGATTTTCGGCACATGATTTTATGTAATGTTGTTTTGTGAGTTAATGAAGAAAGAGTAAAGTAAGAAATGGGAAAAGGTAGAGAGAGTGTTGTTTCCATTTTTAGAAACGTTTCATTTTTAATATGACAAACCAAAAAGAAAAACGTTTCATTTCTAATGGGACAGAGGGAGTACTTTTCAAGGACGAACTAAAAAGGAAATAGTTATAATTTTTAGATGGAGGGAATATAAATAAACAAAAAAAAACCTTCAACTTTATATTTAATATTAATAATTATTGATATAATACTCTCTCCGTCTCATAAAAATAGCGACTTTGGAGACGACACGAATTTTAATGCGAAATTGGTAAATTATGAGAGATGTCGAAAAAAAAATGATTGAAGTATTGATAGCGTGGAGAATGAGTTGGAGTCATAGTTGTAACTATAAAAATAATATCAGTATTTTTATTTATAAAAAAGAATTTTATATCTTCATTAGAATAGATTGTAGTAAAAAAAAAGGAATTGTTAGTTATATTTATTGAGACACATGAAGCAATGCGTAGTCTATATATATAGGGATTTCAAAACCATCAAGTTAACCATCCCATCCCATTCCACTTTCCAATATGGATATGCTTCTTCTCGTCTCATCTCTTGCTGTTCTCATCATTTTCCTCCACAAAAACCTCCGACAAACCCCTCGTCGGTCCCCCCGGGCCAAAAGGGCTTCCCCTCATTGGCAACATTCATCAAATCAACATCTCAAAGCCCCATATCTGGCTCACAGAACTATCATACAAATACGGCCCTCTCATCTACCTGAAATTATGTCGATTGCCAGTCGTCGTGATCTCGTCGGCCGATGCAGCGAAGAAGGCTCTCAAACACAACGACGTGACCTTCGCAGGGCGCCCGTACACCTCTGCTTCGCTGAGACTAACGTACGACCACAGCGACATAGCCACCTCATTCTACTCCGATTATTGGAGGAAGATGAGGAAAATGGTGGTTCACCACCTCTTCACTCCCCACAAACTACGCTCCTATCGCCCCATTCGTCACGATGAAATTTCTACAATGATTTCTAGGGTTTCGAGCAAGGCCGACTCGAGTGAGGCCATCAATCTAGGGGAGATTATGTCGTCCTTCAACTGTAACGTTCTGTGTCGTGTTGCGTTTGGGAAGAAATTGGATTCACGGTCGTGGACAAAGTTGGAGAGGCTTTTTGGTCGATTTTGGAGGGTCGTAGCTGAAACGTTTTTGGCTGATTGTGTACTGTTTGGTTTCATCAATAAACTCCTCGGCTCCACAAAAAGAGTGGACAAGATTTTTGAGGAGATGGATTCGTTTTATCAACAACTCATCGATGAGCATCTTCATCCAAATAGACCGGATTCGATGACCAATGACATTCTTCATCGCCTCATTCAGCTTAGGGTAGACCATTCCTCTGAGGTTCAGATTGATTGGAACCATGTCAAGGCAATACTCATGGTAATTAACAACTTTTAATTTCTTTATTATTTCCACCGTCCTCTAAAAATAAGGTCTTTTTGGGATAACACAAGTTTTAATGTGAAACTGGTAAAGTATGAGGAGAGAAATAAAAAAGATATCGAAATAGTGTTAATAGATAGTGTGACTCACCTTATTAGCAATGTAATGTGTGATTAAAATATTTCCAAAAATAGAAAATTGACTAATTTTATAAAACAAACTAAAATGATAAAATAAGACTATTTTTGAAGACATAGAGAGTATTTCGTATTTAACATGAATGCTATTTTGTAGGATGTATTAATTGGTGGAACGGAGACAACTGGAGCATCACTAACCTGGGCAATGACAGCTCTAATAAAGAATCCGAATGCAATGAAAAAAGTGCAAGAAGAGATTAGAAGCGTAGTGAGAGACAAAAGGTTAGTAGATGAAGATGATATTGGAAACATGCCCTATCTAAAGGCAGTGGTGAAAGAGACTCTGAGATTGTACCCACCCGTACCACTGGTACCAAAGGAGACGATAAAGGCGTGCATCATAGATGGCTACGAGATTCGAGAAAATACGTTTGTGTGGGTGAACATATGGGCCATTGGTAGAGATCCCGAATACTGGGAAAATGCAAATGAGTTCATGCCTGAACGGTTCTTGAACACGAGCATTGATTTTAGAGGGCAAGAATTCGGATTCATACCATTTGGATCTGGAAGAAGAGCGTGTGTGGGAGCGTCTCTAGCAGTGGCCAACATGGAAGTGGCGCTGGCCAACCTTCTCTACTTTTTTGATTGGGAAACTCCACAAAAACAAGAGATTGACACTAAGGCATCCGCAGGATTCGTTCTACATAAGAAAAATCCACTTTACTTGCAACCCATATCACATGTTTGACCCATTGGGAATTTCTGTTTTAGTTTGTTGCCTTTTTTACTTGGCCTAAATAAATATAATATGACAATGTTTTGTGTGTGTACATACGGATTAAACGTGCACCTACTCAAACTAGAATTCTTAGCTAGCATTTTTGAGCACCGAGTTAAAGTGCTCGGTCTTTATGGCACAAAAACGTCGAAAAGATATCGAGAGGTTACCGAACAGATCAGTGCTCAGTCATTGTCATAATTAGCGAGCATTTTCCTAGCACAAAGGCTAGTGCTCGATAAGTTTTGGTGCAAAAAAACAGTGAGAAAATTTGAAACAACTTAGCAAGCACGTAGGTGCTTGCTAAATGCGTTGATAGAATTCGATGGAATTTTCTTTATATTGTTCTAAAAGTAATATATATATATATAGATCATTTTTGTAGCTATGATCGATAAAGTTAATCACACGATACAAAAGGACTCATTAGTGTACATCCAATAATTAAATGAAATTACGATACCACTGGAATAATTATAAGTTAATTTCAAGTTTGTTGGGTGAGAATTCTTCAACTTGCTTTGGAATCATCAACGGAGCATATCTAAAATGGCGTAGTACATGATCAATAGAGGAAGAGATGCGATAGTGCCAAAAATGACCCTGAAAAATTGAAGAGCATCCAAATTAGATTTACATGACTAGCAAAGAAGTTATTATGATGTGTTTAGGGGTAAAAAAGGAGTTACGCAGTGCTGAGTACGTTAGCATGCAGTCCATACTCTTTTGCAAAGACGAAGGAGGCGATAGCTTGTGGTAAAGCTGCCTGAATTAGCAAATGTAATTAGTAAAATAATTAATACCCTTTGGTAATTAATAAAATCATATAATTACCTGAACAATAGCAATACGCAGAGTATTGGAGCGCAGGCCTAAAGCAATAGATCCAACAGAAGTGCAAAGTGGGCCACCCACAAACCTCAAAACCATACTATAAATCGTAAGCCGCACACCACAAGCTATTACCTTCTCTTGCAACGCCATGAACAGCCCTGATTGCATTTTAATCAAATAACTATAATTCTCCATTTCTATTTATTAAAATTTATATCTCTCCTTCCTAAAATTAGACCACTTACCCATGCTGAACATGGCCACCCCACTTCCTGCCTTGCCCATAATCAAAATTGATCCCTCCATTATGCTTGGCATTTCAAAATCCCACCTAAAAGTTAACACCACATTTTTTACACAAACAAAACATAGTAAATATTTTCCTGAGACCACTATAAGTTGTCCCGGTAAGTCATTTTAGTCCATCTGCGATTAAGAGTCATGATTCATTTTATTATACATAGTAGACGAAGGGAGTAGAATTAGTACTTTAATGAATTACCTTTTTGCCAGCAGAGCCCAAATGAAACCAAGCGCACACGCATAACAATTCGGATTCTTTCCGAGCTTCGCGCCAACTTGCTTCATCGTTGATCTCAAATTCAACGGCGCCACAGCGGCTCCGCCATCAACAACCACGACAATCGCATTATTTGAACCATCAGCATCCATAGAAATCGGCTGCGGCTTTTCCTCTTCCACAACATCGTTGGAGGAGCAGGAGCTGGCTCGCCAGAACTCGAGCATGAATAAGAGGATTGGGAACCAAACAAGAGACTGGATGACCGATGACTGCACCACCAGATCCTCGCCGGCGGCGCCGTACATGGCCTTGAGCAACGGAACCCCGACGACGAGCGTGTTGTTGAAGCTGGAAAGATTGAAGGAGGTTATGACCCAAGCGAAGCTGCTCTTTTTGGCGAATTTTGCCCAGAGAGCTAATGCGGTGGCGGCGATGGCTTTGGCGACGACGTCTCCGGCGAGGAAGCGGAAGTTCATGGCGTAGGGGTCGACGCCGGAGGTGAACTGGAAGGTGAAGAAGGGGATGATGAAGTAGCAATTGAAGCGGTTGATGGCGTCGCATTGGTCGGGCTTGAACATCCGCCACCACCTCACGGAGGAGTAGCCTAGCACCAACGCCACGTAAAGCGGCGTCATCGCCACCACCACTTTGTATATATTACCTAATTCGATCATTGCATAAATATCTCTCTCTCTCTTTTAATGTTGATGAAGGTGAAAAGGAAAGCGGCTGAATTTATAGTTGTGGAAACTTTCTAGGTATTTTTGTTTGGTTAATTAATTACTATTATTTAATTCATTGATTGTAAAAGGAACACTCGAAGAAATTAGTCTTCTGTTGTTTAATGCAATCTGGTTTTGGTTATAGTGGCCATTATGATATGGTTAAAAAAATTCAATATTTTCATCCTTTTCCACTTGCATTAATAACCGTTCAATTGGTAGTGAGTGACTCTTACCAAAATCATAATGACACAATTAATTGCAAGAACAAAACAAAATGTGTTTTGTTTAGCAACTGTGAAATTGAATGGGAAGATCCTCTACAGTGGTGAAAACCATTCCACCCCATGCTGTGTGCCAATTCATTAAACGGCAACAAACATTTATTAGAGCATCTCCACTCCTTGGAGATGGGTAAATGAAGTGGTAAAGTCATATAACTATTATATTTACTTTTTTTTTCATGAAAAATCATTTTCCAAGAAGAGATGTATATGAGGAGGTATTATACATTTTTCCATTTGAAGAGATATCGTTATATCATCTCCAAGGGGAGAGATAAATGGAGAGGTAAATTTGGATAACTACCATATTTACCTTTTTTGCATGAAAAATCATTTTTTAAGAGCATCTTCAAGGGGAAAAGGTATATTGAGAAGATATATTTCTCATTTACCTTCTCAAAAAGGTTAATATACATTCTTAAAAAGTAAAGGACTCCAAGGAAAGAAGGTAAATTAAAATCCAAACAAAAATAACTAAATTTTTATCTTTTCTATCAAGAAGAGGTTAGATACCTTCTCAAATACCATTTCCATTGGAGCATGAAATTTTATGGAAAAAGATAAATATGATAGTTATTTCTTTTTACCTCTTCATTTACCATTTCCTTTGGAGATGCTCTAAGGGGAGAGATATTTGAGAAGAATAATGCTATGCAGCCATAATGTGGCCAACCACACAATGACATTTTTGTAAATAATTATAAAAGTCAATGCAATAAATTAATAGTAATAGTTAGTGCTAAGATAATTTTACTTAATTACCCTTTTCTCAATTTTTTTACTTCAAATTTCAATATCAACTGAGACTCGTACATAAAACAACTTATGCTATGAATATAAATTATTATGCTAAATGATCATTATATTTTTATGTACAATTGAACTATAAAATATTATTTTTCACATTATGTCATATTGTAATTTTGCCTTCTTATTTCACCGACCCTTTAACAGAATTTGAATCCGGAAAATATATTGGAGATTCAATTTAAAAAATAGAAATTCGATTGATATAATATTGTAGTTTTAAATTACTTTTGTTTACACTACAATAAAGATTCATTGCTTTGAAGGAGTCTATAGTATCATACTTTATACTACTAATATTTATAAATGTAATACCTCACATAGTAACAACTTATTTGGTATAGTTTATTTATTTTTAATAATATTTTTTTAAACAAAAATTTATATATTTGTTTTGTTTTTTGTGTTTAAGAATTTGATTTCCGAATGTCTTAAAAGTTGTCCAACTAGAGTGAGAGTGCGCACTAGCAAAAAGGTACTTATATAAGGTCCAATTGCTTATGTTTTGACCTATTTATCTCCACCATAAATTTTATATTTTAATTAAGAATAATACTATGTTTTTCTATATATACTTTTAATATTGAAAATATCTACCTAAAAATAATTGTACAGTTTAATATTTACATCTATTTTATTTATAAGTTATTTAAATGTTAATGTTAAGTATAGTAGTATACTTTAAATATTTATAAAACTTTAGTATCATGAAGATATTTATATTCTGATTTCAAAAGTAATTTATACATATTAAACAATTAAAATAATAATATATACTAGAAAACAAATAACTGTAAAAAAAGAAAAATCGAAAAGTAAGCAAACATAAAAGAAACGTATACTGACTTGAAAAGTAACTATACATACAAAGCAATTAAAATAATAAATAGAAGTATAAAATAAATAGAAGAAGAAAGTAAACATAAAAGAAACGAAAAGGATTTACATGTAGTATTCAAAGTTCAATTTTCCAAGATATTTAATGACTTAGTTTGTTATTTGTGCACAAAGGTATATTAGTCTCAGAAATATTGATACTTTTAAGATGAACTAATTTCAAGTAAATTAGCATTTAATGTACTATTTTTTACTATTTTTTTAAGTTTAATGTCCAGCCATATTATGACCATTTAGCATCACTCATTTGAGAAAGTATTATATCTTTTTCCATTTTGAAGATGTATCTTTACCTCTCCATATAACTACCATATTTGTCTTCTTTTTATGAAAAATCATTCTCCAAGGCAGAAGGTATTTGAGAAGGTATTATACTTTATATTTTTTAATGCATTTTGTAGTATTATTTTATTTTTAAAAAATCATTTACCTTTCTATATACCTTTTTCCTTTGGAATGTGCTACTTTTTGAAAGGGTATATTTCATTTTTTGAGAAGGTAAATACATGATATACCTCTTTCATTTACCTTTCCTTGTTAGAGATGCTTACCTCTCCATCAATGGAGAGGTAAAATCTTATAACTACCATATTTGCCTTTTTTTCATGAAAAATCATTCTCCAAGGGGAAGGTATTTGAAAATGTGTTTTTAATGCATTTTGTATTATTATTTTATTATTAAAAAATGATTTACCTTTTTATATATTTTTTTCCTTTGGAGTGTGTTATTTTTTGAAATGGTATATTTGAAAAGGTAAATAGATAATATACTCCTCGTTGGAGATGCTATTATGCTATTCCTTTAGTCCATTTGATTCACTACTATGCATTTAATTCCCCACCACAACCCATGCAAATTTTCTTTAATTCATACAAACATTTTGATTTTACATACGTGAAGATGCGTACTATTGAATTTTATTCTTTATTAGGATTTCTTTTGTTATCTTTTCCTCCGTATATTAAAATGTTTTTTTGCTAATCCTTTTAGTTAGTTATTTTAATAATTAAATTTATAGATTTTTTTATTGACAATATAAAAGTTGTTCCATGAAAAATATTACTACAAGAAAAAAAAATGTGTTGCTTCATTAATATTTTTTTTCTTTTTTTATGGAATATTTTATTTATTTATGTAGTAAAGACCCCTTAAATCCCATGGATCAAATTCTGTGGTTTTGCTAGTCATTTTTATTTTAACACATTTTTTATGGTTGAATTTAAAGTGTTTTTACTATATAAGATAATAATAGTATAGAAAAGAAGTAAATTTTTACTAAGCCACAGCACACACTTTTTTATTTTAATATTTTTTTATAGAATATATATTATATTTTTAATAATAAAATCCATAAATTTATATTGCTAAAGTAACTTATAACTAAAAGGATTTGAAAAAAACATTTAGAATTTCTAATAAAGAACAAAAGGATTTAACGCACCTTTAAAGTATTTATAAATATCACGTAAATGGATTATTGAATAATTATCTTGTAAGTAAAAAAAATACTTTTGTGCATCCCAACGTGTGATATGAATCAAATTGTAGTCCTTTATTGCATTAATTTTAACATACTCTTTTAGGTGAAAAACGTACTCATTTCGATATATTATTGAA
The DNA here is from genome assembly GCF_004379255.2 of Salvia splendens. Classification (NCBI taxonomy): domain Eukaryota; kingdom Viridiplantae; phylum Streptophyta; class Magnoliopsida; order Lamiales; family Lamiaceae; genus Salvia; species Salvia splendens. Next base: position 39,612,049 of record NC_056034.1, on the reverse strand, counting down.
CAAATTACCGAGCTCTAAGAGAGAGCAAAAAAGATAAAAAGGTCAGAAGAAAATATGGAAAATATGACTGTTTTACGAAGACTGTGCATTGCAGCAAAAACCGCGCGACCCGAGTGTTTTAGAACTAGAAAAGCTCAACCGACCGATTTGGGCGTGCCGCGAGTCAGAAAAACGCATGGGTCGGACAATTTTTGAGCCAAAAATGCCTGATCGGGCGAAATGTGTCTAGGTCTATTTTTCAAGCCCTAACTATTTAAATAGCTAAGGCACGACTCGGAAATGGATATTCCGGCGGCTGGAACACATTTTGGAAAGAGAATTGAGCTTAGACCATCCACAACGCGTCTCGCGCCGGGCTCGCGTCTCGTCTCGGAGAGACGAGACCCCCGCGAGACGCATTGCAGCGGCCATCTCGTCTCCAGCTCGCGACCGTCTCGTCGCGTAGCTCGTCTCGGAGAGACACGAGACGAGCTGTCTCGCCACGCGCCCGAGACACGTGGCACGTCCCCATGCGTGCGTGACGCCCACTCGCTGGCCCGCGAGTGGGCGTCGTCACTGATGACGCAATAATTCATTTTTTTTTAAAAAAAATCGATTTTTAATAAATTTTTTTTTCAAACGGTAATATTACTGTTAAATATTTATTTTCATTTTTTAAATTTTTAATTTTTTTACTCTATAAATAATTCTATTCCATACTCATTTCAAACACAAACACACATCTATTCCTCTCAAATTCTCTCTATCACTCCAATTTCCATCTTCAATCAACTCAAACAAATGGATCCTTTTGAGCAAATGCGCCAATTAATGGAACAATCACTCGAAGAAGATCGACGACGAGAGGCGGAGGAAGCCGCACCACCCCCACGACGCTCCCGGAAGTACATCAATCGGAACCGGGAGGAAGCCGCCGCACGGTTAGTACGCGACTACTTCTGCGATAACCCGATTTGGGGAGATACCTATTTCCGTCGCCGTTTCCGCATGCGGAAACCGCTATTTCTCCACATAGCGAATACTTTGGCGGCCAGGGAGGAGTTCTTCCGAGAAGGGTTCGACGCGGTCGGTCGTCCCAGCCACACGACGCTGCAGAAATGTACTGCAGCCATCCGGCAGCTTGCGACTGGACAAACGGCCGACATATTCGACGAATACCTGCACATCGGAGACAGCACTGGGCGCTTGTGCTTGCTCAACTTCTGCAGAGGCGTCCGGGCAGCCTTCAGTGACGAATTTCTTCGGAGGCCAACCACGGAGGATTGTCAGTTCCTCCTCAACCTGCACGAACAAGTGCACGGATTCCCCGGGATGCTTGGCAGTGTCGATTGCATGCACTGGCAATGGAAGAATTGCCCGGTGGCTTGGAGGGGTTCCTACACGAGCGGCCACAAAGGCACCCACCCAACCGTTGTACTCGAGGCCGTTGCCGACTACCGACTTTGGATCTGGCACGCGTACTTCGGGGTCCCTGGCTCGAACAACGACGTAAACGTGCTCCAACAGTCCGACCTCTTTACCGAAGTTTTGGATGGTAAAGCGCCGGCCATCAACTTCGTCGCCAACAACCGGCGGTATAAAATGGGGTACTATCTCGCCGACGGCATCTACCCGAAGTGGCCGACCTTCGTGAAGACGTGCGGCAGGCCAGCGAACCCAAAGCAGGCTCTTTTTGCGCAGAAGCAGGAGGCTGCGCGCAAGGATGTGGAGAGGGCGTTCGGGGTTCTCCAAGCGCGCTTCAACATCATCAAAGCCCCGGCTCGTTCGTGGTTCATGGAGAGCATGGTCGACATCATGTATACGTGCATAATCTTGCACAACATGATTGTCCGAGACGAAGGACCCGATGCCGGAAATTGGTTCGACCCCGAATCCCCCGGAAGCTCAACCGCAAGTAGTCCGCCGCGAAGTGGAGCGCATCCATCTATACAAGAACGGTTGGCTATTCGGGCAAGGACACGCGACTCTAGCGCCCACACCCAACTCCAAGAGGATCTAATTGAGCACATTTGGGAAAACTTTGGCGGAGAAGATTAAATTATGTCATTTTTATTTTTTTAGAATTTTAATTATGTCTTCGTTTTTTTTAATGTTAAGTTGTAATAGTGTTTTAATTTTAATAAAGTGTGTTTGTTTAAATTGAATTGGGTTTTAAAAAAAATTATAAATTAAATTGAATGAATAGTAATTAAGAGACGGTTAAGAGACGGAGCGTTGCAGGTTCCGTCTCTTAGTTAAGAGATGGAGGAAAAAAGGACAGTGGGGCCCTCAAATAGTGCTCAAATAGTAGTTAAGAGACGGTTTAAGAGACGGTATAGAGACAGCGTTGTGGATGGCCTTAGAAGCCACACTTCGAAGAAGGAGAGCAAGATTGAAGCTTCCTCCACCCAAGTCTTGTTCACCATGATATCTTTAGCTTATTTGGTTGTTATTGTGACCATCATGGGTGGCTAGAACTTAGAATTACTCCTAATTTGTAGTAAAGTTGTTGAACATGAACTCCTTTAATTGAATTATTATGTTTTCCTTTGCTTACTAGTTCTTATCATTGGTGTTTATTGTTATCTGTGTTAAATTTAGCAAGAAAACTTAATTTGGTTCGTTCATTTGCTTGAATCATTTATCCAAATCTTTGAAACCAAAAATTTACCGCTTTTTAGATAGATTTAATAGTGTTAGCTATTAATCTCCCCCATATGAATTTGATATCATTCGTACTATATAGGAGTTCAGTTTAAAGGGATTTCCCTGCATAATTTGTTACTATTAATTACTACTATAAAATTTACATTATACAGTTTATTAATTAATCACTAATATATGAATGTTATAGCGAATTACTAATGCTTATTTGCACCTCCGTCGTAATCCGGGAAAAAAACACCGATGATATTTTTCAACTTTGGTAATGAATTTTTATCAAATGAGTTTTATAAATTTACCAATTGTACTATATGGACATGCATATCTGTCTGTAAAGTTATGCTTTTTGTAGTGTGTCACATTTAATACACTAATTTTTTTCCAGTAAGCTCCGGATTTGGTGAAAAAGATTAATTTTCTGTCCAGATATATAACAATATGATGGTGAAATGCCCCTTGTACGTAGAGACAATTTAATAGTGATTGTCCCTCGTAGACGATAAAAAAAACTAAAAACTAAAAAGAAAGAACTGCGATTAGAGACACACATAATCACAAAGGTTAGACTCTATAAAAGTATATCTCAGTGGTGGTAGTGGAATTGGAATATGAAGTTAAAACAAAATTAATGAATGAAGTACTATATATATTCAAATCCACTTGACGTAGATATTCCACTTACATTTGTTAGTGGTGTTCCTCTTATAAGTCAAGCTGACATATATGCATGCTTCTTTACTATACTATAATTGCAGCAAAAAAGCGATTCCATCGCCTTAGCGGCCTCCATATTCCGACCCGACATCATGTGAGGGGGTTCAATCAGGGTACGCAGTAGTCCGTTAAGGGGGAGGCCTTAACCCACTGGCTGCCAGAAGCCCATCTCCCAAGGCCTCACACTTGTGCCTGAGAGATGGAAGCTGTCTGAGAGATGGAAGCAACTACACGACAGTAGTGGGATTCGAACCCAGACTCATTGCAGCAAGATCTGCCTCTCCGTTGCCAACTGCGCTACGCCCCTGCGGGCACTATACTATAATAATAATATGAGTTGTAGTTTTAGCATGAGCCAAACTTAATTTATGCTCACAGTCGGATGCAAGTATGTAACCCAAATTGAAATATGTACTTTTTTCTTTAGGGTGTTTATCAATGTGTATGAACCCACAGTTTGTCTTTCTACTTTTCTCTTTCTGCTACATGGTGTTTTGGTTAGTAATTTGATATATATATGGCTAATAAGTGGATCATATAAGCCCGATCAATCGATTAAAAATACTCCCTCCGTCCACCATTAATCCTCACAATTTGCCATTTTCTTCTGTATGTGGATGATTATCTCATTTGTTTACAATTTTTTTAATAAACCTCATATTCCATTAACTTTATTTCACTCTCATTTTATTATAGAACTAATAAATAAAAGTATAATCAACCTTTCACTAATTTTTTAGCCTCACCTTCTATTAGATTTCTTAAATCGAGCCAAGTAAAAATAAGTCTCTTAATGGACCACTCAATAACTTAAAAATCCTCATAAATAGAGAGGCTATCCCATAATATATGGATAGAAATGGTTCATTATCAAGTCGACGTGGGATAAGAAAAGAATGGCTCAACAATGTAAATGTATATTAAGCATTAAAAAGAAAGTAATAAAGTTAACTGTATGACAATATATTTATTATTTATATGTATATATTTACGCTCGTAAGATACACATTGGACAACAGTACTATAAGAAGAATGGCTACATATTTGAAATCGTCATGTATGTTAAAATATTATAAATTACTGGAGGGATGTAAATAAAGGTATGAACATTACTAGGTTCAAAATGAAGAGTGGGAACGATGTAATAAAAAAAGGTTGCTAAATGAGATGCAGTATCTGGCTTGTATCCCACCAAAGGATATGCGTTCTTACTCTTTCAACAGTCATTAAGCATTTTCATATCATGCTCAAGAAACTAGGGGCTCAGATACTTATTCTTCACACCACTTAATGGTTTCAATAAATATTTCTGTAAATTTACCTATTTAGTCGACTACTACACAACTAATAAAATAAGTAATAGCACTAATCTGATTCAAAAAAATAATAGTGGCAATTCGTCTAATTAGTTAGTTGTGGCCGCTTGTGTTTTTATATTCTCACATCAATCGAGAGAATCATATCTAAAAATGTAACAGTATTAATGAAAGTGATGAGAATGATTCTCCATATAGGAGTTTTTATTTAAATTCTCCTCTATATATATCTATGAATCACCTGGATATGCACATCGAAGATGTAGTATCGATTTTATATGTATATCATTTAATGTTAACAAATTAGAAAAAGTTATACTCCTATAAGACTATATTTATGTGATCATCTATAAAATATGGAGTAATAATTTGGTCATATCATGATAACATGTTTTTAGATTTTTACGTAAAATATTAGTTTTTGAAATTTGGTTCCACTTTTTATTTGGGGTGATTTGATTTTGAAAAACCAAATATAACGATAAACCTAGTTTTTATATATTATTATTTTATTTTGAAATTTGGTTTTACCTCTTTAATCATGTTTTATCATTTTTATTTGGTGATAACAATTATATTTTTACCCTAATTTTAATAAATATGATCAGTATATTATTTTTCATTGTTAAATTTAATTACCTTCCTTTCTATATTAATGGATTAAATTTTCTCAAAAAGATCTCGAGTTTCTGTTAGTTGTTTTAGCTAATGTTGAATAAGAACCACAACGACTAGAAAATTGTGGGATAGTTTCTATTGATAGTTTTGGTATGAATATTATATATCAGTTATCACATTTAACATAAGATGGATATAATATATTTCATTTATAATGTATTTTTATTAAACACATATATTTAAATACTGTTATATTTATTTTCTCGTTCGACCCTACGATTTTTAATTTTTGAATCCGCCATTGCCAGTAATATTTGTCTTTCGTGTAACATACAACGCGTATGGAAAAAAAAGTTAATAGTTGTCTTGCATTTATGATTTACCACCACTTACCCCCAGAGTATATATATGTATTTGAGTGAACTAACATCTGCATACATATAAACACTACTATCCTAATATTCTCAGCAAATAAAGCTACATTAGAGAGTCAGTTGGCAACTCGCCAACTCCTTTGCTTCAATAAATTTATTTTCAATATGAAAAAGTTTTAAAGTAACATGAGTGAGTGTACTAAGTAAATTCATAATAAAAGTTTAAACATTATTTTACCCAATATGTAAAGGTTATAATGGGTCAAATAAATTTTGGTAGCCTAAAAATGGAATCATTTTAGCCCAACATTGGCTTATGAATCCACAGCCCATATAATCGGTGGCCCAATAAAAGTAGGCTGATAAAAAGCTTTTGACGGCCCATAATATGTCGTTTGCTGTTGCAGTCCCCAAATCAGAAGTACATTGGCCCAAACATTTTCTGTAGCAGACCAAATAATTAATTTGCTTTGCTCTTAACTCGTGGCCCATTCCGAAATAACGCGAAGGCCAAACACCGCCGCATATTTTCATTATTATTTATATAATTTCATTCATATAAAAAAAGTTCTGATACCATTTAATTCTTGCTGTATCATATCAGGATCCTACATATGAGCAAAATTTGAGCTTGTAATAAGATAAAGCGAGAGCGTATTTAAATTCATGAACAAATTTACGTGAAAAATGTAATGGTCTTTTCCGCTTTAATTGATCGGTTTGCGAGGACATAGAATGCGGCGGGTAACCTTGTTTGAAGCTCTATATAATAAAAATTTATAGTATTATTTTAAAATTGGTCTCTCTTGAGAATCACTATATTTATACTTATATTCTTGATTATTTTAATATTTTTAGAAGAAGTTGTTCGGTAGCTATGGCCGTTGTGTATTCATAACTTGAGGTTTTATTTATTCGTATTTTTTTTCGATTACATTTTCTTTAAATGTTCAACTCAACAAAATGTATATTTGCTCATCTCCAAAGGATTCATAAAGTTGCTATAAGTACTTATTATTAATCTTATCTTTTATTCAATAACCTTTCATTTAAAAGCTCAATCCATGACGACACATGCTAAGATTCAATTGTATCTCTTTATTAACCATCTCTCATTTATTCATATGACTAATTTAATTCTATGATAACTGCCTTAAAAGTCATAAACTTTTGCCAAATTTTGGTTTTTCCCATGAACTATAAAATTGGCGTATAATGTCACGAACTATACGATCAGTTGCCGTTTTCCGATGGCGGGTTTTCCGGCTATGAATTCAGCTGATGTGTCTTTTTAAGCTGATGTGGCTGCCAAGTGTGTTGAGTGGATGGCGTGGATGCCAAATTTAAAGATGATGTGTCTTATCATCCTCCACCACTCCTCATCCCTACGTGTACTCTCTTCCTCCTCTTCCTTACTGCCACCGGCAACCCCGGGACTCCGATCCCGGCCCCGACTCCACCATCACCGGAATTAGTTGACCTACTCTCTCTCTCTCTACAAACCCAAATCCCCTAAATCTCCATCGCCGCCGTAAGCAATTGTGAAAGAGGAGATGGTGGGAGGATCTCCACTTTGACGGTTATGATTCTTTTTATTATGGGCTGTAGTGAAGCAAACCATATCTCACATCGGAGAATGGACAAGAGTTGCAGGCATATAAATGTGCTACCCCAACTCCATTAGTATGAGGCCTTTTGGGGAGTATCCCAAGAGCAAAACCGTGAGGGCTTTGCCCAAAGCGGACAATATCATACTAATGTGGAGTTCGGGTGTGCACCACCGGGAACCCAACAGTGGTATCAGAGCCCTGGTTCAGGGGCTGGGCCTGTGTGGCTTTGGGGGTTCGGTGGGTTGCGCTTGCAAATTCTCTGATGTCTCTGCGTGAGCTCGACCAAGACCTGTGGTGACCTGGTGACCTGTAACATGGGGCACAGGCATGTGGTCTTGGTTTGAGGGGAGGATTGTGGTGAAGCAAACCATATCCCACATCGGAGAATGGACAAAAGTTGCAAGCATATAAATGGTCTACCCCAACTCCATTAGTATGAGGCCTTTTGGGGAGTACCCCAAGAGCAAAACCGTGAGGGCTTTGCCCAAAGCGGACAATATCATACTAATGTGGAGTTTGGGTGTGCACCACCGGGGACCCAACATGGGCTTATTGGATAAAAACAGAGTGTGGAAGACGACGGTTACGGAAGCGAGGGAGCTGTTGGAGGAGGCGGCGAAGGCGGCGGAATTCGAAAACTCAGTGGCGGAGGAGCTTCGTGGAGGAGAGAATCCATATTCTCTACGCTTTTTTGTCTCTTTCTTCTTCTTCTTCTTCTTGCTGTAGAGAGAATTCAAGGAGACTTTGTTGAATACGCCGCCTCATCTTCTCTCACTCTTACTGCATTTCTGTGTCGGCGGCAGAGGTGGTGATGGTGGTGGTGGCGTCGCAATGAGATTTATGTGTTTCACACGTTTATAAATCTATCTTCTACTCGTCTTCCTTTTTCCGCACCCTTTCCCGGCTCCGTTTCTCACTTTCTTCGAATTCCGGCAGCGGAGCTTCCTCCTCCAGTGGCAGAGGCAGCTCGGGCGGCGAGACAGGATTCATCAAACCCAAATCTTTGTAAAATCTCCTGCTCGATCTCCCCTCCCTCAAAGCTTCTGTTACGAGCCCAACACACCCAACGTCGACTCCAACAACAGAGACGACACCAACAGCAGAGACAAGTCCAACGCACCTAGTTAGGGACAGATCCAGGAATGTAAATGGAAGGGGGTAAAATTATATGTATAGGCAATTTGAGGATTTAAGAAGGGGCAAATATAAAGAAATTTTAAAAATTTTCCAAAATAATTAAATAAAATAGTATATATCAATATATTTGAGAAGGAGCATTTGCCCCACCTAATAATACATTACAATCCGACCCTGCACCTAGTTGTGGCGGAGCCCAACCCAGCACCGACTCCAACAACCAAAGTCGAACACGTGGAGCGGACGGAGGATGAAGTGGAGAAGAGCGCGACGGGGGAGAGCACGGTGAGGAAGCTAAGGCCGAGGAAGGAAGCTGTTCGAGGGAATGCCTTGGTTTTATTTAGCGAGAATAAATTTTGTTTTATTTTGTTTAATTGTGAACGGTTATTTTGCGTCAAGCAATTTATAAGCTCCGTCGGGTTTTCTTTGTTGGTTCTTTCCCGATGTATAGGATTAAGTCGAACCAACCCTAGACTCCTAGTTATTATAAATAGGGCTTCTCATTAATTCTGTTCTGAATTAATGAGAATTATTTACCCAACTTTCTGGCGTAACACAAATCAACCCTAATTCACTGCCGACGGAGAACTCCTCCGCGCCAGTTCCTTGTTGGCCGCCGACCCTCATCTCGAGGGCGCCAGATTTCTTTGTGTTTCGTTCGTATCGGACAGATTTTACTCGTTAAGAGAAGGAGACTCTTAACAGCTTCACCCTCCCTCACCACCCTCTTTGCAACCTCCTCTGGCGGCGGCGCCACCCATTCAGCCGGAAAATTCATTAAGTTGCTATAAGTACTTATTATTAAAAGTTATAATTAATATTTTATCTCATATTCAATCATCTTTTATTTAAAAGTCCAATCCTTGACGACACTTCATAATGCTAAGATAAGATTGTATATCTTTAATAATCATCTTACATTCACTTGTATGACTAATTTAATTATAAATGAATCCTATTATGACTTATTTCATATTGCAACTAACATTATTTTGTATGTCAAGATCATATTAGATTTTATGATTATGCATTTCCTCTCCACACTGACTAATTTAATCATAAACAAACTTGATGGTGTCTTATCACACGAAGTATTATATCTTTCTATTATCTCGTCTAACAAACCAAATTTATTTTAAACTCATAATTCTAAATTTTAATTGATTAAATAGTTCCTCCTAAAAATAGCTAATTTGACGGGTGTTACGCAATATATATTTAATACTCCAATACATTACACGTATTTAACAAATACTAACATCCAATATGCGCGGGTAATAGTGTACAACTCCACTAAACAAGTAGACAATAATGTGACATGAATATTTATGAACGCGTGAATATTCATTTTTTTTTGGTAATTACCCAGGGTAACCACCGGCAGGCCTAGTGATTATTTTCTGTGCAGATTTGTAAGCACCTCAATGGATGAGACAACTGGTCCAAGGATTTAAAGCTGCTCCATACCCAGAAGGAGAGATCGATCCTCTGACCATTTGATTAGGGATGGACGAGTCTATGCCACTCGATCCTTGAGTTTGAATACTCATTTATTTTAATGGAGCAAATTCTGCTCACTTGTGCGAGAAGTAGGAGGCCTACATCCAAGCCGAGCCCTGGCTATCTATGCCTGAAATACCGATGTTTGAATTGTAAATTATTAAAAAATCTGCAATAACTCAATAATGAAAGTTTGTTATCCCTCTTCTAGACCAAGAAGACAAGGGCCTTTCCTCTCACTTTCCTTAATTACGTATGACACAGATACTTCTCTATTGATTGTCTAGCTAATAGTGAAGAAACACTATTTGAGATTCAAAATAATTGAGGTTTCCTTATCCCATTCCCATGTGCATGTGGAAAAACTTTTTGACTACGTCAACTTGTCCCGTAAAATATAATATCTACCACTCAATTGCTCAAACTTATCTACTACTACTACTACTATAAATTTATGACCAAATGCAACACAACACCACATCCAAAAACACTCAACAAAATTATAACTTCAAAGCATGGGTAGGAAAATACTTGTTTTTCTTTTGGTTCTAATTGTTCTCTTTAGCGCAGGGTATTCGGTCGGTTCGGTTCTAACCGAACCGAATACCCGGTTAACCGAAATCAAAAGGAACCGAAATTGAAGCACCGAACCGAAACCGAATTTGCCTCGGTTCGGTTCGGTTCCTAACCGAACTAGGTCGGTTCGGTCCCGGTTAACCGAACTGGAACCGAAATTCAAAAAAAGGTGATATTTGTCGACCAGAAACATAAAAACAAACAAAATTACTCCATAAAAAAGGAATTAGCAGATGATACGTGCCCGCAGTTACTGGCGGATAAGATCCGTTGGTAAATTGTGCTGATTGTAAACACCAGAGTCCAGAAATGCACCGACTACTTTTTCCCATTTCCGCTGGTAAATCAACATTAGCAACAAAAATAGTTAAGCTATACAATGAGTAAAAGGAAAAACCTTTCTGCTTAACTCTACGTTCATCAAAACTTCTTTGTGTCACCATTTTCCAGATGATTTTTTATTTTTATTCTGCTGAGGTAGAACCAAAACAGCAAATCTAGTTAGATGCTTGTTGTAATAGTTTCTCCATTTCTTTTCTCAGTTTCTAGTTTGAAAGAATGAAATCTAAGTTATGATATTTTTTAATAATACATAAAAGAATAATCATAATAGCTTTAAAGGAGTAATTCGGTTCAAATCGGTTAGAACCGATTGGAACCGACCCGAACCGATAACCGAGTAGACGCCTTAATTTTGGAACCGAACTGAACCGATAACCGAATTTGTCGGTTATCGGTTAACCGAGAAGTGTGTTTTCGGTTCGGTCATCGGTTAACCGACTAACCGATGACCGAATTACCTGCCCTAGTTCTCTTAATGTCCCCCCAATCCCAAGTAGCCTTTGCAAGGAAGCTTGTGGAGACTACCAACACCAAAAGTATGGTCTATTAATTTCTTGTTATTATTAATTCACGTAATTTTTATGATTATATAGATATATGGCCACATATGCGTGTTTAGAATATGAAAATTTGAATATGGTCATATACACACACACACAATTTGTTGGACAAGTGAATACTTTTCAGTGTCTGAACATGGTTGATGGAGCTAATATAGTTTAATTTGTGACAGCCGAGGCGACAAAGAAGACATCATCCATCACCTATAAAACAAATCCACATTCCAAACACCGCGACTGTGGCTACAAGAAATTGTGCAGAGTTTGGCCTCCTCCAGCCTAGACGAACCTTGACTACTCCAAGCCCCAACAACCAAATGCTTCTATCACAATATAAGTTAAATAATTTCAAATAAGATATTGCAAACTGTGCTACTGTGTGTTTGATTATGTCAATATATGTATGTCATTTTAACGAAACTTTTGACCGCTTTCATTACGTTGCGCCGACTATCAGACATTTAGTCAATGTTTACATGCATTTTGGGCTTAAAATTTAATATCTTGTGTAGTTTTTGAGTTAATTACATGAGTATGTTTAGATCTAATTCTTATCCTTTACAAGTCCACAAACTCACCAGTTGAAACCTTCATTAACGAGATTTAATCCTAAATATACCCGAGCTCACACCCATCTGGTTCCTAAATTAGATTACTTTTTATAGCACTAAATATAAACTTGCAAATGTACATGCAATCATAGTATAGTTAAAGACAAGTGCAAATATCGAATTACGAGAACTAATAGTCAGACTAAGTACTGCACTCAGACGTGATCATCGAGTTTTAAGAAATTGTTTGATTGTAAATAAAATTGCTAGAAAAAATTAATGGAATATGAGTCCTACTTATATACATTGATTTTATACTACCTCCGTGTCACGACCACATCTCTCTAGTCAAAGAAAGTGTAGCTATATCGCGACTAAAACTTACAGAAGCTGTCTCAACTCATCATAAGATGCTTAAATCAAAGGAAACTTTGCCTGAAATGTGTTGAGGCTACAAATCATACTGAATCAGAGTAGTTATGGAACAATTGTCCTTGCTAAAAGCAAGTTCTAAAATATGCGCAACGGAAGAGTACCAAGACAGATGTAATATGTATGAAGACATACTACACCAGCTATCCTTCTACTTATTTAGCCTTCTGTCCCAACACCTCCTCTGCCTCGATCGATCAACCTGCACATTAAGGAAAACAATATGCAGGGCTGAGTACTTGATATACTCAGTGGCTTATGCCGAAAACTGTTTTTCTTTTAATTGTCAGCCAAGCTGAGTGAACGCGGGGTTTTTCTGAAAACAAGTCTCGGTCACTAAAATCTGTTATTTCTTTCTGAAATAGACTGCAGTCTTTTAAACTTCTGATGATATGCCATATCAGCTGTGTGAATCGGGAATGTGGCCACATTCCACGACCACTGGGCCGGCCAACCTGGCGCTAGCTCACGACCCCTAGACCGGCCAACCTGGCGCTAGCTCACGGTCCGTACGTGTACACTAGTCCGAGTAGGATTTACTGACCTACTGGACCAGAATTCGATTTAACAGATAGGCAATCACAAAACAAAACATGGCATGACAACTTACTGAAAAATATTCATGCTTTTCACATAAATTCTGAAAAAGAAAGCCCACACATAATGTAGGATAGAAAAGCCCACCTCGTTTGCTTAACTCTTTCAAACGGGCACTGTCTGACTTGAGATTTACTCGTCGAGCGACGACGTCCCTTTTCAAAAATAATATACTTAAATTAGGCTTTAAGTAATCATTGATCTTGCATGAATGCATGCCTAAGCGTGATCTTTTATTTTATCTCTTTCTTTCTAAATATTAGAGATCTAAATTCTGTAATTAAATCAGCGATTTAAATTGTTCTGAATCCGGCTGCCCCGTTCGGTTATAATTATTTCCCGGATTATCTTAAGTATTTTAAAATACTTTCTGTGACTATTAAAGTCCGCTTAATTATTTATTGGCTTTTATTTCACTCACGGCTTATAAGTTTTTTTCTTCCGTGGCTTAAGGAATTAATTCCATTAACTCTTGGAATTAATCTAAGATAATGATTCCAACCAAAATTAAGCTTTGTGGTCCAAACTAATTAAAGAGGGGCAGTGGCCCATTTTAATTTCTGTTGAATCTGGCCCAACTTAATTAATTCCAGGCCCAAGTGTTTTAAAATATTGGGGAGGCCCAACTCCATACCCCAAAGCTGTCGACCCCCCCTCCATCTCTCTCTTTCATTTTCGAAACTTTTCCCCCAAAATTCCATATCCCAAAATTTTAGAAAGAACGCAGCAGCTACTGCCCTCAATTCCTCCGACGAATTCAAGCCGGAGTGTCTCCCTCCATCTACGACGAGTTCTCTCCCTCGTCAAGCTCGGCGGAGCCTGTCAGATCGGGAAGACAGAAGGCTTCCCCTTTTTCCTTCGCGGCTGGCCGTTCCCGGCGCTGCATGGGGGAGCTCCGGGTTATCGCCGCCATGCGCACGCCCTCAGTCTCGGCGAGGATTTTCGGGGCTCCGTCGTCATTCGGCTCCCGTCGGGCAGCCCTAGACACCAAGCTAAGTCATCCTCCTCCTTCCCCTTACTTGATTTCTTACTCAAAGTCTATGAGTTATGATTTATGGGAGTACTTAGCTTACTGGAGTGATGTGAAGTTCTTTACTGCGGTGTTTGAAATTCTCCTATCGTTCTTGGTTCGAGCAGCCCCTAATGTTATGTGAGGGAGTCTCTGGTGGTTTGCTACTGTTCTCAATTTCATACTTGTTGTGAGGTTCTTATGAGGAGTTCTATGTTATTGTGCTACCCGATCATTCTATATGATGCAAAAAGGGTGTTGTTGAGGGGTTACCTTTTGTGAAAATGATGGGATGGAGTTGCCGGTCTCTGGACACTTTCAAACTGAGCTCTTTGCTCTGCCTCAGCCCCCCCCCTTCTCACTCTCTTACTCACTTACTTGTTCGTGTATGTGGTGGTGTGGGTGAATGGAAATGGGAGTGTGGTATTTAGAGATGGTGAAGCTGGGATTGTTTATACACCTTTGCCTAACTGAAAGCCTGGGGAAAGGCTGGTGTACTAAGCTGTAACTGCTGGCTGGGCAGTAGTTGTTCCCTCTGCAGTAAAATCGCAGGGTGTACTCGTGGGTTGGATGAGCCTTTGGCTCCTGGTTTTGCCCTGACATCATAACCGAAAGTGATGCCCATTCCTTGTGCTATTTGTTGCACACTTTAACTGCACTGTGCATTCCTCTTGCAGGTACCAGCTGGAGTGGCAGGTGGCTGTTGGTTTGGCTGGGGGTGAGCCGTGGAGTGCAGGGAAATGGCAGCCTCTGACCCTTCCTTTTTTTTTGGGTAAGTTTTAGTCTTACATGCTTAAAGTAGGTTTGTTCCTTATCCTTACTTATTTTGCCAACTAGCCACTTTAGTGTCTTATGTGTCTTCTTGTTTATCTCGTTGTTTCTGGTAGGGACAAGAGACTGGCTCCTCCCGACTGTTGTCTCGTTGGCTTGGCCCAACGGACCGTCGGAAAATTCTGAGCGAGACGGCCCGGTGATGAAGGTCGACATAGTTGCTAGGGCTCGAGAGTTGTAATAGTGTAGTTTAACTTCCTTTGTCCTCGTCGTCTAGGATTGTAAGTTATTAGTTCGGAACTTCTGTAAATAGAAATTTCATTAGCTTTACTTCTTTTCTGAAATTTGTACTAATTCTTTTATTCAAGGAATAAAATTTCCTTCATCATTTGTATAAAGAAATTCCAGTATTTATTTATTTCGAATACAAAAACTCGAGATATCTGAGTCTCGGCTATTACATTCTACCCCCCTTAACAAAAATTTCGTCCCGAAATTTTGTCTCGGCTAGGCAAAAAGCTGTGGGTACTTCTCTTTCATCTGGTCCTCGAGCTCCCACGTCGCCTCCTCGCGGTCGTGATGCTTCCAAAGGACTTTCACTGTTACAATATTTTTATTTCGCAGTTCTTTAACTTTTCTGTCCAGAATTGCTTCTGGCTTTTCTTCATAGCTCAAATCTGGTTCTAACACCATCTCTTCTTGGTGCACTATGTGTTTGGGGTCAAACACGTACTTCCTCAACTGTGATACATGAAACACATTATGAACATTCCCGAAGCTTGGCGGAAGCGCTAATCTGTACGCCACAGGGCCGACTGTTTCTAGGATCTCGTAAGGTCCGATAAAACGCAGTTTCAGCTTGGCCTTGACGCCAAATCTGGTTATCCCTTTTGATGGGGATACTTTCAGAAAGACCTTGTCTCCTGCTTTAAACTGTAAATCCGTTCTGCGAGCATCTGCATAGGATTTCTGTCTATCTTGAGCTTCTTTGATTCTCCCTCGGATTTGTCGGACAATTTCTATCATTTCCTCTACCGAGTCCGGTCCGAGAATCCTTCTCTCACCAACTTCATCCCAGTAAAGTGGTGATCTGCACTTTTTCCCATATAATGCCTCGTATGGAGCCATGTCAATAGTTGCCTGGTAACTGTTATTGTAGGCGAACTCTATAAGTGGAAGTACTGTCTCCCAGCTTACTCCACGGTCGAGCACTACAGCTCTTAACATATCTTCCAATGTCTGGATCGTCCTTTCGGACTGTCCGTCCGTCTGTGGATGGAACGCTGTGCTGAAATTCAGCTGAGTGCCTAACTCTCGCTGTAGGCTTATCCAAAACCTAGAAGTAAATTTTGAATCTCGATCTGAGGTGATCGTTACTGGGACACCATGTAAGCGTACGATCTCTCGCACGTAAATCTGTGCTAACTTGTCTGAACCGTATGTGATACGAATTGGTATGAAGTGAGCACTTTTGGTGAGGCGATCGATTACTACCCAGATGGCTGTGTTTCCCCGTTGTGATTTTGGCAATCCTGTCACAAAATCCATTGCTATATGCTCCCATTTCCATTCTGGAATCTCGAGAGGCTGCAACTTTCCATAGGGTCGTTGATGCAAAGCCTTCACTTGCTGGCAAGCCAAGCATCTTTCCACAAACGACGCTATGCTTCTCTTCATGCCATCCCACCAAAATTGCTTCTTCAAGTCCTGATACATCTTCGTACTTCCAGGATGGGCAGTATAGGGTGTCTCATGAGCTTCACTCATGATCTCATTTCTGAGTGTCTCCTCATTGGGTACGCATAATCTCCCTTTGAAAGTGAGAGCATTATCCGCCTCTTCGCGGTAGTATTCCCCTTTTCCCGTCCTTACTCTGAGACGGATCTTTTCTAGAGCGTCATCGTCTCTCTGGGCTTCAACGATTCTGGCTCTTAAATCTGGTTCTATGACCAAGGTGGATATTCTGCTGTCCACTGTCTCCGGGGCTCTTACTATTTCCAGCCGCATCTTGGCGAATTCCCGGATAACCTCTTCCTCTTGTGTGAGGAAAGCAGCCACTTGAGGCGCAGTCTTTCTGCTCAAGGCATCTGCTACCACATTGGCTTTTCCTGGGTGGTAGTTTATACCACAGTCGTAGTCTTTGACTAGTTCCAGCCATCTGCGCTGTCTCATATTCAGATCCTTCTGCTCGAAAAAGTATTTGAGACTCTTATGATCTGTGAAGATCTCACATCGAACTCCATAGAGGTGATGTCTCCAAATCTTCAACGCGTGGACCACTGCTGCTAATTCCAGGTCGTGCGTCGGATAGTTCAACTCGTGCGGCCTCAATTGGCGTGAAGCATATGCTATCACCTTACCCTTCTGCATCAGCACGCACCCGAGTCCGACCTTCGATGCATCTGTATACACCACATAGTCGACTCCCGCTTCTGGCACAACTAGAACTGGCGCTGTGGTCAACTTTTTCTTTAGCAACTGGAAGCTTGCTTCACATTCTGGGGTCCAATTGACTTTAACTCCTTTCTTGAGCTGTTGAGTCATCGGCCTCGCTATTTTAGAAAACCCCTCAATGAACCTTCGGTAGCATCATGTCAGTCCTAGGAAACTCCGAATTTCATTAGTCGTCGCTGGTGACTGCCAACGTTGCACGGCTTCAACTTTAGCAGGGTCTACTCGGATCCCTTCTGCTGTCACTAAGTGTCCAAGAAAGTTCACTTTGTTAAGCCAGAACTCACACTTGCTAAACTTAGCATAGAACTTCTCGGCTCTTAACGTCTCTAACGTAGTTCTCAAGCGCTCCTCGTGTTTCTTCTTGTTCTTTGAGTACATGAGCACGTCGTCTTTAAAAGCTAGGACGACCTTGTCCAAATATGGGCGGAACACGCGGTTCACTAGGTTCATGAACACGGCTGGGGCGTTTGTAAGCCCAAAAAGGCATTACAGTAAACTCGTAATGGTCATATCTGGTGCGAAGTGCAGTCTTAGGTATACCGTCTTGTCGAACTCCCAGCTAGTGATAACCCGATCTCAAGCCCATCTTCGAGAATACGCTGGCTCCTCGCAGCTGGTCGAAGAGGTCGTTGATTCTCGGTAGAGGTACTTGTTCTTGAGGGTTATCTTATTTAGCTCTCGATAGTCGATACACATTCGCAAAGTCCCATCCTTCTTCTTCATGAAGAGTACTGATGCGCCCAAAAACGATACACTGGGTCTGATGAAACCCAGGTCTACTTATTCTTGTAACTGGATCTTAAGTTCTTCTTATTTCTTGAGCGCCATTCTATATGGTGACTGAGATAATATGACTGATTCAAGTCATTCCTTTAGTAATTCATTTCGTCTGGGTGATGAAGCTATTTCTAATCTTAGATTTCATCGCCAGGTATTGAGTTCTCTAACGCTTGCATCGATCGTAAAGGTAGTCATTGAGCTGCCATAATGATCTCGTAACCTCTCGCTCAGTTGAGGTAGTCTACTTTTACCGCTTTCAAGGTGCTTTTGTGCTTACCGCGATTCTTTGTCATGATTTAGCATAGACTTTATTCTACTCGCATTAAACCTTGAATACTGGATCTGTGCATGTGGAGGTGTTGGCTTCTTTCTCCCAATGCTACCGTCACCATGCTCTTTTGGTTCGACTGAGCGATTCGTGGTGAAATAATCTGGCATGACTTTCCAAAGTGATCTCGATCTCGTGTCTGGGTTAACACAAACTCTATCGACAGCTCCTTTCTGAGCCGCTTAATTTGGGACGTGGCATATCGTAGAATACTTCATCGTGTATCATCGCCAACGTTTGCCCTTGCTCTGTATTATAGGGCTCTAAATCGATTCTTCTGCGATAACTCTTTAAAGAAGAATTTCGATTCTTCCTTCCATAGTAGGGATAGTGAGGGTAGCGGTGCTATCACGCGTTCCTCTCCCCGAAATGTCTCTCCAGCTTTAATTTTTTTCCTGGCCACCTCTCAGGCGAATCCCTCTTGCTGATGGGATTTGCTTCGTCAAACATAAGCTACGGAAGTGCTTGCATTTTCTCCATGGCTTCCATTACATAACCATGATTGAGTCTTTGTTCTTGTGGCTTACTTATCCTACTCGGAATAAGCATTTTGATCGATCAAGCAGTTATATACATATGTATAGGTCTTTTATGTCATCGAACGTCATTTAAACCCTGTATATTCCTTGATGTCTCTCTTCTCAAGGCTAGTTATTTCTCTACATAACATAATATTCGATCTTCTACCAGCTTGTTACAAGCGGTACGTAAACGTGAAATATTTAGAGCTATGTGCCGTTGGTTACGCGACGCTTCTGGTGGGTGCATCATTTTCTGAACGTGTCTCAATAGAGACGTGTTTATCATGCGTATCTGAAAGAAACTGAGACTATGCCCTTCCTGATAGTTTCGTATCACTAACTCGATGATTAATCTAATAGTCTTAACTTGGATTATTATTCACACAAGAGAGTATGACTGAAAATTTGAAGGGCTACTGAATACCCAACTGGACTAGAATAACATCTCTTGTTCAACTTATATGAATTTTCGTCGATAATCGACCTTGAAGGTAAGTATTGAGTTCATTCAAAGAACTACGTAGTTCAACTGGTTCCAGGCAAACTCATAGAAGCTGAGGCTCACCCCTGGTGGGAGCTAGAAATAATCATGAGATAGGTCATGAAAACTGGATGGAAATGAATTAACTGTAAATTCCCATAGTAAGCTGCAACTAGGACAATACAGTTGTCCAATGAAACTGAAAGGATCTGGGCATCAAGGACAGTGGTTCAAACATGTCATCGCCTAAGATGATCAACCACGAAAATTTATAAACGTAGGCGATTGCAATGAAGGAACATTGATCATGTTTCAAAGGCATCTTGATATGGAGTAACAAAATCACATCAATGATTTCATAGGTTCATTAAGGCAACGCACTGAAATGAACTATTCAGAAAAATCAGCTAGGGCAAGCTCGTTAGGGAAAGGTGCAATATGCTTGCCTTAACTTCGAGCTGCAGAAAAATTCCGAGACTAGGAATAATACATGTACTGGAATCGAGGTCGAAAAATTTCACCTTTGTAGGATTTCAAAATAGGGAGGTAAACAAAAGTTCCAGCACCACATGAAATTCCCTGAGGAAAATGTTTAACTGTCTTGATCACTCTGGGGATCACAACGTAAGCATCGTAAGAATGAAATTTCATTGCATAGGTCCAAGAAATCGAGATATAAATCTCCAATATTGTGGCTCAAAAGGGACAATCAACAAATAGCGATGCTTGAAACGTAGAAGTATCCCAAATTTGGGGACTGAAACTGGGTCACCGCTTTCGTGAACGAATGAAAGTGGCGTACTACTTGTAAAACGTGAGTCAATCAGAAGTCTCCATAGACGATGTCTGAAGAATAAGCTTATTCTGAAGGTAATAGATAAAAGCAACTTTAGAATTTATGACTGGAGCTTACACAATCAAAAACTTTACTCTCTGTGAACGATGAGTCAAAGGACTGTAGTCTATAAACTGGAAACGAGTCAAACCTCGCACAGAAAAAGGAACACTGACATGGTACTTGCGAGTCAAAACTAGAGTCTGAATAGACGAGGGTATCGTCCTTGGAAGGACTCTTAGAAGGGATTTCATTGGGAATCCAAGTAAGTACTATTGATTATAATCATCGGTTCTAGTTATGTGACACTCCCTTGTTTTTCTTGTGGAGCTCGCACATGATAAACGCGTTCTGGGAAACCATACATTCCAAGATGGGGTTCCTCGTGCTGTTAAACTGATAACCGCAGCTGGAGGTCATACTTTCATATCGTTCTTGATAACTTAGAACGCTGATTCTGGTAAAACATCACATTCTCCATCGTGCTTCGTAGCACGCTATAAGTATCGCTTCTGGATCACGTAGCCACTTGGGCTTGTTACGCCACATTAGATCACTTTACTAGATCGCGGGTACGATCTCTTTCCGTGTAGGGATGCATCTCCCGAACAAGCTGGAAAGTAAACTATTTTCGTTATAACTTGGTCTTTGTAAAGACATTGGGAACTTCTTGGTTCATCGTCTAGTATACATATATATATGTATACTATCTGTGTGCTTAAAAGAATGGACTTCCTTTAATTGCTGTCTATAAGTAGTACAATAGTACTTTTTGGCTCGTCTTTTCTTTCTCATAATTCCTTGGAATTGGAAGCTTGCCCAAACTGATGGGTTTTAATTGGTCTCGTCGCCCTGGAAGGCGGTAACAAATTCTTATTCTGCTAGTACTTGATCCTGAAAGTCTCACCTAAGGTACTTCTCTAAAGCACTCTAGGTTCACATACATAGTCCACATGACATCTACACATTCATGTCAAGCTCATAAAACACAGATACAGTAAGCATATCTCATGCAAAGTATCAGCTATCACGTTGCATCTTGCAAGCATTTCAAATAAACATTTTCGTTCCCGTAAGGGCTGTGAAAATTATTTTTCTTTTTCTGAAAACTTAGAAAATTTCATCTTCCTTCTTAAAGTGGAAAAAAATATTTTCTTTCTTCAAATTTTTCTTTTCTGGACGAGCGGGCGTCGACCCCTGTTCCTGCTGCAGTTGATCGTGTCGAGCTGAGGTGTTGGGATCTTGTACTGATCATTCTGTTCTCTTCCTAGCCTAGTGCTACTGTTCTGGACTAAGGCTTAGAAAGAAGGTTCTTGGGTCAGAGCGAAAGAAAAGTGCTCTGAGACCACTCTGTCACGACCACATCTCTCTAGTCAAAGAAAGTGTAGCTATATCGCGACTAAAACTTACAGAAGCTGTCTCAACTCATCATAAGATGCTTAAATCAAAGGAAACTTTGCCTGAAATGTGTTGAGGCTACAAATCATACTGAATCAGAGTAGTTATGGAACAATTGTCCTTGCTAAAAGCAAGTTCTAAAATATGCGCAACGGAAGAGTACCAAGACAGATGTAATATGTATGAAGACATACTACACCAGCTATCCTTCTACTTATTTAGCCTTCTGTCCCAACACCTCCTCTGCCTCGATCGATCAACCTGCACATTAAGGAAAACAATATGCAGGGCTGAGTACTTGATATACTCAGTGGCTTATGCCGAAAACTGTTTTTCTTTTAATTGTCAGCCAAGCTGAGTGAACGCGGGGTTTTTCTGAAAACAAGTCTCGGTCACTAAAATCTGTTATTTCTTTCTGAAATAGACTGCAGTCTTTTAAACTTCTGATGATATGCCATATCAGCTGTGTGAATCGGGAATGTGGCCACATTCCACGACCACTGGGCCGGCCAACCTGGCGCTAGCTCACGACCCCTAGACCGGCCAACCTGGCGCTAGCTCACGGTCCGTACGTGTACACTAGTCCGAGTAGGATTTACTGACCTACTGGACCCGAATTCGATTTAACAGATAGGCAATCACAAAACAAAACATGGCATGACAACTTACTGAAAAATATTCATGCTTTTCACATAAATTCTGAAAAAGAAAGCCCACACATAATGTAGGATAGAAAAGCCCACCTCGTTTGCTTAACTCTTTCAAACGGGCACTGTCTGACTTGAGATTTACTCGTCGAGCGACGACGTCCCTTTTCAAAAATAATATACTTAAATTAGGCTTTAAGTAATCATTGATCTTGCATGAATGCATGCCTAAGCGTGATCTTTTATTTTATCTCTTTCTTTCTAAATATTAGAGATCTAAATTCTGTAATTAAATCAGCGATTTAAATTGTTCTGAATCCTGCTGCCCCGTTCGGTTATAATTATTTCCCGGATTATCTTAAGTATTTTAAAATACTTTCTGTGACTATTAAAGTCCGCTTAATTATTTATTGGCTTTTATTTCACTCACGGCTTATAAGTTTTTTTCTTCCGTGGCTTAAGGAATTAATTCCATTAACTCTTGGAATTAATCTAAGATAATGATTCCAACCAAAATTAAGCTTTGTGGTCCAAACTAATTAAAGAGGGGTAGTGGCCCATTTTAATTTCTGTTGAATCTGGCCCAACTTAATTAATTCCAGGCCCAAGTGTTTTAAAATATTGGGGAGGCCCAACTCCATACCCCAAAGCTGTCGACCCCCCCTCCATCTCTCTCTTTCATTTTCGAAACTTTTCCCCCAAAATTCCAAATCCCAAAATTTTAGAAAGAACGCAGCAGCTACTGCCCTCAATTCCTCCGACGAATTCAAGCCGGAGTGTCTCCCTCCATCTACGACGAGTTCTCTCCCTCGTCAAGCTCGGCGGAGCCTGTCAGATCGGGAAGACAGAAGGCTTCCCCTTTTTCCTTCGCGGCTGGCCGTTCCCGGCGCTGCATGGGGGAGCTCCGGGTTATCGCCGCCATGCGCACGCCCTCAGTCTCGGCGAGGATTTTCGGGGCTCCGTCGTCATTCGGCTCCCGTCGGGCAGCCCTAGACACCAAGCTAAGTCATCCTCCTCCTTCCCCTTACTTGATTTCTTACTCAAAGTCTATGAGTTATGATTTATGGGAGTACTTAGCTTACTGGAGTGATGTGAAGTTCTTTACTGCGGTGTTTGAAATTCTCCTATCGTTCTTGGTTCGAGCAGCCCCTAATGTTATGTGAGGGAGTCTCTGGTGGTTTGCTACTGTTCTCAATTTCATACTTGTTGTGAGGTTCTTATGAGGAGTTCTATGTTATTGTGCTACCCGATCATTCTATATGATGCAAAAAGGGTGTTGTTGAGGGGTTACCTTTTGTGAAAATGATGGGATGGAGTTGCCGGTCTCTGGACACTTTCAAACTGAGCTCTTTGCTCTGCCTCAGCCCCCCCCTTCTCACTCTCTTACTCACTTACTTGTTCGTGTATGTGGTGGTGTGGGTGAATGGAAATGGGAGTGTGGTATTTAGAGATGGTGAAGCTGGGATTGTTTATACACCTTTGCCTAACTGAAAGCCTGGGGAAAGGCTGGTGTACTAAGCTGTAACTGCTGGCTGGGCAGTAGTTGTTCCCTCTGCAGTAAAATCGCAGGGTGTACTCGTGGGTTGGATGAGCCTTTGGCTCCTGGTTTTGCCCTGACATCATAACCGAAAGTGATGCCCATTCCTTGTGCTATTTGTTGCACACTTTAACTGCACTGTGCATTCCTCTTGCAGGTACCAGCTGGAGTGGCAGGTGGCTGTTGGTTTGGCTGGGGGTGAGCCGTGGAGTGCAGGGAAATGGCAGCCTCTGACCCTTCCTTTTTTTTTGGGTAAGTTTTAGTCTTACATGCTTAAAGTAGGTTTGTTCCTTATCCTTACTTATTTTGCCAACTAGCCACTTTAGTGTCTTATGTGTCTTCTTGTTTATCTCGTTGTTTCTGGTAGGGACAAGAGACTGGCTCCTCCCGACTGTTGTCTCGTTGGCTTGGCCCAACGGACCGTCGGAAAATTCTGAGCGAGACGGCCCGGTGATGAAGGTCGACATAGTTGCTAGGGCTCGAGAGTTGTAATAGTGTAGTTTAACTTCCTTTGTCCTCGTCGTCTAGGATTGTAAGTTATTAGTTCGGAACTTCTGTAAATAGAAATTTCATTAGCTTTACTTCTTTTCTGAAATTTGTACTAATTCTTTTATTCAAGGAATAAAATTTCCTTCATCATTTGTATAAAGAAATTCCAGTATTTATTTATTTCGAATACAAAAACTCGAGATATCTGAGTCTCGGCTATTACACTCCGTCCCTTAAAAATAAAAACTATTTACATTTTGGCTCGCCCTTTAAAATAGAAACTTTCTAACTTTCTAATTTAGGAAGTGGACACCACTCCACTAATTCTACTTCCACTACTTTTTTTTTCTTCCTCTCTTCTCTCTCTCACACTTTACCAATTATTCTCTCTTATTACCAATTGTGCATTAAAACTGTGTCATTTCAAAAGTTTTTATTCCCCCGTCCATGAAAAAATAGGCAAGTTTTGCCATTTTGGTCCGTCAACAAAAATAGACTAAGTTCAAAAAGGAAAGTTTTCAACCAATACTAACCCTACACATCATTCTAAATGTGGATCCCACAATCCACTAACACTCATTTCACTACCTTTTCCCTCCCCCTCTCTTACTTTACGTATTTGTCTCTTATTTTACCACTTATATATTAAAACTTGTGTCATTCAAAATCTTGTCTATTTTTCGTGGACGGAGGGAGAGTATTTTTGAAGGACGTAGGTAGTATTAAAATGTGAGTAAAATGATTTAGTGGAATATGACGTCCACTTGCCAAAAATAATAAAAGTAATATGTGACCTAAATACTAAACACCCAAGTTAGTATATGCAGATCAAAGATAATCACAAGAAATATGAAGTAACACCAAAGGAAACTTCTACAAAAAGTGTAAAAGTGGCTAATATAAACAACACACGAAGACTCTTTTTACCGAAGATCTCAAAGAAAGACTCTGAAAGGCACTCAAAATAGCCAACATCGAACACCCTAGGTCACATCGATGCGTCACACACTAATCGCTTCAACACAACCAACATGTGCCTCGCACACACTTTGGAAATACTCATAAACTTCTCGGAACACTCGGAAAAACGTAGGAACCGTCAAGATCTCCTTAGACTTATGAATATAAATAGTTCCGATTCGGCAACATCCTTCGCAAGGAAACCAATGAGGTAACCTTTGCTAAGAGATGCATGCTTAAACTTACTAAAACAGAATAAGAACGATAGAAGAAGTCAATGGGAGTAAGAATCCGAAGAGAAAGAGAGTACGATAAAGAGAAGGCAGTATTATGACGTAGAGATATTGCGTCAAAAAATTATTTTCTCAAATGTAAAAAATCATGGATTAAATATGCCCGGTCAATGGATTTTGACCAAATAATAAATGTGACGAGACATTTAATTTTGTGAAATTAAATGACATAGCGTCGATCTACATTTTACGTAGGTAAATGTAGTATATTCACTTTCTCAAATCCGATTTCCGGTGAGTGAGAAATAGTGGATTAAAGTTGGGCATAATTAGCTTTTAATTAAAGCTTGGAGATGGAGCTTAGGGAATAATTAACTAGTGTTAATTATCCCACATTGGAGGATTAACACATCTTTAATGTGTATAAATTAAGTGACACACACCTACAAGCATTCTCTGCATAAGCTCTCTCCCTCTCCCTGCATTGTCTTTCTATCGAAGCTCTACCCTCTCCTCCATCCCGTTCGCCGGAGCTCTGCTGATTGCGGTGCTGCATCAGAAGAGACGTAGCCGTTTTACCTTTGGGGACGACACGCCAAACCGAGAGCACTACCGGGGCGTATCTCGTCTTGCGGGAAGAGGCCTCCTCGACTCGGCTGTCATAGCATACTGGTTTAGTTGTTTCATTTTCGTTGTAACTTCAGTTCTTTTTTGTATTCCTTCTTTTGGGTTGTATTACGCCCGGTTTTGTTATCTTGTAATCCCAGAAACCAACAATCGCAAGACGAGATAGCTTGCCTTTGAAGGAATTTGAACTTCTAAACTGAACTAAAACTTCCGAAACATTAACACATTTTGCTGGAGATGTCGACGGAATCCAACACTGCTGCTGCCAACGCCACCGCCGCCATTCCCTCCACCATGGCGACCACTGGACCGGTCAACACTTCATCGATTCCCTCGATGATGCCAACTCCTGGCTTCCCAGCCGCTTCATCCACCGTCCCTTGGGTTTGGGACAACCCCTTCGGGGCGTCCACTGGTTCCACCTTTGGTGGTTCGGTTGGTTCCACTTTTAGTGGTTCCTTCGGATCCTTTAATGGATCGAGTGTTGGTGCCTTCGGGCTCAATACTAGTGTTGGATCTTTCGGGATCAACACGAATGCTGGGGCCTTCGGGTCTCATGCGGGTGCTAGTCCCTTCGGGGCTGGTACGACCATGGCGGGCTCTATGCCCAACATGAATGGTGGGGGCTCTATGCCCAACCAAGTTGTTGGCTCCTTCAGGGGCAACGGAATTGGTTCCTTCCAAGGACCAACTGCGGCACCTTTGGCACCAAGAATGATGCCACCTGCCGAGAAACCACCAAAGTTTGGAGGATCTGACTTCAAGCGGTGGTATCAAAAGATGTTGTTCTACTTGACAACATTGGGCGTCGCCAACTTCCTCACGGAGAACGAGCCGCCCGCGCCAAGCGACCAAGAGACTAGGCTCGAAGTCATGGCGGACTATGAAGCTTGGAGAAAAGGGGATTATCTATGTAAAAACTTTATTTTAAGTGCATTAGATGATAGCCTCTATAATGTATACTCCAATGTAACCACATCTAAACAAATGTGGGAAAGCCTAGAGAAGAAATATAGCATAGACAATGCTGCAGGGACTGAACAGGTTGTAGCATCCAAGTTTATGGACTACAAGATGGTCGACTCTCGACCCATCATGGAGCAAGTCCAAGAGCTCCAAATGATCATCCACTCCTTAGTGGCTGAAGGGATGACCTTGCCCGATAAGTTCCTAAGGTGCACGATCATTGACAAGCTCCCTCCAAGTTGGAAGGACTTCAAGAGTTATCTCAAGCACAAGCGAAAGCAGATGACCCTTGAAGACTTGATCGTGAAGTTGCGCATTGAGGCCGACGTGCGCAAAAGTGATCAGAAGGCTAAAGGCTTCACCCCAAATGAAGCCAAAGCCAACCTGTTGGAGCGGGGCGGTCCCTCCAACAAACGCCCTCGCCCAAACCGTCCAAATGACAAAGGGAAGGGAAAGCAGCCTTCAAGGAAGTTTGAAGGCGACTGCTACAAATGTGGCAAACCGGGCCACTTTGCCAAAGACTGCCGCAGCAAGAAGAAGAAGCCGGCAGCCCACGTCGTTGAGAAGGAGTTCAAGGACTGGGATGAGAACGACCTCATTGCAGTGGTCACTGAAGAGGTTAACCTTGTTGATAACAAGGGAGGCTGGTACATCGACACCGGCGCTACTGCTCATGTTTGCTCCGACAGGAGCAAGTTTGCCTCCTACACTGCTGTTGAAGTGAGGAAGATCAACATGGGGAATCAAGCATCGTCAGAAGTCCTCGGCGTTGGCAACGTGATTCTCATGATGACGTCTGGCCTAACTATCACTTTGAAGGATGTGCTGCATGTCCCGGACATCCGCAAGAACCTAGTGTCAGGATCAATACTAGTTAATAAAGGGTTTAAACTTGTATTTGAGTCCGATAGGTTTGTCTTGTATAAGTTTGGAAAATCCATCGGAAAAGGTTATGTAACCGATGGGCTTTTCAAGCTTAGTGTAGCAACTCGAAGTGTTGCGAAGCCATTGGCCAATAAGAATAAAGCATCTACTTCCTCTTATTTGATTGAGTCTTCAAATTTGTGGCATTGTAGATTGGGAAATGTAAATTCAAAAGCCATTAAAAGATTAGTAAATTTAGATTTACTAAAGGCTAATGAATTGGATATCCAAGATAAATGTGAAATTTGTCTTGAAGCAAAAATGACTAAGTTGCCGTTTCACTCGGTTGAACGAAGCACAAAACCCCTTGAATTAATTCACACGGATGTATGTGATTTAAAGATGTTGCAAACTAGAGGTGGTAAAAAGTACTTTATCACTTTCATAGATGATTGCACAAGATATTGCTACATTTATCTTTTAAGAAGCAAAGATGAAGCAATAGAGGCGTTCAAAAATTATAAGAACGAAGTTGAGAATCAACTTGGTTGTAAAATCAAAATGATTCGAAGCGATAGAGGAGGCGAATATGTAGCCCCGTTTGAGGAGTTATGCAACGCAAGTGGTATAATTCATCAAACAACTGCTCCATATTCACCACAATCTAATGGTGTTGCAGAACGCAAGAATCGAACTCTAAAAGAGATGATGAATGCACTGCTACTCAGTTCAGGATTACCACATAACATGTGGGGGGAAGCTGTTTTGACAGCAAACTATATCTTGAATAAAATCCCTCTCAAAAGAAAAGATGTTACTCCTTATGAGTTGTGGAAGGGAAGGAAGCCATCCTACAAATACCTCAAAGTGTGGGGGTGTTTGGCAAAGGTGATGGTTCCTCCGCCCAAAGAAGTTACAATCGGACCTAAGACGGTTGATTGCATCTTCATTGGATATGCACTTAACAGTAGTGCATATCGATTTGTTGTTCACAAGTCTGAAATATCGACTATCACAGTAGGAACAACAATTGAGTCGAGGAATGCTGTATTTCTCGAAAATACCTTTCCTTGCAAAGATAAGGAAAAGGTATCAACCAATTCTGAGACAAGAATTGAAGAAGCCACTAGTTCTAAACAAGTGGAAGAAGAAGCCACTAGTTCTAAATCAACAGATGCGGAACCTGAATCGCGCAAGCGTGCAAGGCCCGATCCAAAAGATACAGTACTAAGACGTGGTAATAGAGTCAGAACACCAAAAACTTTTGGTCCTGACTACATTGCTTTCATGTTGGATGAAGAACCAACATCGATAAAAGTAGCCTTTGCTGGCCCAGACGGGCTGCATTGGAGAGAAGCTGTTCAAAGCGAAATTGATTCAATTTTGCTGAACCACACATGGGTGTTGGTTGATTTGCCCGAATGTGCTAAACCTTTAGGATGCAAATGGGTTCTTAAAAGAAAGTTTAAGGCCGATGGAACAGTTGATAAGTATAAAGCCCGATTAGTAGTAAAGGGTTTTAAACAAAAAGAAGGACATGACTTCTTCGATACCTATTCACCTGTAACAAGGATTACATCTATCCGGGTGCTTCTCGCTATTGCTGCATTGCACAATCTCGAGATTCATCAAATGGATGTAAAGACCGCGTTTCTGAATGGTGAACTAGAAGACGAAATCTACATGGAACAACCCGAAGGGTTTGTAGTACCTGGACAAGAGAAAAAGGTATGCAAGCTCGTGAAATCCCTATATGGATTGAAACAAGCGCCATTGCAATGGCACTTGAAGTTTGATAATGTGATGTTATCAAATGGGTTTAAAATCAACGAGTGCGACAAATGTGTCTACATCAAGAGCACTAATAACGGTCATGTTATAGTGTGTCTCTACGTTGATGATATGTTAATCTTGGGTAGCAACACTCAAGTAATTAACGATACAAAGGCCATGTTAAAGAGAAACTTTGACATGAAAGACATGGGTCTAGCCGATGTAATTCTTGGAATGAAGATTCTAAGAACGAATGATGGAATCATCTTAACACAATCACATTATGTTGAGAAGATATTGAATAAATTCAAAGCCTATGATGGCGCGCCGGTTAAGACTCCAATTGAACTCGACGTTCACTTGAGCAAAAACAAAGGCGAGCCCGTTGCACAAGAAGAGTATGCACGGGTCATCGGGTGCATTATGTACTTGACTAATTGCACTCGACCTGACATTGCTTGTGCCGTGAACAAGTTAAGTCGTTACACGAGCAATCCAAGCAAAGAGCATTGGAGAGCTCTTGTGAGGGTTTTGAGATATTTAAAACACACTCAAAATCTTGGGCTACACTTCTCGAGATACCCCCCGGTACTTGAAGGGTACTGTGATGCCAATTGGATATCCGATAATAGAGACTCACTTTCAACAAGTGGATATGTCTTTACTATTGGGGGTGGTGCTGTATCGTGGAAATCTACAAAACAGACCTGTATAGCCCGATCAACAATGGAATCGGAGTTCATTGCCTTGGATAAGGCTGGTGAGGAAGCCGAGTGGCTTAAGAACTTCCTTGAAGACATTCCATGTTGGTCTAAGCCAGTGCCACCAGTGCTGATTCACTGCGATAGCCAAGCGGCTATTGGAAGGGCAAACAATGGTTTCTATAACGGTAAGTCTCGACATATACGTCGACGACATAACACCGTGAGACATTTGATCACAACAGGGGTGATTACAATTGACTATGTGAAGTCAATAGATAATCTAGCGGATCCGCTAACCAAAGGGTTAAACCGTGATCAAATGAATAAGTTGCTAGAGGGAATGGGTTTGAAATCCACAAACTAAAGAATTGTCATAGTGGTAACCCAACCATGATGACTGGAGATCCCAAGAACTTGGTTCAAAGGGACAACTAAGCTATGAGAGTTCATGGAAAAACACTCAAACTATATCTATTCCCTATAGAGCAATAGAGTGTTGGAGAGCTTGCCTAGTGGTAAAGGCTAAGTCTATGACTTTTAATGGTTCTTAAGAATCTCAAAGAGATGGAATTCTCAAAGAGACCAAGTATGGCAAGGTACTTGACTAAGAATCACCTATGTAAATGCGAAGTGTGGTCGCTTCATAAAAAAAATGCACTTATGAATCCAAAGTGGTGTCCAAGACCGCAATGGACACAAAACGTGAGAACGGATGAGGTTGAGGTGTTTAAGTGTTAACACCATTGTCTCGGTGCACGCCGTGGGGGATTAGTTCAAAGCATCGCGCTACTAAGCCGCCTGTGTATCCGATGGTGTCGACTATGGAGGGTTCAAAGTCAACAACTACCTATCCTTATGCTTATATACCTCGCGAGGGTTGAGCTTGTGTCTGCATGCATATGCATTCGGCTATTTCCACTCATGTGGGGGATTGTAAAAAATCATGGATTAAATATGCCCGGTCAATGGATTTTGACCAAATAATAAATGTGACGAGACATTTAATTTTGTGAAATTAAATGACATAGCGTCGATCTACATTTTACGTAGGTAAATGTAGTATATTCACTTTCTCAAATCCGATTTCCGGTGAGTGAGAAATAGTGGATTAAAGTTGGGCATAATTAGCTTTTAATTAAAGCTTGGAGATGGAGCTTAGGGAATAATTAACTAGTGTTAATTATCCCACATTGGAGGATTAACACATCTTTAATGTGTATAAATTAAGTGACTTTATGTTACTTAATAATTATAGTGGACCAAGATGGGTGAAAGAGCCCACACGCGCGCACACGCGCGCGCCGCCGCCGCCGCCGCCCGCCCGAGCCCGAGCCCGTGCCCGTGCCCGTGCCCGTGCCCGTGCCCGTGCCCGTGCACGTGCTCGCGCTCGCGGTCGCGGGCCGCGGGCCGCGGGCCTCGGGCCTCGGGCCCGAGCCCGATCTCGATCTCGATCTCGATCTTGATCTTGATCTTGGACTTGGACTTGGATCTTGGATCTTGGCAATTGGTCTTTGGGCTTGGTGCTTGGCCCAAACTATTCTTTTTGGACCACCGCCGAGTCAGCAATCCAAGTGGCTTGACACGTCGTCAAGCGAGGCACAGTCACGGTTGCCACGTGAGAAATCCACACGCTCCACACACGGGTGGCACATTACAGCCACACGCCTGTAACCGACGTCGGTTACGTTTTTGCCATGATGAGCCTTCAATGGCTGGTTGACCCTGCATGGTGGTTGGCCTATAAATAGGCTAGCCATACCACTGCATTAGGACACACACCTACAAGCATTCTCTGCATAAGCTCTCTCCCTCTCCCTGCATTGTCTTTCTGTCGAAGCTCTACCCTCTCCTCCATCCCGTTCGCCGGAGCTCTGCTGATTGCGGTGCTGCATCAGAAGAGACGTAGCCGTTTTACCTTTGGGGACGACACGCCAAACCGAGAGCACTACCGGGGCGTATCTCGTCTTGCGGGAAGAGGCCTCCTCGACTCGGCTGTCATAGCATACTGGTTTAGTTGTTTCATTTTCGTTGTAACTTCAGTTCTTTTTTGTATTCCTTCTTTTGGGTTGTATTACGCCCGGTTTTGTTATCTTGTAATCCCAGAAACCAACATCAAATTTAATAATGATAAAATAAAAATTGTAGATTACGGGCGTAATAGGCGCCGAGAGCCTATTGGAGATCGGAGCACCTGTTTTGTATAAAAAAAGGAACGAAGCAACACCTAAGCCGCGCTAGGGTTTGTGAAGAACATAGGTTTCGAGAAAAAGAGCTTTTATTTCTTACTTCTCGATGTTTTTTTACTCTCTAATGAACTCTATATATAGAGTTCGGACACTGCTTGATTTGACTCTACGATTCAGGAAAGAATCAAGAAGAAAACCCGAAAAGATTTATCAATTCTAAACTAAGCAAAGATCGTTCAAAATATGGAAAATAAGATCTGCAGCAATAAACTAAAATAAGGAAAATATCCCTTGTAATCTCTAATGAGGCGTGAAGTCCTTGAAATGGGCGGGCCTTGACGTCGCATTTTCGGGCGGTCTTTCTTGCTCTTCACGGCACTTGCAGCTCGTCCTCTCATCTTTGTTTGACCATTGGCTGGCTCAATGTCGGAGTTCCTATCAGGACGTGATTGGAAGAGTTAAAAAGAATGTATTCTAGATTAAAATTTGCAAAATAATGTACACTTACTTTGTTTTCTTATAATTGTTCTCGTATTTTAATTTTAGTTGGTCCGTAAAAATGTTTACATTCCTGATTTCATGACTATCGTCTACTTCAGATGCCGTAAAATTGCTTTCTGTAATTTTCCGATGCCAAACAGTTGATCTTTTCTGGTTTATAATTTATTTATAGATATAAGAGTACTGCGGTCGTCGTTGGGCTGAATTACGAGATTGCAATTTACAGAACATAAAATAAAGTTCATAATTAAATCCCTGTTAGTTTAATATGGAGTAGAAATGTACTGAAGTAGGATGCAGTAGAGTTTAATCAAATGGATGAGGGATGTTAGTGCAGCCCGCAGCCCGTGGGCTGGCCCGAATAGCCCGCCCAATTTATAGGGTTACAGTTGAAAATTTATAGCCCGATAAAATCTCAACCCGATTAGCCCGCACCCGATTAACCCGCAACCTATTAGGACTCGACTCGAAAACCCGATGAGCTGGCCGGAAAACCCGAGAAAATTTTTATTGTTCTATTTATTTGACTCATAATTCGTCACTTCATTTATTATTTTTATAATATAGATAACAACATATATAACTTTCAATTTTATATTAAATATATAAACTATATATTAATTTTTATTAATATAATAATAAATAAATAAATTAGAAACTTCAAATTCACTAAAAAAATATATAAATTTCTAAAACATTCTTTAAATTTTCTCAAAATATGTTTATACTTCATTTTGCACATATCTCAAATATTAATATTTGTTCATGTTTATGTTTGAGTCTAAGCATATATCTCAAATTATCAAATTTATCATAGTTAAATGCTTTACTTCATTTTATAAATATAACTAATTTCTTCATTATTTATTAGATTGATCGCATGTTAATTTTATCGATAGCAACCCGATTAACCCGTTGGGCTAGCCCGAAACCCGGGCTTTTAGGATTAGGATTGAACTTTTATAACCTGAAAAAAATCACAACCCGATTAATCCGCACTCGATTGACCTGCAATCCGCTGGGCTTATTGACATCTCTAAAATGGAGTAAAGTATTTTAAGATATTATTGGAGTTCTTTCTATTTTTGTTCTAGGCTACTAATAGAATTCCATTTTAATGAAAGAGTGTAGAATCATTCCGACTTAGGGAGTGAAGCATAACTGTTATGCGTCTTTATTAATGAAACGCACAACCCTTATGCGTCTTTGGTTAGTGACGCACAACCATTATGCGTCGTTAAAGACGCATAACCCTTATGCGTCTTAGTGTAATGACGCATAACCCTTATGCTTCTTTCAGTCAGGTTTTAATAGAACACTGAAGGCAGAAGCAGCGCACAAAATATACTTTCAATTCCTCTCTCGGGTGTAGGCGATTTCCGGTGATTTTCAACGTTTTTCTCCATAAGATCCGGTAATTGTTCTTCAATTTAGCTACATTCATCATTATTCATGTTTATTTTGCTTTCATTTGTTAGTTTTACCCAATTTATTAAATTAGGGCTTGTAGGAAAAATGTCCATAATTGTTGTTTTTTTAAATGTTTTTTATGCAGAAATCATGCAAGTATTTGTGACTTTGTATTGGGGGTGGTACAGTAGTTCAACTACCACATATGGGTATTGGTTATGAACCATCTCGTGTCTGGCATTATGTAGCATCCTATCACAATACTGAGAAATACGCTGGTAGCGGTTCAATTGTCGGCAAACGCGTCCAGCCTCATGTGCCTCGACAAATGACCAGCACACCAAATAAGTGTCGCACAAGAATGATGCAGTCGAATCAATGCAATAATCAGGCAGGATACAATCCGCATACGGTGTCCACAGAAACTACAAAAAATAATACTCCCTCCGTCCCGTGCTACTCGCACGTTTGCTTTTCGGCTCGTCACAAAGTCCTTACACTATTTATAATTTAAGTTAGAATTAATGCATTTAATTAATATGTTAGTTTAAGTTAAGAGCTCTTTTATTAAGTGATGTCTCATTACACCTAAAATTCTTTTTTAATTACACAAAAAAATCAATCCCAAATTTACGGCCTAAAATGAAAAGTGCGAGTAGCATGAGACGGAGGGAGTATTAAAATCACAATTAATTTCATACTATAGTAAATTCATTAACTAAGACAACAAAAATAAATTTCACCTGGCCGGGACGAATCAGTGATAATTGATCACAATAATGAGCTACTGAATGTCGGGGAGCATTTCCAATTTCAGTAACTCCGTGCCACCTATACATAATATTAATGTCAAAAGTTACCAAAAAAATACATAATTACGTGAGTTAATGTAAAAAATACATTACTTGGCTCCACACGGGGTATACGGCGTGTGCATAGGCGATATAAAAAAGGATGGCCTCAATGTGGGCATTCTTTCCCACGCCCACAACTGCAAAAGAACCATAGGTCCACCCACATCTCTTTTCTGCCTGCCTACAGAAGCCTCACACAAATAATGCTAAAGCAGCACTACCCCAACTGATAGTAGACACTTCTTCCGGATCGTCAAAGGCATTTAACCACATAAAGGGGACCTTGCAGCCTGTGGTGTCCGGTATAATAAGCCCCCCTAACAAGATCAGAGCATGTATACGTGCTCTTTGGATGTATGCATAATCATGCAGCCCATCACCCAAAGGTATCGTCGCTTGGTGGATAAGAGATGTCATTAACAAATCGCCCTGCTTCGTTTTAGTTTCTACGTTAGGTATCCATCCCAACACATCTCGACGCTTGCTGGGCCAATCTTCATATCCGATAGGGTAGTCACGGCCAGTGAAAACACGACCCTCTGCTCTCAAACCCCACAGGCTTTGCACATCCTGTAAGGTTACGGTAACTTTTTCCAACTGGTAGGTGGAAACAGTGTGTCTCAGGCCTCCAGCGCTCGATCAAGGCAGTTATAAGCTCGTTGTCCATCCTCATCGGCCTTTCACATTCCAACACACCTTTGAAACCCCATACATCAAACCAATACTTCACATTTTCATGTATTGGCACTGCTCAAACCTTACTTTCCATCCTACGAACTCTCAAAACATTTGTTGTGCCATTTGCCAACAATGAGGCTGAAATGTGTTCGTTTTGATGAAAGAGTAATGATGGATCCTCAGGTCCATAACATAACTGTTCTTCAGAACTTGCAGAGGGCATCTACTTCAAAAAATTAAAAAAAATATTGTAAAACATAACCAAGATTCAATTTTTATCATAAAAACTCAACAATCTAACTAAATTGCAACTTGGATTGAAAACGGCAAGCTATATTCCAATTTGAAAACATGAGAAAGATTCAAATAGGCAACATAAGGGGCGCAATTACAAAAACTGAACACTTACTTCTACCCATTGAATTATATGCATATGAAATACACAAATAGGAAACAAAACAACAAAAATCGACCAAAAATCCATCAATTTCATCATAAACCCTAATTTTTGCTAAATTACAGAAAACCTGCACAAATTAAGCAATAAAGGATGTATGTAGCCAAATTGAAGAACGATTACCGGAATATGTTTGAAAATGATGGAAATTCGCTGGAAATTGCTGGGATTCGTCGGATGAAGTCGACCCTAGACGAATTCTGCATGTTTGTTCGCTGCTTCTGCTCTGTGCGAAGCCTTCTGCCTGTTTTAAAACCCGACGGAAGACGCATAAGTATTATGCGTTGCTAGGGAAAGATGCATAAGTATTATGCGTCATTTAAGAAAGATGCACAATTGTGTTGTGTCTTTAAAGACGCATAGTGATTATGTGTCACTACATAAAGACGCATGATGGTTATGCGTCTCTCTAGTAACGACGCATAACGGTTATGCGTCACTTCCTGAGTCGGAATACAACTAAAGCCCTTCATTAAAATGAAATTCCATTAACATGGATTACCAAAAATAGAATTTATCCGATATTATTGTCTATATAATTAGGGCATGACTGGTTTATAATAATTGAGGCTACTTGTGCTTTCTTACTAGCCACGTGCACGTGGAAAATTTTCCGACTACGTCAGCACAGTTACATCAGTCTTTTAAATTTACTTGTAAATAAATGATTTGCAAATACCCATTTACTAAATTTCAACCTCAAATATGATACGATACCTCAACCCACCGAACCGGAGCAGGCGGATGACGAACCACGGGAGCTAGATAAAGGGGAAGTAGTGCGTGAGGAGCAGCAGCCTCAATCCATTGCCGTGACGAAGCCCGCGAGGAAGAGAAGACCGCCGGAAAGACTTGGAGATTTTGTCTCCAAATAGGAGTCCGTTATTTTGCTATTTTATTTTGCTATTTTATTTCCTAGAATGTTGGTCTTTTATTATTTATTTTTGCACTTAAATCGAGCGTAATTATAAGCTCCGTCGGGTTTTCTTGTTGGTTCTTTCCCGATGTAGGATTAGGTCGAACCAAACCTAGGGTCCATAGATTATAAATAGGGCTATTTTGTTCATAACTCTTCATGAATGAAAATATTATTTTGCCCAACAACACGTTGACAACTGAAAATCTAGGCGACGCACTGCCCGACGGGAAAGAAATCTCGCGCACAGTCGATCCCCTTGAAGCCGCCGACCCTGTTCCGGGCGCCGGTACTGTTATATTGCCGCCAACCACGGTTGACGGCCCGTTAAGGGAGGAACAACCTTTAACATCTGGTGCTTTCATCGACGTAACTCATGAATCGTTTCAACAACAATGGAAAATCAGCGTGGCGACCGGATACGTTCTCGGATGGAACGCCGCGCCGGCCGGCCTTCACCAATCGCCGCACGGGACCCTTCCAACGGCCACAGATGGGGGACATGGACTTCGAACATCGTCCGACGTCGGATTCGCCCCACGACGACTCCGTGAACGGTAAATTGGATAGATTATTGGACAAGATGGACAAATTTGATATGTGGAGAGAGGAGACAGATCGTCGTATCGAGAGCATGGACCCGAATTTGTCGCGTGAACTGGAGCCCCCCCTAGGGTTTGACGATGTGGATGAGAGGGATTACGAGGAGTATCGCAGACGACAAGCGGGCGACAGGGGAGGTCGCGCCAGAAACCCTGGTCCCGGTTTCCGTGAGGGGGCGCTGGGCGATAGGGGCCGCCGCGGTGAGAGGGGCATGATCGGAGTGACTTGGGACCCCCCAGGGGCTTGTTACGCTCGTACGCAATTCGGAGGATGGCCACCACAGGCCGACAAACCCGCGACGTGCTGGGACCCCCCCCATAGGTATCAACCGCATGCGGCGGGATTCGACAAAACCGCGATCTCCATGAAGCCACCTCGGTTCGACGGCAGCGACGCCCCGAATTGGATCTCGAGGATTCAGTATTATTTTGATCATGTCTTGATGCCTGATGCCCAACGGCTTCATTACGCAGTCATGTTATTCGACCCTCCAGCATCAGAATGGGTATTTAATTACTGCGCCAATACCGATTTTGTCACGTGGCAGGAGTTCCTCGAGGATGTTCGCCACCGCTTTGACAGACAGAGCTTCAAGGATTACTTCGGTTTGATAGCCAAGTTGACCCAAACAGGCACGGTGTGAGAGTACCATGATACATTCGAAAAGTACTTAAATAGGGTCCAGGGTGTCCCCGAAGCAAAATTATACACTTTGTTTGTATCGGGGCTAACAGCGAATATGCAGGAACGCATAAAATTACACCGCCCGACGTCTCTAGCGGCGGCTATGGCTTTGTCACTTGATCTCGCTGACGCGCAGCCTGATCGGAGCCCGGCGCAGCCAACGACTGGTTATACACGCAAACAGTGGCAGAGTCATGACAATAGGGTACCGACGGCCCCAGCTAGTTCCCAACCGTCGATGATTGCAGGGTCCGGGACGGGGCCCGCGACTGGTCAGGGCCAACGGCCGAAGGAGCTGCAGCGGCCACCGGCAGTTAGAGTGTCGCAGCGGAGAAATCGGAGCGTTCTCGCCTGGGCCTATGGTGGCACTGTCCGGAAAAATGGGTCATTGGTCACATGTGCAGGCAGCGTTTGCTATGCTACGGGGACGAGGACGACATATTGGGCGATGAGGAGAATGAGGTTAACCGAGACGAGGAGGACATTGGAGAAATAGCGCATATCCACTCACTGGATGGGGGTCGCCGGTCGAGACCGTTCAGGGTTGTGGGCCAAATTCAGGATCGGGAGGTTTGCATCCTGGTCGACACCGGCAGTGATAGAGATTTCCTTCACCCGGCAATCGCGGAGAGTCTCCAGTTGCCTTTATCGCCGATTAGACCATTCCGGGTATTCGTCGGTAATGGAGCCGCCTTACTCTGCACTCATATGGCGAGACAGACACGGTTGAAAGTACAGGGATCAGTGTTCGAAGTGGACCTACACATCTTGGCGATTCATGGCCCGGATGTGATTTTAGGGATGGATTGACTGGAGTCACTGGGAAGGGTTTCCGCGGACTTCGCGGGTAAGACCTTGGAGTTCATGCACGAAGGCCGGCCATTCACATTGAAGGGAATCACAGCCCCCCCACGCCGCCTCGGGGTGCACTCCCTATTCTCGTTGCGATCATCGTCCGTCGTGTCGGTGTGTTTTGAGATTGCATTATTGGAGCTGGATTCAGTGCCGCCGGGGTCGGACACATTTCCCGAGGGTTTACCACAAGGGGTGGCGACGGTTTTGGAGGATTTTAGGGATGTTTTCAGCGTCCCAACCGAGATGCCCCCGTCCCGCCAATACGACCACAGGATCCATTTGCTACCGGGGTCGAGACCGGTCAACGTGCGCCCATACAGGTACCCCTATTTCCAGAAGAATGAGATCGAGCGGCAGGTACGGGAAATGTTAGACCAGGGAATCATCCAACGGAGTAGCAGCCCGTTCTCATCACCAGTGTTACTTATCAGAAAGAAAGACGGGTCTTACCGTTTCTGCATTGACTATCGAGCGCTGAACAATGCTACGGTCCCTGACCACTTCCCAATCCCAACGGCAGACGAGCTTTTTGATAAATTGGGGAAAGCAAGTGTATTTTCAAAACTGGATTTGCGCTCGGGATATCACCAAATTCGGATGAATGAAGACGACGTCTTCAAGACAGCTTTCCGCACCCATGATGGGCACTTCGAGTTCCTCGTTATGCCTTTTGGCTTGACGAATGCGCCGTCTACCTTCCAGGCCGCTATGAACTCCATCTTCCAACCGATGCTACGGAAGTTTGTTATCGTCTTCTTTGACGACATCTTGATCTATAGCCCGACTGTTGAAGATCACAGCACTCACCTGTCAGCCATCCTAGGGGTTTTGAAGGAACACAGCTTCTACGTCAAGCTGACCAAGTGCTCTTTTTGCAACCCGACAATGGAGTATCTTGGTCACCTCATTGCCGACGGCTTATTGAAAGCGGACCCCACAAAAATTGAAGCAATGACAGCATGGCCCGTGCCCCGAACCGTGAAACAATTGAGGGGTTTCTTGGGATTAACGGGCTACTACAGGAGGTTCGTTGCCCAATACGCGTTAATTGCCGCCCCACTGACCGACCTCCTCAAGAAGGACGCTTTCTGCTGGTCGCCCGCCGCGGAAGAGAGTTTTATGGCCCTGAAGCATGCGATGACACAGACACCGGTGCTTAGGTTGCCCGACTTTGACCGGCCGTTTTGTGTGGAGACAGATGCATCCGATTCGGGCATTGTGGCCGTTCTATTGCAGGATAACCACCCCATCTCTTTCTATAGCAAGAAACTGGGGCCGCGTCGTCGAGTGGCATCAACTTATCACAAAGAATTGTATGCAATCGTGGAGGCAGTGCAAAAGTGGCGTCAGTACCTATTGGGTCGCGAGTTCGTCATTCGAAGTGACCAGAAGAGTTTGAAAGAGTTACTTCAGCAGGTGGTTCAGACGCCCGACCAGCAGCTCTACGTACGCAAATTAATGGGTTACAAATTCACTATTGAATATAAGAAGGGCAGTACGAACAGAGTGGCGGACGCTCTGTCACACCGCGAAGAGTCGCAGGCCATGGCTGATGCCGCGGGGATAGCAGAAGCGGCAACCGACGACGCCGACCTGCGCTGCCAAGAGCTCATCACCGTGACCCAGCCGGTACCTCAGCTCCTAGGCTTGATCCGCCGCGAGACAGTTTCGTCTCCGGAAATGCGCGAGATCATGGCGGCTATTAAGAGCGGGGGTGCAGCCGCTCATTTATCTCTTGTCGACGGCCTTGTGTACTATAACCGTCGCATTTATATCAGCTCGCGATCATCGGCCCGAGTATCGATCATGGCAGAGTACCACAGCTCGCCAACGGCGGGCCATCCGGGGTTCGAGCGCACATTGAGACGAATAAGAGCAGAATTTTATTGGCCTAGGATGAAGGCAGAGGTGAAGAGGTTTGTGGAGGCCTGTGTCGTGTGTCAGACGACGAAATATTCCACGCAGAAACCCGCGGGGCTACTGCAACCTTTGCCGGTACCCTCGCGCGTATGGGAGGATGTCTCCATGGATTTTGTCACCGGTCTGCCGCAGTCTCGCGGTTACACAGTGATTATGGTGGTGGTAGACCGTTTATCCAAGTATGCCCATTCTGCTTCCCTACCGACCCGATTCGACGCGTTACGGGTTGCTCACCTGTTTGTTAATACGGTGGTCCGCCATCATGGGTTTCCAAAGACATTGGTGTCGGACAGAGACTCGGTCTTTCTAAATCAGGTATGGGCAGATTTAATGCGTTTGAGTGGAACAAAGTTGAATTTTTCGACCGCATATCACCCGCAGTCGGATGGACAGACAGAGGTTCGAAACAGAGGTTTGGAGCAGTATTTACGCTCGTTCACGGCAGACCGGCCATCCAAGTGGGCAAATTTTCTCCCGTGGGCGGAGCTTGCTCTCAATAGTTTTCATCATGCAGGATTGGGCATGTCGCCTTTCAAGGCGTTGTACGGTCGCGAACCTCCCAGCCTTGTGTTCGCGCAACCGTCGGCTTCGACCCCCCCTTCCGCCGCGGAGCTGATCCGTGAACGAAGCAGGCTTTTGGTGGAGTTACGGCGGAATTTAGAGCGCGCCCAGCAGCGTATGCGAGAGTCCGCAAATAAACATCGTCGTCATGTCGAGTTTGAGGTGGGCGACTTGGTTCTCTTGAAGCTTCAGCCATATAGGCAACACTCGGTGGCACGCCCGCAATCGGCGAAATTGGCAAGGCGTTACTACGGTCCCTTTGAGGTTTTGGACCGTATAGGGCCGGTGGCATATAGGCTGCGGTTACCGGAGGGCAGTCAGATTCATAACGTCTTTCACGTAGGTCTCCTTCGACCATTCGTGGCA
The DNA here is from genome assembly GCF_004379255.2 of Salvia splendens. Taxonomy (NCBI): domain Eukaryota; kingdom Viridiplantae; phylum Streptophyta; class Magnoliopsida; order Lamiales; family Lamiaceae; genus Salvia; species Salvia splendens. The sequence goes on along the minus strand of NC_056034.1, from coordinate 39,569,711 downwards.
GGCGACACGGCGAGCGAAGGGATGGAGCTTCCGTCGGAGTTTTTTGGTGATAGACCGGTGGTGTACTCGGTCCGCCTTCTTGATCGGCGGGTACTTTGGCACGCAGGAAGCCCGGTTGAACATGTCTTGGTACGATGGTCTGACGGGACGGATTCTCCGACGTGGGAGCCTTTGGAGTTAGTGCAGAGAAGGTTTCCGAATGTGCTCCTTGAGGACAAGGAGGTTGCTATGGGGGAGGGAGTTGATACGATACCTCAACCCACCGAACCGGAGCAGGCGGATGACGAACCACGGGAGCTAGATGAAGGGGAAGTAGTGCGTGAGGAGCAGCAGCCTCAATCCATTGCCGTGACGAAGCCCGCGAGGAAGAGAAGACCGCCGGAAAGACTTGGCGATTTTGTCTCCAAATAGGAGTCCGTTATTTTGCTATTTTATTTCCTAGAATGTTGGTCTTTTATTATTTATTTTTGCACTTAAATCGAGCGTAATTATAAGCTCCGTCGGGTTTTCTTGTTGGTTCTTTCCCGATGTAGGATTAGGTCGAACCAAACCTAGGGTCCATAGATTATAAATAGGGCTATTTTGTTCATAACTCTTCATGAATGAAAATATTATTTTGCCCAACAACACGTTGACAACTGAAAACCTAGGCTACGCACTGCCCGACGGGAAAGAAATCCCGCGCACAGTCGATCCCCTTGAAGCCGCCGACCCTGTTCCGGGCGCCGGTACTGTTACATTGCCGCCAACCACGGTTGACGGCCCGTTAAGGGAGGAACAACCTTTAACAAAATATGGGTGGGAAAATAATTGCTTTTCTTTCTGAACATTTTGATAGTAATTGTTTTAATCATATCTCCCCAAATAGCTTTAAGAGAAAGAAGTAGCAAGAGAGTAGATGAGAAAATATAGTGAAAATAGTGTTAGTAGACTGTGGGGTTGATTTTTTAAAATAGAGATATTTTTAGAAGACACAGTATAAAGGTAATTAAAGATATTCTTTTTGTTGAAACTATAATTCAACTCTATTCGATCTTGATTGTATCTTCCAAACGCTAGAAATGACAGATTGCTCAGCAACTTCACTGCAGATGAGATTTAATTTTCACTTCAACATTTCATTGTTTCCGATCTATTTATATGAGATGGGATCGAGTACTGTTAGTCTGTGATTATAGTTGCACTGTATTCAATCTATTTTCGATATTTCGTCTAGTATTGACATGCTTATAGTAATAACACTATATGAGATTTAATAATTGATCGAGGGTCATCCTTTTGTTTTCTTACCCATGTCCATGTCCATGTCCATGTCCATGTGGAAAAACTTTTAGTCACCACATTACCCGGAAATTTCTCTACCACTCATTTACTAAAATCTATCTATAAATTGGTGATCAAATTAACACAAAATCTCATCCAAAAAGACTCATTTAATAGTTAACATAAAAAATATGGGTGGAAAAGTAATTTCATTTCTAAACATTTTGGTGGTATTTGTTCTCATAATGTCCCCCCAAGTAGCTTTTGCAAGAGAACTTGCGGAGACTACCAGTATCAAAAGTATGCTCTTTTCATCTATTGTTATTATTAATTCAGGTTGTTTTATGAGTATGTAGATATATATGATCACAGAATTTTTTACTACTCATTCTCAGCCACATGACGAGTCACTAACCGTCATGTTGTTTCAAAATTATAGTATGATGTTTTTATTAACAATAATTGATAAAAACTGTGCATATATTGTTGCTAATATATTTTTATTTGTGGAAGCCGAGACGAACGCCGTTAAACCAATCCGGGGAGGACCCATTGAACCAATCGGGGGCCCAGGTTACAAGCGCCGCAGATGTAATTACAAGACTATTTGTCGCGGAAGGCCACCTTCCGCCCAGACCAAACCTTGAGAATCCAAGCCCGAACACCCAATGTTTGAAGAGTTGAAGTACAATACTATTAAATAATTTCAAATAAAATATTTCCAAACTGTAAGGTGTTTATGATTATGCCGATGTATGTCCTTTTAATTTTGGTTGAGTTAAAGCAATATTGTGGTTCTTGTTTAAGGTTTTGTGAGTTATATGAGTATGTTTTAGGTTTACTTCTCGTTCTTTAAAATTGGCAAATTCATCAAAACCAAAATTTTCATGTTTTAAATCTAAAATGCTTGTAATATCCGAGTTTATCAACCCTTCAAATAAGGCAAGAAAAAATACTAAATTTAAACTCAAAAGTTGGATATTGTATTACAATTGGTTGCTCCAACAATCTTAATATATATGCTCCAAAGACGAAGCAATCAATGAGATGAAATTGACATGGCGCAACCAACTACTAATTTCAACGTGACCTTGAATTTATGAACTAACAAGAATATATAGGAGAGAGTATATATTCTTTCCACGTTGAGATTTTAGACTAAGGCATCATTTGGTGGCTTTGTTACAACAACATAATAGGATTTATCCAGGTTAAACTGTATGTTTGGTACTTGGTAGCTATATTACATTTCCATGTAGCCTTTGTCTTGTATCTGACCCGCATAAAACCCAATGAAAAAGCCTATGTTTTAACTAGAAAACTAACTTCCAATTTGGTCAAATTACAAATCGTGTCTCGAATATTGTATCGGTAACAAACACGGATTTTGCATGTTTTAAAGGACTAGATTTGACTCATTTTAAATGTCAATCATGCAAATTATGTTCCTAAATTGTATATGTTATACATTTGGTATTTTTGACATGTTTGTTGATAAATGATAGAAAAAGACAGAAAAGGGTGCAATAAGGGCCAAGGTACATCCACCTCAGTTCAAGCCGATTTTCCCAGCAGTTTTAGAGTCCAGTCAGTAATTAATTCATATCATTCTCTTCCTCTTCGAACCTTGTTTGAGAGGATTATAGAATGTAGCTGGTAATCTTGTTTGAAGACCTATATAATAAAAATTCTAGTATTAGAATTGGTCTCTCAATTGAGAATCACTATATTTACTGTCATGACCGCCCTTTAGGGTTAATAAATATGGGCGATCGTGATTAAGAGAATTTAATAAAAAGACGAAAAGGACTAGGGTTTTAATAACGAGCTAGACCAACAATTAATATTCAAATAAAACGACCAAGAATTTGACATAAATTAGTAAAATCTCAAATATTCAATATCCAAATAATTTAGGTTGCAGCCCAATAAACGATAAGTGAAAGAAATGTCACAGCGGAAACGACCAAGAGTAAGAGTGACGTCATGTGTGAAGACACGACGACACCCATAATTCAAAAACAACAGTTCATTTACCAATTTACTTGCTCAACACCATCGTACTCTCGTCGCCGCTCAACCTGCACATAAGGAAAACACATGCAGGGCTGAGTACTATAAAAATACTCAATGGGCTCATGCCGAAAACATTTTCAATAAAGAGTAATTTATCATGCCATTCACAAGTAACCATCGGGGTTTAGCTTTAGAAATGCCCGAGGCACTCAAAATCATTTCCCATTGTAAAAGTCGACTGATCAGTCATTTTCCCATAGACCTTTACCATATCTGCCAATACATGACTTGGAATGTGGCCACAAACCAAGCCACTAGACCGGCCAGCCCGTACGCTAGCACACGATCTACCATAGGTGTACACTAGTCCAAGTAGGGTTTGCGGCCCTACGAGGACCCGAATTCGATTTATATAACAATGGCATATAGCCACATCAGATAGGCACGATAAAAAAAAACAAATCACGGCATGATAAACACAGTTTCATTCCCATCGATAAAATATTTAGGACATCGTCCTTATTTAAAAGAAAGCCCACAAAATACTTAGTTAGAAAGCCCACCTCGGCTGCTAAATTCTCAAATACTTTCTTCCCCTTGGTACCACGATTCACTTGTGATGATTCACCTTTAATATTTAGATAATACACAAATCAACACACTTTTCAAGTAATTAAAAAAATGCATGCTTCCTAATTAAAGTTGTTTATCTTTTTTTTTCACGGTTTTCAATTATTCGTCGGCCGCCCAAGCCCATAATTCCTCCGTTGGCTCATCGGATTTTTCTTAATGATATCAAATTAAATCCTAAGATTTAATTAAGCAGTGATTAAATTTTCACAAATTATTCCAGGAATTAAATAAATAATTCCCATGAGGAATTAAATTATCAGTCCAAGGATTTATTTTAACTGACCCAATTTAATTTAAGGGGTGATGAGCCCGAAAGAAGTAGGCCAAAATCACATTCCTCAAAATAAAAAAAATAGGGAGGCCCAAGAAAAATGGCCCACCTAGCAATACTTCCTTCTTAATAAACACACGGTGCCTCCCAGTCCACTTTAACAATCATCAATATATTAAGAAAGATAATTAATCTATACTAATAATTTTAGGTACAAATTAAAATCTTATGAGGCAGTTTCATGTGTACTATAAACGTAATCCCCATAATCGAATAGTTAAGTTTATTAAAATATTGATTTTAAACCATTACTACTAATAAAAACAAGAAAGCAACTGACCCCATTCTCGGTTGCTATTCTTCTCTCTCTCTTTCTCACCTTTCTTCCCCAAAACTCCTCTCTACTGTAAATCTCAAACAAAGAACACACCCAAATCCCTCCATTTCGCCAACAATCAAAATGAAGATTTCACAGACACACACACAAATTCATTTCTCTCTCTCTCTCATTTTTTTCTCACAAAATTTAAATTCAACCAAACTTCCAAAACGCCGCTGTGGGTCGCTGCCGCAGCTGTCGACCCCAAAATCCGGCGAAGCACCGCGCTACCGTTGAAGCCACCACAGCCGTCGTCGCTGCTCCGGCAGCCCCGATTCCACCCCGAAACAGCCCCGTTTTCCCATTAAAGGTTCGTTCTTGGTTTAGTTATGTCCGGTTCTTAATTCGGTTGCTTCGATTTACTCGATTAGAGATCTATTTCAGATTTCATGAGATGCACAAGAATGGAATAGGAATGGGGTGTAAGAAGTGTCTTAGAGATGGTTATCGAGAGGTTTAGGTAGGCTGCAAATATTAGGGCTCTGCATATTGGATAGTTTGGGAGGAAAAAGTTGATTTGTATTGTATTGTGTATATTGTTACAATCGTTCCTCATCTTTAAATAGAGGGGAATACAAAGTATTTTGGTAAAGAATAAAATCTATTTCCATACAATGTATTCCATATTAATTGTGCACTAATTCCTTCCCTGATTTGTCGAGATCATAGTTGCTGATTTCTCTCCCTTGATTTAGGTAAGTTTGACACTCCCCCTCAAGTTGAGCGACGGTATCTCCGATGCTTAACTTGTCCAATATTTCTTTGAACATCTTGGGTTGAACTGCCTTGGTCAATATATCCGCCAATTGTTCTTCTGAACGGACAAAAGGGAATTCAATAATGCCTCTTTCCAATTTTTCCTTGATGAAGTGCCGGTCAACTTCCACATGTTTTGTTTTGTCGTGTTGAACAGGGTTTTCTGAGATGTTGATCGCAGCTTTGTTGTCACAGAATAACTGACTCTTTCGGGTTGGTGGAAACCCAATTTCGGTGAGTAATTTCCTAAGCCATAGGATCTCCATGAGCCCGCTCTTCATTCCTCGGAACTCGGCCTCGGCACTTGACAGAGCTACGACTTTCTGTTTCTTGCTCCTCCATGTAACCAAGTTTCCCCCAATAAACGTGAAGTACCCTCCTGTTGACTTCCTATCCACTGGGTTACTTGCCCAGTCAGCATCTGTGTAACCATCAACCTCCAGGTCTTCTCTTTTTGCTAGGAAAATTCCATAGCCTACAGTATCTTTCAAGTACCGCACAATCCTTAAAGCGGCATCCATGTGGTTAGCTTGAGGTTGGTGCATGAACTGGCTTACAATTCCCACGGCATATGCAATGTCAGGTCTCGTATGTGAGAGGTATATAAGTTTTCCGACTAGGCGCTGATATCTTTCTCTGTCTGCTAGTTCTGCTCCCTCTTCTATTTTAAGGCCATGGTTTGGAATCATTGGAGTGTCTGCGGGTTTGCAGTCGAGGAGGCCCGTCTCTGCTAACAGATCTAAGACATATTTTTTCTGTCTTAGAAATATTCCATGTCGAGATCTCAACACTTCTATCCCCAAGAAATACTTTAGTGCGCCTAGGTCCTTCATCTCAAATTCTCTGAACAGATTTTCCTTCAACCTCTGGATTTCCTCTACATCGTCTCCGGTAATAATCATGTCATCAACATAGATAATCAGACATGTTACCTTGTTGTCTCTCCTTTTTGTGAAGAGAGTATGATCGGAATGACTTTGTTGGAATCCATGTTTGAGCATAGCCTGGCAGAATCTTCCGAACCAGATCCGTGGAGACTGTTTTAGGCCATATAGAGTTTTCCGCAGTCGGCACACTTCTCCAACTCCAAATTGTTCGGAGAAGCCTGGTGGGACATCCATGTATACTTCCGTATTCTGTGCGAGTTCTCCGTGAAGGAAAGCATTGGTCACGTCGAACTGGTGTAGTGCCCAGTCTTTGCATGCTGCTACAGACAATAGTGTTCGTACTGTTTCCATTTTTGCAACTGGGGAGAATGTTTCTTCATAATCGACTCCATATACTTGGGTGTATCCTTTCGCGACAAGTCTTGCCTTGTACCTCTCGATTGAACCATCTGCTCTTCGTTTTATGGTGAATATCCACCTACATCCGACAGGTTTCTTTCCATTTGGTAGCGTACATTTCTCCCACGTAACGTTCTTCACTAGGGCATCTATTTCCTTCTTCATGGCTTCTCTCCAGTGCTTATGTTTATTTGCCTCCTCAAAGGATTGTGGGATGTCTTCTTCCTCGTATAGGGCAGTCTCGAAGGCTTTGGCCATTTCTGATAGATGACTGTGTGCAACATTGGATATTGCATATTTTGCCTTTTTTCCTCTCCAATCTGGTGAGTATCGGCGTGGGGGGACTCCTCTTGTTTGTCTTGGGGGGAGTTCGTATGTATTTCTCCCACTTACTCCACTTTCCTCATTCGAGTCCCTGTCAAGATTAGTATATTCTGCGGAGGTATTATCAATATCAGAACTGTTTACCTCAGGTATCGAAGTCGGTTCTGATTGTTGGTCATTGACACTTTGTTCGTCGTTCTGTATCACAGGATGTGATGACCCGGTGGTGTTGCTAGCATCCTCAGGTGGACCAACGTCTGTGACCGGGCTTGGCTGTGGCTCTCCCCCTGTATGTGGCTCTCCCCCTGTCTGTGGCTCTCCCCCTGTCTGGTGTTCCCCCATATGTGGTTCTCCTTCTAAATGGTTATTTCCAATGTCTGGTAGCCAATCTAGGAGGCTCTTGTTTGGACTATCGTCTAAAGTATGGATCTCCCCCTGACTACTAGATTGGCTATAAAAATATTCACCTTCCACGAAATCGCAATTCATGGTAGTGTGGATCTTTCGGGTTTTAGGATCATAGCAGCGGTATCCTTTCTGATTCTTTCCATAGCCAATGAAGACACATTTAAGGGCGCAAGGGTCTAATTTGGTGCGTTCATGTTTAGGGATGTGAACAAAGACTGAGCAGCCGAACACTTTGGGTTCTAGAGACAGGGATGATGGGGTATCGAAATGTTGGGAGAATATGTCCAAGGGGGTTTTAAATCCAAGTATGCCGGTAGGGAGTCGGTTTATGAGGTATACTGCGGTAGCTATTGCTTCAGGCCAAAAGAATTTGGGTACTTTGGATTCAATTAACAAGGCTCGGGTAATTTCGAGGATGTAGCGGTTTTTCCTTTCGGCGACTCCATTTTGTTCTGGATTATATGCACACGAGGTTTGGTGGACTAGCCCTTTTTGCCTAAAGAATTCTTGCATTTTGTTGTTGACAAATTCCCCCCCATTGTCTGATCTAAGGATCTGGATGCTATGCCTATATTGGTTATGAATGAGGTTATAGAAATCTATGAACCTATCACACACTTCATGTTTATGTTTTAAAAAATAGATCCAGGTCATGCGGGAGTAGTCATCAATAAACAGTAAAAAATAACGAAAACCTTGGCCTCCAGTAATGGGAGCAGGACCCCAAACATCAGAATGAACTAAACCAAAAGGATTTTTCACTCGTGTATTATTCAACTTAAAAGAATGTCTGTGATTTTTAGCCAAAACACAAGTATCACATTGAAAAGAGTTCAAAGATCTAGCTAATTCAGGATAAAGGAGTCGAAAGTAGCCTAAAGATGGGTGCCCTAACCGACGATGCCAAAGCCAAGCCTGTCTGTCTGTTGGTCCTGGAGTCAGCATCATGGCAGCACTCTGTTGGGCTATCTCGTCCACGTAGTACAGTCCGCTTCGCTCAGTGCCACGCCCAACTATCGTCCCCGTCTTGATATCCTGTAGCATGCAAAATTTAGGTTGCATTAGTAATTTACAGTTGAGCTCTTTAGTCACATGACTAATTGATAACAACTTATGAGACAAGGACGGAACGAAAAGGCAATTAGAGAGGCAAAGAGTAGGCGAAATGTTAATTGTGCCCGCCCCCATCACGCGTGCTAGGTCCCCACTGGCGGTCTGAACATAGGGTTTTTTTGAGGTGGTGATAGACACAAAATCTGAGGCTTCAAAGGAGATTGTATCTGTTGCACCACAGTCAAATATCCAGTGCGGGTCTTTTGGGCCGGAAGTGGAGGTAGATGAGCAGGCTAGTGCGTCAAAGGGGTTCTGGCATGGTATGTTGGGTTGATATTGGACATTTATTGAAGGTTGGGGGCTAATTTGTAAGGTCTTGGCAACTGGGGGGTCAGATTGACATTTATGTAGAGTTTGGGGTGGAATATGGGATTTCTGGAAGGTATGGGGTGGTAATTTGAATAAATTTCTGGAGTGGGGGTTTATTTGAGATTTCGGAGAGATATTAGGCAGTTTTGTAGATGGGGAATTTTGGGGGGGTGGTATTTCGGATTTCTCAAAAACGTGGGGTGGCTCGGTAATAGCTGAAGCTCGATTGGGGATTAAATTGGGTGAATAAACCCTAGCCGCCAGACCGCCCCTCTCCCTTGTGGGAACCCTAGTCTTCCCGTCGATCATCCTCCCGCCGTCACTGCCGGCGAGACCTTCAATTTGTGAGGGTTTACCTTCCGACCAGGTTCTTGCTATGGAGACCGATGCATTCGGCGGTTTGGCTTCGGTTCTCGTCTCGCCACCACCTGTGTTGTTCGGGTTGACTCCGCCACCGTTGCCTCCGCTGCTGCCCGCCGATTTTTCGGTGCTGGTGACGCGTTCGAGGGCGACTACTGCTGAAGCCCTCCCACCGCCTCTACCTCCGCCACCTCGGCTGGGATTCCGGGCTTGTCTGGCTCGTTTCATCTCGTCCCACCATTCTGGGAACCCATGAATATGAAAGCAAGTGTCCCTGGTGTGTTTCTTCCCTCCACAGTGACTGCATGTTAGTTTACTTTTGTCTTCTTCCTTTTGGTGATTGATATGTCTTGGTGGTGGGTTGAATGGTGGTGTGGATGTTCGGCTTCGGTCGTACACTGCGAGGCCGACTCCGATCTCGGTGTCTGGGGTGAGGAGTTTCTCGTTGACGGATTCCCGTCGTACTAGGCCGTATGCCTTCCTTGCTGATGGAATTGGATCCATATTGAGTATATCCCTCTTTACCTTGCTGTATTTGGTATCATCCAGTGCCCAGATAAACTGGTATAACCGATGCCTCTGGATGTATTGGTTGTACTTCTCGATGCTTTCTGGTGTTTCCATTGGATTGGGGTCTCTGGTGTCGATGGATATCCAGAGATCCTGGAGCTTTTGCCATAGATTTTCTAGGGTTAAATCTCCTTGTTTGATGCTGTATGCTTGTCTGTGCAGGTTGGATATCTGGAATTGATCGGCGCCACTCCCATACGTAGTGGCAAGACTGTCCCATAAGTCAAATGCCGTCTCGTATTGGGAGACCTCGTTGATGAGGCTGGCGTCGATGTTGCTTATGATCCAGTTGAAGCAACAGTCGTCCCGCTGTTGCCACCGACTGTAGTCCGGATCCTTTGGGGAGGGAGAGTCTGTAACTCCGTCTATGTGAGAGGACAGACCCTTCCCCCGAATCCCTCTTCTCATTAACTTTACCCACAATGGGTAGTTATCTCCATTGAGTTTCTCTGCCAGACGTATTTCGCCTAGAGATTCAATCGATGAAGGCTGGGGTTGTTGGTTTTTCTGAGACAGGCTAAGCCTCATGAATTCAGCGAATTGCTCGGCCGAAAGAGTTATTGGTTGGTTGGTTTTTTGTGGGTTATCGGAATCTGACATTGTGCTGGTTTGTGTTTTGCAGGTATCAAAAGGTCGGGAAAAATATTTGAGACGGTGATGAAATTTTTCTGAGTCTCATTCCCACTTATACCTGCTCTGATACCATCTTAGAGATGGTTATCGAGAGGTTTAGGTAGGCTGCAAATATTAGGGCTCTGCATATTGGATAGTTTGGGAGGAAAAAGTTGATTTGTATTGTATTGTGTATATTGTTACAATCGTTCCTCATCTTTAAATAGAGGGGAATACAAAGTATTTTGGTAAAGAATAAAATCTATTTCCATACAATGTATTCCATATTAATTGTGCACTAATTCCTTCCCTGATTTGTCGAGATCATAGTTGCTGATTTCTCTCCCTTGATTTAGGTAAGTTTGACAAAGTGTATACCTTTGTTGCCAAGAGTTGCAGGAAAACAATTTGAGGGACTCTCGGCTCTCTCTTACTCTAACTATTTCCTTTCAACTGAAATTTCAAGAATTTATGTTATGGAATCAAAATATGGGGGTTCCTATTCATGTGATTGAAGAAAAATTACCTTTGTGGAAGAAAGAAAAATACGGCAGAATGGATGTTGAATTCACAGGGTGCCTCTTCTTTTTCTTTTGTTTTGGAGGAACGAGGAAACTGCATTGTGCAGTTGAAGCAAATATACGGAGTTGACATATTTTGGTTGGAGGTTTTTCAGGGATGTGGGGATGTTGGTGAAACCGTGTGATATTGGAGGTGAAAAGATTTGAAGTAAATTTGGGCTGCAAAATAGAATTAGGAAGAATTGGTTTTGGGCTTCAAAAATAACTTCATTTAATTTGAACAATTGGGCTAGATATGGTAGCCCAATTATTGGATTTAATTTCACATACTTGTAAACGAAATTTCTATTTTTCCCATTAGCGATACTCATCGCACACATCGATTTCTTAACCAACACAATTCGACTAATTTCTAGCTCTCATAACAAATTATCAATTATTCAAAAACATCTCATTTCACCCATATCAATTGCTCAAAGCAGCAACATCACATATTCAACAAAGTTGACCCTGTCAAAATTCCAACTCAAAATTAGGTCACGAAAATTATCCAACAACAATTCCACTCGACAATTAATCCATGGACTTTCGCGACATTAAAAGCATTAAATGCAAGTACTTTAGAATTCAAAAATTAGGGTTCAAAAAAAGTGGGGCGTTACATTTACACTTATATTCTTGATTGTTTTAATATTTTTAGAAGAAGTTGTTCGGTAGCTATGGCTTATGTGTTTTCATAACTAGAGGTTTTATTTATTCATATTTTTTTCGATTACATTTTTCTTAAATGTTCTAACTCGACAAAATGTATATTTGCTCATCTCCAAAGGATTCATTAAGTTGCTATAAGTACTTATTATTAAAAGTTATAATTAATCTTTTTATCTCTTATTCAATCATCTTTTATTTAAAAGTCCAATCCTTGACGACACTTCATAATGCAAAGATAAGATTGTATCTCTTTGTTAATCATCTCACACGTATGACTAATTTAATTACAAATGAATCCTATTATACTTATTTCATATTGCAACTAACATTATTTTGTATGTCAAGATCATATTAGATTTTATGATTATGCATTTCATATTCACACTGACTAATTTAATCATAAACAAACTTGATGGTGTCTTATCACATGAAGTATTATAGCTTTTCTATTATCTTGTCTAACAAACCAAATTTATATTAAACTCGTAATACTCCAATACTTTACACGTATTTAACAAATTCTAACATCCAATATGCGCGGGTAACCACCGGCAGACCTAGTGACTATTTTCCGCGCTGATTTGTAGGCACCTTAATGAATGAGACAACTGACCCAATGATTTAAAGCTGCTCCATACCCAGAAGGAGAGATCGATCCCCTGACCATTTGATTAGGGATGGACGAGTCCATGCCACTCGACCCTTGAGTTTGAATACTCATTTATTTTAATGGAGCAAATTATGTTCGTTTGTGCGAGGAGGAGGAGGCCTACATTCAAGCTGAGCCCTGACTATACAGGCCCGAAATACCAATATTTGAATTGTAAATTATTAAAAAATCTGCAATAACTCAATAATGAAAGTTTGTTATCCCTCTTCTAGACCAAGAAGACAAGGGCCTTTCCTCTCATTTTCCTTAATTACGTATGACACAGATACTTCTCTATTGATTGTCTAGCTAATAGTCAAGAAACACTATTTGAGATTCAAAATAATTGAGGTAATTCCTTATCCCATTCCCATGTGCATGTGGAAAAACTTTTTGACTACGTCAACTTGTCCCGTAAAATATATCTACCACTCAATTGCTCAAATTTATCTACTACTACTACTATAAATTTATCACCAAATGCAACACATCACATCCAAAAACACTCAACAAAATTATAACTTCAAAGCATGGGTAGGAAAATGGAGTACAGTATTTGAAGATATTATTGTCTATATAATTAGGACGTGATTGGTTTATAATAATTGAGGCCACTTTTGCTTTCTTACTAGCCACGTGCACGTGGAGGATTTTCCGACTACGTCAGCACACTGTCTTTTAAATTTACTTGTAAATAATTGATTTGCAAATACCCATTTACTAAATTTCAACCTCAAATATGGGTGGGAAAATAATTGCTTTTGTTTCTTAACATTTTGATAGTAATTGTTTTAATCATATCTCCCCAAATAGCTTTAAGAGAAAGAAGTAGCAAGAGAGTATATGAAAAAATATAGTGAAAATAGTGTCAGTAGAGTGTGGGGTTGATTTTTTTAAATACAGATATTTTTAGAGGACACGTTACGCTAGAAATGACAGATTACTCAGCAACTTCACTGCAGATGAGATTTAATTTTTACTTCAACAGTTCATTGTTTCCGATCTATTTATATGAGATGGGATCGAGTACTGTTAGCCTAGGGGTGGCAAATCGTGCGTGTCGGGTCGTTATCGTGTCGACACGATAACGACACGAACACGATAACAACAAACACGAACACTACCCGTTAAGAAAACCTCAAACACGAACACGACACGAAACCCTCAGACACGAACACGACACGAACCCATTAACGACACGAACCAATTCGGGTCAACACGACACGTTAACAACACGTACACGTCGATAACAACATGACCTGATAATGGTTAAACCTATTAAAAATGAAAATAATAAGAAGTAGTAATATTAAAATATTATTTATTAACGGATAACACGAACACGACACGAATACGACACAGACACGTATTGTTAACAGATAACACGAACACGTATTGTTAACTGATAACACGAACCCGACATGAACACAACACGAAATTTTCGTGTCCTTAACGGGTCGACCCGATAAGGACACGAACCCAATAAGCTCTGACCCAAACCCATTAATTTCGTGCCGGTTCGTGTCGTGTTATCGTGTCTTGTCAAAAATTACCAGATAGCCTGTGATTATAGTTGCACTGTATTCAATCTATTTTAGATATATTGTCTAGTATTCACATGCTTATAGTAATAACACTATATGAGATTTAATAATTGATCGAGGGTCATCCTTTCGTTTTCTTACCGGCCCCATGTCCATGTCCATGTGGAAAAACTTTTAGTCACCACATTACCCGGAAATTTCTCTACCACTCATTTACTAAAATCTATCTATAAATTGATGATCAAATTAACAGAAAATCTCATCCAAAAAGACTCATTTAATAGTTAACATAAAAAAATATGGGTGGAAAAGTAATTTCTTTTCTAAACATTTTGGTGGTATTTGTTCTCATAATGTCCCCCCAAGTAGCTTTTGTGTTGACGGGAGAAATCTTATTCATTCAAGTATATTTATAAAGGATGGAGGTACACGCCTAATATAGGCATATGGAAATTTACATATGGTAAGATATTACATGATTTACCCTAGCTAAAATTAGGGAAGAATAATTAGAATTAATTTCGTTATCTTCTCATATCTTCCGTAATCTTTGCATATCTTCAACACCCCCTCAAGTTAAGTAAGGGGATTTCCCATCCCTAACTTGCCCAATATTTCACCAAAACTACTTGCATCTACAGCCTTCGTGAGGATATTTGCTAACTGTTCCTTTGAACGGACATATGGGAGATCTATCACTCTCGCTTCTATATTCTCTTTGATGAAATGTCGGTTTACTTCAACATGCTTTGTTCGATCGTGTTGCACCGGATTTCTGATATACTGATTGTTGCTTTATTGTCACAAAAGAGTTTGCACGACTCCTTTGACATCAAGCCAAGTTCTGTCAGTAACTTCTTTAGCCATAGAATCTCTGTTACCCCACTTTTGATCCCACGAAATTCTGTTTCCGCACTTGATAGAGCTACCACTTTTTGCTTCTTGCTTCGCCAAGTCACCAGATTACCCCCAACGAAGGTAAAGTACCCTGCAGTTGATTTTCGATCATTTGGATTCCCAGCCCAATCTGCATCTGTGAATCCATGTACCTCCAAGTTCCCGTGATTCTCGAACAAGATCCCCGTGCCCTGCTATGCCCTTCAAATAGCGCACGATTCTCAGAGCTGCTTCCCAGTGATCAACTTGGGGCTTATGCATGAATTGGCTGACTATTCCCACGACGTATGCAATATCTGGTCTACTATGGGAGAGATAGATAAGTCTACCCACCAGTCGTTGATATCTCGTTTGGTGAGTGAGTTCGGCTTCTTCAGTCAGTCAAAGACCATGGTTCTGCATCATTGGGGTCTCTGCGGGCTTGCAGTCTAGCATTCCTGTCTCAGCCAAGAGGTCTAAAACATACTTCCGTTGGCTTATAAATATCCCCTTCTTGGACCGCATCACCTCAATACCTAGAAAATATTTTAATAGGCCCAAGTCCTTCATCTCAAATTCGGTAAATAGGTTCTCCTTTAATTGCCCGATTTCTTCCTCATCATTCCCAGTAAGGATCATATCGTCCACATAAATGAATAAACATGTGATCTTCTCTTCCTTCCTCTTTAGGAACAGAGTATGATCTGAATTACTCTATTTGTATCCATATTTTTCATTACTTCAGTAAATCTTCCAAACCATGCCCTTGGTGACTGTTTCAAACCATAAAGTGTCTTCTTAAGTTTACACACCTCTCCTGCCTTGAATTCTCCATCAAATCCTGGTGGGGCTTCCATATAGATTGGTCGAGTCAGCTCCCCATGCAAGAAAGCATTAGTTACATCAAACTGATGTCGTGGCCAGTCTTTCGTCGCATCAATGGAGAAAAGCACACGGATAGTACTCATCTTTGCTACCGGTGAGAAGGTCTCTGCATAATCGACTCTATAGGTTTGAGTATAACCTTTCGCTAATAGTCTTGCTTTGTAACGATCAATCGACCTATCTGGTTTCCTCTTGATCGTGAAAACCCAGCGACACCCTACTGGTCTGGATCCCTCAGGCCTCATACATACCTCCCACGTTTTATTCTTCATCAGTGCCTTCATTTCTACAAGCATTGCTTCTCTCCAATGTGGGACTTTTATTGCCTCTTCTGCTATCCTAGGGAGCTCCTCTTCCTCGTATAATGCAGCCATAAAGGCCCTTGCCATTTCGGTCAGATTTGTCATTGCCAAATTTGCCACCGAATATCTATTTTTCTTTGATATACGCTCAGGACTGTACCTTTTAGGTGGAATACCCCTTGTGCTCCTGTCTGGGAGTATGTATTGTCCAGTGTCTCCATCAATTGCAGCACTCTCCGTTGATTCTGCATTAGTATAATTAGGAATACTTGTACTATTGACTTCAGTTTCAGTGGTTACCTCAGACATCACTGGAGGAAGACTGTCAGGTGTGGGTGACTGAGGAGGCTCTGCTGGTAACAAGACGGGCTCGGCGGCAGTACTAACTGTCGCTGTTGGTTCCGCAACAGATTCGCTTGGTAATGACACAAACCAATTTAGGGGTCCACTTGACCTATCAATTGCAGTTCTACTCTCCCCCTGACCGCTAAGATTGGTGTAGTAGTACTCACACTCCAAGAAATTACAGTTCATGGTCGTTATAATCTTCCTAGACGATGGATCAAAGCACCTATAGCCCTTTTGATTCATTCCATACCCCAAGAAAACACACTTTATAGCGCACGCGGAAAACTTTGTTCTTTCGTGTTTGGGAACATGAACATATACCGAGCATCCAATGATTTTAAGGGGTAAGGTAAGGGGTTCAGGTACATCGGCTAGTGAAGACAAAAGCTGCAACGGGGTTTTCATTTTCAAGATTTTTGTAGGAAGACGGTTCACCAAATAAACAGACGTAGCAACCGCCTCAGGCCATAAAAATTTTGGAACATTAGAGTCAAAAAACAAAGCACGAGTTATTTCCATAATGATCCTATTTTTCCTTTCGGCTACTCCGTTTTGTTCGGGGGTATATGGGCACGAGGTTTGATGAACTAATCCTTTATCTATGAAAAAATTTGACATTTCCTAATTAACAAACTCCCTCCCATTATCAGACCTAAGGACCTTTATAGTTGTCTGAAATTGAGTCTTGATTATTTTTTTGAAAAAGAACAAATTTTTCAAAAACTTCAGATTTATTTTTC
The DNA here is from genome assembly GCF_004379255.2 of Salvia splendens. Taxonomy (NCBI): domain Eukaryota; kingdom Viridiplantae; phylum Streptophyta; class Magnoliopsida; order Lamiales; family Lamiaceae; genus Salvia; species Salvia splendens. Next base: position 39,552,835 of record NC_056034.1, on the reverse strand, counting down.
AAAAAATACACCCACGTCATTCTCGAACAATCATCCACAAATAATAAGAAATACCTAAAACCATGATCACCAGTAACGGGCGTGGGGCCCTAAACATCAGCATGCACAAGTGAAAACAAGCTCTTAACACGAGTTTCAGTAGACTTAAACGATTTTCTGTGGCTTTTCTCCAAAGCACACGATTCACAATCAAAATCTTTAAGATGCGAAAAAATCGAAAAAAGTAGTTTAAAATAACCCAGAGATGGATGACCTAAACGTCTATGCCACAATCAAGCGTCTCGAGTTGCAGATCCGTGAGCCAGCATTGCAGCACTACCTTGGTGAGCCATCTCGTCAACATAGTAGAGGCCTTGACGCTCAGTGCCACGCCCAATTATCCTCCTCGTCCTGATATCCTGTAATACACAGAAATTGGGATGCATTAGTAATGTACAATTTAATTCCTTCGTCACGTGACTAATAGACATCAACTTGTGTGACAATTTGGGAACATAGAGACAATTTGACAATTTTAACGTCGGGGAGATCTCAATTGTTCCACTCCCTTCTACTGAAGTAAATTCACCATCTGCAGTTTGTATCTGACTTTTCATAGTCCCACAAAAATTCACAAAATCCTGTCTATCATGGGTCATAGTATCGGTTGCTCCACAGTAAAAAATCCACCGATCATCTTTCCTCCTAGACTTATGTTGTAGTGTACATGCAATAGGTTGTTTATGCAATATTTCAAAACTGTTTGAGATCACCGGTCTTGACATCTTCTTCGTCTGCCATTTTCAGGTCTGGTTCGTCCATCGCCGCCTTCTGGTCGGGACAGGTATTCGGGCGATGATGAAATTATCTTCTGAGCCTTTGATTATTTGGCTCTGAAACCATGTTGAAGGGAGAAATCTTATTCATTCAAGTATATTTACAAAGGATGGAGGTACACGCCTAAAATAGGCATATGGAAATTTACATATGGTAAGATATTACATGATTTACCCTAGCTAAAATTAGGAAAGAATAATTAGAATTAAGTTCGTGATCTTCTCATATCTTCTGTAATCTTTGCATATCTTCAGCATTTTGCAAGAGAACTTGCGGAGACAACCAACATCAAAAGTATGCTGTTTTCATCTATTGTTATTATTAAGTCATATTGTTTTATGAGTATATAGATATATATGATGACAGAATTTTTTACTACTCATTCTCCGTCAGATGACGAGTCACTAACCGTCATGTTGTTTCAAAATTACTATATAGTATGATATTTTTATTAACAATAATTGATAAAAGTGTGTATTGTTGCTAATATATTTTTATTTGTGGAAGCCGAGACGAGAAAGGCGTCAGCACCCATCACCGTTAAACCAATCGAGCGCCCCAACTACAATAGCCGCAACCGCTATTGTAGTTACAGGAAATTGTGTAAGCCACCTCCCGCCCAGACCAAACCTTGAGAATCCAACCCCGAACACCCAATGTTCAATATTATCAATTTCGAATAAAATAAGCCAAACTGTAGTATGGTGTTTATGATTACGTCGATATATGTCACTTTTAATTTTGTTTGAGTTAAAGCAATATTGTGGTCCTTGTTTAAGGTTTTGTGAGTTACTATGAGTATGTCTTAGGTTTACTTAAAATTGGCAAATTCATCAAATACTAAAATTATAAGTTTTAAATCTAAAATGCTTGTAATATCCGAGTTTATCAACCCTTCAAATAAGGCAAGGAAAAAAACACTACCAAATAAACGAGACAATTCTACTTTTGTTATAGAGAATTAATGGAATTCCATTTTAATGAAGGAGATTAGATTTATTCCGGATGGGGGAGTGACGCACAAGGGTTATGCGTCGTTATTATTGAACGACGCACAACCCTTATGCGTCGTTGGTTAACGACGCATAATCGTTATGCGTCGTTTAAAGACGCATAAGCATTATGCGTCTTACCCTAATGACGCATAACCCTTATGCGTCACACTGGTAAGCATTCCCGCCTATCACCCGGGTGACCCGAGTTCGATCCCCGGCAACGGCGCATTTTTACTATTATTATTACTATTGCAGCAAGGACTTTTGGAAATTATTTTATAATAAGCATTATTTTATTTTCTTATAACATAAAGACTTGGATTATTTAATTAATAGTATATAATATTATGCCCATGTATTCTATATAAACTTAATCTATAAGTGAATAAAGTTTTGATTTTTATATTATTATACAATTAACGGCATAAACAATAGTAATTTTTAAGATATTCGAAAATAAACTTAATATATAAAATAAAATAAACAGCGGTCATAGATAATAGAAGTATAAATTAATTTGTCAATGTACATGTATTCGTTTTGGGGGACCAATTAGATTGGGCATTTATTCTTAACTTCTTTAATTAAGTCTTTTATAAGAGTAATATCTATTTGCCAAAAACAAATGTTTAGAATAACTCATTTTTATCAAATACTTATCACTTAAAAAAATGCGTCGTTGCCGGGGATCGAACCCGGGTCACCCGGGTGATAGGCGGGAATGCTTACCAGTGTGACGCATAAGGATTATGCGTCATTAGGGTAAGACGCATAATGCTTATGCGTCTTTAAACGACGCATAACGATTATGCGTCGTTAACCAACGACGCATAAGGGTTGTGCGTCGTTCAATAATAACGACGCATAACCCTTGTGCGTCACTCCCCCATCTGGAATAAATATAATCTCCTTCATTAAAATGGAATTCCATTAGTTCTCTATAACAAAAATAGAATTGTTCCCCAAATAAACTCAAAAATTAGATATTATGACAATCGGTTGCTTCAACAATCTTAATACATATGCTCCAAAGATAAAGCGATCAATGAGATGAAATTGACATGGCGCAACCCGGAGCGTAACACCTACTCCAAAACACCAATCTATTTCCTACTCCATACTCACAATAAAATAAAATGGACCCATCATCACTTATTAAAATTGCTCATATTCATAAGATTATTTTATTTTGTTGTGATCCGCTCCTGGCGCGCAACCAACTACTAATTCCAACATGCCCTTGAATTTATGAACTAACAAGGATATATAGGACAGTATATATATTATCTCTACTTTGAGATTTTACACTAAAGCATCATTTGGTGGCTTGATACGGGTATCCCTCTCAACCAGACGGAACCGTCCAGCGTCGCCGGAGGGGAAGAGGAGCCGGAGGAGCGACAGGTCCCGGATTTGAACTATGAGACGGTGGAGCGTGGAAGGTCGTTGCCGAGGAAAAGGAGGGAACAGAGGAAGTCAGCCGGGAGAGCCAAGGCGCCGGTGAGGTTCGGGGACTACGTTCCCAAGTAGGGCGCATGAAAGACCTCGTAGATTAGGATCTTTTATTTTATTTTCTAGACTTGTTTTTATTATTATTTTTGAACAATTGGGTCGAGCAATTTATAAGCTCTGTTCCTGGTTTTCTTTGTTGGTTCTTTCCCGGGCCGTAAGTCGAACCAACCCTAGGGTCCTTAGATTATAAATAGGCGCTGATTTCGCCTCCCGGGACTTCTACGTTCCCAAGTATCAGAAATTTCGCCTACTTCTTCTTGTTTATTTTTCGTTCTTTGCATACCCTAGTTGTCGACGGGATTTCACCTCCCGGGACTTCTAATCTTGATCGCGGCATCACGTTAGGGAGATTATCCTTAACAAATTGGTGCTTTCACTAAACTCATGGAACTTGTCACGTCTGATGCCGTCCGTACTGAGGGGTTACCGGTGAGCCGGTTATCCGCTCCACCGATTAGCGTGGGGTTTCCGTCAGGGACGACCGTTCAGAGAACGGATCCGGTGGCCATGATGTTTGAACATATACTGGCCTCTTTGGTGCGTTTCGAGACGCGGATGGATGATTTTGATCTCCGTTTGGTGCCACCCCGATCGGACCAGGGTCAGACCTTCGGTCTTCCCTCGCATTGGTTTATCGACGCCATGCCTCGTTCGGTTCCGCCGTCCATTCCTACTCAGGCGGCTGTGACTACTATCCCAAATACGCTGGCTATTCGTTCGGGGGCTCAGCCATGGTTGCCAACGGAGACATACGCTAGTTTTTCCCCTATCAGTTCGTTGCCGCCCTTGCGCGATATCAGGTCAGGGGGATGTTTTGGGGTCCGGCTCAGGGGCAGGGGCGGGTTTGTTGTCTTCATGGGAGCCACCAGGGACCCGCCAGGGGTTCACTCTGCCGACGCTTCGTCAGCCTACATCGTGGGATAATCCGGCGTGGCATAATCACGGGGGCCACCGAGCATGGGACGAACCGCGAGATGTGAAGATGAAACCCCCGCGTTTCAATGGGTCGGATGCGGTGAATTGGATTGCGAGAATTCAATATTATTTTGATCATCTGATGATGCCTGAAGCGTATCGTCTACATTATGTGGTCATGCTTTTTGACAATCAAGTAGCGGAATGGGTGTTCAACTATTGTGCCAGCAATCCGGTTGTTCTCTGGGGTGATTTTTTGGAAGATGTGCGGCGCCGTTTTGATCCGCAGTGTTTTGAGGATTACCTTGGCTTGATTGCAAAACTGGTTCAGACGGGTTCGCTGGCTGAGTACAATGTGACTTTCGAATCAATGAGGAATCGGATCCCTAATGTCCCTGAATCCACGTTTTTACCTATCTATATAGTAGGTCTTCAACAATCGGTGCGGGGCCAGGTAAAACACCAAAATCCGAGATCAGTGGCGGCCGCGATGGCTCTCGCGATTGAGTTTGACGGTAGCAACGAGAAACCCATACCCCCATCCGGTCCCCAATGCCGTCAGTGGCCGCCCAGGGATCAGAAAGGAACGTCGTCGGCTGTCCCACAGCAGCAGCATCAGTCCCAGCTGGCCACGAAGCCTGTTTACGCTAGGGCCCCTGAATATTCGAAGCTTCCAGTTATCCACCTGACGCCAGCTCAGCGAGCAGATCGCACACGCCGTGGGGTATGTATTTATTGCGAGGAGAAGTGGATATCATCTCATGCTTGTAAGCGACCCTTCTTGGCTTATATGGGTGGCGATGCTGAGGACGAGGCGGAGGAAACGGTTGTATCTGAGGATCCACCGGAACAACCTGAGGTGATAACGGTAGATCTTTCACACATCTATGCGCTAGACGGCAGGCAGCGGCCGGAGGCAATAGATCTGCGAGGCATAATCGAAGCAGAGCTGGTGGTCGTTCTCGTCGATACAGACAGCTCTCATGATTTCTTGCATCCCAGAATCGCACAGAGGCTCGCGCTCCCGCTTACGGCGGTTAAGCCGTTTCGCGTGTATGTTGGAAATAGGGTGTTGTTGGTATGTTCGCATGTTAGCTTGCAAACTCGTGTGGTGATCCAATCGCACGTGTTTTTGATCGATTTGCACATCCTTCCGATTCATGGTCCAGACGTCATTATAGGCTTGGCGTGGCTAAAATCTATGCGATGCGTCACTAGTGATTTTATGATGGGACTTTGGAGTTTGTGCGTAATGGGGTGCCCATTTGTTTGAAGGTATCTCCACCAATTGCACAGCAGGTTTCGCTCAAGACCGTTGCCAGCCTGTTGTCGTTGAGAGGGGAGGCCGAGATGTTTGAGTTGGTAGCGGTTCCCGAAACAGAGGACCATGAGACGGATAACGCTCAGTCATTATTTCCGCCTCACCTAGATCCAATGATTTTGTCGGTTTTGCGTTCGCACGAGGATGTATTTCACGCCCCGACGGGCATTCCACCTGCCCGCCCGTTCGACCACCGCATTCACCTACTTCCGAACTCAAAACCGATTAATGTGCGTCCATACCGCTACCCATATTTCCAGAAGAATGAAATCGAACGCCAAGTGAAGGAGATGTTAGCTTCGGGTGGCATCCGGCCTAGCCAGAGCCCATTTTCGTCTCCTGTTTTGCTTATTCGGAAAAAAGGATGGTACATTTAGATTCTATATTGACTACAGGGCTCTGAACACGGCGACAGTGCCTGATCACTTCCCTATACCTACCTCGGATGAGTTGTTTGACGAGCTGGGGTCGGCGCGATTTTTCACGAAATTGGACCTACGCTCTGGGTACCATCAGATAAGGACGCACACGGATAACGTTTTCAAAACGGCCTTTCGAACTCTCGACGGCCATTTTGAGTTCCTTGTCATGCCGTTCGGATTAACTAATGCTCCGTCCACATTCCAATCGGCCATGAATGCCATTTTTAGACCACTGCTGCGCACCTTTGTTATCGTTTTCTTCGATGACATCTTGGTATATAGTCCGACGCTGGAATCTCATGTGCGCCACCTGCACGAGGTACTCACTATTCTGAAGTCTAATCAGTTTTTTGTTAAACTATCCAAATGTGTTTTCTGCAGTACCACAGTGGATTATTTGGGGCATTTAATTGCGGAGGGACACTTGAGGGCTGACCCGGAGAAAATTGCTGCCATGGTCGCGTTGCCTGTGCCGTCCTCTATTAAACAGTTGAGAGGTTTTTTGGGACTTACAGGTTATTATCAGAGGTTTATCGCGCATTATGCGACTCTTGCAGGCCCTTTCATTGAACTATTGAAGAAGGACGCTTTCGCCTGGTCCCCACGGCGGAGGGGAGTTTTCAGGCCCTCAAAGCAGCTATGACATCGGTGCCGGTATTGCGGCTACCGGATTTCTCCAAACAATTTTATATTGAGACAGACGCGTCGGATTTCGGGGTGGGCGCGATCCTCCTTCAAGAGGGACGGCCTTTGGCCTACTTTAGCAAGAAATTGGGGCCGCGACGTCGGGTGTCATCCACATATCATAAGGAGTTATACGCCATTGTCGAGGCGGTTCAGAAGTGGCGTCAGTACTTATTGGGGCGCGAATTTGTGATCCGCAGTGATCAAAAGAGTTTAAGGGAATTATTGCAACAGGTTATTCAGACTCCGGATCAGTAATTCTATGCCCGGAAGTTAATGGGCTATAAATTTCGAATTGAATACAAGCCGGGGGCATCGAACAAGGTCGCGGACGCGCTGTCACATCGCGATATGTAACCTGACGGGGCTGAGACAGAGCGGGTGCAGGCTGAGACCGCGCTGCTGGCACTGGCGGCTCACCCGGTCCCGGATATTTTCGAGCTACTGCTGGCGGAAGTCGGGCGTTAATTAAAAAGGGCGAGGCGGCCAGTCACTTGTCGTTTGTCGTGGCCCTGATCTATCACGGTCGTCGCATTTATGTGGGGGTCGAGTCAGCGGCGAAGTTACCTTTGATCGCCGAGCATCATTCTACTCCGCAAGCTGGTCATCCAGGAGTTGACAGGACGTTTCGACGATTGGCTGCCCAATTTAATTAGAAGGGCATGCGGAAAGAGGTGAAGGGGTTCGTGGAGGCCTGTGTGGAGTGTCAAACGACTAAGTATTCGACACAAAAACCTGCAGGGTTGTTGTAGCCGTTACCTATTCCTTCGCAGGTGTGGGAGGACGTATCGATGGACTTTGTGACGTGCCTTCCTCAGTCTCGGGGTTTTACTACAATCATGGTGGTGGTTGATAGGTTGACCAAGTATGCGCATTTCGTGCCTCTACCGCCACATTTCAATCCTCTGCGTGTGGCGAACCTTTTCATCGTAACGGTGGTGAAGCATCTTGGTTTCCCAAAAACCTTGGTGTCGGACAGGGATTCCGTGTTCCTAAATGATGTGTGGGAGGATATGCTGCGTCTGAGCGGTACCAAGCTGTATTTCACGACTGCGTATCACCCTTAATCTGACGGTCAAACGGAGGTTCGGAATCGTGGTCTGGAGCAGTATTTATGGGCGTTCATGGCAGATAAACCGAACAAATAGGCGAATTTTTTACCTTGGGCGGAGTTATCCTTGAATTGCTTTTTTCACGAGGGGCTAGGCACGTCGCCGTTCAAGGCCTTGTATGGGCGGGATCCTCCTCCATTGGTGGTGGCTGAACCGTCGCAGTCTACTCCTTCCGATGTAGCGTCGCTGATCAGACAGCAGGGCGAATTGATTGTATCCTTGCGTGCTAATCTAGAAAGGGCGCAGCAGCGTATGCACGAGGCAGCAAATAAGCATCGGCGACATGTTGAGTTTGAGGTGGGGGACGTGGTCCTGCTGAAACTGCAGCAGTATCGCCAATACTCGGTAGGAAAGCCTCTGTCTTCGAAGCTGGCGCTCAGGTTCTTTGGGCCGTATGAGGTTTTGGAATGAATTGGTCAGGTTGCTTACCGCCTTAAGTTGCTTGAGGGCAGTCGCGTGCATAACGTGTTCATGTTAGTCTGCTTCGACCATTTGTGCAAGCCGGGTCTTCGGGGACCGTGGATTTACCACCTGTATTCACACGGGGTCGTCCAGTTTCGCGACCTCTGAAGTGGGTAGGGATCCGCACGGTATGGCGAGATGGAGCTACGGTGGAGGAGGCCTTGATCCAATGGGATGATGACAAGGGCGAAAATCCGACGTGGGAGCCGTTGGTGGTTGTTCGCCGACGTTTTCCTGACCTCATCCTTGAGGACAAGAATGCTCTTATCGGGGGGGAGTTGATGCGGGTATCCCTCTCAACCAGACGGAACCGTCCAGCGTCGCCGGAGGAGCGACAGGTCCCGGATTTGAACTATGAAACGGTGGAGCGTGGAAGGCCGTCGCAGAGGGAAAGGAGGGAACAGAGGAAGTCAGCCAGGAGAGCCAAGGCGCCGGTGAGGTTCGGGGACTACGTTCCCATGTAGGGCGCATGAAAGGCCTCATAGATTAGGATTTTTTATTTTATTTTCTAGACTTGTTTTTATTATTATTTTTGAACAATTGGGTCGAACAATTTATAAGCTCCGTTCCGGGTTTTCTTTGTTGGTTCTTTACCGGGCCGTAAGTCGAACCAACCTTAGGGTCCTTAGATTATAAATAGGCGCTGAAATTAATACAAAAGGTATCAGAAATTTCACCTCCCGGGACTTCTAAGCTTGATCGCGGCATCACGTTAGGGAGATTATCCTTAACATGACTATATTACAACAACACAATAAAATTTATCCCGGTTAAACTTGCATGTTTGGTAGCTATATGACATTTCCATGTAGCTCGTGTCTTGTAGTTAAGAGACTTTTTACCGCTTGTATTATGCTGCGCCGACTATTAGACTTCAATGTTTAGTTTACATGCATTTCTAGCTTAAAATTTGAAAATGTTTTTTAGGCTATACATTGAGTATATTTAGGCTTAATTATCGATTTAATCCAGAAATGCGTGTAATACCCGAATTCATCGATCCCTAAAACAAGACAAGGAATCCTAATGGCTAATAGTAGTAGTTATTGATTAGAGTTGCTAGAATTTTTATTGTACTGTATAAATTGTGTTTATTAATTAAATAGTTCTATTTACTGTTTAAGACTAAGGTTTTTTTTTCAACTTCCCTCAATTCAACTTTTAGTTATCTTTTACTCCCTCCGCCCCACAAAAATATGCACTCCTTCCTTTTTAGTTTATCGCACAATAATATGTATTTTCTAATTTTGAAAATTCTTTTCACTATTATGAGGTGAGATACATTCTCCACTAACAATACTTTAATTGTTTTTTCTACTTATCTCCTACTTTATCAATTTTGTATTAAATCACGTGTTGAACTCGAAGTGCATATTCTTTAGGGATGGAGGGAGTATTTGCCTTTCTGATTTGTGGTTGCGGCATATTGTAAAAAAAAAAGATGATCAATTTTTCCAACAATTTATAGCTCGAAATTAAAGATGATTTTTTTTCAAACAGTAATTCAACTCCATTCGATCCTTATTGTATCTTCCAAACGCTAGAAATGGCAGATGTACTCTACCAAACTACACTATTCTTTTAGGTGAGAATCGACCACCATTTGCAAAATTTATTTTATGATACAATAAGTTTGATTTATTTAGTATACTACCATTTCATAATGAGAAGATTGCTAAGCAACTTCACTTTTTTTATATGTGCATTAGATGCACCAAAATGCTCAAAACCCTGGCGAGAGGCGAGCAGAGAGTTACAAAACAAAAACAAAGAAAATAAAACAACAGATCACAACCACTTGGAGCACTACACACACCAAGCAAAGACAGCGAAGACAAAGAAACAACTCATAGCCAACCTTACACTAGCACAAATCCAAGCCTCCTAGCTCAACTGGTTGAGAAGGGAGGCAAGGATATGGCGCCATCCAGGAGGTCCTGAGTTCGAATCCTGGATGGCGCAACTTTGGGATTAATTTCCCTGTGGGCCCAAGGCTTGTTGCCTTGGGACTTTGCAAGCATACGGGCCTGGATCAGTCTGAGGGTGGTCAACTTACGAGCCGAGACCCGTCTAAGGGTGGGTTAAGCAGCTAGTTCGTGGCCACGAGGAAAAGGGAGAGGCCGGTGCTTGGCCTGGACCCGTCTGAGGGTGGGTTAAGCGACTAGTTCGTGGGCCACGAGGGGCAGGAGGAGGCAAGTTCGGACGTGACCACGAGGGGCTGGAAGAGGCTGGTTCGCTTGCCAATGTATCTCGAACTCCGATGTGTGTGTGTGTATTAAAAAAAAAACCTTACACTGGCACAAACACCACAACTCACATCAACCGCATACCACCTGTAAAAATGGAAAAAGGAAGAAAGCTAACCCCATGTGGACATCGTAGTCTAGCTCTCTGTGTGCGTTCCACTCCGTGCCACTCTCTGTGAGAAAATGAGATTCCTTTTTCGTGCACTCTTTGGTTCAAACCATCCTCTAATGCTGTGTAGATTATCTATCACATGTTCTGGAGAGAATGGAAAGTCCCAACACCATCCACGTATCCACATACCAAGCCGCCATAAGAGCCTTTTTTCTCAAAATCCCAATTAGGCTTGAAATCATGAAACACGGCATTGTTTCTTATATCCCAAATAGACCACGAGATACCAAAGAACATTGACATCCACATTTTCTTATCAAACTGCCGGAATGGAGCCGCCATCCAACTTCACTGCACATGAGATTTCTACTTCAACATTTCATTGTTTCCGATTTATTTATATTGGAGTACTATGATTATAGTTGAACTAAATTCATCTATTTTAAATATATTGTCTAATATTGACATGTTTATACACTACAAAAAACTTACTTTTAAGGATATAAAAATTGAGACCAAATTGGTATAGTTTGAAATTTTTTAAAAATAACCATAATTTAGGACACAAAAGAAAGCGTTCATACGTTGATGACAGAATATCTTAATCTTTAGCTTTTTTAGGAAGTTTCTAATTGTGTCTCCTAATTTTAGTTGGGACACCAACAATATGAATACTTTATGAAACATTGGTGGTATTATTTGACACACAAATTAGTGTCCTTAATAGCATTAAAAAATATCTTTTAACCATTCTTTTTGTTGCACTAATAGTAATATATACTTCCTCCGTCCGCCATTACGAATCTCATTTCTTGTCGGCACGAGTTTTAAGAAATGTTATGTAAAGTGGGTGTAAAAAAGTTAGTGGAGTATGAGTTCCACTTGTATATATTAGTTTTAAATGAAATGTGAGTGAAATGAATTAGTGGAATGTGAGACCCTATTACCAATAATGGTAAAAGTGAACCGGGATTCTTATTCACGGACGGATTAAAATAGAAAAACGGGGCTCCTATTCTCGGACGGGAGTAAGAGCATCCACTATAGCATAGGCGCGCCTATAGCCTAGGAGGGGGCGATGGCGGGGCGCCTTATAGTGGGAGGGACGTCCGCCCCGGGGCAGACGAAAAAAAGTGGGGCGGACGGACTACCGATGTTTTCGGGGCGAGGACGCGGCGGTCGCGTATAGCCGCGCCTATAGGCACGGCGGTCTATAGTGGGGCGGCGGGCGGCGCGCCTATAGCCCCTTTCGATTTTTTTTTTCTTCCGAATATTAACCTTATAAATACCACTTCTCTACCATCCATTTACACCATTTTCACACACTCTCCCTTTATTCACACTCTACACTTTCACTCTCTAAAAATGCACGGTGGAGACAACGAATCACCCGGCTCGCACGAATCGGGATATGGCGGCAATCCTTCTCAGCCGTCGGGATATGGCGGCTATAGTGGCGGAAACTAAACGAAAAAATTAAAATGAAAATTGGTTATAAAATTTCGGGGCTATTGGAAGTGTGCGACTATAATGGCGGAAATAAAAATTTGGGACTGTGGAAAAAAATTGAGGCTGTGGATAAAAAAGGGGCGGGGCTATTGGGCACGTTCGCTGTATTGGATGCTCTAACACTATATAAGATTTAATAATTGAGGGCGATGCTTTCGTTCTTACCCATGGGCCAAGCCCATGTGCACGTGGAAAAACTCTTTGACTAAGTCACCACATTAATCCTGGTTTTGGAAATATCTCTACCACTCAATTAATCAAATATTTATCTATAAATTGGTGATCAAATCCGACACAATATCTCATCCAAAAAGGCTCATTTAGCTATATTTCAACCTCAAAATGTGGGTGGTCAGGGTGGAAAAGTAATTGCTTTTCTTAACATTTTGGTCTTAATTGTTCTCATAATGTCTACCCAATACCAAAAGTATGATCTTTACCCAAGTTTCTATACGACTCCTTAAGCCATGAATCTTAGCTTATACAATTTTATTAATATTTATAACACTTGGAACACGACATAAAGAGATTTCGCATATTGATTGTTAGAAAAAAAAATCGAGTTTGTAAATAAAAAGTTTTCCTGGAATCCTTTGGTGTAATTTATAAGAAACAGAAGCGTTGTGACGAACTTTGACCTAAGCAAAATAATAAACAACAAAATCATAAATCTCAAACCGAGAATTGAAATATCCAAGTGTATGCAAATGAAAGTCCGATAGATATAATTGTTGAATAATTGAATATTAATCTATTACAAGTAAATTAAGAGAGATGCGCAAATGAAACGCTCGCCCAACGCATCTTCGAGTAGGAACACGATCTTCCTTTCGATTCCTACACCCATAAAAAGAAATAAAAATAATTGTACCTATATATATATAGGGATAGGGATGTAGGACTGTGATCAATATCAAACCACTCCTAAACCTTAAACGCCGAACAACATCATTATATGAGAATATGGAGTTCATTATAATGAACTAATAACAAACTTATAATGAACTTCAGATTTCTAAACTATGCATGATGATGTCATTGTTTTTAAATCTCAGAATTCCCTATAATGAACTACAAATAAAGTTATAATGAACTCCGCGTTATTATATAATGATGTGTTTGACGTTTAGTGTTTTAAACTAGTCTGGTATATAATACAACCCTATATTCATTTCCTTTTTTGTATCTTTTGTACTTTGTTCTTTTTAATCTCAGCCCCACGATTTTGTCATCCGACGGTTAGATTGGTGCCACATGTCATTTAATAATGCAGATTTTCAGTTGAATAATGCACGCCGACTAATAATGCACCATTATAGTGTAATAATGCAGATTTTCAGTTGAATAATGCATACCGACTAATAATGCACCATTATAGTGTAATAATGCAGATCATCTGGACCGTTGATGAATGAGATCTAAGGGATGAATAGGAGAATAACGTCCCCTATAGGGATATATATATATATATATATATATATATATATATATATATATATATATATATATATATATATATATATATATATATATATATGGGGTGCATTATAATGATAACCCCAATTTCTGTAATAACCCTATAACTAAATCTGGACCACACATTTTTAAAATCACGTGGTCTAGATTCAAACTTAGATTTACTTCATAAAAAAAAGCGCGGGGGTATATATGTCATTTCGCTCATGATAAAATTTACGTATCCAAATTTCTGAATTTCTGATTTCTAAAAAAAAGCGCGGGGGTAAATATGTCATTTCTGAATTTCACTCATTTTATCAACTCAGAAATTAAATGATGGAAATGACATATTTACCCCGCGCTTTTTTTTATGAAGTAAATCTAAGTTTGAATCTCAACTATAAGATTAGAAAATATGTGTGATTCAAATTTGATTATAGGGTTATTACGTTATTTAGGGGTTATCATATGATCACAACTCTATGCATATAAAAGTTAGTCAAGGATTTTTTCCACGGAAATGGGTTCTTGAATAAAAATTGATGGAGTAAGTATTTAAAAAGGGGATTTGAGTAAGACCATGAACTTATATTATCCACGTTACTCCTCATTGCCACTTGCCAAAATATTAACACTTGTCCACAAGAAAATAGGGACGCTTGTCAAATTATCTTTGGGATATAAAAACCGTAGCCTTCCCAATTTTTCAGCCGCTACACATCATAACCGCCATATTCAAGAGAGAAACAGAGAGAAGGAAATTTCTGATAAGTGGTGAGCAAGTTCTTCTTCAATTAGTTAAAGTAAGTAGTAATTGATAAAGTTCTTTTTGCATGATTATGCATCATATAGCCGCATATGAAGAAAATAGGGAATCTGCCTAAAACCTAAATCATTTAGCCTATGTTCGGATGGCATGATTCAATCAAAGATTGATTATAGTGTGCGGTTTGGTTGTCCATTTCTATGTCATCAAGGCCCGCAACATATAGTCTAGGCCCGATAAGGCCCGCATCCACAGTGGACTGACTAGCTTTAATCCTAGACAATTCATCTCACCCTCTACCCTCCGATTATTTTGTCTGCCTCCTTCAACCACCGTCGCCGCCACCCTCCCCTCTTCTATTTTCCTTCCCTTTCTCTCTCTACCAACACCTCTCCTTCTCTCCTCGACAGCTGTATACAGTTAGATCACATAAAATCAAACATTAATACTCCCCCGTCCGCGAATAGGAGTCTTGTTTTTCCATTTTAGTCCGTTCGCGAATAGGAGTCCCGGTTCACTTTTACCATAAATGGTAATAGGGTCCCACCTTCTACTAACTCATTCCACTCACATTTCATTTAAAATTAATATATAGACCCCTATTCCACAACTTTTTTCCACTCACTTTTCTTAATATTTCTTAAAACTCATGTCGCCAAAAAATGAGACTCCTAAGAGCATCTCCAATGGCGGCGTCGGCACCGGCACGCCGATTTTTCGCGGACGCCGGTGCTGACTCCGAACCATTGCGAGCGGCGTCGAAATCGGCGTCAAAATCGGCGTGCCCACGCCGATTCTTGGGCTGACGCCGATTCTCATGCCGATCCTCACGGCGCCATTGTAGGCCCCGGATTGGCGTCAGACCGACGACAGATTTTTAATTTTTTTTTAAATTTTCCGAAACACTATATATACGCGCTTTGGACGCCATTTTCATTCGCACCGCTTGTTTTAACGATTACTGTCTCTATCTTAATTTCTGTACAAGATCAACAACGATAAATGAGTAATGCCGGTGGTTGTGGTGGTGGTAGTGGTAGTGGTAGTGGTGGGGATGCTGATGAGTACGGGCGTATGATGAACGAAGAGCTAGATGCCTATACGAGCCGGCTACAAGGGAAAGAATCTCACGATGATCCTCGAGGCCGTAGCTGATTACCGGTTGTGGATTTGGCATGCGTATTTTGGGATAGCCGGTTCGAACAACGACCTAAACGTCCTCAACTCGTCGCCCCTTTTCAACGAGCAGTGCCAGGGCGTCGGTCCGGCCATCAGTTTTGTCGCCAACGGCAACCAGCATGATATGGGCTACTACTTGGCAGATGGGATATACCCTAGGTGGCCCGTCTTTGTGAGACGATCCGGTGCGCATCAGATGCGAAGAAGGCCTACTTTGTGACGCGGCAGGAGTCGGAGCGAAAAGACATGGAGCGCGCATTTGGTGTGCTTCAGGCTCGATGGGCTGCAGTTAAGGGACCAACGCGTTTGTGGCATGTCGACTGCATTGCTGATATAATGTACGCCTGTATTATCATGTACAACAT
This sequence comes from Salvia splendens, assembly GCF_004379255.2. Classification (NCBI taxonomy): domain Eukaryota; kingdom Viridiplantae; phylum Streptophyta; class Magnoliopsida; order Lamiales; family Lamiaceae; genus Salvia; species Salvia splendens. The sequence goes on along the minus strand of NC_056034.1, from coordinate 39,536,961 downwards.
GATTGTCGAAGATGAAGGTGTACAACTGACTGATTGGGCCAACGACGATAATGAAGCCGGTCCAAGCCACGGCGTTGCCGCCGCCAACGTACGAGGTGGGGTACCTCACGAAGAAGAAGCCCTCCTCCAAGCAAATGCCGACATGCGTCAGACGGATGCTCATATTCGACTCCAAAAGGATTTAATTGAAGAGTTGTGGGCGCGGAGGATTGCAAGGCGTTAGTTTTTAATTTAATTGCATGTAATTTTTTTAAATGTACATTTTTAAAATTATTGTACCTTTTTAAACTTTAATAGTATTATTCAATTTTCCTGTATTTGTCTCGTAAATTAAATTCCGTATGTTGCTACAATTGTAAATTAAATTATATAATTGTTAGTGATGTGGAAGGCTATGTGAGGGCTATTGGATGTCCAGTTGCATGTCCAGATGATATGGCAGGAGGGTTTTAATGCTGATGATGTGGCAGTGGGAAGACTATGTGATGACTATTGGATGTCCTATGTCATTGGAGATGCTCTAATGACGGATGAAAGGAGTATTTGATTTTATTTAATTAAGCAAGTTTAAATTATGATTAATAAAAAATCAGTTATTTTATGTTTCTACTAAAAATGAGATAAATGTATTGATTTATTCTTATTATAGTCTTATCTATATCTTAAACATAATCCAATCAACCAACAATATAAAATATAACACTAATTTAATCTTAGACAAAGTCCATCTTTATTTATCCTAGAATACATCTCACGATTATTTAATCTAATGAACCAAACAGCCACTTAATAGATAATTTTCGGAATCAACAATCACATAAGAAGTTCTATATAACAGTAGCTATACTTTGAACTTTTAAAATTCAGAATCATGAGTTTCATAACTACAAGAATAGCTCCAGCTATGTATTTTTAAAGCTTTCACCTTGCCTTTATTCATCAAAATCTAGATAGAAGTTCACTACAAAAATAAAGAAAGAACTTAGCTTTTAGATAGGGATTTGTGGCTGCCCGGCACCACCCAAAACAGCCGAGACAAACGGCGACGGACCAACAGCACAAAGGCGCACCGCGCCGGAGAACCACCGTCCTGTCCACGGTCGCGCGACGACGGAGACACAGCAGCGGCGGCTTCGGTCGTCACAAGCGCTAACGGGAGTGACACAGCAAGCGGCAGGAGAAGTGGTGGACGGTGCTGCTGCTGCCCAACCTGCAGAGCCCGAAGAGGCCCCGCGTCGGCGAGCAGCAGGGACAGCGACGATGGCCGGTGGCTGAGGCAGAACCGACGCGGCGGCGTATGTGAGAGCCGAGAGAGAGAGAGAGAGAGCTAGGGCGGGGGAGAATTTGAGAGAGACAAAACAGATTCTCGATTTGGCAGTATCTGCGTTGAGGCGGAAGGAGAGAGCGGGGGAATTAGATTAGAGGAGGAGAAACATGCAACCGGCGACGGTGAGGTGCCGCGGTGTAGTGGGCCAGGAAGAGAGTGGCGGTGGCGTTGCAATTGTGAGAGAGAGATGACGTGTGATTATGTGAATTTGAATTTGGGGGAGACGGAGAAGATGAGCGTGCACAATAAGGTGGGATATTTAATTATGTTGGACTTAAGTAATAAATTGAAAGAATTGGCCAAGTAATGTTTTGAGTTAGAACTTTGGGTTGAAGGAGTTAAATATTTGTGATGGGCTGGAACTAAACAAAGACTGAATGGATTAATTAATTATTTGTTGGAGTTATTAATTAATTTCCAAACGATTAAATAATTCGCGAATTGATTCTTTTTCCGAAATAAAGTATTGAAATGGATAGCGCGCTTAATTAAATCCCAAGATGTAATTAATTGCGACTTTAGCCATGAGTGTAATGGGGTCGAGGGTGTAGGATTTTCGGGATGTGCGATATCAGGGGCGCGTAAATTGAAAGAGAGGGTAAGTACTTAACGCAGCTCTGATTTAATTACTGTAAAAGAATTTTATAATGTCCCTAAGAAAGAACAAAGAATAAAACGAAAAATACATATAGGATGCATACATTCTAAGTATATGTTTTCCTTGAGTCTGATTAAGTATATGTTATTACTTTCCAAGTTAAAGGCTATCTCTACGAGCAAGTGATGGAAGGAGTAAATAAATTCAAGTTGTGGAATTTAAACGCACGAGGTGAACTTTTCTATCCTACGTGCTAATGTGGATAAAAATTACAAATTAATTTCCAAGATGATATTTATTTATGAAAACGATGTTGTCTTGACATAAATGATTTGTTTCATGTGTATGAAGCCTATTAGTTTGGTTGGAACTTAAGAATGGAATTCGGATCCGAGTGAGGGTGGTGTTCCTACTCGGATTAGTGTACACATGTGACCGTGGAAGGTGGCCACCTTCCACGGCACAAAGATAATGTAGTGGAGGCCGTTGGGAGGTGGCCACCTCCTCGGCTGGAGAAAGATGTAGGTGCCCGTGCGAGAGCACCATCTCCACGGCACTTGGTGTTTAGATATGGCAGAAGTACAGAAAGATCTTAGACTGATCAGTCGAACTTTAGCTCATAAAGAATTTAGTAAGCATGGGCCTTTTAAGAGAAAACCCTCGAGTGTTACTGTGATGGCACGCCAATATTTTCATTGTATGTATGCATATTTCGGCAATGTGTTCACTGAGTACTTTTGTACCCAGCCCAGCATGTATTTCTAAATGTGCAGGTTGAGCAGTGATGGTGGAGAATGCTGAGCAGAGTTTATGATTTTCTTTTTATTTTAAGTAGAGGCCCTCTCGGATGTGCATGTCTCCATACATGTGACCGTGTTCATTCTGCTGCATACTAAGGTTCTAGATAACATCGACTGTTCTTTCATATTCTGATAAATATCTATTGATGAATAAGTTTTTAAATTTTGAAAAGTTAGATTTCCATTCAAATTCTAGTGATTAAGAGTTAATTTAAAATTGTATCCCCTTTATTTCTAAGTAAATATTCGGTCATTGTTTTATCCCCTTTCTGTTCCCCTCTTCTTATTTTCCACCCCTAGTCACGGTTCATGGATTTGCAATTTTTAATAAAGTGCGGTCGTGACATTCCGTCTCTCTAATATTAATATAATTCATGTATTTTATATTATATGTATACAGTATATATATGGTCATATATTTGTGTTTACATGATGAATTATTGAATATGTGCATATATCTCTATGCATAACCTTACCAAAATTAGTGTCTGGCAAGAGAGATGCATATCCAACATACACGAGCTTTATTTTCAAGTGTTTGAGTTTGCTTAACCTTTTCTTGTCAAAAATAAAAATAAGTGAAATGATTCTTGACCTTGAACAAGATTGATGGTGCAAAATAAATAAAAACTAGGTGTTATCAAAGGATCTATTATTAAACTAGTTTTTATTTTCGTTTTTGTTCTGTGTTGTGTGTATGAATGTGTTTCAATAGAACTTTTTATTCTCTTACTTTGTATAGTATGAAACGTCTATAGTAATATTTTTTCAAGTGTTACCGTCATATGATATTTTTATAAGCAATAAATGATAAAAGTGTGTATTATTGCCAAAATTCAATATACTAGTACTACTTATTTTCAGTGTTGAACATGGTTGATGAGGCTAAAAATAATTTATTGGTGACAGCCTTGGCGAAAAAGAAGTCACCACCCATCACCTATAAACCAATCCTACGCCGCCGCAACTGTAGTTACAAGAATAAATGCAGCCGCAGAGGCGGGCCTCCTCCGGCCCAAACTGAACCCTGAGTATCAAAGCCCGAATAACCGATGCTTGAATCGCAAATATTAATCAATTCCAAATAAAATATTCCAAACTGTATTAGTGTGTTTATGGATGTAGACGATATAAGTGTGTTTCAGTTAACGGAGACACTTGTTCGTTTCATCATGTTGCGCCGACTATTAGTCATTATTTAGTCAATGCAAACGAATATATAAATATTGCTTTCGATTTGTTAAACAAAATGATACTAAGATAATATATGGATTAATCCAAAATGAAGTTTATCTAGAATTATAGTCATGAAATATATATAATGTTGTTATCTTAAGCAAGATTGTGTAAAACCTCAATGTTACAATTAAAATCGTAGTCCTCTTAATACGTTAGAGAAAATGTCTTCTTATAAGACCATCCGCAATGGGCGGACGATGGCACGCCCGATGGCGCGCATCGTCCGCGCCATTCATCGTCCGCCCCCACTGTGGGTGTGTGGCATAGGCCGCGGACGATAGTCGCGGCCTATGCTTCGGGCGCGACTTAAACCGCGGACGATGGCCATCGTCCGCCTCATTGCGGACGCAGCGGAGGATGGTCGCGGACGATGGCCATCGTCCGCCCCATTGTGAAGGCCGCGGACGATGGCACGCGGTTTCGTTTTTTTATATAAATCTCGTTTCTCATTCAGTTGTGCATACGAACATATCGACTATCTCTCAACATATTCTCTCTCAACATCCAACGAAAATGAATCCCGGCGAAGACACCAATAGTTCTAGTTCGTCTGATTCCGGTCGTTCGATTGACGAAGCATTAGATGCAGCCGTTGAAGAGGCCATGGCGGCATGCTATTCGCAAATGCAGCGCGAGAAGGCGGCGGCTGCAGCGGCGGCTGAGCAAGTCCATCGTCCTATTCGACCTAGGACGTATGTCCGACGCAACCACGAGGAAGCTCACAGGCGTCTGGTTGAAGACTATTTTGCCGATCAACCACGTTGGGGCCCGACTGTTTTCCGCCGCCGGTTTCGAATGTCGAGGTACCTTTTTCTCAGCATTGTTCGTACATTGTCTTCTTGTGAAGAATACTTCACGTTTCGGGAGGACGCCATCGGGAAACCCGACCTTACACCATTGCAAAAGTGCACGACTGCTATTCGTCAGTTGGCATACGGCACCACGACAGACCTTTTTGACGAGTACCTCCACTGTGAGGAGACTACAGGCCGCGAGTGTCTGAAGTACTTTTGTCGGGGGATAGTAGAGGCCTATGGCGACACATATTTGCGCAAGCCGACTGCCACTGATTGCCAGAGTTTGATGCAGATGCACGAGACGGTGCACGGGTTTCCTGGGATGCTCGGGAGCATCGACTGTATGCACTGGCAGTGGAAGAACTGTCCGAGGGCGTGGAGAGGCCAATTCACAAGTGGATACAAGGGCAGCCACCCGACGATGATACTCGAAGCCGTCGCTGACTATCGGCTTTGGATCTGGCATGCTTACTTCGGCGTAGCCGGGTCGAACAACGACATCAACGTCCTCAACTCGTCCACTCTCTTCACCGACCAATGTAACGGCAACGGCACGGCCATAGAGTTTACTGCCAACAAACGCCAATACCATATGGGGTACTACTTGGCCGACGGCATCTACCCACGGTGGCCAGTTTTCCTAAAGACAGTCAGCTGCCCGATTGGTGAGAAGAGGGTTTTATTTGCGCAAAAGCAAGAGGCGGCGCGGAAGGATGTAGAGCGGGCATTTGGGGTGCTCCAATCACGGTGGGAAATTGTGAAAGGGCCGGCTCGTTTCTGGTACAAGGAAGTCATCGCCGATGTCATATATGCGTGCATAATCATGCACAATATGATAGTCGAGAGTGAAGGCGGAAGCATCACCGATTGGAATGACGACGACCGTGCATCTAGCTCTGCCGGCACATCGACCGAGACACCCGATAGAGGGTTACCGTTAGGTTTCGATGAGGTTTTATCTAGGCAGGCCTCAATGCGCAACCAACAGGAGCATGCGCAGCTCATGAGCGACATGATTGAAGAAGTATGGGCTCGTAACCGCCGTCGCTGAGTTTGCGTTTTTTATTATTTCGCATTGTAATGTATTAATTTTTATTAAATGAATGAAATTTTTAAAATTCGTATTTTAAATGTATTTTAGTTTTTTTTTTAATTCGTATGTATTTTGTAAATATTACAAAATTGATGATGTGGCGCGCCATAGGGCGCGCCTTAGGGCGCCCACTGCGGGTGGAGAAGGAGGAGGATAAAAATGATGACGTGGCGCGCCATAGGGCGCGCCTTAGGGCGCCCCACTGCTGATGGTCTAACATGTGAAATCGTTCAAGAAATGATGAATTCGAACTTGTTGATAAATCACTTAAGATCTTCAAAATCTAAAGTAACGTCGGCCATAAACAATTTCTATTTTATACACTACAATAAACTTATCTTATAAGATCACAAAATTAGAGATACAATTATTTGTGTTGGAAAATTTTAAAAAATAATTAAAATCGAGGGCGCAAAGAAAAACACACTTTATATGAAAAACATAAATATTCACCACACCTTAATCTTTTATTTTTCTGTGACGCTTTCGTTTGCGTTCCTTAATATTAATTGACATACCAAGATTGAAGAGGCTTTTTATTGTAAGTAAACTCGGGCTAGTTGAAATATAATTTCAAGTTGATTGAATAACTAGCATGAACTAGACAACTTTTGGTAAAAGAAATTAGATCGAGTAACATGGTTAATCACTTATTAACGGATATGATCTCATATACTATCCGGAAAATTGAGACTTTGAATTGGTTTTTTCTACTACTCCCTCCATTCACCAATAAACTTCTTATTTTTTTTTATTTTCGTCCGTCAACCAATAAACTTTCCATTTATTTTTTATATTTTGGTAATGGACATTACATTCCACTAATTTTATCTACTCATATTTTCTCATAAAAGTAGGACCAGATTCGACTAACCTTTTCAACCAACTTTCTATTACATTTTTTAAAACTCGCGACGGTTTAAAACTACCCTTGTACCGGTGGACAGAGGAAGTAATAAACAATTAGACAAAAATACAGTAATTAAGTAGAACATTTGCAAGGAGATGAATTTTAGGGTGTTGATTTTATTGACTTATTAATTCTGATATTTTAAAGCAACACTAATATTCTCCTTTTCAATAATCTAGATTATTGATTACACTCAAAATTACTTGCACAAGGAAAAAGTCAGAAATAAGAGAATACCTTGAGGGTATGAGTCAGATCAAACAGCGGTTTCAAACATTGTCGAAATCCTAAACGACAAAAAACAAACAGGCCCTAAAATTATTGAGGTTGCTTCGTTTTCATTCCCCATGCCCATGTGGTTGTGGAAAAACACCACACCTACGTCAATCTTGGAATTGAATTTTCTTAATTCCTATAAACGAAAGAAAAGTAGCTAAAGCATCCGACTATTCTCTTCCACTCAATTGCTCAAATTTATCTATAAATTGATGAGCAAATCCAACAAAACATGTCCAAAAAGCAAGGCAACACTCTTTTAACTAGATTTCAATCTCAAATATGGGTAGGAAAGTAATTGCTTTTGTTAACATTTTGATCGCAATTATTCTGATAATGTCCCCCCAAGTCGCTTTAGCCAGGAAACTTGCGCAGAATACCGATACCCACTGTATGTTCTTTTAATCTCTCTCTATTTTGGAGTATTTAATTATTGTAAATTTATGATTATACACATATATGTTTACATATGACTGCTTGATAATGAATAATTATGTATGTGTCCTTGTTTTGATTGAAAACACACATATACACACACAAAATCATGCGTAACAAATGAAGATCCAAATCCAAACTCACACTTAGCTTGAACATGATTGTTATAACTGAGTATGCATTGCAATAAGGTTTTATGATATCCTACATCCCATATTGATACACTTTATATTCTTGTTTTGTCTTTAGATGTAGAAAAAAAGTCGGAGACCCGTAAAGCATTGAATCCCAGACGACCTTATTGCACTGGAAGGTACACCAAGTGCCCACCACCTTATCACACCTCGCAACGTCCCTGAGAAACTGCAGTCCCATATCCGGACCTTAACCGATCACTTTTATCCACGTATTCGTACTGTAACAAATACCTATGTCGACGCTTAAATACTAGTAGTAAAATAAAGAGACATTAAAGTCGCCTTTTTATGGATGAAAGCTTTTCTAATTTCTGTACAAGTGCGCAATGTAATGCTTAAAAATCTATAATTACTAGTATAATAGTATTAATGTATATTGTAATTTTCGTGTTTCTGTATATTTTACTGTATGTGTTTGGGATACTTAATGTTAAGGATTACATAGTAATTACTTCACAAGTATACGAGTGTACAGAAACTAATAAACTAAAAAATTCATTCGCCATTTGTTCTCCTAGATAGTAACTTATGATGACGGATGAACTAATGGTGGAATGGCTAAATGTGAGATTAAATGTCTGAAGAATTTTTATGTGTTCACATGGTAGATTGGTTAATGTCTGAAATCAATGATTATTTGATCCACAGCAAATCAACTTTTACTTTTAACAATAAAAATTATTATCTCAAGTTCAAAATTTACCAACATCTTTACAGGTCTAAAGGGTTGTAACCCTGGACTTAACTTACCCCAAAAGAAATCTAAATAAAAGGATAATAAGAGCCACTCCAAATATTTACATCACAATTCAAACCTTAACTAATTTTACTAAAGAATATTCCCTCCTCGCTTACTTTTATATTTTTCAATCATATACTATGACACTTTAATGCTGAATATTTTATCAATAACTTATCGAGTATAGAATTGAATAATATAAAAAATTTCTTATTAAAAATACTCCTTTTGTCTAATAATAGGAGTCACTTTTATTGTGGCACGAGTTTTAAGAAATGTAAAGAATAATGGATTGAAAAAGTTGGTAGAATCTGTGACCCACTTTTTCTATACTAGTTTTATGGTAAAAATAAAATGTGACTCTCATTGTGGGACATACCAAAATTACAAAGTGTGACTCTTATTGTGGGACGAAGGTAGTAGTATTTATTACTCCTTCCGTCCCAAGATAGTTGAGGCATTTATTTTGGGCACGAGATTCAAGAAATTGATTTGTTAAAGATTAAAGTGGAGAAATGAAAGTAAGAGATGGAAAAAAGAGTAAAGTAAGAGAGAATAAAGTTTAAATCAAAAAATGAAATGACTCACCTACCTTGGAATAAACAAAAAAGAATACGACTCAACTATCTTAGGACGGAAGTAATATTAAACTGGAACTGGGATGTCTTGATATGTATGGAAATTGGAAATTCAAAATTCGCGGCAGGTTAGCCTAGTTCCATTGTGCCAAAAGACAAGGTCTTCATTGGTTTCAACTTACATGCAATGCAGCTGATCCAACAAAGTAAATCATTTGTAATGACCGAAAGATATGGCCCAATATATTAGTATACTAGTATTGAAAGATGAAGCCTAAACAGAGCAGTCCAGATCCAGAAATTGGGCCATATTTGACAATTAAGCTGATTATTGGGCTATTGCCATATTAATGTCTATCCAATTTCATTTTGACGTATTAACAGTACTATGTAGGTGTCACATGCACATTACTGAGATATTTCGAATCATATATCCATCTTCTTACTAATACGTCTAGTTACAATTAGAATGGGACCTTGAATCATGAAAAAAATATGATTACAAAAAGGAAAAAAAATGGGTCTTAATTGATGGGCAACAAAAAGAATCAGAAAAATTGGAATACCATTATAAGGTTTCAAGGCCATTTTGCTCCACGGATAAATTCAAATCCCAATTGAAAGTGTTAAGATTACTCAACCTAATCGGAGATGGTTTATTGCGAACGAAGAAGATGAATGGAATCGAAAATATGATTAGTACTGATTGGGGAGAGATTACAGTATGGAATTGGGGAAAAAGCTTCAGCTCCCTTTTAAACACCGTTTGTAAAGTAAGAAACTAACTCACTCAAATCAACGGTCATGAACTAATCTATCTAAACAACATATCTAACGGTTCCTGAAGCTCTTCCGCAGCTTGAGCGAGCTGAACAAAGACTTCTCCCTTTCTCTATTAGAATTTCTTCATGCACAGCGAACCACCAGCTAAGCAATTAACACTCACACAAAGCATTCAGAGCATCCCCAGCCAAGAGCATGGAAGTGGGTCTGGACCCATTTTTTGTTGGGAAGAAACCAAACAACCAAAACCTGCGGAAACACAAACGGTGTTCTTTCTCTCCCAATAACACAGGTCCGATAATTATTTCTAACACAATGTGGCACGATAAATATCAACAACAAACAATCAGCAGAAATATAAACTGAGACAACGATTTTTACGTGGAAAACCCTTTCGAAGCAAAAGGGAAAAACCACGGGACTTGAGAGTCCACTCAAAATCTCCACTATAATATGTTTTTGCTACAAGATCAAATATCCAACCTCTACAACAAGTATAAACTCCAACTAGGTTGATAAAACAATCTTAAGCAAAATACCCAAAACAAGATGAGAAAATCACTAAAACAGGGGCAGACTTCAACACCAGAAAATCTGACCTTACTGTTCACGGATCAACAATCCCACCGTACAATATCAAGATCTTCAAGTCGACTACCCACTGTCCGAATTTCAGCTCAATCAGACCACGGATGAATACCCGATCGAAGCCTCGAATAGAACTGCACCAAGCTGAAAATCTGCACTCACCTTTCACAAAATGGAGTTACGTTGCCACTCAATCTCTCAATTCTGACTCTGAATTGATGATAACAGCAGCTGACCCTCTCCTTCTTTTCTCTGCACCACCGTTTCAGTTTTTGTGATTCACCCAAATCAAAAGATGTGGTGTCAATTTCTAATTAAACACACACACTAATTAGCATTAAAAAAATGCCTATTTATTTGGGCCAACTTGAATTGGGCTCCCACATAATGGGACCAGCCCAACAAATCTCCCCCTCCCATTATGTGGAGGAGACCGCCATCCCGGCGATCATTCGACAAACTTCAAACTTCCCTCTCGGTAGAGATTTGGTGAACATATCTGCACCATTATCATCGGTGTGAATCTTCTCAAGCTCTAACAATTTAGCCTCAAGAACTTCTCGAATCCAATGATATCTCACATCAATATGCTTCGATCTTGAATGAAAGGTCGAATTTTTACCGAGATGAATTGCACTTTGGCTATCACAAAACAAGACATACCTTTCTTGAGAAAAGTCGAGCTCTTGCATAAAATTCTTCATCCAAATCAACTCCTTGCATGCTTCGGTCACCGCAATGAACTCTGACTCAGTAGTAGACAAAGCAACACACTTTTGCAACTTAGATTGCCATGACACAGCTCCCCCTGCACAAGTAATCAAGTAACCTGAAGTAGATCTTCTTGAGTCAATATCTCCAGCCATATCTGCATCTGTATAACCAACTAGAACAGGTTTTTCAATGCCGAAACATAGTCTCAAGTTAGAAGTTCCACGAAGATATCTCATAATCCACTTCACTGCATTCCAATGCTCCTTGCCCGGATTAGAAAGAAACCGACTAACTGCACCAACAGAAAAGGCCAAGTCCGGTCTCGTGCATACCATCGCATACATCAAACTACCCACGGCTGAAGAATATGGAACTTTCTGCATCTCTTCCTTCTCTTTATCTGTGGAGGGACTTTGGTTCACGCTCAACCTAAAATGTGGAGCAAGAGGAATGCTCACTGTTTTAGCTTTATCCATACTAAACCTTTGAAGTACCTTTTCAATGTACCTCTCCTGTGATAACCATAATTTCTTGGCATTTCTGTCACGTGTCAATTGCATGCTAAGAATCTGCTTTGCCGGCCCCAAGTCCTTCATTGCAAAGGACTTACTCAATTCCTTCTTCAACACATCAATTTTAGAAGTATTGCGATAAAAAAAAAGCATATCATCAACATAGAGCAATAGAATAATAAAATCACCACCAGAGAATTTCTTAATAAAAACACAATGATCAGAAGTAGTTTTCTTGTAGCCATGCTCCTCCATAACAAACTCAAACTTCTTATACCATTGGCGGGAAGCTTGCTTAAGACCGTACAAACTCTTCTTCAATCTGCACACATAATCTTCTTTTCCTTGTACAATAAAACCCTCTGGTTGCTCCATGTAAAGCTCTTTCTCCAAATCTCCATGAAGAAAAGCGGTTTTTACATCCATCTGTTCAACCTCTAAATCAAAATAAGCTGCCAAACTCAAAACGGTTCTGATAGAAGACATCTTTACAACCGGAGAAAATATTTCTTCAAAATCAATCCCCTTCTTCTGACTATAACCTTTGACGACCAATCTGGCTTTGTATTGTGGAGCTGCAGAATTTTCTTCTTGTTTTAACCTGTAAACCCACCGATTTTTCAAAGCTCGTTTACCCTTAGGAAGTTTCACCAACTCAAAGGTATGGTTGTCATACAAGGATTGAAGTTCATCTTTCATAGCCTCAACCCACTTATCTTTGCATTCACTTTCCATAGCCTCATCATAACATTCAGGTTCTCCCCCATCAGTTAAAAGAACATACTCTTCAGAAGTATACTTCACATTAGAACGCCGATCTCTAATGGACCTCCGAAGTGGAACTGTTGGTGGAGCTATAGGTGCCTGGTGTTGATCATTCTCATCATCATTCATAGGAGCATCAACATCATCTATACCTTGTTGGTCATCAACAATGTCATCTTGCATGTGATCCTGAACAGGATCTGGCAAATGACCTAGAGGGACGGGATCCATGTCAGTCAAGTCACTACTTTCTTTTGGATCCTTTTTCTCAATGATCCTCAATGAACATCACATCCCGACTTCTTATCAGCTTTCTTTTAACTGGATCATAAAGTCTATACCCAAATTCATCTTGACCATAACCAATAAAGATGCATTGTCGAGTTTTGGCATCTAACTTAGATCTCTCATCCTTACAGCCGAACACACGGAGGTGATCATATGACACGTCTTTACCAAACCAAACCTTGTCTGGTACATCACCTTGCAAAGGAACACTTGGAGAAAGATTAATCACATGTGCTACAGTAGATAGAGCTTCTGCCCAAAAGCTTCTGGGCAACTTTGCATCATAAAGCAAACATCTAACTCTCTCAATCAGTGTTCGATTCATCCTTTCAGCCAATCCATTCAGTTGTGGAGTTTTCGGTGGTGTCTTTTGATGTCTGATTCCCTGCACACGACAATAATCATCAAAAGGTCCACAATATTCACCACCATTATCAGTACGGATGCACTTCAGCTTCTTTCCTGTTTGCCTTTCAACTGAAGCTTGAAACTGTTTGAACACAGCAAGAACTTGGTCTTTTGTTTTCAAAACATAGACCCAAAGTTTTCTAGAACAATCGTCAATAAAAGTAACAAAATAAAGTGCACCACCATGTGATCTCACCTTCAATGGACCACAAACATCGAAGTGAACCAACTCTAGCTGCTCAGACTTTCTCGACGGAGGATGACGCTTAAATGAAACTCTTCTCTGTTTTCCTGCAACACAATGAACACAGTTCTGCAGTATAGTACTCTTCAAACCCGAAAGTAAGTTCTTTTTAGCTAGACAATTAAGGCCCTTCTCACTTATGTGACTAAGTCTTCTGTGCCATAACTCAGTTGAGCCATCATTCTGTGCCACATTTACATTGGTACTTGAAGTCGAAGCTTGCATCAAGTACAAATTCACATTCTTAGTTCCTCGAGCCACAACTAAAGAACCTTTAGTCAATTTCCACTGCCCTTCACTGAATGTATTACAGAATCCCTCGTCATCTAGCTTTCCTGCAGAAATCAAATTCAAACGAATATCCGGTGCATGCCTGACATCTCTGAGTGTAAACTTTGTTCCATTATTAGTAACTAAGCAAACATCTCCTGTGCCAACAACCTTCACTAAACCATCATTGCCCATCTTTAATACTCCAAAATCACCTGAAGTATAAGATGTGAAGAACTCCTTCTTTGACGTGACATGAAGTGAAGCACCGGTATCAATCACCCAACTCGTCTCGTCGTATGCTAGGCTGATCACATTTTTATCACAAACAACTAGCAAATCATCATCAGAAGTAGTAGTAGTAGCAACACAATCAGATTTTTCGTCTTCTTTTCTTTCTGATTTATCTCGGCCAGCTTTGTTTTCTTTCTTCCACTTGAAGCAGTTTTTCTTAATATGGCCAGGCCTACCACAATGATAACATTCAATATTCTTGTATCTTGATTTTGATTTGCTACGACTTTTATCTCTACCCTTTTTGCCTTTATTTTTGCTTCCCCTCTGTCTTCGGTAACCAAAACCTCTGACTGCGATGAAGAACCCTGCGACCGTCTTCTCACCTCTTCATTTAACACTCCATTCTTGGCGATTTCCAAAGTCACAATACCACTGGGAGCTGAATTAATAAGTGAAATCCTTAGAGTTTCCCAAGAATCCGGTAGAGTAGCAAGCAACCAAAGTCCTACAATCTCATCATCTAATGTGACCCCCATGCCGAGTAATTGAGTTAATGAACTCTGAAACTCACTCACATGATCAGCTATAGATGTTCCATCTTTGTATCTCAACATCATCATCTTCTTAAGTAAGAATAATTTGTTATTGCCTGACTTGGAAGCATACAAATTTTCAAGCTTATCCCATAGTGTGCGAGCGTGTGTCTCTTGATCAACGTGGTGATAAACATTCTCTTCAACAAATTGTCGAATAAAGCCACACACTTGATGATGTTCAAACTCCCATTCTTCATCACTTTTAGACTCAGGTTTTTGAGCATAAAAAACTGGAAGATGCAAAGCTTTCACAAAAAGCAAATCCTTCATCTTATTTCGCCACAGTTGAAAATTTGTGCCATTCTACATAATCATTCTGCTTGTGCTAATTTCCATAATTACCGAACACAATAACCGTAGCTCTGATACCAGTTTGTTGGGAAGAACCAAACAATCAAAACCTGCTGAAACACAAACGGTGTTCTTTCTCTCCCAATAACACAAGTCCGATAATTATTTCTAACACAATGTGCCACGATAAATATTAACAACAAACAATCAGCAGAAATATAAACTGAGACAACGATTTTTACGTGGAAAACCCTTTCGAAGCAAAAGGGAAAAACCATGGGACTTGAGAGTCCACTCAAAATCTCCACTATAATATGTTTTTGCTACAAGATCAAATATCCAACCTCTACAACAAGTATAAACTCCAACTAGGTTGATAAAACAATCTTAAGCAAAATACCCAAAACAAGATGAGAAAATCACTAAAACAGGGGCAGACTTCAACACCAGAAAATCTGACCTTACTGTTCACGGATCAACAATCCCACCGTACAATATCAAGATCTTCAAGTCGACTACCCACTGTCCGAATTTCAGCTCAACCAGACCACGGATGAATACCTCGAATAGAACTGCACCAAGCTGAAAATCTGCACTCACCTTTCACAAAATGGAGTTACGTTGCCACTCAATCTCTCAATTCTGACTCTGAATTGATGATAACAGCAGCTGACCCTCTCCTTCTTTTCTCTGCACCACCGTTTCAGTTTTTGTGATTCACCCAAATCAAAAGATGTGGTGTCAATTTCTAATTAAACACACACACTAATTAGCATTAAAAAAATGCCTATTTATTTGGGCCAACTTGAATTGGGCTCCTACATAATGGGACCAGCCCAACATTTTTTTCATTTTTTACTCCCTGCTCTTCTCCAAGAGTTCTTCCGCAAGAACATGCTCAAGGGTTTCACCATTCTATTATTCAATTTAAGTAAAAACATTTCCACAATATTAGAATGCATTAAAAATACTCAGAATACTATTACAAATTACTAAATAATTTTAAAATTAAAAAAAATTCAAAAAAACGGTAATAAACGGCTATATTTTTTGGGAATCCGAAAATATTTTTTAAAGTTTTTGGTATTATTTTCGATTTAAAAAAAATAACAAAGGCATGCCGTTGGCCAATCGCACGCTGCCACGTCGCCATGCTCAGCGGCACGGACGTGCTCTTATTATCGAGTAGGACCGTGCCGTTGGCGCGTGCACAGCGGGGGGACAGGGCTGTGTCGCGCCGCTGGCACGGACGCCGTCCGCCCCGGAGAGTGGCGATGGGGATGCTCTCAAAACTAGTGATGAATTTGAATTGGATGTTTCCAGAATAAACATCTCAGAGTTAGATACCTTCGTCTTTTCTGGTTTCGGATCTATGTTACGGACTCAATTCCCACATCGGTTGTCAGAACAACTGGTGTGGGGTATATAGACTAAATGGGATCTCGCCGATAATTTTTCCATTTTCTTGCGATTATTGCTTGGTTTTTCTTCGCTGATGATAATTATCATACGCACGTTTGTCATCTTTCTCTCTCGCCCAAATCTCTCTCTGCAGCCGTCTCTCTCTGCACATCACCTCAATTCAGTCGCCTCCATCAACCCGCCGTCGTCTCTGTCAGCCCCTACTACCCGTCGCTGCTCGCCTTAGCTGCCACTGCCCACCAGGACGCCGCTACCATGTGCGGTGTGTTGCGCCATCGTTGTCCCTGTTACTCCTGTCCGCTCTTTCAGCGACTCACCATCCTTGCCTCCTTTCTCTCTGCACAGCCGCCTCCGCCGAAATAACAGCGGCTTCAGCACCATCGCCGGTGTCCAGTCACACCGCTGCTCCGCCCGCTCGAAGCGCCGCCGGATTCACACCACTGACCCGCAGCATGCTCTCGCCGGTTTCACAGCCGCGAATCGCTTGCACGGAACCAACTCGTCCAGTCACGCCGCCGTGCAGCCGTAGTCGCTGCTGCCAGCACAGAGCCGGTGCTGCACCGCCTTCCTCCAGCACGTCGTTCAGGTTCCTCCAAGCTAGGATTGACGCTGTAGTGGTTACAAGGATTTAATGAAAGAAAATTTGGCTTGCAGATTCAACATTGTTTCGAGCTTAACTAAAAATATAGAAAAAAGTCAGGTGTTATAAATTGTTTTAATAATATCTTCCCAAATAGCTTTAAGAGAAGAAAAGATAGCAAGAGAGGGAACGATAGAAAATAGTGAATATATTATTAATAGATTGTGAGGTTTATTTTTTAAAATAAAATATTTATAAAATTTATTTTTAAGGGGATACACTAAAATAAAAATTAAAGATATTCTTTTTAATCAAACTGTAATTCAACTCTATTCGATCTTCGCTATATCTTCCAAACGCTAGAAATGACATATTGCTCAACAACTTCACTACAGATGAGATTTCCACTTCAACATTTCATTGTTTCCAATCTATTTATATGGGATGGGAGTACTGTTAGTCTGTGATTATAGTTGCACTATATTCAATTTATTTTAGATAAATTGTCTAGTATTAACATGTTTATAGTAATACACTATATGAGATTTAAAAATTGAGACCTCATCCTTTCGTTTTATTACCCATGTCCATGTAGAAAAACTTTTTGAATAAGTCGCCACATTATCCAGAAATTTCTCTACCACTCATTTACTAAAATTGATCTATAAATTGATGATCAAATCCAACACAAAATATCATCCAAAGAGACTCATTTAATATTTAACATCAAAATATGGGTGGAAAAGTAATTTCTTTTCTAAACATTTTGGTCGTATTTGTTCTCATAATATCCCCCCCCCCAAGTAGCTTTTGCAAGAGAATTTGCGGAGACTACCAATATAATACGTATACTCTTTTCTTCTCTTGTTATTATTAATTCATGTTGTTTTATGAGTATCAGATATATGGTCACAGAATTTTTAACTGATGACGAGTCATTAAGTCTAACTGCCCTGTTGTTTCAAAATTAAAGTATGATCGATGTTTTTATTAACAATAACTGATAAAAGTGTGTATTGTTGCTAATATATTTTTTATCTGTGGAAGCCGAAACGAAAAAGGCGTTAGCATATATCACCGTTAAACCAATCCGGGGCCCAGGTCATAAACTCCGCAGATGTAGTTACAAGAATTTGTGTAAGAAAAGGCCACCTTCCGCTCAGACCAAACCTTGAGAATCCAAGCCCAAACACCCAATGTTTGAAGACTTGAAGTACAATATTAAATAATTTCAAATAAAACAATCCAAACTATATGGTGTTTATGATTATGTCGATAGTGGTGTGTTAAGGTCCTTCGCAGCTTTTCAGTCCAAGCTTCAATCAGATCACAACCCTTGGATCCTTGAATTGGATGGTTGTGGTGATCTGCATTATTACACTGTAATGGTGCATTATTAGTCGGTGTGCATTATTCAACTAAAAATCTGCATTATTACACTTTAATGGTGCATTATTAGTCAGTGTGCATTATTCAACTGAAAATCTGCATTATTAAATGACACATGACATCAATCTAAGCGTCGGATGACAAAATCGTGAGGCTGAGATTAAAAAGAACAATAGAACAAAAGATACAAAAATGAAATGAATACATCCCTATGTCGATATATGTCACTTTTAATTTTGTTTGTGGTCTTTGTTTAAGGTTTTGTGAGTTATATGAGTAAGTTTTAGGTTTACCTCTTGTCATTTGAAATTGGCAAATTCATCAAAAACCAAAATTATGAGAATTAAACCTTAATATTTTTTTTATATAGATAGAAAGCTTCACAAAATATTATCAAGTTTTAAATAATATCCGAGTTTATCAACCCTTCAAATAAGGCAAGGAAAAATACCAAACTCAAAAGTTAGATACTAGTACTATGACATATAAAATTGGTTGCTTCAACAATCTAAATATGCTCCAAAGGTAAAGCAATGATTGAAATGAAATTGACATGGCGCAACCAAATACTAATTCAAACATGACCTTGGCGAAAAAGAAGTCATCATCCATCACCTACCAATCCCACGCCGCCGCTGAGTGTAGTTACAAGACTAAATGCAGGCCTCCTCCGGCCTAAACCGTACCCTGAGTATCAAAGCCCGAATAACCGATGCTTGAATCACAAATATTAATCAATTCCAAATAAAATATTCCAAACTGTATTAGTGTGTTTATGGATGTAGACGATATATGTCATTTTAAGTGTGTTTCAGTTAACGAAGACTCTTGTCCGTTTCATCATGTTGGGCCACTATTAGTTATTATTTAGTCAATGCAAACGAATATATAAATATTGCTTTCGATTAGTTAAAAAAAATGATACTAAGATACAATTTTGGTTAGCCAAAATGAAGTTGATCTAGAATTATAGTCATGAGATATATATAATGTTGTTATCTGAAGCAAGATTGTGTAAAACCTCAATGTTATTATATACAATTAGGGGTGTGCATTCGGGTTTCGGTTCGGTTTTTTGCCAAAACCGAACCAAAACCGAAAAACCGAATTTAGTTCAAAATCCAAACCGAACCGAACCCGAAAAACCGAAAAACTGAAACCGAAAAACCGAAAACTGAACTTAAAAAACCGAAAAACCCGAACAAAATTGAAAAATCTGAAAAAAAACCGAAAAACCTGAAAAAAATAAATATAGTATAAATATATATTTATATATGTGTATTTTATTTTATTTTATATATACTAATAGAATATTTATATATAATATAAAATTAATAATACATATAATATATATTATATAGTAGAATATATTAAAAGAATATATATTATATATAATATAATATATTAAATTAATAGAATATATATATAATTCGGTTTTTCAGTTTTTCGGTGTTTTCCTTCGCCCGAACCGAACCGAACCGAAAAACCGAAATTTTTTTATTTTTAAAACCGAACCGAACCGAATTTCAAAATTTCGGTTTGGTTCGGTTCGGATATTCGGTTTTCGATTTTTTTGCTCACCCCTATATACAATTAAAATCGTATTCACTTAATACATAAGAGAAAATGTCTTCTTATAGGATGTGATTACTAAAAAAAGAAATGACTCCACTACTATGTAATGTACTAAAATAGCAAAATGACTTCACTACTATGGAACGGAGGGGTACTATCCGTAAAAAAATAGATTTTGAATTGGTTTTTTCTACTACTCTGATAAGGGTAATTCCCTTATCAAGATGCCGGAGACGATAAAAGAGAAGTCCCGGGAGGCAGAATCCCGTCGACAACTCAAGGTTTAAACAAAATGCATAAAATAAAACATAAAGAGACTAAATTCATATATCCCCCAATGAAAATAACAATAGGTCCTATTTATAATACTCCTACGAATAAACTAACTTGGTGAATAAGATAACAAATATATCGAAAATATATGATAATATAATAATAAAGATATGGTAGATATTTCCGAAGATATACTCGTATCAACTCCCCCACGGTTGAAATCCACCTTGGCCTCAAGGTGGAAATCACGATGCAACAACGAGAGTTGAAAGCCAAAAATTGTTGACAGACGTCTCCTCCTGGATCAAACGCACAACGAACAACGGAACGTCTCCCTTCATCATCCAGATTCGCCAACGGATCAACGTTGAACTTGTTCTGGAACTCTATCATCCCTTCCAAAATCACGATCTCGTCCTCCTCGCTCCACAGCCTATGGAACATATTCGAATTTTTCTCCGCCTTCTCCGACTCGGCGGCAGGGCTCTTCTTTGGCTTCTTTGCATCCTTACTGGCCGTGTCCGCGGCGGGCTTGGATTTGGCCTTCCTGTTTGATTTCGGAGTCTCTTCGACTAGCTTCGCGGTGAGTGTCCTGACTTCCGGAGCGTTGGACTCAGACTCCGTTTCAGATCCGGAGTCGTCTTCGTCGTCGGAGGAAGGGTGAGGCAGCAGCGGCGAGGGTTTGGCGGCGGGAATCTGAGGCTGTGGCTTATTTTGGGGAGGGGTGGGGTCAAGATCGGCGTCGGATTCCTCCCCGGAGGAGCTTCCTTCCTTGCTGGAATCTGATTCGGATTCCTCAACTGGGTTCACGGGTTCCCGGTTTTTAGCCATTTCTGTTTCACAGAGAGAAAGTATGGTTTGTGGGGGTGAGAGAATTGTGAGAGACGGCTTGGCTTGTGTCGTCCGCAAATTCGCCACCGATGGCGAGGGATAGCAGTGGTATGACTCCGGCATTGGCTGGTAGGGCGCGTGAGGTGGCTGTGAGGCGGTGTACAGCCAGGGTTTGTCGGGTGGATCAGGTTCGGGCCGGAGAAGAGAGTGCGTTGCTGCTACCCTGCGCTCATGCTCAACCAATCGAGTCTCGAGCCGGGCGAGCCTAGCGAGAATATTCTCCCACGTTGCTGCTGTTGAATTCCATTGCAAGCCTTCATATGCTTGCGATATCTCCCACAATGAACGAAGATTGACTTCTGCCATGAGTTCGAAGATGAAAGCACCAATTGATAAGGGTAATTCCCTTATCAAGATGCCGGAGACGATAAAAGAGAAGTCCCGGGAGGCAGAATCCCGTCGACAACTCAAGGTTTAAATAAAGTGATAAAATAAAACATAAAGAGACTAAATTCATATATCCCCCCAATGAAAATAACAATATGTCATATTTATAATACTCATACGAATAACCTAACTTGGTGAATAAGATAACAAATATATGGAAAATATATGATAATATAATAATAAAGATATGGTAGATATTTCTGAAGATATACTCGTATCATACTCCCTCCATCTACCAATAAGCTTCTTATTTTTCCATTTTCGTCCGTCCACCAATAAACTTCCAATTTGCTTTTTATTATTTTGGTAATGCACAATCAAATTCCACTAACTTTATCTCACTCACATTTTATTATAAAAGTAAGATCACATTCGACGAATATTTTCCACCAACTTTCTACGGCATTAATATTTTTTAAAACCCGCGACGGATCAAAACTCCTCTTGTATTGGTGGACAGAGGGGGTAAAAAACAATTAAACAAAATACAGTAATTAAGTACTCCATCCGTCTCATAAATATTGTCGTAGTTTGACCGGAAATCCTAAACAACAAAAACAAACAGGCCCTAAAATTGTTGAGGTTGCTTCGTTTTCATTCCCCATGCCCATGTCCTTGTGGAAAAACTTTACGTCACCACATCTACGTCAATCTTGGAATAATTACATTGAATTTTCTCAATTCCTGTAAACCAAAGAAAAGTAGCTAACTATTCTCTTCCACTGTCAATTGCTATCTATAAATAATGAGAAAATCCAACACAACATCTCATCCAAAAACACTCATTTAACAAAAATTCAACCTCAAATATGGGTGGGAAAGTAGTTGCTCTTCTTAACATTTAGATCGTAATTGTTCTCATAATGTCCCCCCAAGTCGCTTTAGCCAGGAAACTTGTGCAGAATACCGATGCCCAATGTATGTTCTTTTAATCTCACTATTATGGAGTATTTAATTAATGTAAAATTATGATTATACAGATATATATGTTTACATATGAGTGCTTAGATAATGAATAATTGAATATGTACATGTAAAACCTTAGCAAATAATTAGATCACATATATGATGTATGTGTCCTTGTTTTGATTGAAAACACACATACATACACAAAATTATGTGTAACAAATGAAGATCCAAATCCAAACTCATACTTTAGTTTGAACTTGATTGTAATAACTTAGTATGCATTGCGATAAGGTTTTATGAATCTTACATGTTTAATATTGTATGTAGGTTTTTATTTTATCTTTGGATTTAGTGAAAAAACCGGAGACCCCATGAGCACTCGATCCCAAACGATCTTTTTGCGGCAAGGCTCTATACTACTACAGGTGCAATCGTTCTTGTTAGGCATGCACAAGGGTCACGAACCGCCGGTTCCAGTTCATGAACCGGCGGTTCACGGTTCAGGAAATGCTTGAACCTGAACTGGCCCGCCTACCTCCCTGCGGTTCCGGTTCCGGCTCAAAAAACCGCCGGTTCACCAGGCGGTTCAAAACCGCCGGTTCCGGTTCATGAACCGGCGGTTCAACCGAAATTAAAAAAAAATATTTTTTATTTATAAAAATTGATTTATATATTTAAAATCAATTTTTACAAACAAATGAATACAATAAATTCGTAATAGCCCATATATATTTGATGGGCTTGCGAATTTAAGAAAACATATGTTGAAGTATTTTCTTTTATAACTACATGTTTAGAGAATTCATTCATTTTTTTCCAATGTGGGATACAAAACTTTCTTTTGTCTTCTATTTTTCTTCATGTTTTGCATGATATATATAAACAAAATTATTATTCAAATATATTCTTGATTGATAAAAATAATGAATTATTGAGAAATATGATTTGTATATAGAAAATATTTATTTGTATAATAATTATGGTTAGGTTTATACAATTTGTATAAAAATTATTTTTTTAATGTGTATAATATTATTTATTAGTTAACATATACATAAATTTATAAATATAAGCAAATCATTAATGATAAATAACTAATGAATAATAGTTTATGTAATAATATTTGTTATTATTACATAAACTATTATGTCCAATATTAAGTAATGATATTTTATAAATATATACATAAATAACTAATGAAATAGAATAATTTGCTTTGATCATAAATACATAAATTTATTATAGAATAATATTGGACATAATAGTTTATAAATACATAAATAATATTGGACATAAACTATTATGTCCAATATTATTATCAATACTTAAAAAAATATCAATACTTAATAGGACATAATAGTTTATGTAATAATAACAAATATTATTACATAAATTATTATTCATTAGTTATTTATCATTAATGATTTGCTTATGTTTATAAATTTATATATATGTTAACTAATAAATAATATTATACACATTGAAAGAATAATTCTTATACAAATTGTATAAACCTAACAATAATTATTATACAAATAAATATTTTCTATATACAAATCATATTTCTCAATAATTCTTTATTTTTATCAATCAAGAATATATTTGAATAATAATTTTGTTTATATATATCATACAAAACATGAAGAAAAGTAGAAGACAAAAGAAAGTTTTGTATCCCACATTAGAAAAAGATGAATGAATGCTCTAAACATGTAGTTATAAAAGAAAGTACTTCAACGTATTTTGTCCCACATCGAAAGTGGAACATAAAACATTCAAGGATGTCTCTATAAAATAGAAACAACCAAGAATGAGTTTGTCCCACATCGAAAGTGGAACATAAAACATTCAAGGATGTCTCTATAAAAGAGAAACAACCAAGAATGAGTTTGTCCCACATCGAAAGTGGAACATAAAACATTCAAGGATGTCTCTATAAAAGAGAAACAACCAAGAATGATTTTGTCCCACATCGAAAGTGGAACATAAAACATTCAAGGATGTTTCTATAAAAGAGAAAACAATCAAGAATGGTTTCATTAATTCGCAAGCCCATCAAATATATATGGGCTATTACGAATTTCTTGTATTCATTTGTTTGTAAAAATTGATTTTAAATATAAAAATCAATTTTTATAAATAATTTTTTTTTAAAATTCGGTTGAACCGGCGGTTCAAACCGCCGAACCGCCGGTTCACGGTTCACAATTCGCCGACCCTGAACCGGCCCGTGTTAACCGGCAACCCTCCGGACGGTTAACCGCCGGGCCGGTTCGGTTTGTGCATGTCTAGTTCTTGTTAAGTGATAAATTCCCTTAACAAGATTCCGGCGTCGCGATTGCGATCGGCGGAGGGATAAAAAGGACAAAAGGTAGTCACGAGAGCTTTGCCCATCGATCAAACCAAGAACATTGCAGAATTGAAATAAAGCATGAAAATAAAATAAGATAATTGTATTTCTTCAATGAATAAAGCATGAAAATAAAATAAAATAATTGTATTTCTTCAATGATTGAGAATAATACAATGACTCCTATTTATAAGGCTAGCCCTAACTTACTGAACAAGAAAATAAAGATCCTAATAATATATGGGAAATATATGTTAAATCAATACTAAACTAAATAAAAGATATGTGGGGATATTCCTAGTGATATACTCGTATCAACTCCCACACGGTTAAAATTCACCCTGTCCTCAACATGGAAACCACGAAGCGTGACGAACGTCTATGATCTTCTCGTCAAGCAGCTTAGCAAGACCATCGCGCTCCACGGACTTCACAAAATGGGCTAGAATTGCATTGATGTAGGCAGCCATACCCACAACAATCCCAATTGATGTGCTATGTTGATTCAGTCCACCATTGGACTCAACATATAAATATCCATTTGACTTAGGCAAGTCCCCTGGTGACCTAATGATGCAGCCTCTCCATTCACTGCTTTTCCATTTAGTTGAAATATAACTAAGTGGAGAATTATCAAAGTTCACGACGAATAGGAGGTTGGATCCATCATCTCTGTCGTCATCCAACAATGCCTCTTTCTTCTTAATTTGAACTCGATTAAGTAATCGATTAATTGGGAGCTTGTCAAGGCGTCTATGAATGCCCAACCACGGTGTGTTGTTTTAAAGAGGGATCAAACGTGCATCGGCGTCGAGCGATGTAGATCGATGATTCATACTTGCAACATCTATGACATGCAATGAATCACTCAATAATTTCGGCGATGAGTTGTCCACAATGGAATCACCCAAATCAATCTAGGCTTGGAGAATTTTGATTCGAGAAGCATTCAATTGCATCGAGCACTCAATCTCTTCGCAACTGGGAACTGTTTCTCTTTGCATACGGAATTCTGACTGGACTTCTCCGTCTTCTCAACCTTTTCAACTCCTGAAGGGATAACCATTGGCATCTCATCTCCGTCACATGACTTGTGGTTGAGGAGCATGACTTCACTGCAGCTCTTAACTTGAACTTTCCCCACCACAATGGCTTCATCGTGTACGACGACGGCCTCCATTGGGCAGTCTCTATATGGCTGGATAACAACAGTCGGCAGTGGCGCAGCTCTGCGGTTGTCACCCGGCAGTGGACACCAGCGGGTAGTGGGTTGCTCGGTGTGGGGCGGCTGGTGGTCGTCGTGTGATGGCGGCAGCGGAAGTAGTGCTGCAGTTGTGGCAGAGGCGGTCTATAGACGAGCTGCTCCTGCTGCCATGGATCGGTGTAGGTCTGGGACATCGGCTGCCTGTAGGGGTCAGTGTTGTAGAAGTAGGGTTGTGGCTGACTTCCAAGAAGCGACGACTGAACAACCGGAGGGTAAAGCGGTTGGGCTTGTGACTATAGTTTGAACCCCGGAAACGGTCCAGAGGTGAGCTGCTGCCAATCCGGGTGAGCATTCACTGTTTCCGAATCAGGCAAATCAGGCGGACGGAGGCTGTCCACGCGATGATCAGTGACAGAGAGATGAGACTCCATCTCGGCAAACACCCCTATCCTTCGGTCAAGCTCTTGCAGTGGCGGCGCAACTTCATCAAAGGCCATGTAGAACGGATTATCAACGGAGTGGTTGGCGTATGCCGGAAGGGAATAAGGCGGGTCTGGATCCGGTGGAGGATGGCACCAGTCTGGCTGGTAGAAGGAAGCACGCTCCTGCTGCCATGGGTGAGCCGCATCCAACCTCTGGTTTACTCTGATGCAGAAAGCTATGATCCGTCCACACAACGAAATGATATCCTCGTTGGTGTAACGAGCCATGAGTACGAAGATGAAAGCACCAATTGTTAAGGGATAAATTCCCTTAACAAGATTTCGGCGTCGCGATTGCGTTCGGCGGAGGGATAAAAAGGATAAAAGGTAGTCGCGGGAGCTTTGCCCGTCGATCAAACCAAGAACAGTGCAGAATTGAAATAAAGCGTGAAAATAAAATAAGATAATTGTATTTCTCCAATGATTGATAATAATACAATGACTCATATTTATAAGACTAGCCCCAACTTACTGAACAAGAAAATAAAGATCTTAATAATATATGGGAAATATATGCTAAATCAATACTAAACTAAATAAAAGATACGTGGGGATATTCCTAGTAATATACTCGTATCACAATTGTTAAGAGATGATTTCTCTTAACAAGTTTCCAGCGTCGCAGAGGTGATCGGCGAAGGGATAAACAGTAGTCGCGGGAGCTTTGCCCGTCGATCAAACCAAGATTTAGGATTGCAAAGAAAGAAAAATACGATAAAAGGAAAATAAGATAATTTGATATTTCTTGATTGATCGAAATGAAGAACAATGTCCACTATTTATAATAGTGGATACGGAACAAGAAAGTAATCCTAATAAATATGAAAAGATATGGTAAATCAATAACTAACTAAATAATAAGATATGTGGAATATTTTAGGAGATATGCTCGTATCAACTCCCCCATGGTTGAAATCCACCTTGTCCTCAAGGTGGAAACCACGACACAATGAAGAGCATCGCGAACACAAGCTTTGGCGAGACCTCCCATCCTGGATCAACTGCAAAAGATTGCTGTTTTGTACGCCCATAACCCACTATCACATACTCGATGTAAACATACCGGAGTGAAAATTGGTCTCTCATTTCTCCTCCTAGCATCTTCCCCGTAGTGCTGATTTATTGTCTAATAGGTACCTCCAGAAATGATCCAAGAAGAAAAGCATCGTCAGTATCCAAGATCTCTGGTGCATCATATTCATATTTCCTCTCCTAATGAATATTGAAAATCTTGACCTCTCTCCTGAGTCTCATTGGTGGTAGCCTAGGTAATTGTTCCCATTGGTGTTCGGGTTCAGAAGTAAATTTTATTGGATCGACAGCTTCATGAGTCTTCTTAGAGAAATTAGGAATATCCTCCTCATCTACTTGCTCTTTATTGTTTCCATAAAGTCATCATCGCCTACCATCCCTTTACCCTCTTGGCGTTAATAACACCATCATCACTTGGAGAAATATCTCCTAATGAAGACGGGACAACGGTTTGCACACGACACTCATTCTGGAGCTCTATTGAAGATTGACCTGATATCACCTTTAGACCAGATATTATCAATGAGATCATTCTCTGAGCATGTGATGTTGGGCGGTCCTTGTAGATCCACTTCCGTATTAACACTCTTCTCCCCATATGATGTCAAATATGGCCTAATACCAAGCCAAGTGATTCTCCTTCCACCAGACAGATCTGCCTCAACAATATGTGAGAGGCGTTGGGAATCGGCATATTGCGTTGTGCTCTGTCCTGGTGGGTCCCAACAAGAATATGGTCTCGGCGTTGTTGGCGGCGACGGTGAGTGCAGCGGAAGGTCAGGGAAGGGGAGCTGCTGTGATGGGCAATATTCCGGCTGCCATGGATGATATCCTGAGGAGCAATTTCTCTGCTACACGTGTGATTCTGAGTCTGTATATGGCAGCTGCGGGGGCTGATAGTCAGGGTGCTCTCGATGGTCTCCGGCATAGGGAATTTGCAGCGGCGCGTATGACTCCATGTAGGTGTTGGGCGGTTGTTCAAAGGCCGGTGTTGGCGGGTACCAACAAGAAGGTCTTGATGGATTCGGTGGATACCAACAAGAGTCAGCAGTTGGCCGAGGGGGCTGCTGGTGGGTGTATGGAGGCGGCAGCTGGTTGGTGTTTGGAGGCGGTGGCGGATGAGGGTACCAGTGCGTATTAAGGCCAGAGCCCGGCGGTTGTTGCCGAGTGTAGGGCTGGTAAGGCTGTTGTGCCGCGGTGTACAGCCGGGACCCGTCGGGTGGCTCAGGTTCTGGGCGCAACGGAGGGAGTGTGGCTGCTGCCCTACGCTCATGCTCAATCAATCGGGTCTCGATTCGGGCGAACCTAGCCAGAATATTCTCCAACATTGCGGATGTTGAATTCTCCGGGGCGTGCGCCGCTATCGTGGCACGCGACATGGTTAAGGTCTCCGTTCTCCCCACTCTGAAATAGACTTCGGCCATGAACGAAGATGGGAGGATGAGAACGAGATGAAAGCACCAATTGTTAAGAGATGATTTCTCTTAACAAGTTTCCAGCGTCGCAGAGGCGATCGGCGGAGGGATAAACGGTAGTCGTGGGAGCTTTGTCCGTCGATCAAACCAAGAGTTAGGATTGCAAAGAAAGTAAAATACGATAAAAGGAAACCTGTCGAGATGATGACGGATGACTAATGGTGAATGGCTAAAATACATGTGAGATTAAATGTCTGAATTTCTATTTGTTGATTTAGTGGTAGAATGGTTAATGTCTGAAATCAAAGATCATTTGAATCCACCGCAAATCAACTTTTACATTTAACAGTAAAAAATCTATTTTTCAAGTTCAAAATTTACCAAAATCTTTACTATGTCTTGGACTTAGCATACCCAAAATGTCTTAGACATGTATGGAAAATTAGCGGCAGGTTAGCCTAGTTCCATACAAGACAACGTTTTTATTGGTTTCAACTTTTATGCAATGCTGCTGATCCGACAAAGTATAACATTAGTAATGAGCAAAAGAGATGGCCCTATATTAGTAGTATATAGAAAGATAAAGCTAAAACAGAGCAGTTCAGAAGTTGGGCCATATTTAAACATTAAACTCATTATTGGGCTGATTGCCATAATAAAAAAAAAAAACAGGGATTTGGAGTTTTGTCGGAGTTAAAACATTTTTCTGGAGAGTGGCATTTTCTTGCCGGAATTTGTGAGTTCTGGCTGACGGTGTTTTCCTTCCCTCGAATCCCTCCAATTTCGTTTGACGTATTGAAATGTACACATTACTGCAATATTTCGAATCGTATATCCATCTTCCATTAATGAAAATTAGTTTTTACATGTAATTTCTATTTCTCTTTTTACTTATTAAATTAAAATTATTTTACACTTTAATTTTCAATTGTATTTTATATTTCTATATTTTGATTATGTTTATTTTTATTTAAATTATATACTATATGTAATCATGTACTCTCTCCGTCTCATCATAAGTGATCTAACTTTTTTTAGTATAGAATTTAAGAAAATAATATTTGTTGAGTTAAGTGGAAGATAAAGATTAGATAAAAGTAAGAGATAGTACAGTGATACGTTAAATATTTTATTATTATTTAGTTGCATTATTTAGTTAGATAATTTAGGGATTGCATATCTTTTCCGTATCTTGGTTGTCTTGCTCATTAATTTAGTATTAGTATTATAAATAAGGCTATTGTTATTCTCTTCAAGGAATGAATGGATATATAAATTTACGTTTCTTTCTGTTTTTATTTTAGTACTTTGTTTAAAACTTGAGTTGTCGACGGGATTCCGCCTCCCGGGACTTCTTGTTTATCATCTCCGGCATCGTATAAGGGAAATACCCTTATCAAATTGGTGCTTTCATCCTCGAACTCATGGCCGAAGCCAATCTTCATTCATGGACGGAGATATCACAAGCATCCAAAGACTTGCAACTGAATTCAATAGCTGCAACATTGGAATATATCCTCGCTTGGCATGCCCGACTCGAGACCCAACTGATTGAGCATGAGCGTATGGCAGCAGCCACTCTCCCTCCGTTGCACCCAGAACCTGACCCACCGCATGGCCCCCCGCTGTACGTCGTTGCACAGTAGCCTTACCAGCCGTACAAGCCATCGGCTCCTTACCAGCAAGTGATATACCCACTGCACCAAAACCCTCCCACCGGCTACACCAACAATGCTGTGACAGATCCATACATGTTGTCAGCGACCACGTTTCAGCAGCTATACGCCGCACAACATACCCAGCAATACCTGCAGCTACCGTCGTCCTACCAGCCACCGCCCGACACAGGCTGCGTGCCCTAAGGATTGCCGCAGCCTAATCGCCAAGACCCTATTTCAGTGTGGTTTCCGCAGCAGCAACCGAAGGTCAGCACACCGACTTGTTGGGATACTACTGACTGTCGTGTCTCCTACCACCAGCACAACAGCTCATAGACTGGCAGCAGCCACACCAGCTCGGCATGCCATTGCTGGAGGATCCGACACCACTGCGGGAGCCTGGCCCAGCACTAGCCTTTGGGCTGCCGATCTCCGTTGTACCGCAACCTTATCAGCCCGTGGCAGCTCCGTTATTGGCCTCTATGCCACATCTACAGTGGTGCCGAGCTCAATGTTAACGGAGTGGGAAACGAATATGCATGAAAGGGAAGAGAAAACGGAGATTCAAGTCCTTGTTGATGAGCACAAGCCTCCATTGGAGACGACAAAGAAGGACCTTGAAGTACGAATGAAGGAGAAAAGAAGGTTATTTAAGGATGAGCATAGATCAGAACATGGAGAATTGGTTTTTAAAAAAGATGTTTATCTATGTGCGTTTGTTGGAGATGTAGTTGCACATGCCCTTCCAAAAGGTTTGAAGGAAAATTCTTTTGATGGAAAAATTGATTCAAATATTTCCAATGACACTAACAAGCAGTCCAAGAAAGCTTTTTTTTCCACCATGGACGTGCTTAAGATACTTCATCAGCTTTGTGCACGACTTAGCAAATGCACAGTTTTGATCCAGGAGGGGATACCTCGCCAAAGCTTTTCGCCACATTCTTCGTTTTGTCGTGGTTTCCACCTTGAGGACAAGATGGATTTTAACCGTGGGGGAGTTGATACGTTAAATATTTTATTATTAGTTAGTTGCATTATTTAGTTAGATAATTTAGGGATTGCATATCTTTTCCATATCTTCGTTGTCTTGCTCATTAAGTTAGTATTGGTATTATAAATAAGGCTATGGTTATTCTCTTCAAGGAATTAATGAATATATGAATTTACGTTTCTTTCTGTTTTATTTTAGTACTTTGTTTAAAGCTTGAGTTGTCGACAAGATTCCGCCTCCCGGGACTTCTTGTTTATCGTCTCCGGCATCGTATAAGGGAGATACCCTTATCATACGGTGTTGCTTTTTTTGCTAAAAAATGATACTCCTTCCGTTCTTTGTTAATAGATGCATTTCTTTTTTGGCACGAAGTTTAAAAATAGTGTGTTAAATAGATGATGAAAAAAGTAAGAGAGATCAACAAAGAATAAAGTAAAAATAAGAATTGCTTTTTGCCAAAAGTAGAAATAACTTAATTAACTTGGAACTTTCCAAAATAGAAAAATGACTCTATTAACATGGAACGGATGAATCACTTGAGATGGAAAAACCTAGAATGGAAAATTGATCATTTTAAATGGGACAAAAGGAGTATTTTATATTTTTTTAACTTAGCAATTTTTAGTTGTTTATTGAAGTTATTTATTTTAAGTTTTCGTAACGCTTAATTTCAATATGAACTAATAAAAATAAAACAAAAATACATAAATATAAAAAGCAAGTATTGTACTCCCTCTGTCCCATTAAAAATGAAACGTTTTCCTTTTTTGATTGTCCCATTAAAATGAAACGTTTCCTAAAATGGAAACAACTCTTATCTCTACTTTTTCATCTCGCTTACTTACTCTCTCTTCATTAACTCACAAAACAACACTACATAAAATACCGTGCCGATTTCCAAATGTTTCATTTTAAGTGGGATGGAGGGAGTACTTATTAGCATCAGTAATTAATGGTGTCCCTTACCCTGGGGCAGCTGGTCTTTCGGGACGGGATGTGTAACACCCCGACTTTTTCTACCCTTTTTATTGGTTCTCGTAAGGAAGTCGTTTACGCATCTGAAAATTTTTCGCATTTATTTATTTGTCGAGAGAAGTATTTCACTTTTTGGCCAAACAATTATTCTTTACTATCAATTAGAAACCCGCTTATTACGAGCCCAAAACTTTTTTTAATTCTTCCTTCTTTGAGCCCAAAATTTGTCCTCTTAATTTTAATCCAAGGATATTTATCACTTTTCAATTTCAAATCCATGGTAGTTATCTCAAATCTCTCCACCACCCTGAAAAAGAGGAATATAATTAGCCAAATCTTTTCCCATGGAGATATATATATTCCATCGATTCCATAATTTAAATCATTCATTCAAGTTTCAAAAGAGGGAAAATATCTAGAGTGAAGGGGGGAGACAGCGATGGCGATCCCGGCAGCGGCACGGAGGAGAGGCAAAGGCAGACAACAACTGATCCTTGGCCATGACGGCGGCGATCGATAAAAGGCGGTGTCTCAGTGGCCGAAAGAGAAGGCGGTGTGGCGAACTCACCTCCGTGACTACCACGGCAGCGGTGCTGCAAATTTCAGTGAAAGGAAGAGGAGCGCAATGAAGTCCAACGTCGAGAGTTTGAGAGAAAGAGAGAAAGAAGAGAGTGAGATGGAGAAGGAGGGTGGCTGGCGCCCACCGGCGATGGCGAGAAGGGGGCGGCGATAATCGCTCCAAGACTCCACTGATTTGAGAATGAGGAGGGAGGCGTAATTGCGAGAGTGAAATTGAATTGGGGAAGAAGAAGTTGCTTTGGGATGGGAGAATGCAGGCGACGAGTTCTTTTTGGAATTGGGAACAAATTGAGAGAGAAATAGGAGACGGTAGCGGCGGTGAATTGTCACGGAGAGAGAGAGAACAACGACGAACCCCCCGTGTGGAAGAGCTGCTCGACGGAGAGCTGTAGAAGAGTGAGCAGAGAGAGAGATGACAACGTGTGTTTGATTTGAGAAGAGGATTTCAATTCCATTCTGGAATTTCACGTAAGGTGAGGAAGATTAAGGATTTGGGCCTTGTTTTATTTAATGTTTTGGGCCAAGGGAATTAATTTAAATTTGTAGGCCCACTGTTTTGATAAAGGAGATGGCTTGGAGTTAATTTGGTTTGGTCCAAATTAATTCAATGGAAGATTGGGTCGAAGTGGGTGACTTCACACATGCTTTTCGAGAACAGAACGAAAAATAAGTTAAAGCTTTAAACGAACGAGGTGGGCTTTCGAACTAAAGTTTTACTGTGGGCTTTCTATCCTACATTATTGTGTAGGCTTACTTTTAAATTTACGCAATATTTTTTCAAGTATGAGTTATGTGCTTAAATTCCAAATATGTTGTGTCATGCCGTAGTTTGTTTTTGAGGATGTACCTATCTGATCGCCTAGTGGGGAGTGAGTCCCTACTAGAAGTTGAGTTTAATCGAATTCGGGTTTATCTAGGGAGTGAGTCCCTATTCAAGCTAGTGTACACAGAGGGGATCGTGCGCTATCTTTCGAGTTGACCGGTCCAGTGATCGAGAATGTGGCCACGTTCTCGTTTCACATATAAGGTTCAGATATGGTACGAGGAGAGAGAAAAATGGGCTACAGCCATACTTTTGAGTGAGAAAATATTTTGGTGACTTGGTCTTTTGTAAAACCCCGAGTTCACTTTTAAATGCTGACACAATATTTTATGAAAATTATTTTGGCATGTGTTCACTGGGTACATCAAGTACTCAACCCTGCATTTCTTTTTTAAAAAAATGAGCAGGTTGAGCGTGACGGGTGCAGTGGGTGTTGAGCAAGACCGTTGAAGAAATTTAAAGTATCTAGAATGTGTCAGGTCTTCACACGTGGCATATTCCTTCTCTCAAATGTTCCCGCTGAGTAGTTGTCCTTCTTTTGAGTTCTTGTATCGCAGAGATAATATTTATTTTTGAGTTGTTGATTGTTGAGATACTCTGATTTTATTTGAGCTATTCCTATTTGTTTCGAGCTATGGTCGATTTGTGTTGTTTTCCCCCTTCTTCCCCGCTTCTTTAATCCTCTCCTAGTCGCGATCAACCGTGTTTTCTATCCTTAGAAAATGCGGGCGTGACAGGATGGTAAGGGACACACTTTGCAAGTGTAACATCCCACTGGGAAGGGAATGGCGAGGATTAATAAAATTTTCTCACATCCCTAAATATTACCGTTTTATTCCTTTTTTCCCTTTTTTCATTTTTTTATCCCTTAATTCATTGCAAAATCATTTATAAATATCTCATTCATTACATATTTTTTTTCACACCTAACAAACTATTTCTCACTCATTTTTCTCTCTTAGAATTTTCATTTGCATTCTCAATTCAAGTATGGCTTGACGCAGGGGACGAGAGAGACAAACCAAACGACCCACCAAACTCTCAACGTTGTTTTAATGGAAATGTTGTTCGCCGCTATAACGATTAACACTTCTCGTATGACGCGGTCACAACGAGTACCACATTATCAATCAATTGAGCTCCTCATGTCTCGTTTGAACATGCCATCGCCGTAAGAATAACTTTTTAAGTGAGGCATTTCTTTTGGGTACGAAGATTAAGAATAATGTGTTAAGTGGATGGTGAATAAAGTAAGAGAGATGGAGAGATAATAAAGTAAGAGCGAGTGTTACTCGTTGCTAATAATATAAATGACTCAATTATCTTGGAATTTCCTACAATAGAAAAACGACTCAATCAATAAGGAACGGATGGAGTAAATTTAAGTGGTTTGTAATTTTATTTTTGGAGTTTCTAATGGACTTTTATTAATGAAATGTTTTGATATTAACTGTATATTTAAATTAAAGAAATGAAATAGTGAAACTCATGAATAATTAATAGATGAATGGTTGCAGGGGTTGTCACTTAGTTAAAAAATAAACTAAAACAATGGTTAAAAGTGGTTTGAAACCCATAAATAATTAAGAAATGAGATGAATAAC
Source organism: Salvia splendens (assembly GCF_004379255.2). NCBI lineage: Eukaryota > Viridiplantae > Streptophyta > Magnoliopsida > Lamiales > Lamiaceae > Salvia > Salvia splendens. The sequence continues at coordinate 39,501,737 of NC_056034.1, read as the reverse complement.
GATTGACAATACTCTTAGGGGTGCTCGGTTTGCAAGATTGTATCCGGGATTAAATTTGCAGTGTGTTTGGTTCATGAGATTCAATCCCACAATTCAATCCTAGATGGATAATCATGGGATAATTAATCATAGCTAACCCCCTATGACTAAAATAATCTCACAACTCAATCCTAGATTGTATCGTGATATTATTTTATCTTTGAAACCGAACACCACCTTAGGAGCTACTTGGTATGGTGGAATTGAATGGGGTAATGGAATGACATTCCTACCTCCATTCCATTCCATTGCTTGAGATTTTTTTTCCTTGGTAATCACCATTCCAATCCACGTGAGAATAGTCATTCCTTCCATTTAGCCAAGGAATGACCATTCCATTCCATTTCATTTTCCTTTCTTCTAATTTTAAATTTTAACAAAATTATATAACATATTATCTTATATTATATTTTAATTTAATATCATCTTAATTTTATAATAAAATTAAAATTTTAGAATTTTTAATAACTGAACACACGCGCGTGCACACAAGTACGCCCAACACCATACATACACACACCGTCACACGTACACACACAGCGCCACCACATACAAACACACCACCAGACACACACCATACATACACACGCAACGCCACACGTACACACACAACACCACATACACACACACACAAGAAAAATATTTGGCAAAAATATTTTTGAATAAAATATATTTTTTAATCAACATATTAATTATTCATATTTCATTTCATTACATTCCTATATTATTTGTAGTTACCAAACATGGGAATAGAATCAATCAATGAATAACAATTTCATTCCATTTGAATTCCTTGTGCTTACCAAGCATAAGAATGAAATAAAATTGTCATTTCATTCCCACCTTTGTTCCATTCTCATCTTCGTTCCATTCCATCATACCAAGAAACTCTTTTAGTTAATGTGCACGTTAACACTGAGAACAACTAATTTTTTAAAATTTAAGTTATTTTCCAAACATGCTAATAGAACCAACTTTCTAAAAGCACATACTATACCACAACCCGCATGTATCCTTGCAAATTCCGATTCCTTTTTTCAATTTTATTGCCTTTTAGATATGCCTACAGACAGACTAAAAGAGTGCATCGGTTGAAAATTGACAGTATCCTAACGTGGCTAAAAAGTTTCTTGGATGCGGGATTAGGTGGGAATTTTTTGGAATAGAATAATACAGTATTAAGAGAAATGATGTACTTATTAATATATACTCCCTCAATCCCACAATAATTTAAGAGAAATGATGTACTTATTAATATATACTCCCTCAATCCCACAATAATTGTCACTCTTATTGTGGACACGGATTTTAATGTAAAGAAAGTTGGTTGAAAAAGTTAGTGGAATGTGAGACACAATTTTTTATACTGGTTTCGTAATAAAATGTGAGTGAAGTGAGTTAGTGGAAAATGAGATCTACTTACCATTTATGGTAAAAATAAAATATGACAATTATTGTGGGACGGATTGAAATGGAAAAGAATGACAATTATTGTGGAACGGAGGGAGTATAATGCAATACACTATTAAAAATTTTAAATCATAGTAGCAAAAACTAGGGAGACGCAGTTTTTTTTTAATCTTTATGCAAGCACTCTACATAAGTTACATGCAAATCACTGTATTTTCGACGTTGGCTACGGACATAAAAATTCAAAAGCAGAAGCTATTTGATCATATAATGTATATTTGCCAAAATATTACTCCCTCCGTCCCACAATAGGAGTCATATTTCGTCATTTCGGTCCGTCTCACAATAAGAGTCATATTTCACTTTTATCATAAATGGTAAGTAGACTCTATATTCCACCAACTTATTCCACTCACATTTTACTATAAAATATACTCCCTCCGTTCCACAATAATATGTACTTTCTAATTTTGGTAACTCTTTTACTCTTATGAGGTGAGACCCAAAGTGCATATTTTTTGGAGACTGTGGGAGTATATAATAATATAAGAGAGATTTATTGTCGGCTAACTTATTCAACTCATTTTTTTTTACATTTTTTAAAACTCACGTCATTAGGACTCCTAGCACTCCTAAAGACAGAGGGTGATTTATATACAAAATCATGTTTTAGTTTTACAATCTTACTAATACAACAAATTTCTAGTCACAATTAGAATGGGAAGTCCAACTGAGAAAAGAAAAAAAAAAGAACAATAAAAAAGGAGAAAAAATGGCCAAGTCAGAACTCTCCTTGAATCATGAAAAAAAATTATTAACAAAAAGGAAAAAACTGGTCTTAATTGATGGGCAACAAAAAGAATTAGGAATTGGCATCCTTTATAAAGTTTCAAGGCCATTTTGCTCTACAGATAAATTCAAATCCCAATTGAAAGCATTCAAAACTAGTGATGAATTTGAATTGGATGATTCCAGAATAAACATCTGAGAGTTAGATACCTCCGTCTTTTCTGATTTCGGATCTATCCACGTAACCGCAGATGATTTTTCCATTTTCTTGCGATTATTGCTTGGGTTTTCTTCCTCCGAAATCTCACCCCATTTTCCCCTTTTCTGGAGATGAGTCATCCAGTAGTTTTTGATATCGTTGTCTGTTCTTCCCGGCAGTTTCGCTGCAATCCCAGACCACCTATTCAAACAATTTTAATTGGTTAAAAAAAATAGTAATTGTGATCAATAAAATAATTAATTAATCATCATACTTGTTTCCGAGTTCATAATGAAGTTTGGCGATGAGATCTCTTTCTTCTTGATTGAATTCCCCTCTTTTCACATCGGGTTTCAGGTAATTCATCCATCGCAATCTGCAGCTCTTCCCACATCTTTGCAACCCTGGAATTAATATACATATAAATCCAACTACTATAATTAATCCCAAATCAAGATGACTATATATGATTGATTGAATAAAAATAGATAAGTATACCGGCAAATTTGGGGAGCAATCGCCAGTTCCAATGGCCGTATTTGAGAATATAAGATCTCAACTTAGTGTCTTCATCTTCGCTCCAAGCGCCTTTCTTCAACCCATCTTTATCGACATAAGCGGCTTTCACCATTTTTGTCCAATTTCCAAACCTTTCAAACAACCCCCCTCTTGTCTAATTATTGCCCAAAGTAGGGGAAAACTAATTATTGCTTTAGTAAGTAGTAGTATTTGATTTGACTTTGCTATTTCTTAATTTTGATTTAATATTAGTCTTGGGGTAGGCGACCGCCTAGTTTAATGAGCACGTGATCTCATTTGCCAAGAGAGATGCGACACTAGGAAATCGACATTATGTAGAAATTGTTTCTATTCTATTAATTTATAACCAAATGCATTCATATGTGTGTGGGCCCGTGGGGTGGTTGGCCTAACTATATTTCTCACTTTCACTATACTTTTGTCAACCCTCGGCTCCTTATATTCTTAATAAAGTTATTGGACTAAAAAATAATCATAGTTCGAGTTTTGGATTTTCTTTTACTTTCCAAAATTCCATTTTAAGCAACGTCGTGAAGCTACATTTGCATAATTATTTTAATGAATATACATAGCCAGATTAATGGACAAATAATAGATTTTGTTTAATTTATGGTTTTCATAATTTTAATAATTAATAATAAAAGTTAAGTATTTGTTTATTTTTCTCAATTTTCTCACAAATCTAATTTGTGTGAGAAAGTATTTGATTGTGCATTCGAATAAAATTTTGTGAATGAGACCGCAATCGAATTTTTACCATAATTTTTTTTCAATACACTTAACACATACATCAGTTACCTTATCAATTTTAAAAACACGTCTGTCATATTAATAATAATAATAATAATAATAATAAGTTAATGATTTTTAAAAATCATTAACTTATTTTGATTAATGAATTTTACATGAGTTCTTTTTCAATTATAAAGACCATAACCCTATTATTAACAACATCATGTGAGCTTTTTCAGCTAGCTGTTTTGGGCCATTTTTTTCCCAAGGCCCGATTAGCCCGAAAGGCCTATTAGGCGGACTTTATAGATCCAATTTTTATTGGAGTATTTATTTTGGATGTCCAAGTTCGATCAACATTCCACCTATTCATTCTCCTATGCGGAGCACATAATGAGGAACAAATGAAAGAACTAATAAGAATATAGTAGTAGTACGTAATTTTATGATATTTTCCACTGATATTTAGGTGTGAATTATAATTTTTGTTTCCTAAAGCTATAATTTCAATAATGTTTTAAAATTTCAAACACCAATAATTGCATTTTAATTTTTTTTGCCTTTATTTAACAAATTTATTTAGTCAACTGTCACCGGAAGGATGTAATTAATTCGTAGCAACTTGAAAGTAGAGTTTAAAGCAAAAAATATAGACCATTTAGTGGGCAAATTAACTTGGCTTAACTTATTTGATGCGGAAAAGCACAGTTCGTTTTAGACTTAACACAAACAAATTAAGTTAAATTAGATATAATAGTAGGGAAGATTTATCTAAATAGTAGGAGTATGATTTAAGATTTATGTATTTTATAATATAAACCTTAGTTAATATCCCCTCCGTCCCATTCTAAATGGAGCATTGACATGAGATTTTATGTGGTGTTGTTTTGTGAGTAAAGCGGAGAGAATAATGTAAGAGATGGAAAAAGTAGAGAGAGTGATGCTTCTATATTTAGAAATATACTACTCCCCCGTCCTAAGGAAGATGACCCCGTGAGGTGACAATCAGCCCAGAATACACAAGTAATACAAGTGTACACAAGATCTAACTACTTCTACTTCAAGATCCTTCTGATCAAGAAGCTGCGAACCTGAAACACTTAACAAACATGTCAAATTCGTTCTCCTTAACAATATGTGAAAAGGACTAAAACAGAACACAAAGAAATAACCAAAAGATAATAGATAATTCATAGGCTCAAGTTGCACCAGGTACAACTGCACAGGCCTATAATATTCGACCCTCAATTCCTTGTTCACCGATTGATTTGCCCCTTAATGGAGAAAACCTAGCAGATAACAGATCTACTCCACCGTATCCACAGAGACCCTAGATCCAGCAACCACCTAGTTGCAGAGACAATCCAAGATCAAAGCCACGGCCAAACACTAGTCACCTAATCCTCTAAAACCACAGGAAACCTCTTCACACGGTCAAGTGCATCTGACCAGAAACCAGAGGTTTCTCCAACACTCCACTCACTCACTCATCAAGTGTATACACACGCAGAAGAGAGAGAGGAGAGATCAAGCTCTCAAGCTGATAGCACAGAGAGTACACCGGAGAAGAAGGTAGCAAACCCTAGTTTTCAACACTCACAACCGAGAGAGAAAAGAGAAAGAGGCAGAGTCAAAAGTGAGGAGAAAGAGAGACGGTTCTAGAATATAAAAGACACAGCTCCAACACACCACCACAAGCTGCCACGTGTAAGGCTACACTGGAGTTTGGGCTCAAGTCCAATGAAACATGGGCTGGTTACTGGTGGAGTAGATTGGGCCACAAATAAGGGCCATACTATTATATTTCTCCACCTTGGACCTTATCAAACCAGTGAGGAATTCGGCCTGTGCCTTTCATCATTGCCTATTGATGCCTGCCAAGTCAAGGGACATCATTCCCACAGTACATCTATCATAGTTATACAAGTATAGCAAGTTAGATAATACACAAGGGAGTAAACCTAACCACTTTACCTATCCAGAATCAATGTGAAGTTTTTTGATGCAGTAGAGCATCTTCTCCATAGAGGGGCACTTAGTCCCCATGTCAGTTGGATTGTGATCAGTATGGATCTTCTCTAGCAGGACCTCACCTTTTTTTTATCACATCCCTGATAAAATGAAATCTGACATCAATGTGCTTTGTCCTATCATGAAAAACAGGATTTTTGCATACTTGTATGGCTGATTGGCTGTCAGAATAAATGACTATGGGTTGTTTGTGGAACTTAAGTTCACTTATCACCCCTTTCAACCAAAGTGCTTCCTTCATTGCCTCTCTCTAATAGCAATGTACTCAGATTCAGTAGTGGATAGGGCTACAATATGTTGTAATTGTGATTTCCAGCTTATACAAGATCCACCAAGTGTAAAAACATAAGAGGTAGTGGACTTCCTCTTATCCCTGTCATTTGCATAGTTTGAATCTACAAAACCACAAAGGTTAGTATCATCTGTACACTTAGAAAAATTCAAACCATAATGAACAGTATGCTTAACGTATCTCAATAACCACTTAAGAGCTTTCCAGTGAGGCTGTCCAGGATTAGACATATATCTTGATAGGCATGACACAGAGTAGGCAATGTCAGGCCTTGTGCTCACCATCAAATACATAACAGACCTAATAGCATTAGATTAGGGAATACTCTTCATCTTTTGGATCTCACTCTCATTCTTAGGACACTAATCCTTGCTAAGGATGAAGTGGGTAGCCAAGGGGACCGTGGATGGCTTAGCATCCATCATATAAAACTTACTGAGGATCTTTTTCACATAAGAGCTTTGGTGAAGAGTCAGCTCCTTCTTCTTCTTGTTTCTGACAATATCAATGCCCAGAATATTCTAAGAATCTCTTAAATCCTTCATGTCAAAGTTAGTACTCAACATATCTTGAACACTTTTGACAGCAACAGAACTAGGACTCATAATAAGCTTGTCATCAACATATAGAAGAAGAAAAGTAGGCACAGACTAGAGATTTTTGAAATAAAGGCAATGATCAAAAGCACTTCTAGTAAAACCTATAGATTGCATACATTGATCAAATTTAATATTTCATCTCCTAGGTGACTGCTTCAACCCATACAAAGCCTTTTTCAAGAGACACACATGATCAGGGTACTTAGGGTCAACAAACCCCTCAGGTTGGCTCATATAAATAGGCTTGTCAAGATCACCATATAAAAAAGCAGTTTTAACATCCATTTGTTTCAGATCCCAGTAAAAATAAGCACATCCAGTTGTAAATTTTACCACAGGAGCAAAGATTTCTATGTAATCTACCCTCTCTTGTTGAGTGAAGCCTTTAGCAACTAGCCTGGCTTTGTATCTCAAGCCATTGAGCTCCTGCTTTAGCTTTAACAGCCACCTGCACTCAACAATAGTACAATCTTTAGGTCTAGGAACTAAGATCCAAGTTTTATTCAAAATTAAAGACTTCATTTCATCTTCCATGGCCACCAGCCACTTAAAATAAAATATGGACTTAAGAGGCTGCTTATATGACTGGGGCTCATCTCCATCTGATTCATGAACATTGAAAGCCAAGGCTATCAGATTCAGTTCATCACTGAATCTCTTAGGTGGCTTCACATTTGTTCTCCTAGTCCTATCCCTGGCCAAAACATAGTTAGGAGGACCAATAACAGATTTAAATGGGTTAGTATCAATAGAATTTTGAGTCTCAGTTGGATCAGTTTGGGGAACCTCAGGTACATTTTCTGAGTTATCCTGCACAAGATTGACAGTTTGCACAAACTCAGAAGGCTCAGTACCCTCCACCCCATTTGAGGTAATTCCACCTCATTGGAGGCAGACTCCACCTCACTTGAAGTATCCTTAGGCTTGGGAGTAACAGGATCAGCCAAGCAGGGGAATTCAGACTCATTGAAGATCGCATCTCTGCTAATTGTGACTATGAATCCAGTCTCATCCCTAAGCCACACTCTGTAGCCTTTGACACCATCTGGATAGCCCAAGAATATGCACTTCCTGGACATTGGTTCAAGCTTGTCAGTCTTTGAATGTATGAAAGCACTGTATCAAAAAACTCTCAGATGTGAAATATTAACAGGTTTTCCCCAAAAAACAAACTCGGGGCATTCTACCTTAAGAGGGACAGAGGGAGACCTATTAACCAAATAAGCAGCAGTGTTGATAGCTTCACCCCAAAACTTTTTTGACAAACCACTTAAGGAAAGAAGACATCTGACTATTTCTAACAAAGTCATGTTCATTCTTCCAGCAACACTATTCTGTTGAGGAGTATAGGGTTTGGTGCCATTTGCACAGCGGAAGTCATGCATTCACAAATAAATCATACATATGGATCTATTTGACAGATTATGGGATCAATTTCTCACATGTTAAAATAATCAATTGCAAGCTAGAATGCACATAAATTCATGCTTAAGGAAATTAAACCCTAACTCATGAATTCCTACAGTTTAGAATTACTGCTCTGATTCTCCAAAGAATCGTTGATTGCTTGCTCCTTCTCTACGTGATGTTCTTCGTACTCAACCACGAATCTTCTAATCTGTATCCCGAACTCAGAATCTAACCTTTGGGTGGGCAAAGCTTGTTAGAATCGAAAAGGGATTAATTAGAAAGAAGACAAAATTTCAGATCTGGAGAGAACTGAAAAAATCGGTCATTCTGGAGAGAGAGAAACGAAATTTTTGAATAAAATTAATTAATTTGTCTTCTCCCTAATCTCCTTTATATATAGAGTTACGATGGGCCAGATTATGGATCAATGGAGGTCGGACCTGGGTAAAACCTGTTTGACTTTTACTAATTAAATTAAGCCCCAATTTAATACAAGTCCAACAGAATATTATTATCAGCCACTACAGTAAAATAATAGTGACTACCCGTCTAATCCCAAATTACGAGTAATCCGGGCTTTACCTCTTTAATTTATTATTTTCCGTGTTTAAGATATAAATATCCATTAATTAATTTAAGTCTGCTATTTGACTTTAATTAATTAATATCTTTTTCCGAGAGTTGTCTAGTTCAAAATCTTTATTTATTATTCTGGAATAAATTCCAACCGGTCGGGTTTCTGAATAATAAAACCTTTTTCGAACACCTCTTGAGGATATTATCAAACTGGACTCACCCAACACATGATTCATTGCAATAACAATACTAGCACCTCTAGACATTGATCACCACTACCCAAGATATCAGGATTCTTGGATTGCAAAAAATCCACACCATTTGATATATCAAAGTAGTGCATAATCAATATAGTATGCTCAATGTTATATCAACAATGATTAAGAAATAACAATCACCGAGACCTCGTATTTCAGTAAATAGCAAGAAAAACTTATCTCAACTGTTGGATCCTTCAGTGCTATACCACACTAGTTTCGTTTATTTCCTAAGGTAAGGAAACATGCGGACTGATGATAAACTCATATTTTAACTATTATATTGGGCGTTAAGCGTGATGATAATTGGTGTTTAAATGCATATTACTTGAGTTTACGTCCATATTTCACTATAAAGGTGCTTTGATGAGTTTATCCAGTGTTTGAAGTTAAAATAGGTAAAAAAAGGGTCAAAATGAGCCAAGTCGTGACTGGGGTCTGCTTCAAACGTTAATCTACCTATCAATATGGGGTCCAAATCCTATTTTGAGAGTATCAGTGTCTTCATCATCGAAAGAGCTTCGCGTGGGTACCTCACACGCCCCAATCGGAGTTCGGATGAGAGAGATATGGCCGATCTACGAAAGCCGCGCGGACTGCCAGGAGCTACCCGGCCGGGTGAATTTTATGTGCAATAATTCCACCCGGCCGGGTGGCCAATTTTGTTCATAAAGAGTCCAGAGACTTCTGCCCGACCGGGTGGATTTTATGTGCAATAATTCCACCTGACGATTTTTAGCCCAGACGTGATTTTTCTGAAGGGAAATAAAAAGAGAAAAGTTAGGGCAACGAGAGGGTATTCTTCCCCAGCCGCGAAAATACACTTTCTCTCTCTCTCTGAAGAACTCTTGGAAGAAGATTGAAGATTCAAGCTTCGATTCCTCCGACAATTGTAATTCGTATCATGGTTTTTCTTGTTTTTCTTAGTTTTTGTCTGATTTCCGCCATGAATATGAGTAACTAAACTCTTTATGTGGAATTCTTGGTGAAGATGCATTGATTCATAGTTTTAATCCAATTGATTTCGTTTTTGTCTTGCTCTTGTAATTGTTTGAATTATTCTTGTGCTTTTTCCTATCAATTGCTTGATCACCAATTGGGAGTGTTAGGATTTCTTAGAGTAATCGGGAGATGAAATATTTAATCTTGAAAGAAGCATAATTCACACCTTAATTCAATAAAACTCGGGAGAGTTGAAATTATGAGTGGGATCTTTAATCTAATCAAACATTTGGGAGTTAGGTCTAAGATTTAGAAGGGACTTCACCTATTACCCCTAATCTACAGATTTCTCACCTCGGGAGGGGGTTTAATCTACAATTGTGATTGATTCAACAATTCTGGAGACTTTAAATGGTAAATCGGTTTCAATTGGGTTAGGCTATGAGTTGTGCATCGGATCCTTGAATTCTGCATATTTCTCCATCATCTACACAACTTGCTTTATCGCTCTCTTGTTTATTTATTCTAATTTAATCTCTGCATTTACATGTTTTCAGTAGTTGTTAGTTTCAAAACCAAAATTCCTGATTGTCTGGATAGTAGTTGAAGTTTGTTCGTGGTACTTAGGTTTACACTTAATTGTCTCTGTGGGATACGATATACTCTTGCTTGCTATTTGCTACGATAACCCCGTACACTTGCGGGTATTATTTATTAGCACTAAAAATACCTGCAAGCATACATGGTAGATCTAGTATAGCTAAAGGTCAGTACCAGATATCGAACACAAGGAATAAGATTGCAACTGACTACCATATACTAAGCGTCATATACTATCTAGAGACACGTGATTTTTGGGTTGATTAATTAAACTAGACTGAAAGAAATAAACAAAAAAATGGAAAACATAAAAAAAATAATACAAAGCAGGCTTAAGAATGTAGAATTTTAGGATCCAAAAACACAATCGACTTCCTTGAATTACGGTCTCCAGAGCTATTAAGTCGATCACAATTATAGATTAAACCCCCTCCCGAGGTGAGAAACCTGTAGATTAGGTGATAGGATTGAAGTCCCCTTCTAACCCTTAAACCCCTAACTCCTAAAAGCATATAAGATCAAAGACCTCACTCAAAACCTCAACTCTCCCGAGTTCTATTGAATTAAGGTGTGAATTATCCCTTTTTTCCAAGTCAATTATTTCATCTCCCGAGTACTCTAATCAACTCTAACATGTATTCAAGAGGTAGCTATTCAATTGAACATAGAAAGCACCATATAAATCAAATAACTGCAAGAGCTAACAAGGAAAATCAATCGAATATATATACCAAAAATTCTACAAAAGATGTTCTACTCATAGACAAGTAAAAACTACAATTAAAGTACGAGACATGAAAGAAATTGATATAACCCAAGGTTGAATCTTCAATCTTCAATCTTCAATCTTCTCTTGCCTGGATCTGCAGAGCTCCGCTCCAATGGAAGATGGATGAATTATGTGTGTATTATGGAATGGAAAGAGGTGTAGAGATGGAGAATGATTGGAGGCTCTGAGATAAAGATTATGAATTAGGTTCAGAGGTATTTATAGGCTGGAAAAAGGTTTATTTTTGATAAATTTCGTGCCCTACAAGAAATAGGAGAGATTTGGCTTCACAATATAATAATTTCTTTTCTTCCGTGAATTTCCGCCAGATTTTGACTGCATTGCGCGATGTTTGTAAAATGGCCATAACTTTCTCCACAGAACTCCGATTTAGATGTTTAAGGTATCCACGCGAAGGTCTTTCGAAGACGAAGAGACTGGTATCTAGTAGGCACTGATAGGACTTCAAAATCGCTTCCAGAATGGGCTCGAACAGAGGCTGCTGCACTTTGGCCTTTTTTCACCTTTTTCTATCTTTTTCTATCATATATCAACAAACACGTCAAAAATAGCAAATGAATAACATATGCAATTTAAGAACATAATTTGCATGATTGATATTTAAAACAAGTCAAATCTAGTCCTTAAAAACATGCAAAATCTGTGTTTGTCAACTGGCACTGCAACCTTTCACGACAAGTAGGCAAAGCTTATCTAGGTTGTGAACTTCTATTTCTCTTCTACAAAGAACCGATTGCGTCACCTTCTGTGAACATCGTTCACGACCAGTCTACTATGTAGAAGAATTAGACTTATTTGCTTCTTATACATTTAAATGTTTGAGAAACATCTTATAAATGCACAAGCAAACATCAATGCGATAAAATTACTTCTTTTCGCTTTGGGTTAAAAGTGGATTGTAGAGTTTATTGTATACAAGCAATTCTATTCGTGCAACAGGATCGAAACATGATTTTCAGTATACCAATCCTAACAATCTCCCATTTATACTCAAAATCATGCTTTCGAGTATACCCACTGTCAAAACTCTCCCACTTGTACTCTAAGTAGGTCTCGGATCATGATACATCGAACTACCATATTTTCACATAATGTGTAAAACATGTTGCCATATAGGAATTTTGTGAAAAATTTTGCCAAGTTGTTCTCTGGTGATATTTTGGTAACCATAATGTCTCGCTGCGCACTTTTTCCTTGATTAATTTCACACTTCATCTTTATGTGATTGCTTAGCTTCATCAGCTCGTGCTTCCCTTGAGTTAGACATATGACTAGAGTAATCATAGCAAAATATAATACTCATACATACTCGGAATCACAGTCAAAGCTATTAAGAAATTACTGAGATGAACAACTACCTTAGTAGTTTCCAATGAAACTACACTTGTAATTTTCATGATAGAGTCTATGATTTGATCACACTCCTTCATGTGTCAGTATTCAACTCCTAAAGTGAACACATAGTCAGAGGATGACTTGATCACCGATCACTTTAGTCGGCGTAAACTAAAAGACATTACATGGATATCTGGTAAACTTGAACATACCGTTCAGTCTTCTTCAATTACTATAGTATATTCTTTACCCAATCCAATGTCCTTGGCCATGGTTAAAATGATATAAAGCTTCTATGCCAATGGTAATGCTAATATCTAACTTAATACACATCATAGCATACATGAGACTTTCAATTATGGAACTTGTCTCATTCTTCTTGATCTCATTCACTGTCAAAAAAACACTTGACTAGAGACAAGATAATTCCATCCAGAAAAGTAAAACTTTTTCTTAGAATTTTCAATGCTAAAGTGTCTAAGTATTGTGTAGATGTAGGATTATTTAAGAAAACATAACATTCTTTTTCTAGCAATCTAATAACTTAGATGCTAAGAATGTAACTAGTTTATCTTAACTCCATCATCCTTAAACTGGGTAGACGGCCAGCTTCCTATTCTAGATAACACTCTTTGTTGTTTATCAACTTTTATAGATGTCATCATTGTAGAGTACCAAGAATACCTTATATAATGCATTTTCAACTTTCTTGTACATGTAGCTCTGTTAAGGGCACTAATCAAATTTAAAAGATTTGACAACATGGATGAAACACATATTCTATGACTTAGATGCTTGCCTGAGACCATTATGGTCTATATAAGTTTCCAAATGACGTGTTTCTTGCCATGCATTACATAACTATTAAGATGTTCCATGCAGATGATCTCCTCAAGACTTCTACTAAAGAGAACTGTCTTGACAATCATAATACATACATCCTAATTTATGTAGGCTACAATCGACAATATGATATTTGATCGACTTAGGCAGAATGGCAGGCGAGAATGTGATTCTCTCTGGGTAAAATCCATTACCATTATTCTAGCCTTTTAAGATTCATGTTTACACTTGCAGATTCATTAGCTTCCACCGACTGAAATAGTCTATGGGTAGTATCGCAAGTCTTGCAAACATTCTTGTCTATCTTAGATTATTATTCAGAATCTATCATCTTTTCAAAAATGATTATCTGATTGAGCCAATGCGTCCTTGTAGTTACAGGGATTAGGTTCAAGTCGATCTAAGACTTGAGTCTAAAGACTCTCTTAGACCCATGAACCTCTTATGTTCACAAAGAACGCTCCCACTACAACATGGCCTCAAAATCTTAGGTACATGAGTTGATTTTCTTAGTGCATATGAAAATTTTTGCAGGTTTCTGGACTCTCGCCACCGACCGCTGCAGTGTCTGCAACGGCTTGCTGGCCACCTTCTGGAAAGGATCTGACTCGTCGCAACGACCGCTGGTGGACACCCAGCGACCATTGCCCAAATGCAGTTTCCAGCATGATTTTTTGAATTTTTTGAATTTTCGCCCCGTCCAGCCACTACACGAAAATTTTCAAGGTACGTTTTCTTTTTACTAGTTTACTCACGTCCCTACCGACTCTACAAACTTATTTTACACTTTGTTATAAATAAGTTTGGGGGGATGAAGTGATGGATTGTGAGTTTAGGTTTTTGTCTTAGGTTTTTATTTTAAGTTTTTGTTTTAAAAACCCGAAGTTGAATCCATGTCATGAACTTAACATGAAGAACTTAGAAACACGCAAGCTTAGGGACACATTAGACCGAGTTGCCAATGATAGGAAGTTCTTTTCATCTTTGATTAAGTATGGCTTGACGTTTGATATGATGATTTGGTGAAAAGGTGCATAATTAGTGAATTGCTTGTTCGCCTTTGAATCATGCTTATACCTTGTGAGATTTGAGCTTAATTTCTTTCTTGTGTGATTAATCTGCATTCATGTATATGTTTCTAGAACTTGTTCCTAGTCTGCCTATGTTTACATAATGTTTAAGTTGATTTAGGAGGATGTTAGGCCATCTTTGCATGATGCATGATTTGAGTGCTATATACTTGACCTTTATACACTTTGAGAATGGAGAAAGAATCACTTCCCATCTTTGGAAGTTTGCCACATGTGAGTGCATGAATTCGAGGTGTTCCATGAGTTAATAATGAAAGTGCACTAATAAGCCTTGCTTGATTTGATTGCGTTAATACATGCTTGATCTATCTATTCCATAATTAGAGGCAATTATGACGTCTAGTCCTTATGCATTCCATGCGTCTATTTTGTGTCTGTATTGTTTTGTTCGAGGACGAACAAAAATGTAAGTTTGGGGAAGTTGATACGCTAGGATTTTGCACTGTTTTAAGGCCTTTATTTGGTCTGTATTTAATGTCAAAATCACAATTCATGTCCATATTTTGCATATTTTCTCTATTTTGATATTTTGACGTGTTTTGTGAGATTTATGCATATTTGAGCCTAAAAGACAGCAAAAAGTCGAAGTTGGATATCTGGAGTTTTCGAGACGCCCAGCGGTCCGCTGCAACATGCACAGCAACCGCTGAGTCAGTAGCGGTCCGCTCCGGAAAAAGTTGTGCTGAAACGAAGAACACACCCAGCGACCGCTGGGGAGTGCGCAACGATCGCTCGAAGAGTTTCGGAAGCTACGGGATTATTCACAGCGACCGCTGCAACATAGTGTAGCGACCGCTATCCAAGAGGCAGAAGCTACGGATCAACATGCAGCGACCGCTGGCCAAGGCGCAGCGGCCCGCTGGGAAAACGCGGCGCACGAATTTGACCTACTTTTCCCCAAGATTTACCAAACTTAGCCATCTTTTTCCTTATTTGCCGTTGCTCAAAATTTCCTCTATAAATATCCCCTAAAACCTCTTTATTATCATCTTCCTTTTGCCTTATAATTCTATAGCATAAAATTGAGAGAGTTTTTCATTGTGCAAAACGTTGAAGAATGAATCAAGAGAAGATCAAGGCTATAAGGATTCAACCTTTTGGTTTTATTGCTTTAGTTCTTAAGTTCTTTTTGTTTTCCCTTCATTCTATGTTTTTAGATTATTCAATTATGTGTAACTAAATTCATAGGATCCTAGAGATGTGTTAGTAACGACTTTAGTTATACAATTCCGTTTTCTATTTAATATCCATTTTATTTTTACTTCGTTTCTTCCCTAAGTTGTTCTATAATACTTTACATTTGAGTGACACATTCGGTGATGATTTAATATAACTTGCTACATAATCGTGAGAGGAGGTTGGTGAGTTAGATCCACTTAGTAGACACTACAATTAACTTCCCTTAAAACGACATTGTTTATTGAGAGTGAGGACTTTTCAAGGTTCTTAGGAGCTTTTAGGAGTTACGAATCTAGGATTGACAACCCTAGTGTTAGTAATCCACGCTTGTGCCGCATGGACAAAACTTATGTCAACCTTAACTGTGAACGCACATCCCTGGAATTCTCTTATCTCTCATATTTTACCTCTTTAATTATTTGCAATTAGTTGTTTTATTGCTTTCAAATTGTTTTTAGTTTTCAAAATTCTCAAAACTTTCAGTTTTCCAAATAGTGAATGAAGCTTAGTAGAAGGTAGACAGTCTGTGATTGTTTTCCCCGTGATCGATATCCGGTACTAACCTTTAGCGATACTATTCCTGCTCTGTATACTTGCAGGTATTTATAGTGCTAATAAAAAGTGCATCAGTTCTCAATCAAGCACAACCAATTTTTTAATTTTTCAAAGACACCAGACTTGTTTTTTAACAAGAACACCCAAATTTTCCTTGAAAAATCATCAACAATACACATGAAATAAGAGCACCCCCCATGAGAAGTAACAGAAGCATGCCCCCAAACATTAGCATGCAAGTAATCAAGAACATTATTGTTGGAACAGGTAGGCACAAAAGAAGGAAATGCAACCCTATGTTGCTTTCCCTTCACACAAGTATCACAGAAAGGTAAAGGCATGCTCACATCATTATCAGACAGAACACCATTTTTGGACAGGACATGCATGCCTTTTTCACTCATATGTCCTAATCTAGTATGCCAAAGCACAGTAGAATTTATCTTAACAACATTGACAACAGGTAAATCGCATAAGGGCATGGTTGAGCACACATAGAGATTATTTTTCTTAACAGCTTTAAATATGCACAAAGAGCCCTTAAGGATTTTCATAACCCCATTCCCTCATCTGCCCTCTAACACTTCTGACTCTAGGGCTGAGCAAGATAGGAGGTTGTAGTAGAGGCTAGGAACATATTTCACACTCTTCAAGGTATGTATAGATCCAGAATCAAACTTCATGCAGCCTTGACCAATGCCTTCAATCTTGCACTGCTTATTGTTTGCCATAGACACAAAACCATTAGTGACAGGAGTTAATTCAGAAAATAATTCTTTAAAGGGTGAAATATGAAAGGTACACCCAGAATCAACAAGCCATTCAGACTTGTTGAATTCAGAGTTCAAGGAAACATTTACTGAGGTAACATCACAGTACATAAAATAAGTGCCACTATCATCATTAGTTTTGATAAGGCTAGCAACCATGTCAGAATCAACATTTTTGTTCTTTTTCAATGGACACTCCTTACTAAAGTGTCCAAGTTCATGGCATTTGAAACACCTCTTAGACTTTTTATAGTCTTGGGATGAAGATCTTGATTTACTCGTGTGATTCTTCCTGTTCCCCTTGTCAGAGTTCTTATCATCGGATTGTTTATCCTTTGACTTGGTGTTGGATCTCCCCCTGACCTGCAAAGCCTTATCAAGAGTAGCTTTAGTATCAAACTTCTCTTTCAATGCCAGTTCCTTTGATTTAAGGCACTAACAATCATGTACATGGTAGCATTATCTCTACCGTACTTGATTGCAGCCTTAACATCATTATAGGAGTATGGAATAGTATTCATAAGAGAAATAGTTGTATAATCATCAATATTCTTGTCCCCAGATCTCTTAATATCTAACACAAGTTTTGAAAAACAGCTAAAGTTTTCATCTATGTCCTTGGACCTGAAACACTTAACAAACATGTCAAATTCGTTCTCCTTAATAATATGTGAAAAGGGCTAAAACAAAACACAAAGAAATAACCAAAAGATCACAGATAATTCATAGGCTCAAGTTGCACCACGTACAACTGCACATGCCTATAATATCCGACCCTCAATTCGTTGTTCACCGATTGATTTTCCCCATAATTGAGAAACCCTAGTAGATAACAGATCTACTCCACCGTATCCACAGAGAACCTAGATCCAGCAACCACCTCGTTGCAGAGACAATCCAAGATCAAAGCCACGGCCAAACACCAGTCACCTAATTCTCCTGAACCACAAGAAACCTCTTCACACGGTCAAGTGCATCTGACCAGAAACCAGAGGTTTCTCCAACACTCCACTCACTCACTCACCAAGTGTATACACATGCAGAAGAGAGAGAATAGAGATCAAGCTCTCAAGCTGATAGCACAGAGAGTACACCGGAGAAGAAGGTAGCAAACCCTAGTTTTCAACACTCACAACCGAGAGAGAAAAAAGAAAGAGGCAGAGTCAAAAGTGAGGAAGAAGAGAGGCGGTTCTAGAATATAAAAGACACAGCCCCAACACACCACCACAAGCTGCTACATGTAGGGCTACACTGGAGTTTGGGCTCAAGCCCAATGAAGCATGGGCTGGTTACTGGTGGAGTAGATTAGGCCACAAATAAGGGCCATACTATTACAGGCGTCTTCCTTGTGCGGCACAGAGTTTTATGTAATTTTATTTTGTGTGTTAAGTGGAGAGAGCAAGGTACGAGAGAGAGAGAATAAAGTAGAGATAAAAGTGTTGCCATTTGTAGAAATGGGTCATCTAGGATGTGACTTACCAAAAAGGAAAGTGAGTCATATTTAATGGGACGGAGGGAGTATATCATTTAGAGCGGGACATTTCAAAAGAAAAATATATCAATTAGAGTATGACGAAGGGAGTAATTATTAATTAATACCCTATTTTCTTTTATTTAATGCAAGAAAGAAGAGACTAATTAATTAAGCTCTCCTAAATGACAGACGTAACCAGATAACGTCAATTATATTATTATTTGTCGATTGCATTATTCACTTACTTTGATAATTATATACTCCCTATGTCTTTAAACAACTATGAATATTTGGTTTGGCATGAATTTTAAAGCATAATTGGAAAGGTAAGAGAGAGACAAAAAGAAAAATTTTTAAGGTATTGTTAGAAAAGAATGAGTCTCACTTCAATAGAGAGAAATGAGTTTTCAAAATTAGAAAGTTCATACTTTTCAGGGACGGACTAAAAAGAAAATAGTTCATACTTTTCAGAGACAGAGGGAGCTGGAGTATATTTATTTCTTAACTAATTGTAGTATTTTAGTACTATATTCTAGTCGTCCAAGAAATATAGTCATACTTTCGATCTTGGTAAATCTACCAAAATTAATTTGAGTTTCTCTATCTAAGAACACTAGCAATAAGGCCTTAAATCCAGAGCTCATCTCAGAGCCTATCTCCGTGCGCAATGGGAGCCCATCCCACAGCCTATCTCATTTCCACATCATTGTTAGTGTGAAATAAAATGATACTCCCTCCGTCCCACTAAAGATGACTCACTTTCATTTTTAGTTTGTCTGAATCAAGATGACTCATTACTAAAAATCAAAACACGTTTATCTCTACTTTATTCTTTCTCTATTACTTTACTCTCTCCACTTCACACATAAAATAAAGTTGCATAAATTCATGTGACGCTAATGAAGAGGCTATCTTCCTTGGGACGGAGGGAGTATAAAATAACAAGAAAAATATATTAAAGACAATTCAATAAAAAAAACAAATCTCATTAAAAAGAAAACATCCTACATTTTAAAAAAATACATTAAAAAACAAACTAAAAAAACCATTGAAAACATTATGACTAGAAAGAAGTAAAATGTAGATTGAGATAAAATGAAGTGGTATGAATATGAATAATTGGTGGAGAATGGTATATATGGGAATAAATAATAAATAAAATAAAATAAAAAAAGAAAATCGCCGGGGCCGCTGGATCGGCTTCGGAGTGGAGGCGGTTAAGAATGGTGATCGGCCCCCTCACCACAATGGGGGCCCATGATGGCCGATGGGTGGCCGATTGCTCGGTGGTCGTGATCGGCCACCATAGTAAATGCTATAACGTGTATCTCATTTTATATTAATACTCCGTAATATTTAACCATTGTTTCTATTTTTCTTTTTTTTTTACTCTGAACAAAAGAAATATTGTAATATAACACTAATACTACCTAGCTGTTTCCTAGAAAAACACAATTATTCTCTGGTCATATTTAGTGTATGATATAATTATCGATAAATAAGATATATTCATCAGTACCTGAGTTTAGTATTTGAATTATGCGGCATAAGACATGCACAATTCAATGTATGCGCCTGTGCGGCATATAATGAAAGACATAGTTAATTCAAATTTCCAAATAGTTGTGTGGAATAATTAAATTGAGCCACGGCCAAATAGTTTTGTATAGTTTCCTTCAACATCCAGCATAGTAAAGCAAACACCTTTATTCTTGTTTGAACTATGTATTGCAGCATGCCATGTGTAGGCAACTGACGAAGGTGAAGGAAAATCGAAATTTCAAAGAATAATTTTGATGCAATATCTCAAAACATAATTAAATATTAAAGAGAGCAATTTTGTCTTCACTCTTCAGTCTTCACAGTCGCATTAATTTACTCTTAGTCAAATAAAGGTACTTATAAAGTCAAAAAAAGTCTAATCCACTTAAACTAAGTGATGTAAGCTAACCATATTGGTTTAACATAAACATCTTTTAGATCGCTACCCATAAAAATGTTTTTTAGAATTTAGATCGCATAATTAGAGTATATATTACTAAAAGGTTAACTACAGAGAATTTTGTATTAACTTATAATTACGGATTAGCAATAATTAATTCGTTGAAGATTATGGGAAGGGGGAGTATATTCCATTTAATTGAGAATATATTAGTTGAATGTTTGGATCATCATGTTTCATTTCTATAGTAGAGGAGTTGTTAATTTGATCGCCATTTTAAAATCGGATGTGATTTTAGGAATATCAACAATAAAAAAAAAACATTTCAAATACTAACTATGTTAATGAAGGTTCAGAGGATGACAAAAATGAATAAAAATTGCAACTTTGAAAATTCATGGCGCAAGGTGGCTGTTCAGCGGTGGCGGCAGACCGCAGGTGGTGATTTTAATTGGCTGCGGCAACATCTGTTGCTTAGGCAAAAAAGTAGCTACAACTAAAATAGCTAATGCTGTAACTATTTGAGAGAGAAACACTAAAAAGAGCAGGGAAAAAGAAAATAGTAAGTACTACTAGTAGTACTTAATAAAATTCTAAAATTCAAAGTTGGTTGGCATGCACAATTGAATTGAAAAGTCAAGCTAATTTCCACTATAAATAGAGTTGTATTTGTCACTACACTCACTCATCATCTTCTGCTTAATTTAAGGTGTTTGCAATACAAAATCCATAAAATGGCTGCACCACAAGCTGAAATTCAGCGGCCCGTCGCCAATTTCTCACCAAGTTTATGGGGCGATCAGTTCATCACCAATGATTCTGGTGCTAAGTGTTACAGACGTCCTCCGTAACGAGGCCGGATGGCTAACTTCTCGGAGAGATAAGGTGATCGAACCTTCGACGTGCTCGAAGGAAAGGCCACGATTTGCGGTTCCACGGACGTTCTCCGTTGGGCAGCAAATATGGAACGATAATATTCTTGTTGCTCAAGACAAGTTTAGGGAAAATATGTAATTCATTGATTGATTGAATGATAACAAGCTCTGCTATTTATAATACTATAATACTACTACCTAACTTATTGAACAAGAAAACAAAGATATGGAAAAGATATGGTGAAATAAAAGATAACTAAATAGAATAATATCTTAAGGATATTCCCTAATAATATGTAGAGGATGATCGTATCAACTCCCCCACGGTTGAAATCCACCTTGTCCTCAAGGTGGGAACCACGAACCATTGACGAGAGTTGAAAGCAAAAGCTTTAGCTAGGCGTCTCCTCCCGGATCAAACACATATCGAACAGCTGACTGTCTCCCTTTTTCACCCTTGTCAAAAATCAACAAAGGAGACCCGATTTTTTTGGAAAAATTCCTTGCCAAATCGAAAAGCTTGTTCACGCCTCCAAGAATGTTCGGATCCAACATGTCACTGCGCGGAGGGATCAACCTTGCATCGGTATCGGGCGATGTTGATCGATGATTCATACTTGTAACATCACTAATACTCAAATCCACATAGACACCAACAATTATGCACAAACCGGCGTAAGCATTATCTCCTTTCTTGCCCCAACAATTCTCAACAATAGATTTGGATTGCACTTGAACAACAGGGAATGAGGAGATGACCTTCAGCACTTCCTCTATGGAATCGTCCTCCTCTACATATGCCTCTTCCTCATTCTTTTTACTTGAATCATGAAGACCATCATCGTCATCAATTTTATCCACCTCTATAGCTCGTACTTCATCATCTACTAATTTCTTTTCATTGAGCCGCAAGTCAACTTGATTCAACACTTTTGCATCACTCTCCAAGTATTTCTCTTCACAAGAAACAAGCTTCGTAGCGGAGTGGAGGCTCGGGGAACGCAGGCAGGAGGGCGGGCGTTGGAGGAGGGGCTGCTTCACAGTAGTGGGCAATTCGAGGTAGGCCGCAGCTTGACGGAGGTGAGTCGTAGGATGGCCGCAGGATGACGATCGTTGCTGATCCATGTGCAGCGGCGGGGGCGGTGCAGCGCGGTGGCGACTTGGCCGTGGTTGTTGGTCGAGCACGTGCTGCAGCGGTGGCTTCTGGTCGAGAACGAGCTGTGGATGTGCGGGGGTACGAGGGCTTGGGAATGTGGGGTGCAGGTGCCGGTTCCAGGTTTGGGGCTGCTCTCGCTGCTGTCCAGTATACGAGCTAGGTGGGAATCGCGACGGCACGTCTGAATCAGCGTGAAGAAAGCCCCGGGGGCCGAAAGAGGGGCGCGTCGTGTATTTTGACGCGGGAGTGTCAGATGCTCCACGATGCGTCGGGCCATAGAACAGTTCTGGTTCTGGTACAGGCTGTGGCGGTGGTTCTGACAGCGGAGGAGCGCGAATCTCTTCCACACGTCCACCGGATGTGCGGGAGGGCGGATCCCAGCAAGTCCGGCGACGCCTCGATCCGGAATAGAAGTCCACATAGTGTTGTTGTTCGGACTCGTCCATCCCCAGGTACCGGTCCTGCGGCCTGTCCCAGCACGTGCGGTGCCGAGGCTCGGGGCGATCGCGGTACGACGCCCGATGAACGTTCTGCTGCGGAAAACGGCCGTCGCGCCAATGTAATGCGCGGGCAGCGCCTCGTCGACGATGGATATCCCCACCACGGTCTCGTTGTCCGTGGATGAAAGGCCGGTGGACATCGTCTTCTGCCGCCCAAGCGTCGCGCGGGGAGTGATACCCTTCGTCATCAAGTTCGTCCGAGAAATAGGGGGGATCAGGTTCGGGCGCTTCCAACTTCTCCAGCCTGAGTTCCATTCTGTCAAATCGCGCCAAGATCTTCTCCAACCCGGTGGAGAAAATCGCGGTTGTTCCTGCCACATCGTGCGGCGCCTCGGAGGCCGCCTGGAAATCGCGCCGCGGATATCGCGACTGATCGTCGCCGCGTGAAGCGCTTGTGGTCGCGCGGCGCGAAGAGTCTCTGATTGTGACTTGCGCATTGCCTCCGGTGGGGAACCCCGTCGGCGGTATACGTTCATCCGATCCAGCGCTGGACGTCCTCATGTTAGGAGGCCCTCGAGGAGCTTGCCATTGAGCTACTTCTATTAAGGATATTGGTGGTGAATAGGTTATTGACGAAGAAGGTGGAGGATTAGGCGTGGCTGTGATGGTGGTGCTGCGACTTTTTTTTTTTTTTTTTTTTTTTGGGAAATATAGATGAACGAAGATGAAGGATGAGTACGGGATGAAAGCACCAGTTGTTACAGACGTCCTCCGTAACGAGGCCGGATGGCTAACTTCTCGGAGAGATAAGGTGATCGAACCTTCGACGTGCTCGAAGGAAAGGCCACGATTTGCGGTTCCACGGACGTTCTCCGTTGGGCAGCAAATATGGAACGATAATATTCTTGTTGCTCAAGACAAGTTTAGGGAAAATATGTAATTCATTGATTGATTGAATGATAACAAGCTCTGCTATTTATAATACTATAATACTACTACCTAACTTATTGAACAAGAAAACAAAGATATGGAAAAGATATGGTGAAATAAAAGATAACTAAATAGAATAATATCTTAAGGATATTCTCTAATAATATGTAGAGGATGATCGTATCACTAAGGTACATAATAATTCATCATTAATCCACAATTTTCACTATCTACTTCTAACTTTATCTATATATTAGGCTGCTGAGCAACATTCAAAGGCAGTTCAAGTGCTGAAGAATCAAGTGTTGGATATGATCTCAGCTGCTGCAAACAATCTGGTTGAAGCAATGAACCTTATTGACACGCTCGAACGTCTTGGCATTTCTTATCACTTTGAAAGGGAGATTGAAGAAACACTGCAGCATTTCTTCAATCTAAATACAGATTATAGCGATGATGAATCCTATGATTTGTACACTGTTGCACTTCATTTCCGATTATTCAGGCAACATGGCCACCGTTTATCTTCTCGTACGTATCTTTTTTACTCTCCTGAAAACTAAATTTAATCCAAGTACTAACATACTATTGGTGAAGCAGACATTTTTGCAAGATGGGTCGATGTGAATGGCAAATTCCATGAAGGCCTTAAGAATGACGGCAAGGGCTTGCTAAGTCTCTATGAAGCTTCGTACCTGAGAACACGTGGAGAAACTATACTCGACGATGCTCTTGAATTTGCCACTGCCACTCTCAAGTCCATAGCGCCACACCTCGATTCTCCTCTTACCAAACAAGTTGTGCATGCTCTAATTCAACCTCTGCACTATGGAAATCCAAGAATCGAAGCCCGTAACTTTATCTCCATCTATGAACAATATCAACACAAGAATGAATCTCTCTTGAGGTTTGCTAAATTGGACTACAATCTATTGCAAATGCTACACAAGGAGGAGCTCCACGAAGTCTCAAGGTAATATATATGAGTGACGCCTTGATTATCTATATATAAATACTTAATACTGATTGTACATATATATACATGTATATATGTGTAGGTGGTGGAAAGAATTGGACCTTGTCTCCAAACTACCATATGCAAGAGATAGAGTGGTGGAGTGCTTCTTTTGGGCTATGGGAGTATACCATGAGCCACAGTTCTCTCGTGCTCGTGTCATGCTCACTAAAACCATCGCCATGACCTCAATCATAGATGACACCTATGATGCTTACGGCGTCATTGAAGAACTCGACGTTTTTACCGAGGCAATAGAGAGGTAAATTAACTTAGACCTACACTTTGTGTTTCAGCTCTTCTTGACTTGGATGGTGCACAACTTGATCAATTGCTCTATTATTAAGGTGGAATATTGAAGAGATGGATAAACTACCTGAGTATGTGAAGCCATTCTACAAAGCTCTTCTGGAACTGTATGAGCAATTTGAAGAAGAATTGGGTAAAGAAGGAAGATCCTACGCGGCACACTATGCCATAGAATCTGTATGAGTTCAGACATTAATTAATTCTTTATGCGCTTATAAAATATCATATGGATTTATGTAAACTCATAATATTATTTACATTTCTAAAATAGCTCAAGGAATTGGTGCGAAGCTACCATGTTGAGGCCAAGTGGTTCATTCAAGGATATTTACCACCTTTTGAGGAGTATTTGAAGAATGCCCTCATCACCTGCACTTACTGTTACCACACAACAACAGCGTTGCTGGGGGATAAATCTGCCACCAAGGAAGACTTTGAATGGCTAAGCGAGAAGCCTAAAATGCTTGTTGCGGGGCTCCTCATATGTCGAGTCATTGACGACATAGCTACTTATGAGGTGGAAAAGGAAAGAGGTCAAAGTGCTACAGGCATAGAATCGTATATAGAGACAATGGCGCCACAATAGAAGAAGCGGTCGCTAAATTCTTCGAAATAGCAACAGACGCATGGAAGGATATAAATGAGGAGTGTATGAGGCCATCTCCATATTCGAGAGATGTTTTGATGCGGATTCTAAATCTTGAACGCATAATTGATGTTACTTACAAAGGCAACGAAGATGGATACACTCAACCTGAGAAGGTTCTCAAGCCTCACATCGTTGCTTTGTTTGTCGACCCTATTGAGATGTAGACCACACCTTATTCATCTGTCTTTGTGTAATGTTGTCTTGAGAATTTTAATAATAATAACAATAATAATTGATTCCTATAAAATTTTTAATCGTGAATTTTTTTGGCATCGTTGATTCTTTCATTTCGGTTATACAACATTTATAAGTTTCGGCACTTTAAACGGGCTTTTTGATTGGTAGGTAATGCATAAAAAAAGACTTTTCTTGGGGGTTTCATGTTTGATGCATCACATTTACTGAATTGAGGCCCATTAATATTTTTTCAGCTGTTTGTAACCACGTAAGCTTTCTAAGCTCGTGCATATTCTTTAAATATCTTCCATAACATGATATTCTCACAAAGGCAGCTTGACAGCTTGCTTGGTCTTTTGACAGCTTAAAACAAGTTAAGAGCTTGCTTTAACCATACATTTGATATACTTGTAATCTGATTATCTAAAGGCAGTGGTCTATGAGATGATGATAGAATCACTTTTTTTGCTAGTGAGATAAAATTCATATTTATTCATTAATGAATTGTAATAACTTTATGCTCCATCCATCCGTAAAAAATAGTCTCAATTATAGACGCACGAGTATTATAGTATGAAATTGATAAATAAGAAGATGAAAAAAAAGTAGATACACTAAGAGAGGAGGTTAAGAGAAAAAGTACAAAGAAAGAGAAAAATAAAAAATGAATAAAGTATATATATAATATAATTTTTATTTTTGAAATGAGACTTTTTCGCATATAAGAAATGACAAAATAGAAGTATGTTTTCGTAGAATGAGGGAGTACATCGAATCAGACACAATACAGTTGGTCTATTCTATTTGTCTCTACATATTACAAGTAAGACATAGAGGTTGATAAAATATCTATAATCCCTATAGTTAAACTAATCAAATCAAAATATTAAATGCGGTTTCGATATTTTAAATTTTACATATGGTAGAATTTTTTATTTTCTTCAGATATTTGAATTGCGTTTTCCATTCAGACTGGTTTTTCTAAATAAAAAATACAAATGATACTCATTTAATATAAAAAACATTATTTAATTATTATATTTTATGTAAAATATATTTTATTTAACTATAATGCTAACCTCATACATATAATAGCTTTTTTTATTTCAGATTTTTTGGATTATTTTGGATCTTTTTGAATATTTTGGAATTTATTTTAGATTTAGTTATGAATTCTCTAGATTCTCGGATATTTCAAATTTTTATCCAGTCAAAATTCTACTAATTTTCAAATCAATTTAAATATAGTTAAGAAACTTGTTAGGCATTTGCATATATATGTAATACTATAAGAGCATCCACCGCGGTTGAGAGCGCAGCCGTCCGTCCATGCCAGCGGCGCGACACCCGCTGCTCGCCGCTGCGCTCTTGCCGCTGGCACGGCGCTGCTCGATGCATCGAGCACGTCCGTGCCAGCGAGCAGCCCACGTGTCAGCCGTTGGCAATTTGATTTTTTTTAAAAAAAATCAGATTTTAATTAAAATCCGATTAAAAATAAAAAAAATTCTCACTTCCCAAAAAATTATATCCGTTTTCTACCCTCTTTTAATTTATTTTTCAATTTTTTTCCCTTAAAAATACACATTTTCATCTATAAATACCCCCACTTCCACACCAAAAATTCACACCACACTACACAATTCACATCTAAACTCTCTCATTTCTATTCTTACAATTCTCAATCTTTCTTTGACTCACAACAAAAAAATGTCCTGCTCCGGCAATCACCCCTCCGGCTCCCACGGTTGGAACCCCGATTGGTTCGGTTCACAACCATTTCCTAGTCCGGAAACGGAATATTCGGCCCCTCCTCAAAACCAAGGTTCGCAAGTTCCGGGTGGCTACCGGCCTTACCCGATCGACGACCAAGATGCCCCTGAAGGGCAATACGGGTGGACACCCGAACCACTCGTACCTAGAGCGGGAGGGAGCGGCCCCTCTCAAACTCCTCCTCTTCCTACTCGTGGTGTCCGCACCCCGTACACTCTAGGGGAGATAGAGAAATTATTCAAAGCGTACTTGTCAATCTCCGAAGATCCGGAGGTTGGCACGAACTAATCCGGTGACCATTTTTTGTGGCGCATCTGTTGCCGGTACAATCAAAACCGGCCGGCTGGAACAATCGAGCGCAACGAGAGTATGGTGCGCAATGCCATATACAGAGCCAACGAAGAAATCCAAAAGTTCCAGGGGATGTGGCTAGCCAACATGCCGGAGCTAACTTGGGTAGCCCCGACGCCGGCCCGAGCAGTTCCAAAGATCGGCTGCAAGGAAGGAAGAAGGCGGCGGCCTACCACCGTCGCGCCGCGACTCCATCCGCCCCCGCTCCTGCTCCTTATGTGCCACCTCAACCTCCCACCAACTCGTTGTGGGGGATTTGGGCCCAACTTAATTTCGTCGATAGGTTAACTATGACCCCCGAGCAACTTCGATCGCATGTGGCGATGATACGGGGTCTCCAAAGAACATCGGGGGTAGAGCCGGATGAATAGTCATCCACGGGGGAAATTTTTATTTTTTAGGTGCTTAATTATGTAATTTTTAATTTTTAGGATTTTAATTATGTAATTTTAATTTTTAGTATTTTAATTATGTAATTTTTAATTTTTTTGTAATTTGTAATATTATTTCGGGTATTTTTAATGCATTTTAATTTTGAGGAAATGTTTTTATTTAAATTGAATAATAGAATGGTAGGACCCTTGAGCTTGTCCTTGCGGAAGAGCACGGATGTGGGTGTTGTGCTCTTGCCTAAGAGCGGGGAGTGAAAGTGGGACCGGGCCCACATCCGTGCTCGTTGGCAAGAGCACGTATGTGGATGCTCTAAAACTCGATGATAAGAGTTTAGTAGAAAACGACCAATTAGGTGATGGTCCTTGCTAGTATTCCCTCCATTCCAAGATAAGCGAAGTACCTTTTTTGGGGCACGGGATTTAATGAATTGATATTTAAATAGTTATAGTGGAGAGAGTAAAGTATGACAGAGAGTGAAAAGTAGAGTTGTGAAGAGAGAATAAAGTAAGAGGGGGGATTTTTTGCCAAAAAGAGAATTGACTCACTTATAGTGGGACATCCCAAAAAGAATATGACTCGCTTATCTTGGGACGGATGGAGTATTAATTAGTGATGGAATTAGTGATGGAAAATGGCAACATATTTTTTATTGGTAAGATGGTTTTTTATCAATTTTTAATGTGTGGAATTCGAGTTATTTCGGAGGGATAGTATATGAGTTATTTATATACTCCCTCCGTCCCTGAAAAGTATGAACTATTTTCTTTTTAGTTCGTCCCTAAAATGTATGAATTTCTAATTTTGGGAACTTCTTTCTCTCTAATGGGTTGTGATTCATTCTCCACTAACAATACTTTAAAATTTTTTTCTTTCTATCTCTCTCTTACTTTTTCAATTATGCATTAAACTCGTGCCAAACTAAATGTTCATACTCTTTGAGGACGGAGGGAGTATATTTTAATTATAAAATTCTAATAAAAGTGTGAGCTAGAGCATTTTTATATTTTTCTAATAATAATTTTAAAAAAAGGAATAGTGATGAAAGATTATAAACCTTACACACCTGTATTTTAGAGGAAGGTGTTAAAATTATGATTAATGAAATATGAAGATGTAAAATACAGATATATACCTTTGTATTTGAATATTCTTATTATCTCCGTTCCCTCATAGTTGAGATTTCGACAAGAAGTTTAAGAAAGAAATCTTGAGTGTGTTAAATAAATGGATAAAAGAGTAAGAAAGAGAAAAAAATGGAGAGAATAAAGTAAAAAGTGAATAAAGTAAGAGAGAGTAAGTAAAAAAGAGAAAAAAATTATTATATACGAAAATGAATCAACTATAAAGAAACGGATGGAGTAATTGTACAAATTTGAGTCTAGCCGGCTTGGTAGAAATTAAACCCACATTAGTTAATTTACAAAGTTATATTTCATCTATTGCATCATACAGATGGAGAAGCCGAAGCGTTTAGCGATTGATAGGATTCATAACAACAGTCAATATTTGGACTTCCTAATGGATTAAGAAATGGCCGTATATGCTGCAACTAGCAGTAAATATATTGCAAGTTACGATAGAAGACAAAATAATCTTTACTCTCTATTTTAATTAGTATTCTATCATCCATGATTAAATTAAATATCTCTATAAGTTTTAAGAAATTATTTAACTCTATAAAGTAAATAAGTGGAAAAAGTTAGTGGAATGTTGTTGGACATACTTTTATATACTCCCTCCGTTTTTTAAAAATAGTAACTATTTCTATTTTGGGCCGTTTCTTAAAAATAGAAACTTTAGAATATTCCTATTTTAGGACATGGACCCCATAATCCACTAACTCTACTTTCACTATTTTTTCTCTTCCCCTCTCTTACTTTACTCATTTTTTTTCCTCTCTCTTACTTTACCAATTCTTATCACTTACTTTATCAATTATTAAAACCCATGTCGTTTCAAATGTTTCTATTTTTTGAATGCGCAGGGAGTATTGTTTTACGATAATTTATGAGTGAATTGAGTTAGTGGAATTAATACATGGTTCATATACCAAATATAATAAAAATGAAATAAGACATTTATTGACTCACAAAAAAGGAAAATAGGACATTTAATGGCGGATTGAGAGAGTATAAGTACTAAACACTCCATCCGTCCACCATTTAAAGAACCATTTTAACTCGCACGGGTTTTAAGAAATTATTTTACTTTGTGAATGAAAGTAAACTGAGAAGGTGAGTGGAATGTGAGACTCATTTAAAGTATTAGTTTTATATAGAATTGTAAATGTAAAAGTTATAAAATATGGGGTCCATATATTAAAAGTGAAATAAAGTAAATGGTTCTATAAACTATGGACAATGCAAAATAACAAAATAGTTCTTTAAATGATGGTTGGAGGAGCGAGTAGATACTACTGATCAGTGGCGGATCCAGGACCCGAAAATGGCGGGGCGGAACTTATATTTAAATATTAAATATTTAATTTAATATTATTTTTAATAATAAAAAAAATAAATATTATATTAATATTTAAGTAGCACTAGCTTCATTAATAAAATATAAACATGCTTCATCTTGCAAATATGTATTATTCATTTTAAAATAAAAAAATATATAAATATAAACATGCTTTAGCTTGCAAATATGTATTATTCATTTTAAAATATAAAATTATTGTAAATATATGTACATTTTAAATCACTGTAAATATTATATACAAAAGTGATATAAGTAGAGCACTAAATATTTATATTTCAAAAATATTTAAAATGTTTATTTTGTTACATAGAGAATAATTAAGATGCATGGATCAAATTATAAGTACTATAGGATAAAAAAGACTTTAACACAAGATTAAAAATGATTTTAACTAAAGAATAAATATAACAATATAATATATGCAACTTAGTAAAAGTTTAGATTACATAAAGTATTTAAAGGTATTATTTTGATAATAAGAAGAAATATGAATGGATAAAATAAAAAATAAAAAATGAAAAATGAAAAAAATATGTTTTTGTTGAGGATTGAACCCTAGACATCTTAGTTAAAAATCCAACAACCAAACCATTGAACTACTACATTTTATATGAAATTTATTGAAAAAAAAAATATTTCTACACTCTACGGAGGGGGCGGATATGCTATTTTCGGCATTGATTCAATTAAAAATTTAGGCTCTCCGGACGGTCGGGTAGGGGCGACCGCCCCCACCTGCCCCCTGATCCGCCACTGCTACTGATTAGATGTAGGAATTTAATATGCTGAGTTCTTTGAACTTTAACAGCAATCATTTTGGACTCTGACCTATCACAAGAATGGTAATGCATCATCCAAAAATAAATCATTTGGTCCAACTCTACCCAGACATATAATTTCGGTGGAACATGATAATGAAATTTATTAAAACTATATTTTACTGCTCCATATTTTATTTTTCCTCGTCAATTTCCGAACAAAGGAAATGCCAATTGGAATTTTTGACCTGTAATTGCTCATGTGTAGGCAAGTCTATGGTAAGATCAAATATTAAGAAAATTGTGATTTTGAAATTTCAGTCTCCTGCACATGCACTAGAAAATCGTTATGAAGTAAATTCTAGTTTAGCATCCCGATCTAAATGCCAAAAAAAATAATAATAATAATGATTAAAAAAGAAACTGCCACAATAATTTTTTGACACCTAACTGCCACATTATTAGTAGAAGAATCATAAAAGAAAGTACTCGCTAATGCATAAGAGAAATGAATTGACGTCAATCAAGTAATACTAATACATTTTGGTGGATTAGACACGACATTCAGTTTTTCAGGTGGGGGAGGGGGTGATTATTGGGTTTTATTTACCGAGAAGTTTGGAGAATGGATAAATAAAAATTAATGCTTCTATATTGATATATGGTGTGTTCACCTAATTATAATTAGTGAAAGAGAGAATAAAAAAAATAAGAGAATAAATCTACAATTGTAATTTATTGGATATATTACATAGCTATATACAAATACTAATTTTAGTGGAGTATTCACTTTTCAATTTTCACTATTCACTACTTCCGTTTAGCCTATGACGTACGTAGTAATATTTATTTGTATAAAACAATTTTTATACAAGTCATACAATATTTTGAGGGGTCAAAAAAGGATACCAGGCATGCCAGCCTTAATCCAAAAGTTCAGCGTATATTCTATGGATATAGATTTATCTTCAAACGTGCTGTTTGTAGTCCCTTCATCCCATTTTTGACATGAAAATTAAAGAATGAATATTTAATAAGTCAAGTGGAATGTTAATAAAGAGAATAAAATATAAAAATAGGGAAAGAATAATGTAAAAGATAAATAGCAAGAGAATAAAGTACTGGTTAGTGAATACAGTAAATAAATTTTGATAAAGTAAAATAAGATAGAGAATAAGATAAAAATATATATATATTAAATTTTACCAGAATTGGAAATAATTCAACTAAAGTGAAATGATTTAATAATGAATGTAACTCAATATTAATGGGATATATGGGATGAAGGAAGTTTATATTAATTTTAGTCTTATGTTGAGTAGTAGATTCTCCGCAATTAGAGGTGGCTGTTGTCAATTTTTTAATTGGGGTCAATTTATTGGAACTGGCAAAATCTAATGGCTCATTCCTGGAAAACACACAAGTAAAATGAGAATAATCCATTAGTCATATTTAGTATACACTGCATCAGTCTCACTCTCTTACAAAGTTAGTAGGTGTATTATATTCCAAGCCACAATCGGCAAAGTTGGCTGCTACGCATATTTGAAAAGTCTAACCCATCATTCCATTATAAATCGAGCTCTGCAACTCCTTCATTTTCCACTACACTCACCACCTTCTGCTTCTACTTCTCTTTGCATTTTGCAATACTAAATTAAATTAAATTAAATTAATGGCTCCACCACAATCACAAGCAGAAATTCAGCGACCCGTCGCCAATTTCTCCCCGAGCTTGTGGGGCGATCAGTTCATCAAACACGGTTCTATTGCTAAGGTACTTTCATCATTCTTACTCTAATTAATTTCAGTGTATAACATAGTATTCACTTTCTTTCTAACATATTAGTACTATATTAATGTTTACAAATATGTATAGGCTGCCCAAAAACACTCCAATGCAGTTGAAGAGTGTAAGAATGAAGTTATGGATATGATATCAGCTGCTGAAAACAATCTGGTTGACACAATGAAGCTTATTGACACGCTCGAACGTCTTGGCATTTCTTATCACTTTGAAGAGGAGATTGAAGAAAAACTGCAGCATTTCTTCAATCTAAATACAGATTATAGTGATGAGTCCTATGATTTGTACACTGTTGCACTTCATTTCCGTCTATTCAGGCAACATGGCCACCGTTTATCTTCTGGTACGTATCACTTATACTCTTAATTAATTTCACAGCTACGAAAATATCGAAATACTAATATATACTACTACTGTTGGTGAAACAGACATTTTTGGTAGATGGATGGACGTAAATGGCAAGTTCCAGGAAAGCCTTAAGAATGATGGCAAGGGTTTGTTAAGTCTCTATGAAGCTTCGTACTTGAGAACACGAGGAGAAACTATACTCGACGATGCACTTGATTTTGCTACGACCACTCTCAAGTCCATAGCGCCACACCTTGAATCTCTTCTTAGCAAACAGGTTGTGCATGCTCTAATTCAACCTCTGCACTATGGAAATCCAAGAATCGAAGCTCGTAACTTTATCTCCATCTATGAAGAATACCAACACAAGAATGAATCTCTCTTGAGGTTTGCTAAATTGGACTATAATCTTTTGCAAATGCTACACAAGGAGGAGCTTCATGAAGTCTCAAGGTAATATATATATGATGACTGAGGCCTTTTAATTTGTTGTCAATACTTCTAAATATATACTAGTAAAAACTAATTAATATTGATGTTGTACATATATATGTGTAGGTGGTGGAAAGATTTGGACCTTGTCTCCAAACTACCATATGCAAGAGATAGAGTGGTGGAGTGCTTCTTTTGGGCTATGGGAGTATACCATGAGCCACAGTTCTCTCGTGCTCGTGTCATGCTCACTAAAACCATCGCCATGACCTCAATCATAGATGACACTTATGATGCTTACGGCGTCATTGAAGAACTCGACGTTTTTACCGAGGCAATAGAGAGGTAAATTAACTTAGACCTACACTTTGTGTTTCAGCTCTTCTTGACTTGGATGGTGCATAACTTGATCAATTGCTCTGTTATTCAGGTGGAATATTGAAGAGATGGATAAACTACCTGAGTATGTGAAGCCATTCTACAAAGCTCTTCTGGAACTGTACGAGCAATTTGAAGAAGAATTGGGTAAAGAAGGAAGATCCTACGCTGCACACTATGCCATAGAATCTGTATGAGTTCAAACATTAATTAATTCTTTATGCGCTTATAAAATATCATATGGATTTATGTAAACTGATAATATTATTTACATTTCTAAAATAGCTCAAGGAATTGGTGAGAAGCTACCATGTTGAGGCCAAGTGGTTCATTCAAGGATATTTACCACCTTTTGAGGAGTATTTGAAGAATGCCCTCATCACCTGCACTTACTGTTACCACACAACAACGGCGTTGCTGGGAGATAAATCTGCCACCAAGAAAGACTTCGAATGGCTAAGCGAGAAGCCTAAAATGCTTGTGGCAGGGCTCCTCATATGTCGAGTCATTGACGACATAGCTACTTATGAGGTGGAAAAGGAAAGAGGTCAGAGTGCTACAGGCATAGAATCGTATATGAGAGACAATGGTGCCACAATAGAAGAAGCGGTCGCTAAATTCTTCGAAATAGCAACAGACGCATGGAAGGATATAAATGAGGAGTGTATGAGGCCATCTCCATATTCGAGAGATGTTTTGATGCGGATTCTAAATCTTGAACGCATAATTGATGTTACTTACAAAGGCAACGAAGATGGATACACTCAACCTGAGAAGGTTCTCAAGCCTCACATCGTCGCTTTGTTTGTCGACCCTATTGAGATGTAGACCACACCTTGTCGATCCTATTGAGTTGTAGACGTTTGATTTTATGTTTCACAAAATAAGGTAATCTCTTTTCTTTCTCTTTTTGTATTTGTTCCATTGGTGTTATTAGAAAATCGAATAATACAATTATTGTTTCATTTTAAATAGTTTTGCAATGTATGTGCAATACTAATTAAAATATACTAGTATATGGCTATTTTGGGAGAGATTATGAATTTAGGATTCTAAAATGACAAAGAAAATGATTAGTATATATATATCCATTTCCGTTGTCCTCTTAAATCGGACTTCTAGCCAAAAAAGATTGGTTTGTATATTTTCAGTAGTCAAAGCTCATGTTGGTAGTTGCGCCAAATAATTCTATTACTATTAAAAGGGACATTACTACAGTCTAAATATATTTATATTTTGAACTTTTCGAAGATACATTTGGGTTTGCATATTTTCGCTGAAGAAATGCAATCCGAGACAATTATAATTATAGAACGAATTACTTCAATTTGACGTTTTTCAATACACAATAAATTAGAAAAAGCGTTGACGTTTTGCATATGTTGTATTATTAAAAAGAAATAAAGCATGGACTCAAAAATAAGGTGTGTCGAATTCGACAAGTATTGTGAACATGATATCTGAAACTGTTTTGGTGCGGGTACGAGGTTGGACGACATTGCACATTTAAAATTTCAGGATTGATATACCCGATTACCTGCTAATTGCCCGATTAATAACAAATTTGATATAAAAACATATCATCTCGTGCAGTTAATTATGAAAATCGTAGTTAAAAGTTGGCGCTAATATTTTTATGCATATAAGTAGAATGTGAATTTTTAGCCTGTCACACCGGAGTAAAAATTCCATGATCCCTCCATACTATGTTGGCATAGTGATGTGGTGTACCCAGTGGGCGGAGCCACATTGGAACAAGGGGTACCACTGTACCCCAAATTTCATGCTAATTATATATTTATATGTGCTAATAACTAAATAGTGGTGGTGGTGCAGTGGTAAGTTGCTGTAATACTCTACATGATCAGGATGCTTGAGTTCGACCCTTTTTGGCAGCGTTATTATTGTTTTAATTAATTTTTATACACTATTTAATTGGCAAATATACTCCAATAAATAAACATTACACTAGTCTAGTAGGGGTATTTTATATTTTTGTGTTAATTATTCTAAACGAGTGGTTCATATATAATTTTTTCTACAATAAACACTATCTTAGAGTATCTTAGAGTAATAGTATTTCAAATAAATACTTTATTTTAAAAATATATATATAAAAATTGAAGTAAATTAACATAGTATATTTTTCTTCTATACAATAAACGTTACTTTAGTGTTATATATGAAGCATTAAGATAGTATTATGTTAATCTTAATTTATGCTAAAGTCGGAGTTTGAAGTTCCGAGTAACTATACAAATTTATTGCACCCCCAAATCGAAAATCCTGGATCCGTCACTGGGTGTACCATACCACTAACTTTTTTGACAAATAGAATAAATAGGGTCCACAAGCCACATTAATTGGACACATATTTGATAAACTAACGGTGCAATAAGAAACGTCCATTTGCTATTTTATAGAAACTCTGCTTGAATATGGAAAATTTCATATGAAATTAACGATTCTATATACTATTCCAATATATATATATATAGATGTACATTGATCTCGTATATAATATTATATTATAGTACTTATAAAACAGTATTCATATTGGCATGCTTTATACAACATATATGTTCCATTATATTTGCCATATATATACAACATGAATGTTATATTGCTAACTCAATACTTAATTGCTAACTATAATTAAATAGTAGTCATTAGATATTTAAATTAATGGCCAAGATCATAAAAAAAAACGTCAAGAAGGGTATTAAGGTCAATTTACAATAAATTAGTTGTAACTAACTTTTGAAAAATATCTCATAACTTTAAAACACATATAAGTTTCTCGATTTAAATTATTTTTTCGCACAACATATATCAAATTAAAGATAATTTCACAAGGATTCTAACGAGATCTCACTTGCATATGTTACGATGTCAAAATTTGAAAAAAAAAAAAAAAAAATTTCAATTTTTTCGTACATCAACAAATGTCAACATGATATATAAAATATGTCAATATAATACATGTAGAATGTCAATATAAGCAATGTGTTAACATTTTCAAAGCATTGTGTTGATATTCTCAAAGCATTGTGTTGATATTTTCAAAACACTATACTGACATTTTCATCCAAAACTCTAATTTGGTAGTGTTTTTTTATCTTTTTCGATTTAATTAATAAAAATAAAAATTACACGTGACAAATTGTAGTTTTTTAAAATCCTATGATCTTCAATTAGTTGTAGTTAAC
This sequence comes from Salvia splendens, assembly GCF_004379255.2. NCBI lineage: Eukaryota > Viridiplantae > Streptophyta > Magnoliopsida > Lamiales > Lamiaceae > Salvia > Salvia splendens. The sequence continues at coordinate 39,463,864 of NC_056034.1, read as the reverse complement.
AATTAAATGATGAGTTAGCAATGGATCACTCCCCATATACAACATATCTCACTCATATACAACATATCTCACTCATAAAATAATACTCCTTGTATGTATAATTACATTTAAAATTTGTTCTTTCATATGACTACAGAGAAGAAATCATGCTATTCTATACTATGAAATAATATAAGAATATTTCATTTTTGATTTTCTATTTTTATTGTTTTAAAATCTTGAAATTTTATATGCTACTAAAAAGATAAAAAAAAAATATAGGAGTAATTTAATATGCTATAAGTTATAGTCATAAGTTTTATTTGTCTAAATTTTTCGTATATATATAAAATAAGAAAAAGAAGGTTTTACCCATAAAATTTTAAATAGTACTATTATCAAAGAGTTGTAGTATGACTTTTTTTTCCTTACGTGAAAGTAATTGGCGGACCGGCGAAAATGCGGTTTTTGATTCAAGTTATATGGAAAAGATAACTGAACCGGATGGATCAGTTAGCAAATGTCGTTGCTACTTGATCAAGTTGATCTCGTTTTCGCACGCCACCAATGTAATTTATAAACTCTCAAGTTGCACTACTTTAACAGTAAAGCGGCAAGTTCGGGGTCGATCCCACAGAGAAGCTAGTGTATCAAGTGTGTGAGTAGTGAACAGGGGGTTGGCTGATGCCATGCTGTACTTTTGGAAGTTTTTAACTACTGATTTCAACTTAGGCAGAAAAGTAACTAACTACTTGCTCAAGGGAACTTTAACTACTGGGTCAAGTAAATCTCAGACAAGAATGAAAATTAACTACTCAGAACAGTAAACACGATGATGAAAACGAAAGCAGCTTTGATTAAAACTAAAACTTAGAACAGTACAGCGTGAAATTTAAACTAAGCTAACACTTTAGAACTACGAAAGAAAGTAAACTGAGGAGATCCTCGGCGGGAAACTTAAGAATACACTGACAGATATCAAGTATTCTGCAGCGCTCCTTCAATCGCCCTTTCTAACTAAACATTACTTTATCTACGCTATCTAGGGAACTGAACTAGAGAGTTAAACTAAACCAAACTAAACTAAAGACGGAGAGTAAAGGATTCCACCTTAATGTGGTGGCACATCCTCTATTTATAGGCTCGGCACGACCTCCTGGATAACGATCTTGGCAGGGAATATTTGCTCATGCTAAGAGTGAGCGACTCACTGATTGCTACGTGTTCTCTTTCTAGAATGACGACACTTTTCAGTAACAGATTCGTGACTTAGCTCCATCCTTGCGTCTCATATATCAGTACGTGTCCCCTTCTAGAACGTTGTCCTTGATAACAAAATGATGCTCACCACCAACTCATAGCCTCATGTGTCCTTCTTCTGGAAACAGCGGTCCCCTCCTTGACTGCTTGATTACTCCCCTTGATCAACTCCCCTGATATTTGGCATTTTTTGCCTATTGTACTCGCTTGATCAATTTGGCCTTGTTACCTTGGTCAAGCGGCATTCCTACATATTAAACACTTGCTTTGCGCGATAAACTGATCAAGTAGCGTACATTTTACCCTTAAACCGATGCATGAAATGAGCCTTATCAAACTGCTCACACTTAAAACACACTTGTCTCCGAGTATAAAGAAAAAGAAAAGAAAAAGAAAAGAAAAAGATAAGGTAAATTTCAGGCATGATTTTACTCATTTCAAGAAAGTAAAAGAAGACGAAAAAGAAACAAGACTCGAAATAAAAACACATATTCACATAGATCCATTAGATCGAATAAATTTCCAACAATCATACCCGACGTCGAGGTCAATCCATTTACCAACAGCTTATGTTTCTTCCTTTTCGCTTTTACTTTATCAAGGTGTCAGTTCGTCAAGATTGCTCAATTTGGAAACCACTGTTGGATTCACTGAGTCACTCATTTCTCACCAGAGATGTTAGGACTGTTCACTCGGTATTGCCACAAATTTAATACCTCGAATCGGATTGCACAAGATAGTTCCTTAAGGTCTTTGTTTCTGGTCTAATGGGGCTTAAGGGTAGTGGTGTATCAGGGTATGGTCCTAGGGGTTCTAAGTTTAAAAATATAAACTATAAAAAAGAAAAACACATGAGTCAAGAGACCAAAGATCTGAACTTTATATTTTGCCACTAGATATCTTACTTGGTCAAGTGATGACTTCTAGCCTTGAATTTTGGCTTTATTCTCTAACTTTCGACTACTGGGTCAGGCTACAATTTTCTTTTCCCTGCCCTCTTTTTCTCAAACTTTTATCGACTCTTCTTTTCGACTTTTTTTTCCAACTTGATTTCTCTGACGTGATCAACCTGATTGACTAACTTGCTCAACCCGGCTACCCTTTTATTTTGACTTTCTATCGGTATCCTAACTCATCTCCCTAACCCCTTTTCCTCACGTGTTTATATATATAAAAAAGTTTATGGAGGTTGGATTGGGTTTCAAAAAATGGGTAAAAGTGTATTTGGGCTCAATGTGGTTAACTAAGGGGTGCCTTGCTTGACGAGGCGGGTTCGTGGAGAAAAAGAAGAAAAGGCTCAATTGGTTAAGTCCTAATGCCTTTAGTCCTCACTACTTGTGCAATTTTCATCTAAATATTAAAATCAGCCTCTCGTAAAATATTTTTTTCTTTGTAAAAATAGTAGAAAGTGTTCTACTTTGGCTTATAACTCACATATAGAGAGGCTTCACAGTAAGTTTAAAAATTGAGCATTTCCATCATACTTGCGTCGTTCAAACTGATCAAGTTTCTACATGTAAACATACTGAGTCATTTTTCTAACTCTTCCCAAAGTAATCAAGTCTTCCACTTATCCAATTTCATGCATACTGCCTTAATTACTAACTGAATTTTTGAATTTTTTTTTTAAATTTTGACATGAACTATTTTTTATTTCCTGGAACTAACCCTCCCCCTCCCATTGCATATGAACTCGTCCTCGAGGGACTGGATGCAGTGGAAAAGGGTTAGGTACAAGCAACGACATAAAAGAAAAAGGAAAACTTCTCACACTTAGACCAGACACTGGGCTAAGTGTGAGACAGTGCCAACAATCAAACATGTCAATAAACACAGAAGAACAATAAACAAAACACATAGGCAAAAACGGATAGCAACCTCCACAAACTTCTCACACTTAGTCCATGCACAGGACTAAGTGTGAGAACGGAAAAGAAAACAACAATTTACACAAATAAACTGAGTTAAGGGTGATATGTTAAGGATTCAATTCCTCAACGGTGATCGGCGGCTGATTTGCTCGGCGATCAAGATGTCTCCGGCGTCCTGCAACAGGATCGTCGGCGCTTCTAGCTCCTGCTGTGCGCGGATGTCTCTCCGTCGGGCAGCGGTAAACTAGGGGTAGAAGAATACTCGTTCTTTGTGGGCAAAATAACATATTTTCATTTATTGATTAAAATGATAACATCATCTCCTATTTATAATACTAGAATACTACTAATCTAACTTATTGAATAAGAAAACAAAGATATGGAAAAGATTTGGGGAATAAAAGATAACTAAATAATTGTGATTTCCTAAGATATGGGATCGTATCAACTCCCCACGGTTAAAATCCACCTTGTCCTCAAGGTGGGAACCACGAAGCTACGAAGAGTTGAAAGAAGAAGCTTTGGCGATGTATCTCCTCCGGGATCAAATGTAAATATGCACGGTCGCTGTAATCGAGCGAATGCAGATCCATTTCGTACCCCACCCTTTATCTCGAACTCCTATTGTGTTGGATCAAGAAGATCACCACTATTGTCATCAAACACCGAATCAAATGTAAATTTCCTTTCATCAACAGCCAGTGAATCTTTGGAAAGTTTTCTCAACATCGCACCTTCATTTTCACCCAAAGAATTCCCAACATCATTTTTGGATGGCCCTCGAACAACATTGGATGAGTCGACGACATTCTTCCCTTCGTCAATAGAATCGTTCCCCTCATCTTTGTCTAACGATTCCAACCAATCCATTCCCAGAATCACATCCGGACTGTGAATAGGCAGAATATGGAGATCCACCATGAAAACTGATCCCTGCACCTCCAATTTTGTCTGTCTGGAAACGTGTGTGCAAAGAAGAGCCGCCCCGTTACCTACAATCACTTTGAACGGCCGAATAGGCGAGAGCGGTAAGTGCAATGATTCCGCGACCTTCGGGTGGAGAAAATCCTGGTCGCTCCTTGTGTCAATTAGGACACACACTTCGCGATCCTGTATACTCCCCACGACCTTCATCGGCCGAGATCGTCGGCCCCCATCCATTGCGTGAATATGCGACACGTCCGTCGTCACAGGCTCATCAGCCGGAAGTCCCTCCGACTCATCATCATCCCTCTCGTCCTCCTCCGCGTAGCATAGCAGTCTCTGTTTGCACACGTGCCCTACACTCCACTTGTCTGGGCAATAGTAACACAAACCCTGACGGGCTCGTTCCGTCTTTTCAGCCTGGGATACCCGAATCGCGTCGGGCCGCGCTCGTTCCCCACTACGACCCACTGAATTCGGTGGCTGACCCGTGGCGGCTGAGCCCGTTGCCGATGTTGGTGCTGCAGTGGTACCCGACTGCCTTCGGTCATCGTGGTTCTGCCAAGGGCGACGCGCCACGGCCGAAAAGGCGGGCTGCGGTCCACGGTCATGCGTATTTTCCGTCCACTCCAAAATCAAGGCCATCGCGGCTGCTAACGACTCAGGTCTGTGCAACTTCACGCGCTCCTGAATGTCCGGCTTGAGACTCGCCACAAACAAAGTGAACAACTCCGATTCCGGGACCCCCTGGACCCAATTTAAATATTTTTCAAACGTGTCGTGGTACTCCAACAGTGGTCCTGTTTGCGTGAGTTTGGCCAGCAACCCAAAATAATTCTGAAAGCTCCGCCTATCGAAATGATGGCGAACATCCCCCAGAAACTCGTTCCAAGTAACGAACTCATTATTCGCACAGTAATTAAAAACCCACTCTGCTGCAGGTTGATCGAATAACATCACCGCATAATGTAATCGTTGAGCCTCGGTCATCATGAGGTGATTGAAATAATATTGGACTCGAGATATCCAATTCGCTGCGTCTGATCCGTTGAATCGAGGTGGCTCCATCTTCACCCACTGTTGTCTCTCGAAACCCTGCGCGTTACCCTGAAATCTCTGAGGTGGGTCCCAACACGTCGTAGGCCGATCATAACACTGATCGAACCCCCCATACTGATGACTTTGGTTGCGGATACCTTGCGTGGTCCATCCGGGTCCGTTACGGCCCCCGCAATCGCGGCGCGCCCTCGACTCAGGCTGGGACTCGCGAAAACCCCCGCTAGGGTTTCTCCCGCGCCAAATACGCTCTCCGGATTTCCCCCGACGCGCCTCCTCGTACTCCCATTCCTCGCCATTGTCAATACCAGAAGGAGGTTTCGGTTCACGCGACCAAGAAGGGTCAAGATTGTCGACGCGGCGGTCCGCGTCGTCTTTCCATGTCTCGAATTTTTCTAATCTTTCCAATCTCTACAACACCTGATCTAGGGTACTGGGGACGGGTTCATCCCGGCGCGACTCTTCTGGTTGGCGAGTCTCCCCTTCGTCGTCGTCCATATGGTGTTTGTTGAACCTTCGACCCTCGCGGCGGCTCGCTCTCGGCGGACGGAACCCAAACCTGAACGCCGGGTAGGAATCGGGGCGGCCTGCGCTCCAAACGCCCTTGCCGTTGTTGTGGTTGTAGTTGTTGTTGTCGCAACGCTTCATGAGTACTGGATGAAAGCACCAGATGTTAAGGATTCAATTCCTCAACGGTGATCGGCGGCTGATTTGCTCGGCGATCAAGATGTCTCCGGCGTCCTGCAACAGGATCGTCGGCGCTTCTAGCTCCTGCTGTGCGCGGATGTCTCTCCGTCGGGCAGCGATAAACTAGGGGTAGAAGAATACTCCTTCTTTGTGGGCAAAATAATATATTTTCATTTATTGATTAAAATGATAACATCATCTCCTATTTATAATACTAGAATACTACTAATCTAACTTATTGAATAAGAAAACAAAGATATGGAAAAGATTTGGGGAATAAAAGATAACTAAATAATTGTGATTTCCTAAGATATGGGATCGTATCATGATACTACTGCCTTTGAGATGGTTGAACAGGGGATGTTGCAGGCCTTCCTTATTGCCTCCATTTTGCAGGCCTTCCTTATTGCCTGCAAGACGTTCGCGTTCATTGGAGCACCTACTTCTTGGTATCTTTTCCCCCATCTCCTTCGCGTGGAGGGGCATGCTGGTTAGCGTTGGTAAACCAAATACCTTGACTGGTAGGGTGGCTCATCTTAGGAGGAGGAAGGACACTCCCTTCCCCTTGCCTCTTGCCCTCTTCCTCTGCTCTCACCCGCATGTCCTTCACAGCCTTGCTTGCATCTACGGCTACACCGACCCCTTGAGTCGCTTGTCTCTTTTCATCCACGTGTCGCCTCAAAATCGCAGCGTCCTCCAACAGTTGCTCTATCGTCCGGCGACGCGTCTTTCCTGGGACAGAGCCATCCTCCACAGTCGAAAAGAGGTTCCATTCTGCCTCCCTTGGTCGTAGTAGGAGATCACTTGGGAGGGGCAGAGAATCCTCCCTCTCATCATCATCATCGATATTTACAACCTCAACCGGTTGCGGCAGCCCCTTGGGAAGGTATGTAAGGTTCTCGCCACTAGGTGGTGACAGGGTGTTTTGAGTGGGTGTGCCCTCTGCTGGTGGTGGCGAAGCGGGGTCCTTAGACCGAGAAATTCCTAGGCGAGCTTTAAGGGAGGTGGAAACCTCTGCGGGGTCAGTGCCGGAGGGAAAACTTCTGAGTATGGAGTCTAGAGGCTTTATGCAAGCCGGGTCCACATATTGGAGTGGACCGATAAATCTGGAAGGCGATGATGGGATTCTGGTGTTCGGTAGGGAACGGTTAGGGTTTTCTGGTTTGGCTGGTGATAAGGATCTCCGGTTACCACTGCTGATACCGGCTTCTGAAGCAGAGGAAGAAGAATTGAGTTGAGTGCTCTGCATTTTTTTCTGGTGATGATTGTGGGTGATTCCTTGAAGGGGATTTGAACTTAGAGAGAATTAGATAAGGGTAACACGAATGTTCTGAAGGCAGTTGATGAAAAGTGGGATCAGAGAGACCCATTTTATACGGAAATCTCGACTGTTGAGATCCCTGTGGCTGTTCAGATCCTTGCGACTTTTCACGTGCATGCGCACTTTTTTAGAGTGCCAGCTGGGTTAGCTTCTCCAATACGCCTCATCTCTCTCCAGGACGTCTTTTCACTATGACAGCTGGCGTTACCTGACACCTTTTTAGTGGTTGCGCACGTCCTTTCATCACTTGCCCTGATCAACTCAATCACTGTACCACCAATTAAATTCCAATTGCACTGATCAAGTGGACAATTAATTCCAGATGAAAACTCAAATAGTTCCACTTGATCAGTTTCCTTCCTTTTTTCCGACTTTTAATTACCTAAGAATAATAACTTAACACAAGAAAGACTATTTACACTAACTACAAAGGACTTGATCGAGTTCTCCTAGGACGTCACTTGATCAGTTTTAATAGATTAAGAATTTATTGCTTGATCAAGCAGACTACCCATGAGTACCCGATCACTCCTTTTACATGCTCACTGTCGAGAGTTAGGCATGAGTAGTGGAATATCGTCCACCACAAATGCCTCCATTCCTTCTCTGTACGGCTTCACCCTGTGACCATTCACCATGAAGGAAGGCGAATCTGGATTGTTCCCCTGGAGTTCGATTGCTCCATTCGTTCGGATGGCGATAATGGTATAAGGGCCTATCCACCTTGACCTAAGCTTCCCTGGCATCAATTTCAGTCTGGACTAGAAAAACAGTACCCTTTGGCCCACCTTGGAAAAACAGTACCCTTCCATTCTTATCGTGCCACATCTTAGTCTTTTCCTTGTACCACATGGTAGAGTCGTAGGCATCCAGACGGAGCTCTTCAAGCACTTGTAGCTGCATTCTCCTCTCTGCAGCTCCAGCCTCGGTATTCATATTCATTTCCTTAACTGCCCAGTAAGCTTGATGCTCCACTCCCACCGACAGATGGCACATTTTCCCAAATACCAGCCGGTATGGGGACATTCCGATAATCATTTTGAATGCTCTCCTGTAGGCCCATAGTGCGTCATCCAGACGACGTCTCCAGTCTTTCCTCGTGGGATTGACAGTCTTCTCTAAAATAGCCTTGATTTCTCTGTTTGATACTTCGGCTTGGCCATTGGACTGCGGGTGGTAGGGTGTGGAGAGGCGGTGGTGGACTCCATATTTTCTCATCAAGGCTTCGATGGTTCTGTTGACAAAGTGAGTTCCCTGGTCCGAGATAATAGCCCGTGGTACCCCATAGCGGGTAAAGATGTTCGATTTTAAGAACTTCGCCACTTCTCTGGATTCACATGTCCTTGTTGCCTTTGCCTCGATCCACTTGGACACATAGTCCACCGCCACTAAGATATAGAGATTGCCTTCAGAAGATGGGAAAGGTCCCATGAAATCCATTCCCCATACATCAAATATTTCACAGACAATAATGGGGACCTGAGGCATCTCATCTCTTATAGATATCCCTCCAGTAAGCTGGCGTAGAGGGCACCTCTTGCAGAACTCATAAGCATCTCTATGGATGGAAGGCCAGTAGAATCCGTTGTCCAGTAATTTCCTTGCTGTTTTCTTTGGTCCGAATTGACCACCACAAGCCAATGCGTGGCAGTGGACCAGCACGTCTTCTTGCTCCCAGTCTGGTATATAGCGTCGGATCACTTGACCTGCCCCCATTTTCCATAGGTAAGGATCATCCCAATAGAAGTATTGGGAGTCATTTTTAAGCTTTAGCTTCTGTGCCCTTGTAGCTTCATCACTTCCAAGCAGCTCACCTGTCACCAAGTAGTTGGCCATGTCTGCAAACCATGGCTCTTTCTGAGTGTGCTGTCCCATGCTTCCTTGCTCGGCTTGATCAACCTCTTCCACTTGGTTGACCCACGGTCGGTCAGATGTTGACTTTATCAGGTAGAGGTGCTCCTCAGGGAATGCGTCTGGAATAGCTTCATCATTATCTTCTTGTAAAATTCGGCTTAAGTGATCTGCCACTCTGTTCTCGCATCCCTTCTTGTCCACTGCCTCCCAGTCGAATTCTTGTAAGATGAGGACCCATCTGATCAGTCTTGGCTTTGATTCGTTCTTAACCAACAGGTACTTGATCGCAGCATGGTCAGTATAGACTATCACTTTGGACCCCACAGGTACGGCCGGAATTTCTCAAATGCGAAAACCACCAATAGCATCTCTTTTTCGGTCACGTCATAGTTCTTCTGTGCCTGATTCAACGTTTTTGACGCATAGAAGATGACATAACTCTTTCCTTCGATTTTCTGACCTAATACTGCTCCCACCGCATAGTCGCTAGCATCGCACATCACCTCAGAGGGGTGATTCCAGTCGGGGGCGCGTATTATCGGAGAACTTATCAATCTGTCCTTGAGAAATTGGAACGCGGCCTTGCAGGCATCAGAGAATTCAAACTCCACATCATTCTGGAGAAGCTTCGTCAGAGGCTGGGCTATCTTTGCGAAATCCTTGATAAACCTTCTATAAAACCCAGCGTGGCCTAAAAAGGCTCTGATCTCCTTCTGATTGGTAGGATACGGCAGCTTTGCAATGACCGCTACTTTTCCTGGGTCGACCTCTATTCCCCTGCTCAACACTACATGGCCCAGGACTATTCCTTCAGTAACCATAAAATGGCATTTCTCGAAATTCAGCACAAAGTCCTTCTGGCGGCATCTTTCCAATACCCTGTTCAGGCTATGCAGCCCTTGATCAAAGTCGTCCCCATAGACAGTAAAGTCCTCCATGAAGATCTCAATGCAGTCTTCCAACAAGTCAGAGAAAATGCTCATCATGCATCTTTGAAAAGTGCCTGGGGCATTAAAGAGGCCAAACGGCATCCTCCTGTAAGCGTAAGTGCCAAAGGGGCAAGTAAACGTCGTCTTCTCTTGGTCTTCAGGATTCACCGCGATCTGGAAGTAGCCACTATAACCATCCAAAAAGCTGAAGTACTGTTTCCCTGCCAATTTCTCCAACATTTGATCAATGAATGGCAGAGGGAAATGATCCTTCTTTGTTGCTTGGTTCAGCTTCCTGTAATCTATACACATCCTCCACCCCGTGACCGGCCTAGTCGGAATCAACTCATTTCTTTCATTTTTCACGACTTGGATTCCTCCTTTCTTGGGCACCATGTGTACTGGACTGACCCAGTTACTATCTGGGATGGAGTAGATAATTCCGATCGATACCAACTTGATAATTTCCTTGAGCACTTCTTCCCTCATGTTGGGGTTGAGTTTCCGTTGTTGGTCGCGGTGTAGCTTGGCTCCTTCTTCCAGTCGGATGTGGTGCATACACAAGTCTGGGCTGATGCCCACCAAATCTGTCAGCTTCCAGCCGATGGCCTTCTGATTGTTTCTCAGCACTTTCAGCAATCTGTCTTCCTGCCCCTGGGTCAACTGACTGTTGATGATGACGGGCATTGTTTCTTCCTCCCCCAGGTAGGCGTACTTAAGATGTGCTGGAAGGGGTTTCAACTCCTTCGCGGGCTTTGGTTCTTCAGTAGGCAGAGGATTTTCTGCCGCTTCTTTTTTCAGTGGCTTGCCTTGATCAAGCCGCTTCGCTAGGCTAGATACTTGAGCTGTCCCACTTGACCCGGCTGGCTTCGGGCGCTCACAGAAATCCGTTATTGCTTTCGCAATGGCCTGGCCGTCCATCTCTCCGACCTTCATGGCATCATACCACTCTTCTACTTCTTTCTCGACCTCCTCGTCTACAGCGGAGTTAGTGAACTGCCTCTTTAGGAATTCTTCCTCCAAAAATTCTTGTACTAAGGGTTCTGTCACATCTATTGAGTATATGTTCTCGTTGTCGGCTGGCCTCTTCATGGCTTCATCGATATTGAACGTGAACTGTTCTCCATTGAAGTCCAAGCTTATCGTCCCATTACGGATGTCTATAATGGTGCTGGTCGTAGACAGGAACGGTCGTCCCAGTAGGACTCCACTTGACTCCCTTGCTGCTGGCTCCGTCATCTTGATTACGAAAAAATCGGCTGGGTACAGAAAGTTATTCACCTTCACAATAACGTCTTCCAGAATTCCTTCAGGTTGAATACATGATCTGTCGGCCAACTGGATCATTATGTCAGTGTCAACGAGCTTGGCCGCTCCCAGCTTCTCATAGATAGTATATGGCAGCACATTGATGGATGCCCCGAGATCGTACATCGCGTGCTCTACTTGAATATCTCCGATTGAAATTGGGAGAGTGAACATCCCTGGGTCGGTCTTCTTTGAAGAAAGATCACTCCGCTGGATCACGACAGAGATATTCTCATCTGCAATCATTCTACCCTCCTCATTAACCTTCCCTGCCAGGTAGTCTTTAATAAATTTGCTGATCGGGGGCATCATTAATGCCGTCAAGAGCGGCACCTTCATCTCCACTTCCTTGAACATACTTGCCACATCGATTGTGGCATCCCTCTTTCTTGTCACCATTCCACGGTACGAATATGTCTTAACTTTCTCAGCTTCCTCTCACTAACTTTCCTCTAAGGATTCACCTCCCACTTTTGCCTTGCCCTTTTCACTCCCTTTTGCTTGCTCTGCTCCACTGGATTCTCCTTTTTTTTCATGGCTTGGCCCAGACATAGATGCTGGAGATTCCATAGGAGGAGTAGGGCCCAAGTAGGCTTTTCCTGATCTCAGGGTTACTTCGCTAATATTTTCACGACCAGGTGGCTGTACAGTGGCTGGAATCCTTCCTTCATTTCCCCTCAGCTCGCCCAGTGACATCGCAACTTGAGAAAGTTGCTTTGTCAGCATCTCCAACGTCGCCCGCTGCTCCTTCTGAGCCTCTTGGATTTCCCGCATCGCATCGTTAGGATGGTGAGGTACTATCATATCTCCCTGGCCATCGTTGGGGTGTCGATTGTATCTTTGATTCGGCGGTCCCCCCAGTGTAGTTGGGCTGCGGGTAGTCATATTGCCCATAATGCTCTTGCTGATATTGCAGTTGATTGCGCTGTTGATTTCCAGGGTGCAGATTTCCCCGTTGGTGTGGTGGAACGTAGCTGACCATCTGGTTGTTTGGCTGTCTTCCCTGGTTGCTTGACTCTGGGGCCTGAAGTTTGTATCCCCAGTTTCCCCCCGATTGTCTGCTTGTACTGTACCTCTTCGGTACTGGCCACGGGACGTCTCGTACGAGCGTTTGGCTTCAATGAGCCTCTCCAGGATGTTCTTGGCTTAGCTGAATGGGTTCTTTGAGAAGTCCCCCTGAGCTGCGAGGTTGAGATCATTCTTGCTATCGACTGTCAGTCCACCTCAGAAGATCGAGTAAATCTCCCGCTCCCCCAGCTTGTGGTTAGGGCATGCTTGAAGCAGCCCTTGGAATCTATCCCAGTACTGGCCGAGGGGCTCGTCATACTCCTGTCTGGCTTCTGTAATCTCCCGCTTGAGGGCACTCGTTTTTTACGCTGGAAAGAAGCGATCGAGGAATATCATTCGGAACTCGGCCCATGTTTTGATGGACCCTTTGGGCAGTCTCGATAGCCATACTCCAGCTTCACCCTTCAAAACGAAAGGGATGGCTTTCAGCCTATAATCTTCAGACGTAGATCCAGCCGGTACGGGCTGGATATCACAGTATCGGCAAAATTCCTCCAGGAAGGCGTACGGGCATTATTTTGAAAGGCCGTAAAAATGGGACAAAACGGCCAGTACTTCTGACTTGATCGCGATGGTCCGCATCCCAGGAGTAACGGCAATGGCATGTGTGGGCTCCTTCTCGTCATGAGCGTGCAGAGAGCCAATTCCTGAGTCGTTGTCGACGAGGGCCATCTCTTCTTTTCCTTGTTCAAGTGGTGGTGGTCTAGGTTGCGCGTTCTGCTCTCCTTCTTCTTCGCTGGTCAGTTGATCAGCGGCTACTACTGCTGCTAGTGCGGCTCTGTAACAAGTGGTAACTACGCCGGCTTCCTGGACTCTCCAATGAGCGTTAGTGCCTCTGTATATAAGAGGGAGATTCTAGTGGTTGCCGCGGTGGTATCTTCTCATCAACAGAAGAAAAAACAAATGAGAAAAGAAAGAAACAAAATTATATACACATATGCGCTACACACAAACATAAAATAACACCATGCTTCCCCGGCAACGGTGCCATTTTGGCGGACTGGCGAAAATGCGGTTTTTTATTCAAGTTATATGGAAGAGATAACTGAACCGGATGGATCAGTTAGCAAATGTCGTTGCCACTTGATCAAGTTGATCTCGCTTTCGCACGCCACCAATGTAATTTATAAACTCCCACTTATGTCGGATACCTAGGAATATTATTGCAGCAAAAAAAGGCGATTCCGTCGCCTTGGCGGCCCTCACACTCCGGCCTGTCGTCTTGTGAGGGGGTTCAATCAGGGTACACAGTAGTTCGTTAAGGGGGAGGCCTTAACCCACTGGCTGCCAGAAGCCCAGAATTTTATAGGTCAATGTACAAAGGAAATCCTAAGGTAAAAAGATTTGATTAAGTGAATTTGTTCACGTTGATTGCTATTTATAGAGATTTGCATTTTAGCTTCATCACAAAGATTTGATTAAGTGAATTTGTTCACGTTGATTGCTATTTATAGAGATTTTCATTTTAGCTTCATCACAAAGATAATATTAATCAATTTGGCTTCTAAAACCTTTTCATTTTCACTTTCCAATTATGCAGTAGAATTTAAAATAACATTTTTATTACTTAAAATGCTATATCTCCAATTTTATTACTTTCATTTTTATCTCCAAGTAATAACATTTTTATTATTTTTTTTAAAATAGTTATTCTTAAAATTCTATATCTCCAATTTTATTACTTTCATTTCAATAAATATAAAGATGAATTTTCAATATATTTTTCAACACTTTTTTACTTTCAATTATCCAATTATCACCGAAGGAAAAAAAACTCTTTACTTTCCCAACTTTTTTGCTGCAATTATAAGGGAGTAATGCAAAGTAGTAACTTACAAGAAATAATTGATAGATTACTTGGAATTTAATTGACCGATTATTGTCTTACTTGGAGTTGATGAGGAGTATATGCAATCATGTTGGCATAAACATTCAATTGCACTTGAATATGAAAAGTGAAAACTGCTGTATAGAATTTAAAATTATGCCAAAAGATAATATATAAATTTAATTTTATTATAATGGCATTCATCTAAATTTCTAAAAAACTCCCCTTTTATAGATGCATGGATTATAAAAATATTTATTTATACAAATTTTGACATATCTATAATATCGTTATTTATTTAATTTTAACGGTTTATTAATTATGCATATATAGGGTTCTTTTTTATCGTGATAGAGAAGATAATAATCTTTTAATACATGAAATAAAAATAAAAAAATAAAAAACAACCCTTACTGTCCTCATTTTCACTCCGATGTTATCTTGAGTTAGTGGTGTGAAGCAGTGAAAATGAGGAATGTGAAAAGGTGAAATTCTTTTTTTACAGGTAAAGACGGTAAAGAAAGAATGGATTTAAAGGGATAAGTTTTTCTCTCCACACATTTTTCCATTATAAATTTGCAACCAATGATAACGCACCCTAAGTGTTTGCCACTTTTCTTAAATAGACTTATAACATTTTACTTGATGATTTATAAGTAGATTAAAATAGAGCTGGAAAGTAGAGGCTGTCAAGTGAAGACCAGTTCTGAAATATATTCAATTTTTACCAATGACGGGGGTGAGTGTATGCCAAAACACAACTATTTTGCTTGTTTTCTTTTATCTATTTTTGTTAGCAGATAAATAATAGTAACATATTGACAATATGAAAACATTATTCATAGTCTAACTTCTAAATACAACCTTATAAAGTGAATTCTGTGATTATCATACTTATATCCATTCATAAAACATATATGTTGAGAACTTTATGTTCCAAATTTTTCTCAAACAGACATGTCAAAATATAAATCACAGCTGAATAAAGGGCCAAACCAGATTCATTAAACAATAATAAAACAAAGTTAAAATTAAGTTGATTTATTTATATAATGTGATGATGCACTATATCTTAATGTCAATTTGGAAAAATGCTATACTAATTATTCTATAAATATGAGCTTTACATTTTGAGCATGGGCAAAAAATCATCAGACTGGGCTATTACGTGTAAAGATGGCTTGGAAGAAGCATATGGTGGATGTATTTTTGCTACACATGCCCCTGATACTCTGAAGATCTTAGGAAAACATGTGACATATGATGAACTAAGAATACTCGGTGCTTTTCAATATGCCTCCAGGTTTCTTCACTCTTTTTCCTGTGTCAACAAACATCTCTTGTCTATCTTCTGCGAAATCATTCTTCTCTGGTAGCAAAGGATATTAACTTTTTATGGCATACAAGCATGGCTGAATATATTTTTTGAGAAGAAAAGAGCATTTATGCAGTTGCAGAGATTTACTCTCAGGCCATTATCTTATCTTATGGAAATAATGCCTTAGAAATGGATTCTATCAGCTGTCTAAGTATTTTGGGAAATAAGATGTGGTTCTTTATAATCATGAATCCACTTGAATTCTTCAAATTTACTACAGTGATGCTTTTCTTCATCACGATGAATATTTAATGCCCAAACTCCGAGCAGCATGGGGATCAAGGAACTTTCGGGGAACTACTAATGGCACAACTTTTATAACATATTGGATGAACAATCTCCAGGTCTGTAACAAGAAACAATCTGGCTTTGTCATAAATTTGCATTAATCGCGACAAAATGAAAGTTTATTCCTTGGAATGTTGTGTTGGATGTTAGACACACAAAATATAGGAGCACTCAACAAGGATGAAATATGGAGGATAAATATTTATAAGCTTCTCACAAAAGGATTACAAAATACACTCAAAAGTGCATCAGCACTACAAAAACTCTCACTTTCTTTCTAACTTGAGCTACGGCTCTTTCTCTCTTAACTCACTCATTTCTCTTTTCTTTCTTAATTGATAATTTTACAAAACACAACTATGCTATTTATAGGGAAAAATTTACTAGCTATCATATATGTATACACTACGTCACCTATTACTTAATATAGAAGATAACAAATGTTATCCACTAAATCCACCTTCCTAATGATCAATATGGTACGTGGCTTTCATGTAGCCATGAGGAAACAAAATTCATCCACGTATAATAACTAGGTGATGCACCTACTTCATCACTTTTCTTAATCTTGAAGTAATTGAGTTTAACAACTCAACATCCTCCCTTAAGCTCAATTCTTCAAGGTCTTCATTCCGAGTAAGAACTTCAATCTTCTAAAGACATCCTGTTTTAGTGGCTTCGTTAAAATGTCAGCAATTTGATCCTGTGACTTGCAGTACACTAACTCCACATCATTTTGGTTCACGTGCTCCCGAATAAAGTGATAACGAGTATCAATATGCTTACTTCTTTCGTGGAACACTGGATTCTTTGCAAGTGCTATTGCAGACTTATTATCAACATGTATCTCTATCGGGCCTTGTTGCGTGAATCCCAGAAAAGTTAATAAATTTCTCAACCAAATGCAATGACACACCGTTGAACTTGCTGCAACATACTCGGCTTCACATGTTGAGAGTGTCACTATAGCTTGCTTCTTTGACGACCAAGTAAAGACAGCACCTCCAATGTAAAAACAGTAGCCGGTAGTGCTCTTTCTTTCATCCAAGTCTCTTCCCCAATCGCTATCCGAATAACCAACGAGCTTAACTTCTTGATTAGAGGGATAAAGTATACCTTCATTCAGCGTACTTTTAATATAGCACAAAATCCTCTTGGTCGCATTCAAATGAGACTGTGAAGGAGTTTCCATGTATCTGCTGATTAATCCAACTCCATAGAGAATATCAGGCCTAGTGCACGTTAGATATCTTAGACTTCCAACGAGGCTTTTGAAGTAAGTTGGATCCACCTCTGCTTCACCATCATGCTTCCTCAATTCTTGACCGATCGCCACGGGAGTGTTAACAGGATTGCAGGACTCCATTTTGAATTTCTCCAAGATTTGTTCTGCAAAAGAGCTTTGAGAGATAAATATCCCATCTTCATTTTGCACTACCTCAATTCCCAGAAAATGTGCCATCAAACCAATGTCCGTCATCTCGAACTCCTTGATCATGCTCTTCTTGAATTTATGAAACATTGCTTCACAATTTCCAGTAAAGATTAGATCATCAACATATAGGCAAACAAATACTCCCTCCGTCCCTGAAAATTTGTCACATATTTCCTTTTTCGTCCGTCCCTAAAAATTTGTCACCTTTCACTTTTACCATTTTTGGTAATGGACCCTACATTCCACTAACTCATTCACACTCACATTTTATTATAAAACTAATATATAAAAGTAGAACCCACATGCCACCAACTTTTTCAACCCACTTTCTATTACATTTATTAAAACCCGTGCCAGGTCAAATGGTGACGAATTTTGGGGGACGGAGGGAGTAACATGTTACCTGCAACATCTTTCTTCAAGTATAGAGCATGTTCGAAAGGGCACTTCACAAAGTCATTCTTCAGAAAATACTCATTGATTCTGGAATTCCATGCGCGTGGAGCTTGCTTGAGCCCGTACAAAGCTTTCTTCAATCTGTAAACTTTATTTTCAGCTCCTCATTTCGCATAACCTTCAGGTTGCTCCACGTTAATTTCTTCTTCAACAAAACCATTTAGGAAAGTTGACTTCACATCGAGCTGATAGATCTTCCAATTATATTGGGCAGCCAACGAGATAAACAATCTGATTGTCTCAAGACGAGCAACAACAGCGAAGACTTCACTATAATCAATTCCGGCCTTCTGCTTGTATCCTTTCGCCACCAACCTCGCTTTGTACCTTTGCACTTCACCGTTGGCATTTTTCTTTGTTTTGAACACCCATTTCACACCAATTGCTTTTCGGCCTTCTAGCAGTGTTGTCAACGACCAAGTATCATTTTTCTCGATCGCATTGATTTCTTCATCCATTGCAATCTTCCATTTCTTGTCTTGCGCAGCATCTGCATAAGCAATAGGATCAACATCCATATAAAAACAAATAAGATTCACATTTTCCTCCACAGCTTCATCAACTTCTTCGGTAGCTTCATATATATCATTTAGACTGCGCATTCTTCTAGGCCTTCCACCTGGACCTTGAGATGATGTAGGTGACTCTGGTTCTTCAATTTCACGTGCATCTTCTTGCTGATCAGGTACAATTTCTGACGAGCTTGCAGCTTTCTTATCCTCCCAGCTCCATGTTTGATCTTCTTCAAACACCACATCGCGGCTTATGATCACCTTCTTTGTGAGTGGGTTATACAATTTGTAACCCATTACTCGATCTCCATATCCCACGAAGATACACTTTTCACCTTTATCATCAAGCTTGATTCTTCGAGCTTCAGGAATTTTGGCATAGGCAATGCAGCCAAAAACTCTCAGGTGCGCAACACTGGGCTTGAACGAGCTCCATGCTTCTTCGGGCGTCATGTTGCGAACACTTTTGGTGGGACACCGGTTCAAGAGATATACTGCTGTTGCGACAGCTTCAGCCCAGAATTCTCGAGGTAAGTCCTTCCCTTTGATCATACTCCTCGCCATATCAAGAATTGTTCGGTTCTTCCTTTCAGCAACGCCATTCAATTGAGGAGTATATGCAGGTGTAAGTTGGTGAACGATTCCATGATCCTTGCAAAACTTTTCTAACAGATCGGATGTGAACTCGCCTCCTTGGTCGGATCTGAGAACTTTAATATAGTTCTCACCCTGCCTTTCAACAAGGATTTTGAACTCTTTGAAAATATCAAACACCTCAGATTTCCTTTTCAAGAAATACACCCAAGTCTTTCTGGAATAATCATCAATGAAAGTTAGAAAATACTGATTACCTTCAGTAGAAATAGGCTTTAGGGGACCACAAACGTCAGTATGAACGATCTCTAACGGGCGTGATGCTCTCCATCTCATTTCTTTTGAGAAACTTGGCCTGTGATGTTTTCCCAGTATGCATCCTTCACAAACTTCTTCAGGATGATCAATATGCGGCAAGCCTTTCACCATATTCTTTGAGGACAGAAGCTTCAAACTACCAAAATTCAGATGTCCAAGACGCAAATACCTTAACCACGATTCATCTTTAACAATAGCATTCATGCACTTCAAGATATCATGTTTCATATTTAATGCAAATAATCTATTTCTGGACATCTTCACACAGGCAACCAAATTACCACGAGCATCATTGATAGTAAGGCAAGAATTCTTGATACTAACATTAAATCATTTCTCCAGCAATTGACCAAGACTCAAAATATTGCTCTTCATGGCAGGCACATAATAGACGTCATATATAAAGCCATGATTTCCATTCTTCAACTTAATCAAGATATTACTTTTTCCTTGCACCGCTACTTTGGAGGAATCTCCAAAAGTAACATCCCCATAAGATGTCTCCTTCAGCTCCACGAAGAGTTCCTTGTTCCCTCACATGTGGTTACTAGCTCCAGTATCCAAGTACAAGTGTTGCACTGATCACCCTCAAGTCCTTTATGAGTAAAAAGAGAGGTTGAAATTACCTGCTCATTATTGTCTCCACCATCGGCATAATGGACTTGTTGGTTGGATCTGGTATTTCCGGCTGTTGACATTCATAGCTGTAATGCCCGAATTCGTGACAAGTATAGCACTCAACATTTGCTTTATCAAACCCTGGTCGATTATAGGTTTGAGAATAACCGCCTTTGTATTGTCCTCTTCTTCGTCCTCCTTGTCCATAAGAATTTCGACCTCTGCCTCGATAGGTGGAATATTGACGTCCTCCCTCATTTTGATAATTTTGGCCACGTCCTCCTTGATTTTTGTAATTCTGGCCACGTCCTCCTTCGTAATGGTAATTTTGGCTGCGCCCTCCTCGGCCATGATAGCCTCGACCTCGGCCTCGACTTCGGTTGTATCCGCCACGTGATGTCCCAGGCTCAAACTTCTTGTCTTCTTGTATTGACATCTTAGCTTGTAGCATCTGCTCAAGTGACGGAGTGGTCTTTTTCTTCATGCGTTGCTCGTGGACTTCCAAGCTGCTTTGCAACTGGTCGATTGACATAGTGTTGAGATCTTTTGATTCTTCGATTGCCGCAACAACGTGCTCAAATTTCGACGTCAATGAACGAAGAATTTTCTCAATGACACGAACATTTTCAATTATCTCCTTGCCGTTTCATTTGATTCACAATAACTAATGTTCTTGTGAAATAGTCTGAAATGCTCTCCGTTTCAGACATGGCCAAACTTTCGAACTCGCCACGTAGGATCTGGAGTCGAACTCGTATCGCCTTATCAACGCCGGTGAAAGAATTCTTCAGAATCTCTCAGGCTTGTTTTGACGTGGTGGCTGCACTTACTTTCTCGAATGTAGTTTCATCAATACCTTGATAGATATTGAACAACGCCTTCTTGTCTCGTTTATTTGCGTCTCTGAGGGCATTCTTATGGTTGTTCATCAGGGCATCTTTGATTTCTTGGGAGGCAGGTTCGGTGTAGCCGTCTTGAACAATATCCCACAACTCTTGTGATTGCAACAAGACTCGCATCTGAATACTCTAATTCCCATAATTGTGTTTCTCTAATTTGGGAATCTGTGGTTGAACCATGTTCAACGTTGCCGCCATAGGTAGGATCGAGTGGCTCTAGATACCAGATTTGTTGGATGTTAGACACACAAAATATAGGAGCACTCAACAAGAATGAAATATGGAGGATAAATATTTATAAGCTTCTCACAAAAGGATTACAAAATACACTCAAAAGTGCATCAGCACTACAAAAACTCTCACTTTCTTTCTAACTTGAGCTACGACTCTTTCTCTCTTAACTCAATCACTTCTCTTTTCTTTCTTAATTGATAATTTTACAAAACACAACTATGCTATTTATAGGGAAAAATTTACTAGCTATCATATATGTATACACTACGTCACCTATTACTTAATATAGAAGATAACAAATGTTATCCACTAAATCCACCTCCTAATGATCAATATGGTATGTGGCTTTCATGTAGCCATGAGGAAACAAAATTCATCCACGTATAATAACTAGGTGATGCACCTACTTCATCACTTTTCTTAATCTTGAAGTAATTGAGTTTAATAACTCAACATGTTGCACCATTGAAGAAAAAAAAACAATCATTTTACCGTGGTTCCTGTTTTCAATTGAGACACAGAATATTAGTGAATCTGGGGTTCCATTTCTCTTGACTCTAAATCCACCTCAAACACCTAAAAAGACATTGTGTAAGTGGTCAACTAGCCTCCCAGTACCTTCAGTTACTGCATTCAGAGCTTTGCATGAGCTCAATCTTATCCAAGGAAAGAGGTGACTATGGTTCTGCGGAGCATATCAAGGTGCACTCAAAATCCTTAGAAGCATTTTAGGCAGTCCAATTATGTTATATCATTGTGTGTAATTGATGACTTAATGATTATCGTTGGGATTACAAACTTTTGACTTCAAGGTTATGGCTTCCCTGAAGATGGAATAAAGGTATTGTAGTATTTTGACCCTAAATTTCCTGCTTTGTTGGGGCAGTTTTCATTCTGTTAACATGATTTGATCTCGGCAGGCAGGCATACTTGCTGCAAATGGCTTGATTCGAAAACATTATACTATTCCACAAAATCCAACGTGCATGGTTCCATCCTTTTTAGAAAGTGGGGCTCATATTCTAGTTACTAGGTTTTTTCAACGCTTTATTGCTACTGGATGTCTAATGTGAGCTCCTAGTGATTTCACAATGTATCATGATGTTTCCAATACTGCATCTTAGATATTGATCCTTAGCTGTTTATTCTCCACCTTTGGCTTTCCTATAACAGTTTGATTGAAGAAGGAGGTGAAATCCTCACCTTTGAAGGTACAAGAAAAAAGAGCCCTTTAAAAGTCATTTTGAGAGTTCGCAAACCCCAATTCTATTGGAAGGTAAAATTAGGTTATTGCACCTAAATAGTAAATTTTTGGGTCGGTACTGGTGGATCAAACTAAATATCATTATCACAGGTTGCAACAGGGTCTGATTTAGGTTTTGCTGATGCCTATATTGATGGTGACATTTACTTTCATGACACAAATGAAGGACTTCTTAACTTTCTTCTGGTATGATAGTGGATCTAAAATATATGTATTACTTTCGGTGAATTTTAACTCTGCGGCTATTATTTATCTTAACATACACTTTTTTCAACTTGTATTTTTCAGCTCACTGTTGCAAATGCAGAACTTAATTATTATACCTCAAACCTGAACAAAGGAAGGTAGTATAAATCAACAAAAATTCAAATTATATAGTACTCCCTCCGTCCCGTGCTACTCGCACGTTTGCTTTTCGGCTCGTCACAAAGTCCTTACACTATTTATAATTTAAGTTAGAATTAATGCATTTAATTAATATGTTTGTTTAAGTTAAGAGCTCTTTTATTAAGTGATGTCTCATTACACCTAAAATTCTTTTTTAATTACACAAAAAAATCAATCCCAAATTTACGGCCTAAAATGAAAAGTGCGAGTAGCATGGGACGGAGGGAGTATGTGTTTATCAAGTATCAACTTTATCTTGATGTCATCTAGTTGGCAAATGAAAAACATGAGAATATTACTTTGCTGGTATCTTTAGGGGATGGTGGACAAATTTCTCTCACACTTCTGTAATGGCTTCTGGAAAAAATTTCTTCTAGCGTGTTTCCAGGAAGAACACCCTATCCCAGGCCCGCAATAACATCTCGCAGCATTTTGACCTAGTAAGCGGTTCAGACATATGCATGATTAATCTATGGTAATACATAAGATGTGATAGAATGTAATGTTCATTTATTTTCACAAGTATGCAACCGCCCTTCTATTTTGTCTAATATATCATTACTTTGTTCTACATAATTAAGTTCTTAAGTAGCCTCGCATAATTATCTAGCTAGCATTCTACCATCCGCCTAATGATTTGATGGATTACCTTAGTTATTAATTTATATTTATCATATTTCGTTTTTTTATTTTTTTGCAGAGTAATGAGTTCTTTTTCTCTTTTCATGGATGAAACAACGATGTACTCTTGCGTAATATACCAGGTATTGCTAACAATTTCAGTAGGTCTGTTGATAGGCTTTGTATCTATGGAGTACAATACAATGAAACGCCAATCATATATTACTTGTCTTAAAGAATCCAGGTGAGGACTTGAAGAATGCACAGCTCTGAAAAATCCATATCTTGATTGAAAAGGTGAGCTTCATTCATTCATTTCTTCGTCAATGTACTAATAATAACCCGTACACTAAATTATCTTTAACAGGCAAGAATCAATAAAAATCATCACATTCTCGAGATTGGGTGTGGTTGGGGAACTTTTGCACTTGAAGTTGTCTGAAAAACAGGATGTAAATATACTGGCATTACCTTGTCCCAAAATCAGCTGCAATATGCTCAATCGAAAGCAGCTGAAGCAGGCCTACAGGTATGTGTATGATAAGGAAATTTTGTTGCTTGATAAATTTCTTATACTGTTATGTGATTTATCATTCTCAAGTTTTTGATTATATATGATTTATTTCTCATGCTAAATTTTCATTGAGATGATAGAACACGTTGGTCTTGAATTCATGGACGACTTTTTTATATGCTGCGAATCTTATTTAGATAAAAACGGTATTCTTATTCTTCAGGTAATTCGTACATTTTGGTAATGAAGATAACTTTCTATTTTTTCAGTTTCATTGCTCATCATGTTAGGATGTGGGTTCTAAGCTTTAAAACTGCTCGAGTTTTCTTTAGTTCACTGCAGTGGCTGATGAGAAATATGATGAATGGAGACGCAGTTAAGGATTCGGTCAGGAATACATATTCCATGATGGATGTCTGCCTTCTCTTAACGGATAAATATCTACAATGCTGCAGCATCCAGACTCAGGTGACATTATGGTTTTTCATAGATATATTTCATAGGTAAATCACAGCTACACCATTTTAATAAAGTAATTTTGTGCAGTGTGGTGAACCTAGAAGAAATAGGAACTCATTACTATGAGACCCTCAGGGTTTGGCGGCACAACTTCATCAAACACCAGAGGTACACAAACTTACATTAAAATAGGAATAAAACCATATTGATAGATAACATAATTTCACCTTTGAATTGAAAAATACTAGTGGTTAGTCGTCAAACAAATCACCGCCTTTAAATCTTTACAATAATCATGCAAACTATTGATAAGTATGAATTTTGACAAGGCCAACTGTTTCAGCAATGAAACAACATTGTTCCACTGATAAATTTCACCAAGAAATATCAAGTGTGTCTAAATTGCTACAGATCACAAGGTGGAGTCGTTTTCTAAATGTTTCAAACCTGTCTGACCCGCTAATATTATCATATTATTTGCATGATTCGGAATTCTTTATGATGTTTTGAAATTATGAAACTTATCTCTCATGTTAGTCAGATTCTGGCTCTCGGGTTTGACGAGAAATTCATACGAACGTGGGAATACTATTTTGACTATGCTGCAGCCGGATTCAAATATTGCATTGTCGGGAATTATCAGGTAATATATATAGCCACTCGAATTTGCAATTTAAGATGTTTAAATAGTTTCATTTTTTCTGCACTTAGAACACCCCTAGTTTTTCCAGCCACTAAGACAGAACAGTTTTACTGATGAAACGGACTTGTTTTAAGGATGATATAATGAATAGATGACATTGTTATATTTGTAATATTCTAAAAGGTGAAAATTGGATATTTTGACAAGCATTTCCGGCACCCAAACCTAAAAAACATAGTATTAATGGCAGAATAATCTTGTATATGATGTTTTGTTATATCTCGTTAATGGCAGATTGTATTCACTCGGCCTGGTGATGTGGCTGCATTTGGGAGTGTTCCATACAACCTTCTGCCTTCGGTCAACTGATTTCTCATGTTGTTCTTTGGAATAATATTACATTTGTTAAAATAATAGATCCCAGTTATGATATATAAACTCTAACTGTAGATCGATGAACTCTGGTTGTATTTTATTAGGGGTGATGCACACGAATTTTTGTCTAAACAGTATACTCTTTTTTCTTCATGTACTGCATTTAAACTGTAACTTTATATGATATCAGTATAAATGTGCCAGTTCTATTAGTCATATTGACATACTTTGATTTTGCATGGTTTTAGAGAGTCATCTTGGATGATTTTGATCATATTTTGTCTTTGTTTGATATGATTATGGCTACATTTCTATATTTTGGTATTTTGACATGTTTGTTAAAATATGACAGAAATTTTTTTTTAGAAAAGGGTACAAAATATGTGGATGTGCAACGGCCTTAGTTCGAGGCAATTCTGCTGGTGATTTTGAAGTCCAATCAGTCCATAATGCATATCATTCTCTGTCTCTGAAATAGCTTCGCGTGGGTACCTCGTACGCTTCAATCGCAGTCCGATAGAAGAAGTTATGACCGTTATACGAACATTGCGTTCTCCAGAAAATACCACCTGGGCTGGTCATTTTGGCCCCGTAACTTTGACCCAGACGGGTGACTTCCACAAAGCGTGAGAAAAACAGAAACTTTCACCCGGGTGGTCATTTTCGATCCCATTGTTGACCCGGCCGAGTAAAACTCGACGGGCCCGATTTTTTATGCCTAAAACGCAATTTTTTGTGGGGAATAAGAAGAAAAACACCTAGGATGTCCCACTTTAGGTGTCCCGATTGGAATATAACATAAATGGTAATAGGCTCTACATTCCACTTACTTTTTCCATTCACATTTTATTATAAAATTAATATATAAAAAGTAGGACCCACATTCCACTATCTTTTTTACCAATGTTCCTTTATATTTCTTAAAACTCATGTTGAACTCAAATGAGACTCCTAAAGTGGAACGGATGGAGTATTATTTTCCCAAAATGACTGCAGAAAATGAAATGCCTGTTAAGGCGAAACGGAGGTAGTAGTACTCCCTCCGGCCCCCATTAAATGTCCTATATTTGACCGGTGCGGGTTTTAAGAAAATGTTTGAAAGTGAGTGGAAAAAGTTAGTGGAATGTGGATACCAGTTTTATATATTAGTTTTATAAGAAATGTGAGTAGAATGAGTTAGTGGAATGTATGGTCCATTTACTAAAAATAGTAAAAGTGAAATGAGACATTTATTCGGGACCGTCCAAATAGGAAATATGAGACATTTAATGGGGACCAGGGCAGTACCATTTAAGGATTTATCGTGCAACAGATATACACGAATAGCCGATTAATACCTAATTTATTTAGGATTCACCATGAGTAAAAAAATATAATTTAAATGATAATTATAATTTTTAATGAAATAGCTTATAATATTATAAACTACTAATAAAAATCATTATGCGTAGATCAAATCCTCATATTACTTTTTACTGGAACATTAATTTGTTAAAAATAGAATTAAAAAGGTAGATAAAATTAACTTCAAAAAATAAATTTGGAGAAAAACTTTTCTATCTAGCATTCACACTTCACCCCTATTGGATGTATTATAAACTTCTCCATTATAGAAGAACCACCAAATCATCTTTTAGAGTACTACATTTGAAAGTTTTTCATTCAATTTATTACTGGCACGACTTTTAGCACGAGCTATTAAGAAATTTATTAAACAATTAAGTTTTGATTATGATTTTGAGTTTTAACAATAAAAATAAATACTAGTTGCATATAATTTTTTTTTATCGAACTCGGGCTCAAATTGTATGTTGTTGAACTTTTCACGAGTCGGGTTTATTCTAAAAAATGTGTCTGGCCCGAGCTTAAACAACACGAAACTTGTTTAAAACATGATTTTCTGCGCAAAATAATAAGCAGAGAAAAATGCAACATATGGTAATAACTCTGTTTGATTATTTAGATACTTATGTACATAAATTTAAATAGGTTCAAGGATATAATTAATTGACAGTTATATAAGTGTCAATTAATAATAATAGGTGGATACCAAACCTATTGCCGTTCTAGTGATGTGCATAGATGAGATAACAATAGCTAACATATGGTCACACCTTATATTTACTAGTACGAACTACCAAGTATGGTATAAAATATGAAAATCGATAATTTACTACTCGTCATTGGAATCATCGAGATCGAGAGGATGTATTAACCTTAACTCAGTGTATCCTGTACTCTATTTTTAATTAATTAATTTGTTGAATCTAAATGTTAGCTACATATCCCCGGAAATATACTCTAATTAAGCAGCTAGACACCTTAATTATGTACTATATATTATTGAAATATGAATACATTCGACACAACTATTTATAAGGAGGTGGTGAAATCTTCAACATTGCAGAAATATTTGTATCAATCTCATCATACAACCAGTGGCGGACACAGTAAATGCCATGGAGGGGCTTAAGCCCTTCCCAAAACTTATTTTTTCCTTTTATCCTACTGCCCTTCCTAAATCAATGGTGTTGAACACTAAATCACTTGATATTAATGATTACAATACTAAACTGGATCTGAGAATTCAAAATCTGCAGATGCTAATTGAGATACAAATGGTTGTTTTGGGGAAGAAGATGGCCCAAATCCCCAAAAATAACTAGTGATAATTTTAGTTCTTAGTGCGACTCTGACTGAATAAAATAGCACGACTTTATAAAATGCCGATTACATCTTAAAATTGAATTTATTATTTAATTTAATAAGTGGATAGAAGGTTTCTACGCGTTTAATATTATAAATTAAAATTTTCACTCTTTTTAATTCCTTTTTTTTCTATTTTTTCTTTACAATTCAGTTATGCAAATATTTGTTTTTTATAACTTTTAATATTTACTTTATTCTGAATATTAAGAATGAAATATGAAAAACATGTCTGGACGTGTAGTTTAAATTATACAGTATAAATAATTGGTTTTTATTTGTTTTAAGTGTAAGGTGGTTTAGAGTTTTTATCTTAGAATTAGAGTTTGAGGTACTTATAATTGAAATTAGTCTTTTTTAACAACTAGGACAACAATTTTGAGTTATTTAATTGGATTAGTATTTTGTTTAATAGTAATATTTTTTCATATATATTACTAAAAAATATATTCTTCATCCGTAATTAATCGTCTTACTTTGACTCAGTTCGGATTTTAAGAATGTATGATAAAAAGTGATGAAAAAAGTTAGTGGAATATAAATTATACTTTTATAGTAGTAATAAATTGTGATTGAGACGGGTTAGTGGAATGTAAAGTCCACTTATTAAAATAAAAGAGTAAAATGAGATCATTATTTCCGCACGAAGGGAAAAGGATATAAGATGTACAGACGAAGGAAGTATGTAATAGTGCAGCCCCTCCCACAATTTTTTTATGCGTCCGTTACTGCATACAACTTGATTATAAGGTAAACATTATATGTACTTAGCAAAATTCTGATTTGGCACTAAGAATTTGTTCATAACATATATAGATATTTCCTTTAAACAACACATTTATAGTTTTTTTTTTCACAAATCCACTAATAAATGTGAAAATAATACTACATTAGTATGTAGTACTATAAATCAATGGCGAAGACCATGAGTTTGGCCGTGATACAACTATTTACCTAAAAAGTAAAAATGTTAGCTGTCATGGGAAATTATAGCTAATTAAATAGCTAGAACTTAATACTGTGCATATTATAAATCTGAATATAATCGACACAACTATGTAAGGAGTTGTCAAATTTTCCAATATACTTTTTATTCTAATCTCACCATACAACTTCACTACGAGGTAAGCATTAGCAAAATGAACTTGTTCCTAATGCATGTAGCAATTTCCTTAAAAAATGACATTTCTTTTTTCAAATTCACTGATAAATATCTAATGTATGAAGCTAAGTAATATACTATATAGATCAATGTCAAAGATGATGAGAGTGGCGGTCATAGGCGGCGGCGTAAGCGGGCTGGCGGCGGCGTATGTTTTGGCGAAAGAAGGGTTGGAGGTGGTGGTACATGAGAAGGAGACGAGCTTAGGCGGCCAAGCCAAGACGACTACGATTGATGGCATTCTTCTTGATATTGGTTTTGCTATTTTTGCTCGGGTACCAAATTCTCTGGCTTTCTAAAACTCAAATTATTATTTTTTCCGTGAGGAGAGAAAATCATTCTACGCCTTAATGTTATATTCATGTCAACTAGTTAAGCTTAAAATCACATATTAGGTGGCAATAATTATTGCTATAATTATTTTGTAGATAGAACTAGTATTTACAATAGCTCGTGCACAACAACATTTTGTGTTTGTTTTAAGTTTAAACTAAATTTCAAATCAATTATCAAAGAAAAATTTACATTAGTAAAACAAAATCTGTACAATTGTGTGCCTTCCGACTCTCTGATATACTACTATACATAATACACAAGCATCGGATATTTTAGTTCACACCAATTTTAAAAATTATAAAAAAATAGATACAAAAAAGTTAGTGAATATTTAAGGAATAAATATTTTTTTAAAAATAGTATTAATTTTATACTCCATCTGTTACATAGTAGTGGAGTCATTTTGCCATTTTAGTACGTTTCATAGTAGTGAAGTCATTTATTTTTTTAGTAAAAGTCAACACATTTCTTCTCACCTACATTTCTCTCTCTCTTACTTTATTTTCTCTACTTTTTCTTCTCTCCTACTTAATTTTTTTCTTTAATACATTACACACATTTTTCTTAATCTCCGTGCCGGAAAGAAATGCATCCATTACTATGAAACGCATGGAGTAATAAATTATAAATGAGATGAATAGTACTATCAAATAATAAAAGGAAATCAAATATTTAATAAATAATTTATAATTACAATAATAATTATCATTTACATAATAATTAATTTTAATAATTAGAGGATTGCATTTATTTATAGGGCGTATTCTATTTTCATATATACTAAAGGTATTACCTTTTGGTAGTTTGCAAGAAAATGATTTTTGGCTTTCACGTTATTGACAAAAATCTAACCAAATTTTATGCTTTTTTTCGCCAAATTACCCTTATTAATATTTATATACTACTTTTCTCTCTGTCTAGGACGTTAATCAGGTTAACCCGTTCGGTTTGCCGGACTATTTGGGTGCGGGCTATTCGGGTTATGAACTTTTCAGGTCATAAATTTTTAACCCTACCCCGTCGGGTTTCGGGGTAACCCATCGGGCTATTCGGCCTAGAAACTTTCGAAAATAATATCTTGTGTCAAAATTTTACTATATAATATGATTTTCAATTTTAGATAATTTTTTTATTCTTAGTTTTAGAATCATAAAAAATCTTCAAATTTTTATAGTTTTCTTAAATAATAGTAGGAGAGAAACTTTTCATCTTGATCAACTACAACATAAACAAAGATAAATCAAAATAAATTAATTAATTTGAATTAAAGCTTATGTTCGTGTCATTATTTTGGTATTGTTCATAATTAATTCTTTATAAAAATTTAAAATAATATCTTATATGAATCATTATTAAAATGATAAATATATTGAGATTTTGATGTGTTAGTTCTTAATTTGGTCTTGATTGGCTTTGGTGGTGGGACGATGGAATAATGAGTCGAGATGGAACTTGAAAGTTGATAATATGAGATCGAGTTGAAAAATGTAGAATGAAGATTGAAGAAGACTATTGATTGTGTTACATGAAATTTAAAAATATAAAAAATCCTTAAAACTTAATAATTTTCTATTAAAAGTCGCAACCCATTCGGGCCAACCGTTTAACCCGCCAACCCATTAGGGTCAACCCCTTTAGCCCATTTTTTTGTTCAGGTTACAAAATTACAGGCCTAACCCACTAGTTTTATCGGGCTATTTGGGCTGCCCATGGGTTTCGGGTTGCATTGAGATCTCTGTCTGTCTTACGTTACTTGAGGAGGTACAGTAGGCTAACAATGTAGCAATAGCATCAACGAACTGTTATGAAGTGTTACGAAAATAGCACAGTAGAATCAATATGGGAAAAAGGGACTGGTCATATTATTGAAATCATCAACTGCAAACATCTATACATACGATGATAATTATACATGCCATAATCTATATGGAGCATGAAATGAGCACCGGATCTCGAGAACTAATCATTGGATGTTTGCCCATCTGTTGTTCGACGAAATGCTTGACTGTTGATACTCCTTGAATCCTTGCTTAGACTGACCCTCTCCTATTCGGCCTTTCCGGAATTTTAAAAAACCACGTTTTTTTACTGTCTGGGCATGGAATGTGCTTGTGATTCCTCATCTTCTCTTGTTCTCAAATTTTCAACTGCATGCGGCTTTTGTTGTTATAGGACTATTGCTATTGGAATGATTGATGTTGGAAGATTTGGTGTAAGCTGGAAACACTTGTTTTCTCCACTAAATACTTTGTCTGACCAAATTAGGATTGCTGGCAAAAAGGTTCCATTTGTTGTGAATCCAAGTTTATCATCACTGTTGAGTTGAACTCATACATAATAGTAGAAGATTGTGAAGATAGTAAAGCATTCTTTAATGTTTTCAAAATTGTGTGTGTGGGTGTTACCTGTAATTCGTTTATTGGACAGGCAATGTATCCGGAGGTGATGGAATTATTTGAGAGTGTTGGAGTTGATAGCGAGGTCTCCGACACTTCATACTCTGTGAGCTTGGATGAAGGCCGAGGATTCGAATGGGGTACTGGAAATGGAATTTCAAGTATCTTTGCGCAGAAGAAGAATGTGTTGAATCCATTGTTTTGGAAAATTATGAGGGAAATCATTAAGTTCAGAGACAACGCTTCTCTGTAAGTATTATCATAGCAACACTGAGCCTCTTTTGGTATTAGAGTTAATTCGTTTTCAAGTCTCTGTTCAATGTATGTGTCCACCAATTGCAGTTATATTGAAGAGCTTAATAACAATCCAGATATTGACCGGAACGAAACATTGGGGAACTTTGTCCAATCACGTGGTTACTCTGAGTTATTCCAGAAAGCTTTTCTTGTAAGACAATTGATAATCATACTTGTCCATGTCATGTAAGCAATGACTTTCAATTATGCTTTTGTTTCCAGATTCCAATTTGTGCTGCAATTTGGTCATGCTCCTCAGCAGTGATGACCTTCTCTGCCTATTTAACACTTTCATTCTTGTGCAATCAAGACATTCTTGAGGTAGACATTTGTATTTGTTAGTGAATGTTCATATTACAACATATTTCTATCAAAATGATTGCTAAGATTTTCTTTCCTGCAGCTTCTTGGTCTCACTAAACGACTTACACCAAAATGGCTT
The DNA here is from genome assembly GCF_004379255.2 of Salvia splendens. NCBI lineage: Eukaryota > Viridiplantae > Streptophyta > Magnoliopsida > Lamiales > Lamiaceae > Salvia > Salvia splendens. Next base: position 39,431,445 of record NC_056034.1, on the reverse strand, counting down.
TCACAAAGTTATGTCGATGGGGTAGGTAGTGAGTTCCTCAGATTCTTTAATCTAGAAATATCATCTGAGGAACAAGGCATGTTCATAGATATTAAATGTAAATAGATTCTTTTAAGATTTTACTATATGATATATTACCAGATTAAGAAAGAGCTGGAAAGTAGAGGCTGCCAAGTCAAAACCAGTTCTGAAATATATTCGGTTTTGACCAATGACAAGGGTAAGTATGCGTCAAAACACTTGTCCTTGTTTTCTCTCATTACCTTATTGTTATTTGAAGTCTTAGCATATGAATAATATATTGATCATTCTAATAATATGAGCTTACATTTTGTACATTAGTGTAACAAAAGAATGATGCAGGTTGTGTTATTACACACAAGGATGGATTGGAAGAAGAATATGATGGGTGCATAATTTCAGCACATCCTCCAGATGCTCTAAACATCTTAGGAGAACAGGCGACATACGATGAATCAAGAATACTTGGTGCTTTTCAATATTCCTACAGGTTTCCTCTATGATAATCTTTATCTTATGAAACTTTTCCCTGTGATGGTAGTATAATAATTTTCTTATGATTAATCTCTAAAGTCAGTAGTCGACTTCTACTCTTGAACTTGTATTACAGTGATATTTTCCTTCACCATGACGAAAATTTGATGCCAAAAGTCCAAGGGGCATGGAGCTCGAGGAATGTTCTTGGAGATAGCAATGACAATGCTTGTATAACGTATTGGCTCAACAATGTCCAGGTTTCGCACTTTAAATCATAATTTATCCATTAAAAATATTTTCTATCAACTTTGGTAGCTAGATAACCAGTTTTTGCGACTTGTTTTCTCAATGGATGTACAGAATATTAGTGAACCTACAGCTCCAATTTTTGCATCTCTAAATCCACCTTATACACCTAAAGATACATCTTTCAAGTCATCAACTAGCCATCCTATACCATCAGTTGCTGCTAGCAGGGCTTTGTCAAATCTCAATGATATTCAAGGGAACAGAGGACTATGGTTCTGTGGAGCATATCAAGGTGCACTAAAATTCTTTAGAAGCTTTTTCAGCAAACCATTAAGTTGTGTATGATGACTTATGGTCTCTTTTGGTATAACCTTTTATACTTCCAGGCTATGGCTTCCCCGAGGATGGGGTAAAGGTATATTTTATCACACCATAAGTACAATTTTATTCCTACCCAGATTTTTATCTGTTAACATGAATTGATCTTAACAGGCAGGAATACTTGCTGCAAACAGCATGCTTAGAAAACATTATACTTATTCAAACAACCCCACATGCATGGTTCCATCTCGTCTTGAAACTGGGGCTTGTTTTGTCGTTACGAGGTTCCTTCAGCGCTTTATTGCTACTGGATGTCTAATGTGAGCTTCTAGTATACATTATAACATAGTACTGCGGTATCTGCTTAAAGAGAAGTATACAAGTATACAACTGACAATTACTGTTGAAACAGCTTTTTGGAAGAAGGCGGTAGAATCTTTACATTTGAAGGTACAAGAACAAAGAGCAATTTAAAGGTCATTGTGAGAGTTCACAAACCCCAGTTTTATTGGAAGGTAAGATTAGGTTATTACCGCTAAAAAATAGTTAATTTTGTAAGTATTTATCATCAAACTGGATACTTTTCTCACAGGTCGCAACTGAGGCCGATTTAGGTTTTGCCGATGCCTACATTAATGGTGACATTTCTTTTGTTGATGCAAACGAAGGTCTTCTCAACTTTCTTCTAGTAAGTAAATTTATCCAAAATTAATAATACTCCTTCGTCCACAAAAAATTGTTTCAATCTTTCCATTTTCGTCTATCCACCAAAATTAGTCTCATAGTACTAAAAATGGAAAGTTACTTCCAATTTGTTACACTTTGATCTTTCTCTTTCATGCTTTACACACTCTATCTCTTTTTTGCTCATACTTTACCCATTTCAAATTAAAACTCGTGTCTTCCACCAATGAGACTATATTTGATGGACCGAGGGAGTATGGAGTAACTTTTAACTCTTCAACTATCATTAGTTGAATATTTAATTTATGGGACATGTATTGTGCAGCTGATTATAAGAAATGCAGAGCTGAATGCATGTGCCGAGTTAAACAAGGAAAGGTAAATATAATCAAGAGGTATTTCCCTTTGTGTGTGTGTGTGTGTTGATCTGGTTTATAGAACGTAATACGATGATATATTTTACTGTGTTGATATCTCTAGGAAACGGTGGACACCATTTCTTTACACATCTATAGCAGCAAATGCAAAAAAAATCATCAACCTTGTTTCCAGGAGGAACACACTGACCCAGGCACGGCGTAACATCTCGCGCCATTATGACCTAGTAAGTGGCCATATGCTTTAAAAGGGTTATAAATAATTATATATTAACACATGAATATAAATCTTTATTAATTTCTTTAATTTGTTAGACCTTCATGTATGCAATATTCTTAGTGGATGTGCATGTGACATCAAAGTCATAGTAATTTTTTACATAACGAGTACATTGTGATATCTTTCTACTTCAATTGTTTCATTGTAATTCAATTTCTTTTTATTTCTTTTGGCAGAGCAATGAATTGTTTTCTCTATTCTTGGATGAGACAATGACTTATTCTTGTGCAATATTTCAGGTGATACTAATGATTTCAAATTTTCAATAGATATATGCGTTGATGGTCTGTACCATATTGTTACTTTATACTGTCATTGCAGAATCCATTAGAAGATTTGAAGAATGCACAGCTCCGGAAAGTCCATACTTTGATTGAAAAGGTGAAATTCACCGGAACATTCCTTCAATCTTGAATTGATCTTTAGGGATGCTAAAATATACTCGTAATTAATTTGATGTATTTAAGAACTTTATTTATGGGAAAGGTTGAATACTTAGTTACTTATTAGAATGTGAAATTTAGAGTGAATAGATAAAAGCTGTAACTATGTTTCTTTCTCTGGAAACTTATTCTTCCTGTTCTACTACAGTGATTGATACGGAGTAAGATTTATCTAATTTACATAATAAATTTTTAACATAAATCTAATCCTTTTTTATTGTGGGTGGGGCTCACATAGTAACTCTCATATGCTGAATCCCCTTCGAGTACAGGCAAGAATCAATAAAGATCATCACATTCTAGAGATAGGGTGTGGATGGGGAAGTTTAGCAATTGAAGTAGTGAAAAAAACAGGATGCAAATATACAGGTATTACATTGTCAGAAAGTCAGCTGCAATACATAGAAGCGAAAGTGAAGGAAGCAGGTTTACAGGTAATAACATTTTATTTAGTTGTTTTATACAAATATGTAAAGAAAAGATTTCCCATGTTTGTGATTTCTCAAGTTATTAGTTTTATTATCAGGATCAAATTGAGGTTCTTCTTTGTGACTACCGCCAATTGCCTAAGAACTACAGATATGATAGGATAATATCATGGTGAGTCCATTGTTTTAATGTTTCCAACCTCTTGAATTAATTTACTGCTTTACTGTAATGACATACACATATGCATGATACAATTCTCGTGCTGGCTTTTCAGTGGGATGATAGAACACGTGGGGCATGACTATATGGAAGAATTTTTTAAATGTTGTGAATCTTCATTAGCAGACAATGGTATTCTTGTTCTTCAGGTAACCTCTACGCTTTCCATTCTTAGTTTCCCATCAAACCATAGTGTTAGATTTTTGTTGTCAACATCAGGCTTGTTTTTTCCACTTCACCCAATATAAACTAGTATAAAAAACTAGTTGAATTTTTTCATCAGTTCATAGCAGTAGCTGATGAGAAATATGAAGAGTGGAGGCGCAGGAATGGATTTGCCACGGAATACATATTCCATGGTGGATGTGTGCCTTCACTTAACCGAGTAATACAGGCAATGGCTGCAGCATCCAGACTTAGGTGATCAATGTTTGCATTCTTAATAAATACAGTGTTTAATGTCTGCTGTTATTTATTGACGCGTGTCTGGTTGGATTGATTTTATGAAGCATCGTGCACCTAGAAGAAATAGGATATCATTATTACCACACCCTCAGAAATTGGCGTCGCAACTTCCTCCAAAACCGAAGGTAGTAATTAAACTTGATACATCTGCTCTCCTAAAGAGTTGAGTCTTATCTAGGGGAGTAGTATTTTAAAGTTGCTAAAGGAAATTTGTGTATTGATAGTAAAATTCATGGTCTTGGATTTGACGACAAGTTCATACGGACATGGGAATACTATTTTGATTATTGCGCTGCTGGATTTAAATATTGTGTTATCGGAGATTATCAGGTAGCACACAAACTTTTCTTTTAAACATTTTTTCTGTTACGAATAAATGACCTATGTTTTGTTATTTCTCATTAATGACAGATTGTATTAAATAGACCTGGTGATGTTGCTGCATTTGGGAATGCTCCATACAATCGTCTGCCTTCTGACAACTAATCTTTCGGGTGTCTGCTTTCTGTTAGTTGAAATAAGGTTTTACTCTGTTTTAGTCTTTAAAAACTATTACAAATAAATGAAGCCTGCTTTCTGTTAGTTGAAATAAGGTTTTACTCTGTTTTAGTCTTTAAAAACTATTACAAATAAATGAAGTCTGCTTTCTGTTAGTTGAAATAAGGTTTTACTCTGTTTTAGTCTTTAAAAACTATTACAAATAAATGAAGCCTGCTTTGTGTTAGTTGAAATAAGGTTTTACTCTGTTTTAGTCTTTAAAAACTATTACAAATAAATGAAGTCTGCTTTCTGTTAGTTGAAATAAGGTTTTACTCTGTTTTAGTCTTTAAAAACTATTACAAATAAATGAAGTGTGACATTAACATTAGAACAAGGAGCTTCTCTTAGAGTATCTTCAATGAGGAAAGGTATATAAAAAAAGGTATATTATGTATTTACCTTCTTAAAAAGTGAAATATACTCTTTTAAAAATTAACACATTTCAAAGGGAAAACGTATATAGAAAGGTAAATTATTTTTTAAAAATAAAATAATAGTATAAAATGCATTAAAAAAATATAAACTATAATACCTTCTCAAATACATTTCCCCTTGGAGAAGGATTTTTTCATGGAAAGAAGACAAATATGGTAGTTATAAGATTTTACCTCTCTATTGAGGTAAAGATACCTCTTCAAAATGGAAAAATGTATAATTCCATTTCAAATACTTTTGCCCTTGAAGAATGATTTTTCATGAAAAAAAAGGTAAATATGGTAGTTATATTAGTTTATGTCTTCATTTACATCTTCCCTTGGAAATACTCTTAGAGCATCTCCAACAAGGAAAGATAAATGGAAGAGGTATATCATCTATTTACCTTCTCAAAAAACTGAAATATACCCTTTCAAAAAGTAACGCATTCCAAAGGAAAAATGTATATAGAAAGGTAAATGATTTTTTAAAATAAAATAATACTACAAAATGCATTAAAACATATAAAGTGTAATACCTTCTCCCGTGGAGAATGATTTTTCATGAAAAGGATGCAAATATGGTAGTTATAAGATTTTACCTCTTTATTGATGGAGAGGTAAATATACCTATTCGAAATGGAAAAAGGTATAATACCTTCTCAAATACCTCTCCCCTTGTAAAATGATTTTTCATGAAAAAAAAGTAAATATGATAGTTATATCTAACTTTACCTCTCCCATTGGAGTGTAAAATTGCAACAAGGCAGCAGCAAGTAGTACATCTGCATTTTTTCAAAAGTCGGGCATTTGTTGATGGTTTAAAACCAAAACCACTCATGTATCTAGGTTTAAAATGAATTACTAGTACTAATATAAAATAAACTGTCTAATTTATCCGTGCAAATATCAAACTATTTTAATCTTTAACATTTATCTAATGAATTTTCCACGAACTTCTATAGTAAATATAGGTGATGCTCGGTTGTTATGACTAATTATCATATGATAATTCATCTAGGATTAAGTTGTAAGATTATTTTAGTCGGATTATTTGAGAGATTCAATCTCATCAACCAAATATAATACGTAAAAAAATAATCATAAAATATTTGTACAAATGGAACGAGCCAATATAGAATTGTGATCAATCAAATACTGCAAAGTCCCGGTATTTATTACCGGTCATGAGTTGCTCGTTCAACTATTCCTCGGAGAAGATTTTTACTAGTAATAAAAGATAGTACTTCCTCCGTCTCTTAAAATTTGGAATTATTTGACCCGGCACGAGTTTTAAGAAATGTAATAGAAAGTGGAGAAAAAGTTAGTGGCACGTGGGTTCTATTTTTATATATTAGTTTTAAAATAAAATGTGAGTGAGAATGAGTTAGTGGAATGTTGGGTATACTACTAAAAATGGTAAAAGTGAAAGGTGATAAATTTTTAGGGACGGACGAAAAAGAAAATAAGTGACAAATTTTTAGGGACGAGGTAGTAAATGAATCATAAAATCAAATTACTATAAGGAATAGAAACGAGACTTTCAAAGATGATATTATAAAACCCTATTGATGTTACTATGTTTAGGGTTTAGGGTTCTTGGGCCACCCACAACGTGTTACGCGGGTGGCTCGAAGCCCATTCCTCCGTGACGAGACGCGCGGGACGCGTTGCAGTGTCCCGTCGCGTCCCCAACCCGTCGAGACACCCTTCTCTCCGAGACGGCCCGCGCGACGTGGCGGGCTCCGGCGCCATGCGTGACGCCCACTCGCCGCCCCGCGAGTGGGTTTCGTCACGCTGACGCAATAAATCATTTTAAAAAAAATGAATTTAATAAAAAAAATTAAAATTCGAAAAACGGTAATATTACCGTTTTTCGACCATTTTCCTTTTTTATTTTATTTTTTTACTCTATAAATACTCCTATTTCATCCTCATTTCTCACACAAACACACATCTATTCTTCTCAACTCATCTTTCTTTCAACTCCAATTTTCATCTCAAATCAAACTCTTTTATTATTCCCCCAAAGTTAATCGATCTAATGGATCCATATGAGCAAATGCGTCGAATAATGGAAGAATCACTTGAAGAAGATCGACGCCGGGAGGCGGAAGAAGCTGCGCCGCCCCAAAGACGCTCCCGGACTTACATCCATCGTAACCGGGAGGAAGTCGCCGCAAGGTTAGTCCGCGACTACTTCAGCGATAACTCGGTTTGGGGAGATACCTACTTCCGTCGACGTTTCGGCATGCGGAAATCGTATTTCTCCACATCACAAATACATTGGCAGCCCGGGAAGAGTTCTTCCAAGAAAGGTTCGATGCCGTCGGCCGTCCCAGCCACACGACGCTGCAAAAATGTACTGCAACAAGTTTCCGTCCCTTAAATTACTATTCATTCAATTTTATTTTTTATTTTTATTTCCAACAAATTCAATTAATAAAAACACACTTCATTAAATAAAATAAAATTACAACTTAAAAACAATACATAATTAAATTCGTGGCAAAATATATAAAAAAAGACATAATTTAACTATGTATAATTTGATGCTCTAAATTCACGTCAGATCATTCAACTCTGTATAATTTGATGCTCTAAATTCATTTTCATTTTTTATTTTATTTTCATTTACCGTTTTCGAATTTTTAAATTTTTTTTATTAAATTCGAATTAAAAAAAATGAATTATTGCGCCAGTATGACGAAACCCACTCGCGGGCCGGCGAGTGGGCGTCACGCATGACCCCAGAGCGCGCCACGTCGCGGGAGCGTGTGGCGAGACGTCTCGCGCGGCGTCTCGGCGCGACGGGGGATCTGGCGGGATGGTGACGGGACGGGACGCTGCAACGATTCCCGCGCCCGTCTCGTCACGGAGGGACGGGACTCGTGCCACCCGCGTAACGCGTTGCGGGTGGCCTTAGCCTACAGTCTTCTATTTTGCCGCAACGTGGCGAGACGTCTCGCGCGGCGTCTCGGCGTGACGGGGGATCCGGCGGGATGGTGACGGGACGGGACGCTGCAACGCGTCCCGCGGCTGTCTTGTCACGGAGGGACGGGACTCGTGCCACCCGCGTAACGCGTTGCGGGTTGTCACGACCGCATTTAGCTAAGGATAGCATAATCCGGGGAATTCGCGACTAAGGAGGGATTATAAGAAGCGGGGATAGAATTTAGGGGAAATTAAAGCCAAAGCAAAACGAGACGCACATAATAACTTAAATACGGAAATACTTATAACCAAAATACACTCGATCATGTAGAATCGAGTGACCGTTCATACAAGTTCTGATTATCAGAGTAAAGAGTAAGATAGACACTGCCTCTTAACCGGCACAGCGGAAACGAAAGAACGCGGTCCATGTATGGAGACATGAACCTCCGAGAGTTTTGTTCATAGTTATCTACTAGATTGCTCTCCACAGCACTTATCCCTTCCCCTTTCCACGACTCAACCTGCACGTTTAGAAATATGCAGGGCTGAGTACAAAAAGTACTCAGTGAACATAATGCCGAAAATTACAAATATACATTTGAAAATATTGTCAAGCCATCATCGCAGTAATACTCGGGGTTTTATTCAAAAGACCCGAGCTTACTAAAAAATATTCACTTTGGGCCCTTTTTCCTGTACTTAGCCATATCTGATCACCTTGTGCCGTCGAGATGGTGTTCTCGCACGGTCACCTTACATGCATGTGCCGGGAAGGTGGCCACCTTCCTCGGTCACCTGCTCTGTCCAACATGACAGAGGGAGCTTGTGTACACTAGTCCGAGCGGGGACACCACCCTCACTGGGACCCGAATTCGACTTATATCATCATTCATAATTCATTTGGCCTTAGCCAAACAGATAGGCATCATACACAAAACATTTATGGCAAGACAACATCTTTAAAAATCACGAACATGTGTTCAAGTTTTCATAAAATACAATTTGTATTTTAGTATAAGAAAGCTCACCTTGATCGCTTAGTTTTCTTATCTTGAATTCTTACTCCGACCTTACTTGCGGAGATAACCTTTTTGAAAACAAACAACGTACCAATAAGACTCGAGAAATTCACATACTTATAGGAATGCATGCCCCTACTTTATTTCTTTTATCATTTGCTCACCGTTAGAAAATTTTAGAAACTTGCATATTAATTAAATTGGGAAATTTAATTAATAGCACTTCATTATTAATATTATTATTACTACTACTACTACGAAATTTCTAAACTTACATTATTTGAACTTACATTATTTATTACTAGTTCGTTTGCTAGTTAGATTCCAACCAAAATTTGATATTCTATACTTTACTAATTACTCCTAAAAAAAACAATTTGGGTCACAACTATTTATTTTAGCTTACTTAACCATTTCATTCTGAGGCCCGGAATACTTTAATTTCGGAATGGACCTCAAATCAATATGCATTACAGCCCCAAGGTCGCCGAATCGGCTCGGAGGCTTCACGTTCCTCGCCGGCCCTGTCTTCGCAATGGATACTTCCTCCCTTGCTACACTCTGCTCCTTGACCGGCTCTTTCCGAGGCTGTAGGTCTGCCGGAATCGTTTCCTACTCCCTGCTCGGCTCATGCCGAAGTTGTAGCTCGGCTGGGACCATGCTCGGCTCTGGCCGAGGTTTCAGCTCGGCGGGGACCATGCTCGGCTCTTGCCGAGGTTTCAGCTCGGCGGGGACCATGCTCGGCTCTTGCCGAGGTTTCAGCTCGGCGGGGACCATGCTCGGCTCTTGCCGAGGTTTCAACTCGGCGGGGATTGTATCCATCAGCCCTCCCCTCCCTTCCAGCGCCGTCGCCGTCGAGACCCTCATCTCCAGCGGCCGACGCCGTTTCCGACAGGTAGGTGATCGGTTTCTTCATCCCCTCCCCCTTTTTTTTATTTAGGTTTTAAATACCTTTGTGATAATAGACTTTGTTAATTTCATTCCAAGATTTCTAGATTCCTGGAAAGAAAGCAAGGATGCGTTTTTGGAGCGTGGGCTGTCATTGTTGACGACGGAGCGCCGAGCTCGCTGCCGGAAGTTCCTCGCGGCAGATTTACAGATTGGTTCAAGATGAGTTTCTATATTTATTTCAGAGGTCTACATAGAATTGTTATAAGAGTCACAGGCTTTTTGGTGTTGTCTAAAGCATCATTAAAAGTCCTATATTATGTCTATCATTCAATAGCTTGGGGAAAAATTCTGGTTTTGGCATGCTACTTGTATGTGTTGGGTGAAATTTGGAGTCCCTGATGTAATATGTGGAAAATAAAGGTTACCTAGCATGTTTCCATTTTCATTCTTACTATAATCTGATGTATATGCATAAAAAAAACTTGGAATTACCTTTTATGTGGGGGAAAAAGAGGTGGTGTTGGATTGGTGACTTGATTCTACAAGTGTGTGTAAATCTTCCTCCTTAGGCTCTGTCCGATGTGGAATTGAAGTAGGAAGAGGAAATAGTATGTGGGGTTTGTGAAGGAATTATGTGGGGTTGTGAAGGGGTGATTAGGATGTATGATGGTAATGTTTTTATGGTGAAAGAAAGTGAGTAAATATACTCATCTATGGCAAACTTAACCTGCAATTAATCTAGGCGAGAATGTTCATCAAATGTGTCAGAGGAAGGATTTTTTTCCATACCTCATTAATGCCTTCATAAAAGCAGCATTTATTATCTCTACAACTCAACCAGTAGCATTAAATGCATCGCATGACAGAGGTCTTCTCGGATAAGCTAACTAATAAAGAAAAAACTATGTATTAACTTATTATTGTTATTAATATTTATTCATTTATTTAAATTTAATATTCATATAGGTGATATATATATATTTACGTTTTCTATTCACTTGCCTAACGTTAAAACAACAACTCCTATAATTTATCGTAGCTTGAATTTAATCGCATTCAAGTTACTTATATAAGTAATCAAGATAATAATATTGTTTCTAACAATATCGGCTTAGCGGGTCGTTACATACTACCCCTCTTAAAAGAAATTTCGTCCCGAAATTTAGAAAATATTTAGACAAAAAGCTCGGGATATTTCTCCTTCATTTTCTCTTCTAGCTCCCATGTTGCTTCTTCCTGTCCGTGGTTTTTTCCACAAAACCTTCACTGTAGTAATCGACTTGTTCCGAAGCTGTTGCACCTTTCGGTCTAGTATTTCTATCGGCTTTTCTTCGTAGCTCAGGTCAGGTTCTAAAGCGATTTCCTCGTGACGAATGACATGCTTCGGGTCGAACACGTACCTCCGAAGTTGGGAGACGTGGAATACGTGGTGCACATTACAAAAATTGGGTGGTAATGCCAAACGATATGCTACCGGGCCCACTTCTTCCAGAATTTCATAGGGTCCAATAAACCGTGGTTTCAGCTTTCCTCTGAGTCCAAATCTGGTTATCCCTTTGGAAGGAGATACTTTCAAAAAGACTTTCTCTCCGATGTTAAATTTCAAATCCGTTCGACGCTCATCGGCGTAGGATTTTTGTCGGTCTTGCGCTTCCTTGATTCGACCCCGGATTCGTCTCACGATTTCAATCATCTCCGCCACGGATTCCGGGCCTAATACCTTTCTCTCCCCTACTTCGTCCCAATAGAGTGGAGACCGACATTTTCTTCCATATAGTGCCTCATAAGGTGCCATGTCGATGGTGGCTTGATAACTATTATTATAGGCAAACTCTATCAGATGCAAGATGGATTCCCAGTTTTCTCCTCTATCGAGTACGACGGCCCTCAACATATCTTCTAGAGTTTGGATTGTCCTCTCGGATTGTCCGTCGGTCTGGGGGTGGAATGCGGTGCTGAAATTTAATCTCGTACCCATTTCCCTTTGCATGCTTTGCCAGAATCTGGATGTAAACTTCGAGTCTCGGTCTGACGTGATTGTCACAGGTACTCCATGCAGACGCACGATTTCCCGTACATATAACTGTGCTAGTTTCTCAGATCCATACGTGATTGGAATAGGGATAAAATGAGCACTTTTCGTGAGTCGATCAACAATTACCCAAATGGCAGTATTTCCACGCTTGGATCTGGGCAGGCCAGTCACGAAATCCATGGCGATATGTTCCCATTTCCACTGGGGAATTTCCAAGGGTTGTAATTTTCCGTAAGGTCGTTGGTGCAATGCCTTGACTCGCTGGCAAGTTAAACATCTCTCGACAAACATTGCGATGCTTCTTTTCATGCCGTCCCACCAAAATTTTCTTTTTAGATCCTGGTACATTTTTGTGCTTCCCGGATGGGCGGTATACGGAGTGTCATGTGCCTCGATTAAAATTTCATTCCTAAGGTCCGGGTTGGCTGGTACACACAGTCTTCCTTCAAAAGTGAGGGCATTGTCCGCCTCTTCCCTATAATTGCTTTGCTCACCGGTTCGCACTTTCATTCGTATTTTCTCCAGAGCTTCGTCGTGTCTTTGGGCGTCAACTATTCGTTTTCTCAGGTCGGGCTGCAGCACCAAAGTTGCGATTTTAGCTTCCACTGTTTCCGGTGCTTGTATTATTTCTATCCTCATCTTGGCAAATTCTTGTATCAGTATTCCCTCCCGGGTGGCCAGACAAGCTAGTTGTTGAGACTTTCGACTCAGTGCGTCAGCTACCACATTTGCTTTGCCCGGATGGTAGTTTATGCTGCAATCGTAATCCTTCACCAGCTCGAGCCATCTCCTCTGCCGCATGTTTAGATCCTTTTGTTCGAAGAAGTATTTTAGACTCTTGTGGTCAGTGAAAATCTCACATCTAACCCCATATAGGTGGTGTCTCCAAATTTTCAGTGCATGCACTACGGCTGCTAATTCCAGATCGTGAGTGGGGTAGTTCAGTTCGTGGGGTCGGAGTTGTCTCGACGCATAAGCTATCACCTTCCCGTTCTGCATTAGAACGCACCCGAGTCCATTTTTCGAAGCATCTGCGTAGACCACGTAATTTGTTCCTGTTTCTGGCACGGCTAACACGGGGGCGGTGGTTAATTTCTCTTTTAGCAGTTGGAAGCTAGCTTCGCATTCAGGGGTCCACACAAACTTGATGCCCTTTTTGAGTTGTTGCGTCATTGGCCTGGCAATCTTTGAGAACCCTTCGATGAATCTTCTGTAGTAGCCAGCCAGTCCTAGAAAACTCCGAATTTCGTTCGGGTTGGTTGGTGATTTCCAGTTTTGTACGGCCTCTACCTTTGCTGGATCTACCCGAATTCCTTCTGCCGTTACTATGTGTCCAAGAAAATTAACCTCATTGAGCCAAAACTCGCACTTGCTGAATTTAGCATAAAGTCTCTCGGTCCTCAACGTTTCGAGGATAGTTCTTAGATGCTCAGCGTGTTCCGATCTATTCCTCGAGTAGATGAGGACGTCGTCTATGAAGACCAGGACGAATTTGTCGAGATATGGGTGAAATATGCGATTCATCAAATCCATGAACACCGCAGGGGCATTGGTCAATCCAAAAGGCATTACTACGAACTCATAGTGACCGTACCTGGTGCGAAAAGCTGTCTTGGGTACATCTTCGGACCGGATCTTCAATTGGTGGTACCCGGACCTTAAGTCAATCTTAGAAAATATACTGGCCCCCTTAAGCTGGTCAAATAAATCATCTATCCTTGGCAATGGGTATTTATTCTTGAGTGTCACCTTGTTCAATTCTCGGTAGTCTATGCACATCCTCAACGTTCCATCCTTCTTCTTGACAAAAAGTACAGGAGCTCCCCATGGTGACACGCTGGGTCTGATAAAACCCAGGTCTAAAAGTTCTTGCAGTTGTAGTTTCAGTTCTCCCAGTTCCTTTGGGGCCATTCGGTATGGCGCCTTTGAAATTGGCGCGGCTCCTGGTTCCAAATCGATGCTGAATTCCAGTCGTCTGTCTGGGGGTAACCCGGGCAGCGTGTCAGGAAATACGTCCGGAAATTCACGTACAATATCCACATCCTCAATCTTCTTTTCTTCATTATGTTCTTCGCTTAAGTAGACGAGGTAGGCGGGACACCCTTTTTTCACCAGCGCGGCTGCTTGTAGGACCGAAATTATGGATTTGCGCTTGTTCATAGTGATTCCATGGAGCTCAACTTGCCCTTCTCCCGGAGTTTGAAAGGAAATATGTCTTTCACTGCACTTGATAGTGGCGTGGTTCTTGGCCAACCATTCCATCCCTAGTATAATATCGACATCTTCCATTTTCATGACCCCCAAGTTATTAGCAATAACCTTACGTTCTCCGAGCGTGATTTCTAGGTTCGAGCACTTTTGTGTGATTTCTATAACTCCTCCTACTGGTGAGGAGACCGTTACTCTAGGTTCGGCTGGTTCTGGTGTGAGTTCTAAAGTGCTTACACACGAGGTTGATATGAAGGAGTGCGAGGCACCAGTATCAAACAAAAGGACAATAGGTACGTTCAATAGAGTGCCCATACCTGCCAAATTCCCATGGTTGTTGTTCTGTTGGTTTCGTCCCAATGCATATGCCCTAGCTTGAGTTGAGAGGCTCGGTCGTTGTGGATGCGGGGTCTGGTGGTTCTGGGTGTCTGCATGTAGAGCTCGCAAGTGTTGACGTTGTGCTGGCTGGTTAGTTGGTGCACTCCTTCTCTGGAGTCCATTTTGACAGTTCCTGGCGATATGGCCATACCTTCCACAAGTAAAACAAATCATTTCTCCGGCCCTGCAGATTCCGCTGTGGGGCTTGTTACATTTGGGACAAAGATTGGGCCTTGGTTGAGTGATTCCTGTCGGTTTAAAGATAGGCTGCCTTGCAAAGTTTTGTGGGCGGGGTGGTCCATGCCATGGCTTCTTTTGTCCCCACTGGTTCTGGTTTCCTTCCCACTTCCTTTTGTCCCTTGGGGCTTGGGACGAGGTCTGCAGTGACATATTTGTAGGGTTGGGTGCAGGTCTTTCTTTAGGCAATGCAGCTTCAATGTCTAAGGCCAGTTTTAGAGCTTCGGAATATGGTAGTCCGCCACGGCTAGCCAATGCTACTCTTATTTCGTGCCTCAAGCCAGCACAAAATTTCTCGGACATCTTTTCATCCGTATCCACTTGATCAACTCCGTACCTGGACAGGTCAAAGAAAGTGCGATCATATTCTGTCACTGACATTCGTCCCTGTTTCAAGTTATAGAACTCTGTTTCCTTCTGCTTTTTATAGCTCTTGGGGATGTATTTGTCGTAGATTCCTGTCTTGAATTGATCCCAAGTTAGGTCCTCTAGCTGCTGCGGGGTCATTATCTTTTTGCGGGCTTCCCACCAATAATCTGCTGACCCAGTCAGTTGGAGTGAGGCACAAACCAAACGCTCATCGTCTGTGCATTGCAGTAAGTCAAACAGGCGCTCGAGCGCACGTATCCACGATTCCGCTTCAGTGGGGTCGCCTTTTCCGTCAAACGTTGGCGGCTTCTTTTTCAGAAAGGTGTTAACGACAGTTCTATCTACTGTCGGGGCAGGGGGGGGGTGAAAGTGATCGAGGTGGAGATGGTGGCGGAGGGTTTACGTGTTGTCTTTCGGGCTCAGGGTGCGGCCTTCTACCACGTCCTCTTCCTCTTCCTCGGGGTCGCCCAGCTATCCTTGGCGGCATTTTCTATTGATAAAACACTTCCTTATAAGTTACTATTGTTGGAAAGATTTTAAAGATTAGGAGAGTAGAGAACTTCAATTTATTCAAACAATCATTATCAAATTCTGCTAGAGACAGAAAGTAAAACATGTATATATATACATATAAAGTTTATGTACAGGGAAAAATTGCCTCCACGGAGGACTTTCGTACAACCATTCTTGGTGTCGCAAAATATCACATCTGTTACTAAACAGATGTTAGTCAAAATAGGTCAAGCCACAGAACACTCACATGAATGTTTCTGTGATGTCAAAATACTATAGCTAGTCAAAACATAAACCAGAACGGTCTCATAACGGATCCGTTTCTGGAGTACACACATATATACAAAGGTGACATCCCTATCTAGTCAACGATCAGGCTGATGTCTCAGTGGCACTCGCACCGGTCCCCGGGTCCTCTTCACCTTCCTCTGGCTCCTCCTCGTCCGAACTCTCATCAAGGCGAATAGCTGACTCAATAGTGCCACCCGGAGGATGTGGTCCACTGGTCACAGTTCCCCAATGGCGTATAGCCCATGCGACTGGTCCACGCTCTAGTGATATAGGCTCGTGGCGACTCGGAATAGTACGACTCGTCGCTCCTGGCAATGCGTCGGGAGATGCCTCAGAGGGAATGGGCAATGGCTGTAGGCGACTGGTACCTACTATGATCTTCTGCTCAACTGACTCATCCCCGTCTGAAAGAGTGGCGGGGGCCTTGCCCCTCCTACACCTCTCGGCTGCTGCAGCTCGTAACTCTCTCGCCTCGGTGCCTTCCGACCCTACTCCCTCTAGGCTCGGTGCGGGGTCAGGGCTGACTAGGTAGAGATCCTCCTCATCTCCCAAAGGGAAACGAGATGGTCCAGCCTCAAACTCTCCGCGAGTCCGACGCCTCGGTGGAGAGGGCAGAGGTGGGAGAATCAGGTCGGGCTGCTGAATGACCGGCTCGGGCTGAAGGTCTGCTGGCTGCGGGACCCCTGGGTCTCCTACCGGGGCTAGATCGCCCGGCCGCATATATGGCCCCCTCGGTGCCTGACCATGTAGGATAAAACACGAGTGGATCTCCCCGATGAACTCGGGAAAATCACCAAAAGAGTCGAAGAAAGGGGCTACAGAAAATATATAATCACGGGATCGATCGATGGCAAAGCCTACCCAATCCGAGGGTAGAAGTCTGATAAGTCGCTGTATCCCGTCATAGTGAGTCACTCCAAAGGGGTGCGCTCTCTCCCATAGCCACCTAAACTGTGCTAGAGATATCCCAAGATCCTCTCCTACGAGTATCACAAATGTGACGTACTCAAGGAGAATATCCTCGACTGTAGGATAGACCATCTGCAAAAGAACCTATATCGATCAGCCTCCCCCCCCTCGTATCGCGGTACGTAAATATGCATATAAAACATAAAGAAGTAAACGTGATGTGATGCGGATGCTTGGTCATTCCTACGAGTCGTATCCAACTATGTTATAATTGGGTACTAGAAGCAGTCCTAAAAGTCACTTCTACGTCCCATCATGCATGTTCACTATAGTTCGAATTACTTGTTATAATGTTTCTGGTATTGTTGCCCAGCTCAGGAAAGAGTTGGCAAATTAAAAATTGCTGTTCTGTCAGGGCTATGTATACAAAAAGGAAAAAAAAAAAAAAAATTTCTATACATAAGCCAGTAAAAATTATACACACTTGCTTTTAAAACAAAATATACTCACTTACCGTTGCTTTGGTTGAGCGTGTTGGGGGTAGGTGCTGGGAGTCTCTTTTGTTAATCGAAAAGCCCAGCGAATCAATGCTAGACCAAGGATTATATGAAAAAGACTCTCGGGTTCAAAGCGAGAAAGAACGCTCTGATACCACTCTGTCACGACCGCATTTAGCTAAGGATAGCATAATCCGGGGAATTCGCGACTAAGGAGGGATTATAAGAAGCGGGGATAGAATTTAGGGGAAATTAAAGCCAAAGCAAAACGAGACGCACATAATAACTTAAATACGGAAATACTTATAACCAAAATACACTCGATCATGTAGAATCGAGTGACCGTTCATACAAGTTCTGATTATCAGAGTAAAGAGTAAGATAGACACTGCCTCTTAACCGGCACAGCGGAAACGAAAGAACGCGGTCCATGTATGGAGACATGAACCTCCGAGAGTTTTGTTCATAGTTATCTACTAGATTGCTCTCCACAGCACTTATCCCTTCCCCTTTCCACGACTCAACCTGCACGTTTAGAAATATGCAGGGCTGAGTACAAAAAGTACTCAGTGAACATAATGCCGAAAATTACAAATATACATTTGAAAATATTGTCAAGCCATCATCGCAGTAATACTCGGGGTTTTATTCAAAAGACCCGAGCTTACTAAAAAATATTCACTTTGGGCCCTTTTTCCTGTACTTAGCCATATCTGATCACCTTGTGCCGTCGAGATGGTGTTCTCGCACGGTCACCTTACATGCATGTGCCGGGAAGGTGGCCACCTTCCTCGGTCACCTGCTCTGTCCAACATGACAGAGGGAGCTTGTGTACACTAGTCCGAGCGGGGACACCACCCTCACTGGGACCCGAATTCGACTTATATCATCATTCATAATTCATTTGGCCTTAGCCAAACAGATAGGCATCATACACAAAACATTTATGGCAAGACAACATCTTTAAAAATCACGAACATGTGTTCAAGTTTTCATAAAATACAATTTGTATTTTAGTATAAGAAAGCTCACCTTGATCGCTTAGTTTTCTTATCTTGAATTCTTACTCCGACCTTACTTGCGGAGATAACCTTTTTGAAAACAAACAACGTACCAATAAGACTCGAGAAATTCACATACTTATAGGAATGCATGCCCCTACTTTATTTCTTTTATCATTTGCTCACCGTTAGAAAATTTTAGAAACTTGCATATTAATTAAATTGGGAAATTTAATTAATAGCACTTCATTATTAATATTATTATTACTACTACTACTACGAAATTTCTAAACTTACATTATTTGAACTTACATTATTTATTACTAGTTCGTTTGCTAGTTAGATTCCAACCAAAATTTGATATTCTATACTTTACTAATTACTCCTAAAAAAAACAATTTGGGTCACAACTATTTATTTTAGCTTACTTAACCATTTCATTCTGAGGCCCGGAATACTTTAATTTCGGAATGGACCTCAAATCAATATGCATTACAGCCCCAAGGTCGCCGAATCGGCTCGGAGGCTTCACGTTCCTCGCCGGCCCTGTCTTCGCAATGGATACTTCCTCCCTTGCTACACTCTGCTCCTTGACCGGCTCTTTCCGAGGCTGTAGGTCTGCCGGAATCGTTTCCTACTCCCTGCTCGGCTCATGCCGAAGTTGTAGCTCGGCTGGGACCATGCTCGGCTCTGGCCGAGGTTTCAGCTCGGCGGGGACCATGCTCGGCTCTTGCCGAGGTTTCAGCTCGGCGGGGACCATGCTCGGCTCTTGCCGAGGTTTCAGCTCGGCGGGGACCATGCTCGGCTCTTGCCGAGGTTTCAACTCGGCGGGGATTGTATCCATCAGCCCTCCCCTCCCTTCCAGCGCCGTCGCCGTCGAGACCCTCATCTCCAGCGGCCGACGCCGTTTCCGACAGGTAGGTGATCGGTTTCTTCATCCCCTCCCCCTTTTTTTTATTTAGGTTTTAAATACCTTTGTGATAATAGACTTTGTTAATTTCATTCCAAGATTTCTAGATTCCTGGAAAGAAAGCAAGGATGCGTTTTTGGAGCGTGGGCTGTCATTGTTGACGACGGAGCGCCGAGCTCGCTGCCGGAAGTTCCTCGCGGCAGATTTACAGATTGGTTCAAGATGAGTTTCTATATTTATTTCAGAGGTCTACATAGAATTGTTATAAGAGTCACAGGCTTTTTGGTGTTGTCTAAAGCATCATTAAAAGTCCTATATTATGTCTATCATTCAATAGCTTGGGGAAAAATTCTGGTTTTGGCATGCTACTTGTATGTGTTGGGTGAAATTTGGAGTCCCTGATGTAATATGTGGAAAATAAAGGTTACCTAGCATGTTTCCATTTTCATTCTTACTATAATCTGATGTATATGCATAAAAAAAACTTGGAATTACCTTTTATGTGGGGGAAAAAGAGGTGGTGTTGGATTGGTGACTTGATTCTACAAGTGTGTGTAAATCTTCCTCCTTAGGCTCTGTCCGATGTGGAATTGAAGTAGGAAGAGGAAATAGTATGTGGGGTTTGTGAAGGAATTATGTGGGGTTGTGAAGGGGTGATTAGGATGTATGATGGTAATGTTTTTATGGTGAAAGAAAGTGAGTAAATATACTCATCTATGGCAAACTTAACCTGCAATTAATCTAGGCGAGAATGTTCATCAAATGTGTCAGAGGAAGGATTTTTTTCCATACCTCATTAATGCCTTCATAAAAGCAGCATTTATTATCTCTACAACTCAACCAGTAGCATTAAATGCATCGCATGACAGAGGTCTTCTCGGATAAGCTAACTAATAAAGAAAAAACTATGTATTAACTTATTATTGTTATTAATATTTATTCATTTATTTAAATTTAATATTCATATAGGTGATATATATATATTTACGTTTTCTATTCACTTGCCTAACGTTAAAACAACAACTCCTATAATTTATCGTAGCTTGAATTTAATCGCATTCAAGTTACTTATATAAGTAATCAAGATAATAATATTGTTTCTAACAATATCGGCTTAGCGGGTCGTTACACGGGTGGCCTTAGCCTACTGTCTTCTATTTTGTTTTTTAATTTTCGAACTCACTCTTATCTCAAGCATTAGAAATTAATCAATTATTGTGGTTAGCGACAGAGTCTGGCTGGTTCCAATGGCCCTACTACTAATAGGATTTTATGGGGCTAAGCTAGGGCCTTAAAACAACTTTAATTTATTAATATCCACTCCAACAGTATTACTATTACTCAAAAGTCAAACCTTACCATTTCCATCCACCAAAATATTTTGGGATATCACTATTAAACTCTCATTTATTTTTTTATTTCTTTTTAGAAAATCTTACATCACACTAAATTCTTACACATGCATTCTACCCCTCGTCCACGAAAAGTAGTCTCATTTTGCTATTTTTGAATGTCCACAAGAAATGTCTCATTTCAAAAATGGAAACGTTCTTACATACTTTATTCACTTTTTCTTCTTCTCTTTTTTACTTTTTCTCCTCTCTCTCTTACTTTTTCTTTTTTATCTCCTACTTTATCTACTTTTTCTCTAATCTCTCTTACTTTATCAATTTTTTTATTAAAATCCGTGTCGTCCACAAATGAGACTATTTTTTATAAACGAATGGAGTATTATAAACTAAGTACTAACATATATTGAAATATACTTTCATTTACTTTTTTTCGTTCACATTTCTTAAAATTCATTTTTTAAGTTAAGATTATAAATAGCTGACCGGATCAAAGAAACTTCACCAATTAGAACTCGTGAGATAATGCAATTTTATGCAAGATATTCAGGCATTTATAGTTAATACTACTTAATACTATTACCTGAACTACCAGAATATTTAATCCATGATAATATTACATAAATTAAGAAATAAAAGTTTATATCTTAAATATTCCTTGAGCCAATAGTATAAAAGAATTATCTCACTCCGAATCAAGTGCAAGATAGCAAATGCATTAACATTAGGTATTACTCCCTTCACCCCTCCCCCAACTAAATACGTTTACCCAACCAAAAATAATTAAACAACACACATATATTTAATAAATAAAATAATTAAAAACATCACAAAATAACAGAAAAATATTAGTAGAAAAAACATTTGGCATATCTGCAGCTTGGAAAGGTAAAGTGCGTCCCCACATTCCTTAAAATTTCGAAATGACCTTGCAGATGCTAAATATTGGGAAAAATATATATTACTATCTTTTTTTTCATAAAATTTGAATTTCCTAAAATGAACTAAAAACGAAAAAAATGATCTTTGATGTTCTATTATAACGACCAATTTCTTTGGGTTTGCATTTTAAATTGATTCGTTATTAATCCCATGCCTATAAATGTATATTTAATTACTATTAGACATTGTATAAATTTAAATAGGTTCAAGTAAATAATTAAAGGTTACATTGGGTTCGAGAAATAAATGGATAGCAAAGTTATGAGTTGTTATGGATTCAAGACAGATGAATAGCAAAGTTATGGATACGAACGTGTACAAGTAGATATACGTTTAAACAAATTTGAATCTGAAAATTGCTTAATAGCTTGTGATGATTCCGCGAATTGTTGATGTTAGTAAATGCAGGAAAATACAGATCACGACACAGAGAATTTTACGTGGTTCGATTTACTGAGGTAAATCTACGTCCACGGGGAGAAATGGGGGCAGGTTTGTATTGCTTGATCTGGAATTACAGCTTACAACACAGACTTGCTATATGGTATTTTTCTCTAAAGAACTTCTAACCCTTTTCTACCAGATCTAAGTTCTATTTATACATTGAACTAAGATCGTGGCTTACATCATCACTCTAGGTCGTGGAGGTCGTGTAGGTCATGGCCTAAGATCGTGGCCTGAGTTGACGCCACGTGGTAGTGGGTATGTTGGAAGTCGTGGAAATCCTGCATGGGTCCACTAACTCCTTGTTCGGTCGAAAACTGAGACCGAACTGCTTTGGTTGCCGATCTGAGAGTAGAGCTTGATGCCGACCTAATAGCAGAGCTTGATTGGTTGGCTTTTGCCGAGCTGTAGGCTGAGGCCGAACTCTTACTGAGACCGAACTGCTTTGGTTGCCGATCTGAGAGCTTGGTGCCGACTTGAGAGCAGAGCTTGATTGGTTGGCTTTTACCGAGCTGTAGGCTGAGGCCGAACTCTTTGGTAATGCCGAACTCATACTCTTCCTTGGGCTTTGGGCTGATGGGCCGTCACTGCCGTTGGGCTTGTTTAGTCCGTACCCCATCACTACCCCCCCCGAAAGACGAAGTGAATCACTTCGGCGAAGCGAGTCACTTCGGCATTCTGGATAAAGGTACGGGGGAGGCTGACATCAGGGGACGTGCCGTGCACGTGACTGCATTAAATGCGACAGTAAAATCCGGCCGTTGAATCCTGAAAAGGTGGGATTCGAAACGGTGTGACGATTTTGAAATCTTCGCCGAATCTGATAAATACCTCCTTTCTTCGTCGTTGAAGCACTTTTGCGACTGCTTCTTCTGCACTCTCTCTTTTTTGCGAAAAATCTCTCTCCGCTTTCAAGAACTTCTTCAGACTTTCTTCACCTTCAAAAAGTAAGAAAAATGTCTTCTTCTTCTTCGGAGTCGGGTAGCGGTAGGAAAGGGGATAAGGGGTCTTCTAGCCGGAAGGAATCCGGGGAG
Source organism: Salvia splendens (assembly GCF_004379255.2). Classification (NCBI taxonomy): domain Eukaryota; kingdom Viridiplantae; phylum Streptophyta; class Magnoliopsida; order Lamiales; family Lamiaceae; genus Salvia; species Salvia splendens. Next base: position 39,408,563 of record NC_056034.1, on the reverse strand, counting down.
AAGACCGTAGAGTACTTTCACAGCGTCTTGAGTAAGGACACCGTGATATTTCTACACGAAAAATATCTTCTTCCCGGGGGGAAGGCGGTGGTTCCCGACGATGATCATAGGGCTAACGACCCGCCGGAGGGTTATGCCACCGTTTACGAAGCCTGCTTAGAATGCGGGCTTCGTTTTCCTCTTCCCCCGCCTTTTGTAGAGCTTCTTGATTTTTTTCAACTCCCTTTAGGTCAGGTGACTCCGAACTCTTGGAGGCACTTATCGGCTTTTGCTGCCGAACTGCGTAGGCTAAATAAGGATCTGTCTCTGAGGGCAATCCTTAATTTTTTCCAGTTTAAAAGGAAAGGATCTTGGTTTTACTTGATCCCCTTACAGCCTTTTAGGGCCTTCTGCAAAACCAAGTGGCCGAAATGGCAAAACCGTTTCTTTTTTTATAATAGGACTTCGGCTCCGGGCTTTCCTTGGAGAAGGCCGAAGTCCGTGATTCCCCACCCTCGGTTAGAACCGTTGGCCGAGCTCGAGGGCGAGCTCAATAAGATTCCTATGATTAGGAAACAGTATTCGGAAACTGAGCTCGTCAAGGGCGACCTCGTGTTCAATATCTCGTCTTCGGACGAAGAGGCCGAGGGTGAGGATTTCTCTTTATCTTTATGCTCTACTGCTTTAACGAAGAAAACTAACCTTGTTTTCTTGCTTTTTGACAGTGTTCATGCTGAACAAGGCTACCCGAAAATCTTCGGAGTCCCAGGAGCCGGAGAGGCCGAAAACCACCAGCTCGGCGTCTGATGCCGAGAGGACTCCGAAAAGGCAAAAAACCTCTTCGGATCCGAAGAAGCCGGAGTCGACTTCGGCAGAGGGGAAGGGGAGGGCCCAGAAGCCCCCGAGAGCGCCAGAGAAAGACATGGTCTTGGCGCCTCCTTCGGAGCATATCTGTGAGCCATTTTTATGGCCCACGGACTTTGCCGAGGTGAATTGTCTTCTTGATTCTTTGGCTTTGCTTCTGTCCTGTATTTTTGGTGCCCTCTGTTGACTTTTTTCTTTATCCATTTTCAGAGGAACGACATGCTCTCCAAGCTCGTCGCCGTCGAACTCTCCAAAGCGTCCAACGACTATGCTGAGATGCAGAGGAAATTGGCGGCTGCTTGTCACCGGGCCGAGCAGGCTGAGGCAAACTTTGAGAAAGCCAGAGCTGCTAGGATTTCGGCCCAGGATGAAGCTCAGTTTGCCAAAAACCAGCTCGTCATCCAGCGAGAGCAGACGAAACGGAGTGGTGCTGCCGCCGTGGTTGCCCAGGGGGAGGCTCTCCGTGTTTACACGGAGAAACTCTTTTTGAGCAGCCAGTTCTCGGCTTTTGTCGGTAGTCTGGTAAGGCTAATTGCCGATAAGGGCGAGCAGGGGGCCGACGTCGTGCTGCCTCTGTACAGCCGAGAGATAGCAGCTCGGCTTCAGAATCTGCCGCTCCTTGAGGAGCTCGCTTCATCCTCGGTCCTGCTTTCTGCAGACCGAGTCCGGAGTTGTCGAGCTGATCGGGACGAGAACCTGGAGGCTATCTTTGCCTCCGTGGGACCCGTTTCACCCGCTTCGACTTACAACGGAGAGGGTGAGGCCGAGCCGCTGGAGCTGGAGGCCGGCGATAAGCAGGCCGATCAGGAGGCGCAGCAGATCGGCTACGGTGGCGCCGAACAGGCTGGGGAGAGCAAGGAGGCAGAGGCTGAAGCTGAAGCAGATAAGGAGAAGGAAGCTGAACCTCACCGAGAAGGCGGAGACGAGGCTAGCGAAGTATGATTTCGTCTCCCTTCTCTTAGTTTAGTTTCTTCCTTTATGTAAAATGGCCTTGAAGCCCTCCTTGTATAGAAAAAAAATTTTTTCTTATGAATGAAAAAAAAAATCTTCTTTCTGCTCGTGTCTTCGTTTAGCCTTTCGTACTCTCTTACTCCTGTTGTGGTTTACTACCTGCTCGGTAAGCTGAAATGCCGAACTGACGTAGCTGCTTTGTACTCAAGGAGATGGAGATACTTCACTGGAAACGGCTGTACTCTTCGGCTTTAGACGAAGCTGAGAAAAGAGCTATAGCCGATCAGACGAAGAATGACGAGCTTCTGGCTCGTTTAGTGAAGCTGGAGGCCGATAATAAGGACTTAGAGTCCGATAAGAATGATCTGGAGGCCGAGCTGAATACGACCATTGCTGAGAGGACTGCGTACGAGGATTACATCCGTGTGCGCGGGGGAATGACCATATCAGAAGTTCAGGAACGAGTTGACGAACTGTGGGAGGAGTATAATGTACTCCGGAGGAACAATGCGCTGGAGAGCTCGGCTTGCCAACAAGTCGTGAAATCATTGCGGCGCTGGGCTTCTCGGTACGACATTGTTCTTGCCCGGCGTCCCTCAATTGAGAGATTCCTCCGGCATTTCCCGCCAACAGATGCTAGTACTCCAGCTCAAACCTCTGATTCACTTGCTCAAAACCCTACTCCAAGTCAGCAACGAACTCAGGGACAACCGGAGACGTCAAGTCGAGGACGGACTGAAGTTCGCAGAGGAGCTGTGGTTATGAGTGAGCAAGATCGGCAAATGCTTCGTGAAGAGACTCTTCGCCGCCGAGGTGCTAGGGCTTCTCGGGCTCGGGGAAGAGGCGTTGGGTCGAGGATAGCATCTCGTCGACCTGCTTATTCTTCATCTGCTCGGAACAACCGAACTCGACTTCCAGAGGATTTTGCAGATAGGTGGCTTAACTTCAGCCACCCTGGACAGTAGAATAGTCCTGTGTAATAGCGTAACGCCATTTTGTAGGGTAGCGGAGTTGTATGCCGAACAAGATTTGAAAATGAAATTTTGTTTTCGCTTCTAACACTGTATTTACAGCTTAGCGAAAAAATTTCATCGTACTTGTCCTCGGTCTTATGAAGTAAACTTCTTTGACCGGACTTGGTCCTTGATCTTATGAAGTAAACTTCTTTGACCGGACTTGGTCCTGGGTCTGATGAAATAAACATCTTTGACCGGACTCGTCTTTGGTCTGATGAAATAAACATCTTTTGACCGGACTCGTCTTTGGTCTGATGAAATAAACATCTTTTGACCGGACTCGTCTTGTCGGTCTGATGAAATAAACATCTTTGACCGGACTCGTCTTTGGTCTGATGAAATAAACATCTTTTGACCGGACTCGTCTTGTCGGTCTGATGAAATAAACATCTTTGACCGGACTTGTCTTTGGTCTGATGAAATAAACATCTTTGACCGGACTCGTCTTTGGTCTGATGAAATAAACATCTTTGACCGGACTCGTCTTTGGTCTGATGAAATAAACATCTTTGACCGGACTCGTCTTTGGTCTGATGAAATAAACATCTTTGACCGGACTCGTCTTTGGTCTGATGAAATAAACATCTTTTGACCGGACTCGTCTTGTCGGTCTGATGAAATAAACATCTTTGACCGGACTCGTCTTTGGTCTGATGAAATAAACATCTTTTGACCGGACTCGTCTTGTCGGTCTGATGAAATAAACATCTTTGACCGGACTTGTCTTTGGTCTGATGAAATAAACATCTTTGACCGGACTCGTCTTTGGTCTGATGAAATAAACATCTTTGACCGGACTCGTCTTTGGTCTGATGAAATAAACATCTTTGACCGGACTCGTCTTTGGTCTGATGAAATAAACATCTTTGACCGGACTCGTCTTTGGTCTGATGAAATAAACATCTTTTGACCGGACTCGTCTTGTCGGTCTGATGAAATAAACATCTTTGACCGGACTCGTCTTTGGTCTGTTGAAATAAACATCTTTTGACCGGACTCGTCTTGTCGGTCTGATGAAATAAACATCTTTGACCGGACTCGTCTTTGGTCTGATGAAATAAACATCTTTGACCGGACTCGTCTTTGGTCTGATGAAATAAACATCTTTTGACCGGACTCGTCTTGTCGGTCTGATGAAATAAACATCTTTGACCGGACTCGTCTTTGGTCTGTGTTCTAATTTGGCGATTTTTGTCGCTGGGATCGAACTTTCCCTTGTCCTAATTCGGCGAGTTTTATCGCGTGGATCGGACTTTCCCAGTTAACCGAAGTGGTCTTATGCAGTAAACCTCTTTGACTAGACATGGTCGTCCTCGGTCTTATGAGGTAAACTGCTTTGACCGAACTTGGTCGTCCTAATTCGGCGAGTTTTATCGCATGGATTGGACTTTCCCTTGTCCTAATTCAGGCAAGTTTTATCGCGAGAATCGGACTTTTGTTGCAGTTCGTTTCAGACGAAGTGCTTGATTTTTAAGCAGAATTGTGGTCTTGTATCCTCTTTAGAAGCTTTGACACACAATCTTTGGCTTGTTGCAGCTCGTTTCGGACGAACTGCTTGTTTAAGCTGAATTGTGGTCTTGTATCCTCTTTAGAAGCTTTGACACAATCTTTGGCTTGTTGCAGCTCGTTTCGGACGAACTGCTTGTTTAAGCTGAATTGTGGTCTTGTATCCTCTTTAGAAGCTTTGACGCACAATCGTTGGCTTGTATATGTTCTAAGAAGGGGATCAGCCTTCGAAGAACAAGATACCTCAGTAACATTTGTAAGAGACGACACGCACATAGACAGACAAAACGCACAGACCAAACGCACAGAAACACACAAAGACCAAGCAAACCAAAGAAAGCACATTGACCGGACTGTCTCTTACAAATGGAACTTTTTGAGGTTGGGAACGTACCATGTTCGGGGTACTTGTGCTCTTGACACGTGAGTCAATTAGTAAGACCCTTTGCCGAGGACTTCTGACACCCGACATGGACCTTCCCATGTGGGTTCGAGTTCGCCCAGCTTTTCTGCTCGGCTTACTTCGTTGTTTCTCAAGACGAGATCTCCCACTTGAAATTGCAGCTTTTTCACCCTTTGGTTATAATACCGGGCTACTTGCTCCTTGTACTTGGCTGCTTTTATGCAGGCCAGTTCTCTTCTTTCTTCAGCAAGATCCAGTTCGGCTCTTAGTCCGTCCTCATTCGGTTCTGCTGAGAAATTAAGAGCTTGGGGACTGGCTATGCCGATCTCAACCGGAATCACGGCTTCAGTGCCGTACACCATCGAGTTCGGCTTCAGTGCCGATGTGACTTTGGTCATTTCGCTTGCCTTTGACTCCGGCAGCAGTGATTGCTGTGCTTGATGGTGCCGATCTGACTGCTCGGCACTTTTAGGCGCAATCTGCAAACACTTGCTTTTTTGATCACCTCGGATGACCGCTATCCCTCCTTTAGTGGGGAAGGAGTTCGGCGAGGAAGCCTCTGATCGCTATGATCGGGCTTCTTTTTGTCTTCTCTAGATGAGCTTTCTAAAGACCGTTTTCGACGGTCTGCCTCATCGGCACGAGAAAACTGGTCCGCAATGTCCCACATCTCTTGAGCTGTTTGCGGACTGCATTCCACGAGCTTTCTGTAGAGCTCCGGGCAGGATTCCATTTTGGAATGCCGAAATGACAAGTAGATCATTGAGATTATCTACTTGTAGGCACTCCTTATGGAATCTCGTCAGGAAGTCGCTGATCTTTTCGTCGCGACCTTGACGTATAGAAAGCAGCTGAGCCGAAGTATTCCGGGCTTCCGCTTTCTGAAAGAACCTCCTGTGGAAAGCATCCATCAGATCTCGGTAGGATCTAATGCTGCCTTGAGGAAGGCTGTCGAACCACCTTCTGGCGTTCCCGATGAGCAGCTCGGGGAACAGCTTGCACATATGGACCTCATTGAGACCTTGGTTCGCCATATTATACTGATAGCGTCCCAGGAAGTCATGAGGATCCACGAGTCCGTCATAGGTTATCGACGGAGTTCGGTAGTTCTGTGGAAGGGGAGTTCGGGTGATATCGTCCGAGAACGGAGTCTTCAATGCTCCGTACATGGCGAACCCGACATCTCTTCGGTATGGAGGAGATGGAGATCTCCTGTGATTCCGGTACCGAGGAGGAACAGGAATGTGTCGGGGTTGAGGATTCTTCTTCCTGGAAGACACGGTACTACTGCGGTAGTGACTTTCATGTCTGGACGAGGAAGGAGAATCTACCGTTTTCGTCTTCGTCTGTTGGCTCTTTTGCAGGAAGGCTAAGAACTCATCCTGCTTCTCAGCCAAGAACAGCTTGACAGCCTCATTAAAATCAGGCTGCTGGGAAGACTCAGTGGGACGATTTTTGGAGCGGCTTGTTCCTTCGCCATGAGAACTGGTGGTGGATTTATCCCTAGGCTGTTTTCCAGACCTATGGGATGGATTGGCTTCCTCCTGGTTCTCACGGGCAGGAATACGGGTACTCTGCGATCTGGTATGCATTTTTTGGGTGGAAAAAATGGATCAAAAATTCGCTTTATCACAAATTTGGTTCTCTGTTTCCCACAGACGGCGCCAGTGATGATTCCGCGAATTGTTGATGTTAGTAAATGCAGGAAAATACAGATCACGACACAGAGAATTTTACGTGGTTCGATTTACTGAGGTAAATCTACGTCCACGGGGAGAAATGGGGGCAGGTTTGTATTGCTTGATCTGGAATTACAGCTTACAACACAGACTTGCTATATGGTATTTTTCTCTAAAGAACTTCTAACCCTTTTCTACCAGATCTAAGTTCTATTTATACATTGAACTAAGATCGTGGCTTACATCATCACTCTAGGTCGTGGAGGTCGTGTAGGTCATGGCCTAAGATCGTGGCCTGAGTTGACGCCACGTGGTAGTGGGTATGTTGGAAGTCGTGGAAATCCTGCATGGGTCCACTAACTCCTTGTTCGGTCGAAAACTGAGACCGAACTGCTTTGGTTGCCGATCTGAGAGTAGAGCTTGATGCCGACCTAATAGCAGAGCTTGATTGGTTGGCTTTTGCCGAGCTGTAGGCTGAGGCCGAACTCTTACTGAGACCGAACTGCTTTGGTTGCCGATCTGAGAGCTTGGTGCCGACTTGAGAGCAGAGCTTGATTGGTTGGCTTTTACCGAGCTGTAGGCTGAGGCCGAACTCTTTGGTAATGCCGAACTCATACTCTTCCTTGGGCTTTGGGCTGATGGGCCGTCACTGCCGTTGGGCTTGTTTAGTCCGTACCCCATCAGCTTGGTACCAAACCTATTGCTATTCTAAAGATGACATCTCCATAGCTAACATAAGTTGATAACTCATTATATTACCTTTATGTGTATTAACTTTAGCTTAGTCTATCTTCTATGCTACTAGTTAATTAGTTGAATCTAAATGTTAGCTACATGCCGTAGGAAATTGGAAAATTATAACTATTTAAGTAGCTAGGCACCTTAATGATATATGCATATTAGAGAAATATGAATACAATCGACACAACTTTCTATATATATGGGGCGGTGAAAGCTTCCAACATTGCAATAATATTTGTATCAATTTCACCATACAACTTCATTACAAGGTAAACATTACATACTACGTTGCAAAATTATGATTTGGCACGAAGAACTTGTTCATAACACATGCTCCCTCCGCCCCCTATAAGCGAGTCACTTTTCTTTTTGTGATGTCCCACCATAAGTGAGTCGTTTACTTTTTAAGCAAAAAATCACCCGTCTTACTTTATTTTCCAACGTACTTTATTCTTTTCACTCCTCTACTTTTCTCTCTCTCATACTTTACTGTCTTCACTTTAATTCTTCAAATGTCAATTTCTTAAATCATGTGCCCTAAAAAATGGCTCGATTATATAGAAATTTCCTTTAAAAACACATTTACTACTGTTTTTTTTATATCCACTAATAAATTCGAAAATAACATATACATATCAATGTCGAAGACAATGAGAGTGGCAGTGATAGGCGGCGGCGTAAGTGGGATGGCCGCGGCGTATGTTTTGGCCAAAGAAGGGGTGGAGGTGGTGGTGTATGAGAAGCAGATGAGCTTAGGTGGCCAAGCCAAGACAGCTACGATTGATGGCACTCATCTCGACCTTGGTTTTACTATTTTTGCTCGGGTATGTATAACTCAAATTTTTCTAACTTTTAGGTGTACAAGGAGAGTAGGATCAGTCCACGCCTCTATACATACTAGATACATGTGTTCCATGCCAACATGATAAATTTTACTATAATTCTAAAAACAAACATGATAACTTTAATAGATAATTGCATGATTCATTTACTTTGACCTAATATGTTTGATAATTTGTAAAATATTTATGCTCAGACTCTTCCTGTATTTGGAAAGTGAATTCAGCAATATTTTGGATGATTAAAACGACATACTTGTTGGTCTCTAGGGTTCAAGTCTACGGTGATGCAACCTTTAAATTTATTTGTCCATAAAAATTAAAAATAGACATACTCTTTTTTATACTTGCATGGAATTTGTTTGACAAATTAGGGCATTTTAGGAAAGAGAGAGATCACCATCATTTTTCTCATCTTCGAAAAATTCGTACTAGCCAGTAGAAAGTACTACATTTTGGTGAACTAAAAAATGATGTTATTACCTTCAAATTAAATAGGTAATTGTCTATAATTAATGCTACTCCCTTGTCTCATAGAAATAGACTAATTGAGAATAATACATATTCCCTCCGTTGAAAGGAAGTGATTTTGCACGCGCGTCGTAGGCGCGTGTTCTTCCTATTCAACAATACTTATACGTTCCCACTTCCCAAAAATACTATTAATTAGTACTCCCTCCGTCCCAAGTTACTTGAGTCGTATTCCACTTTGGGTTGTCTCAAGTTACTTGAGTTATTTCTCTTTTTGGCTAAAAATAAAACATCTAATCACACTTACTTTATTCTTTCTTTTACTTTACTCTCTCTTCTATCTCTTACTTTATTCTCTCTCCTACTTTATTTAATTCACTAAACACAACTTTCTTAAATCATGTGCTCAAAAGAAACGTCTCAAGTAACGTGGGACGGAGGGAGTATGTGGTAAGTCGGACGTAGTTCCACGAGCATCCCATGAATGTCTGTGAGAGTGTGTTGTTGTGATTCATCAAAAAGCGGCATGGTATGTCGAGCGTGAGAGTGTTCAAACACAAAAGTCGGGTTACAAGTAGAGACTTGTTCACGTGGATATGAGTGAGATTGGAGGATTTTGATGATGAAGATTTGAGAGAATAGTGATTTTGAGGCATGACTTTTTGTGAAATTTGGACAAATCGTTGGAGGAGATGGTTTGTGGTGGGAGAAGAGTAAATCGATGGAAGCACCAATTGATAGACCCTTGATCTATCAGACTAAAACATCAACGAACAAATAACAAGATAAACCCTAGTTGAAGTGCTAGGGGGCGATTTCCGCCAGAACGGGGAATGAGAATAGAAGTTTATTTCATATTTCTCAATGAATCAAAATACTGTAGAATTCTAAACCTTAAAACCTATCTTGCTTAGCAAGCAAAATAAATAAATAAATAAAAAGATTACAAAAGATATGCAAAATCAAATACTATTAAAAGATTCGTTGGAGATTGAGAGAGATTTGGACGCGATCTTTAGCGTGATTTGGATGCTCGAGGGCCCTATCATAGTCGGAATTCAATGCACGTTTTGTTCAAATCTGTGGTGATATCAAACTTGAATGAAGTAAAGAACTCGTCACATGAGATTAAAGGCACCTTGTATGTATCCAAATCCATTAACCATGAGATACCTGCCCTATCCATGTAATCTGCAAACTCTTCATGGACTTGCAAAGTGTCAAGAGAGTCGAAATGTACCAAATATTCGGACAAATATCTCTTGAGCCCACCTTGTCGACGCTTGAGACTCGCAGCCAACTTAGGATCTAAAAATTGCTTCATCAATTCTGCGAGCTCCATGTCAAGCTCGACACCGTATTTGGCATAACTAGTTGGCTGCTCTACTCTTTCTTCCTCAGATTCGGAAGATGAGGAGGCGCTGCTTGAGTCACTGGTCTCACCTTCACTTGCCGGCGGGGTTCGAATTGTTGGGCCAAGAGATCGTGGCCTCGGAAGCTTGCTTTCTCTTCCTTGGTTCCATGGGCTGCTTCCCTTTTCTCTTTCGTTCCCTCTCGGCAGTTCCTTCATCGAGCCCTTCCTCGGGCTCGCTCTCTGATTCGGACGCGATTTGCCATCCACGGGCAATTTGTTCATATCAAATGTGAGCACAGTGTGTTGCTCATTTATGTGCTCATTTTTGTGCTCTGCAGAGCCCTGATTGGTAGTAATAAATTTGGAAAATAAGGAGAAGTTACCGTGAGAGAAGAACCGGTGGAAAAAGAGGTGAAAAGCGAGAGTGAATTTAGGGATTGGAGATTTTTCTTTTTTGAAAGTGAAAGATCGAGTGAGAGCATCCGCAATGGTGTCCGTCGGGGCGGAATTCCCATCGACGAGCAGGAATTCCGTCGCTGACGTCCGCCATTGTGCATGCCCGCAACAGATACGGAATTCCCCCGAGGACGTCGCAGTTTCAAGGCGTTAAGCGGAATTCCGCGGGGAAGTCCGCCATTGCGTTGACTCCCGCGGAATTCCACTTTATTTCATTTTTTTAATGGAATTTTTTCCGTATTTGTGTCGAAATTTTAATTACATAAATTGTATACTTCCGGAAATTGTTTAATTTGTGAATTTGTGAATTTTTTTTATTGTGAGAATTCCGTCGGGAATTCCGCCATTGTGCAGTGGGAATTCCGTATGACGTGGCAGTGCAGTGGGAAGTCCTTATGACGTGGCAGGATGTGTTTTTGGGAATTCCGCCGGGAATTCCGCGCCACCGCGGATGCCCTATAAAAATCCCCAAAACTCTGTTACTCCCCCAAAAATCACGTTTTTGATAAAAAAAAAAAACTAGAGGTAGGAAATGGGCTATACTTAAATCAAACAAAACAAATGGGCCGTCTCTTTTTCTTTCCAAGTGATTCAAATGGGCCCACTTTTCCCAACTTAAATTTGAGCATAGCCCCTAACATTTATATTAGTATAGTGCGTAAAAAAAAACCTCACACATAAAGCTTACCCTGAAATGATAAAATTAGTCTATTTTTATTGGACAGATGATAGGCTACACATCATTCTAAATATGAACCCCACAATCAACTAGCACTAATTCTGCTACCTTTTTCCTTCTCTCTCTTACTTTAGCAATTATATATTAAAATCTGTGTCATTCATAACCTTGTCTGTTTTTTTGGATAGAGGAAGTATTTTAATGTATAATTGATAAAGTAAGAGATAAATAAAAAAAATAGTTGAAATAATATAGTTGATGGTGGGATTCATAAATGATAAAGTAAAAAAGGAGATAAAGTTATCATAAAAAAATATGGACTATTTCTGTGCGACGGACGAAAAAAAAAATTCAGCCTATTTCTGTAGGATGGAAACAAGAATATACACTTTTTGTTGATAAAATAAGAGAGACAGAAAAAAAGAGAACGTAATTAAAATAGTAAAGAATGAATCTCAACTTATTAGAGATAAAAGGAAAAAGTACGCACTCTTGTGGGACTTAGAGAATAGTCCTATAACTTTACAAAATAACAAGGATAATTCCATAATTAAATTAAAATAAAACTAAAATCATCATAAATAATTCAAAGAAAATGAAAAGAACGATAAAATGAGTAAGGAAAAAAAACGCGTCCCGCGGGTGGCTCGTATCTCGTCCCGCCGAGACGAGACGAAGACGAGACGCGTTGCAGCGCCCCGTCTCGTCCCGGTCTTGCCGAGACGCCGTCCCACCGAGACGTCTCGCGTGCTGGCTCGCCACGCGCTTGCGCCACGTTGCGCGAGCTAGCGCCACGCGTGACGCCCACTCGCCGGCCCGCGAGTGGGCTTCGTCACGCTGACGCAATAAATATTTTTAAATTTTTTTTTTGAATTTAATAAAAAAATTGAAAAAACGAAAACGGTAATATTACCGTTTTTTCGACTGTTATTTATTTATTTTTTATTTTTTTACTCTATAAATACTCCTATTTCATCCTCATTACACACACAAACACACATCTATTCTTCCCAAATCATCTCCATTTTCTCTCCAATTTTCATCTAACCTCTCCAATTTTCATCACAAAATGTCCGGCGACGGAAACAAGGGCGGCTCTGGTGGGTTTGACATCAACGCGTTTGGCGACTGGGCGGCATGTACAATGTCTTGGGTGGTTCCGGTTCCGGTTCGTCGACGCCGGTGGGGTACCAACCACCCCATTTTGACGTTGATGCATACGCTCGTCCCTCAGCCCCGAGGTATTCGCAGGGATTATCCCAAATTCGGGAGGATTATCCGGATGAACCCACTCCGGAAGGAGGACGAGGCGGTGGAAGCTCCAGGGCATTCGACGCCGTGGTGGAAGAGGTGGAGGCGGCCGAGGAGGAGGAGGAGGATGTAGGCCGGCATCCGTACAGCCGCAAGGACACGATGGCTGTGTACAACGCCTGGATCAGCGTCTCGTACGATCCCATCGTCGGGAATCAACAAACCCAAAAGTGCTTCTAGGAAAAGGTCACCGAGGCATACAACGAGATTAAGCCGAAGGGGTCCCGCCACCGCACATTGAAGATGCTTCGCGCTCACTTTGACCGAGTCGACAGAGAGGTCAAAAAATTCTGCGGCATCTACAAGAACGAAGCGGCTCATTACCAAAGCGGAGCCACGGGAGCTGACATTCTGAGATCGGGTTTGCGAGTCTATTTCGACGACACCGGCAAATAATTCAGACATGTCGATGTTTGGGAGGCCGTCAAAGAAGAGGAAAGGTGGGCCGGCGGTGTCCGGTCCAGCTCGGGCTCGACCTCGAAGCGCACGAAGCACACGGCGGGTGGCCAATACTCGTCTAGTGGGGGCGGTTCGGGCAGCGCCGCACAAGAGGTTGCCTCGCAAGAGGTTGAGGGCACAACAGACGATGCCGGGGGGTCCTCCCGTGGGCGCCGTCGGCCAGAAGGGACTGATAAGGCTAATTTCATGCATAGGTCTAGGGGATAAATTCGTGAATTTGCTGGGTCTAACACATGTTTTAAGCCAGGTGTATAGAAGAAATTCGCCAGGTCTAGGAAAAGAAGGAGGCAATCACACGCCCGAGGAAACTGGCGAATAAGTGAACATTGTGAAAGAAATTACAAGACGGAGTAAATCTCAGAACTGAAGGGTAGAATGGAGATTTCTACGAAGGTTCTAGAAGATTATGTCTGTGTCTATAAAAGGAAGGATGCATGCATTCTGGAGGGACCTTCTCGGTGGAGGCCTCACTAACAGTCTGCAGCTAGTTCACTTTTCTATACACTTGGGTTCTTAGAGGGAAATTCAAGGGTTTCGCACTTGGGTTCACCTTTAGCTTTCATACATTTGTTGTTGGGTTGTAACACCGTCCTGTTGAGGGCGAAGAAACAAGCTCCACTTTACTGCTTTCGTATTTCGTATTTCACCGAGCTTCGCTGTTCGAAGCTCGGCCTTCCGATTTCACCAAATATTTCCGTGTTTTATGCAAGTTTAATTTTCTATTATGACGTTGGTGTTGATTTCTGATTTGGTTGTCGAGATTTTCTGGAGTTTGCGTTAGTTTGCCTGTGTTGGATGCGTTTCGCAATTGTTTTCTGAACTTATGCAGGTTAATGGTTGAATCTGGGTGATCGGAGTTTGCTGGTGGTTGAATCGGAGATTTAAGTTTGGTGTTGTTGCTAAGTTGTGTGCGATTGCTGGAAATTGGAGTTGATCGGAGTAGATCTGTTAGATCGGAAGTTATGGAGTGGAATCTAGTTGTTGTTGGTTTCGGATTGCTTGGATCCGGAGTGGATTAAGCGTTCGACGTGAGATCTGAGCAGAGTTGGTTTATTTTGATGCCTAGTCTTCGAGTTTTCATTTCGTTTCGTCTAGTATATGTAGATCTGCGTTATTTCCGGCTTGTCGTAAGTTTCCGACAACCAAACTTTTAAATTCTGTTCGAATCTGGGTATGTGCTCTGTTTACTTCATCTTCGTGGTTAAATCCGTTGAAGAAAAGCATGCCGTAGTTAGTTATTTTCTCAGTTAGTTATTTGCAGCTTTTCTGCCGTACTCGCTATTTTTGGGTCATGGTCCCCACTGTTGGTTGGTCTCTGTCTAGCTAAATTAGGTAGTCGTTTACAGGGTCTAGGAAGTAAGTTTAATATATCGAAGTCTTGATGATGTTTGATCTCAGCATGTTTACAGCTTTCTAGGTCTAGCGTTTATATTTCCTGCCTAGGTCTAGTAGTAGTTATACCTCAACCCTGTTTGCGTGGCAGCAGCCGCTTAGTCAAGAGTCTCTAAATGCTTTCTTACGTATCCATATTCGTGGGATCGACCCCTGCTTCTCTATACTAATTTATAGTATTCAGGTTGAGGGATCTTTGAAGGAGAGTTTGTGTGTACAACGACAGAGTATTCCTTGTTACATTGAGTTCCTAGACCAAGTGATCTAGTGGATTCATAGGACTTGGTGTCTCGACCTAGCATCGCATTTTCACAACAAACGAAAACACATAACAATTTCCCGCGGGCTCCCAATGGCCGCCCTCCTCCTTAATGTCCATGTACTTCACCGCGACGATGGCGGACACTTCCCGCATGACGCCTGCCCAATTTCAAGCCCATCATGCCGACATTGTGTATCTGGCGGGACAACTTGGTATTCCGCCTCCACCGCTTCCATCGGGGGACGATTCGCCGACGGAGTAGTTTTTATAATTTCTATAAAATTTTATTTTAAATTATGTCTTTTTTTATTTATCTTGCCACGAATTTAATTATATATATATTTTTAGGATTTTAAGTTATAATTTTATTTTATTTAATGAAGTGTGTTTTTATTAATTGAATTTGTTGGAAATAAAAATAAAAAATGAAATTGAATGAATAGTTAAGGTATGAGATGGTTAGGAGACGGATAAGAGATGGAGGGCTGCAGGTTCTGTCTCTTAGTTAAAAGATGAAGTGAAAAATATCCTGAGATCCATGAATAGTTAAGAGATGAGACGATTAAAAGACGGAAGATAGCGCGAATGGCCTAAGGTATCTATCAGTGAAATAATTTGAAACTAACCGTCGATTGTCACTCAACAATATGAGGAAAAATCAAGGACCTGTTTTACCATCCAAAGATATTGGTGGAAACAATCATCAACTGCAAACAGATGATGATATAAATATATAACCTGTCTGAGTGTGACTAAGAAATGGAGTACGTGTATTGTATCATTAGATATTTGCCCATCTCATGTTCGACGAAATGCCTGACTTGTCACCAGTTCGGCCTTTTAGTTTTCGGAATCTGGCGATTTTACCTGTCTGAACATGGGACATGCATATGGTTCTTCATCTTTTCTTGTTTTCCCATTCAACTGCATGCGGCTGTTGTTATGGGGCTATTGGAACGATTGATGCTGGAAGATTTGGTGGAACAATTGTGTTCTTCACAAAATACTTTGTCTGACCAAATTAGCCTGTATGAGTTTTTGTCAATAGAGTTCCATTCGTTGTTAATCCAAAAACTGAAATTTTATCATCACTCAATGCATTGTTTACCTGTGATTCACTTATTGGACAGGCTATGTATCCGGAAGTGATGGAACTATTCGAGAGTGTTGGAGTTGATACTGAGGTTTCTGACAATTCATACTCAGTGAGCTTGGATGATGGCCGAGGATTCGAATGGGGAACTCGAAATGGACTCTCAAGTTTGTTTGCGCAAAAGAAGAATTTGTTGAATCCATGGTTTTGGAAAATGATTAGGGAAATCATTAAGTTCAGAGACAACGCCTCTCTGTAAGTATTATCATAAGCCTCTTTTGGTATTAGAGTTAATTCCTTTTCAAGTCTGTGCTCAATGTATGTCTCCACCAATTGCAGTTATATTGAAGAGCTCAATAACAATCCAGATATTGACCGGAATGAAACATTGGGGAGCTTTGTCCAATCACGTGGTTACTCTGAGATATTCCAGAAAGCTTTCCTTGTATGACTATTAAAAAATCATACTTGTCCATGTCATGCAAGCAAAGATCTGACTTTAAATTGTAAATTTGTTTCCAGATTCCAATTTGTGCTTCAATTTGGTCATGCTCTTCTGCAGTGATGACCTTCTCTGCCTATTTAACACTTTCATTCTTGAGAAATTTCGATATTCTTGAGGTAGACATTTACATTTGTTAGTGAACGTGACATTATTACAATATCTTTCTGGTAAAATGATTGAAATGATTTTCTTTGCTGCAGCTTCTTGGTCTCACTAAATGGCTTACACCAAAATGGCGATCACAGAGTTATGTCGATGGGGTAGGTAGTGAGTTTCTCAGATTCTTTGATCTAGAAATGTTATCTAAGGAACAAGGCATGACTCATAGATATTAAATGTGAATAAACTCTTAAAAGATTTTACTAAATGATTTATTACCAGATTAAGAAAGAGCTGGAAAGTAGATGCTGTCAAGTGAAAACCAATTCTGAAATATACTCTGTTTTTACCAATGACAAGGGTAAGTACGCGTCAAGACACTACTCCTTTCTCATCCGCTCTCATCACCTTATTGTTATTTGAATTCTTAGCGCATAAACAATATATTGATCGTTCCATTTATACGAGCTTACATTTTTCATACGAGTGTAATAAAAAATTGTGCAGGTGTTGTTATTACATATAATGATGGATTGGAAGAAGCATATGATCAGTGTATAATTGCTGCACATCCTCCAGATGCTCTAAACATCTTAAGAAAGCAGGCGACAAATGAAGAATTAAGAATACTTGGTGCTTTTCATTATGCCTACAGGTTTCCTTTATGATAGTCATTATCTTGTGGAACTTTTCCCTAAGATGGTAGTATAGATACTTTTTCAGAATAACCTCCATAGTCACGAGCCCACTTCTACTCTTGAACTCTTACTACAGTGATATTTTCCTTCACCGTGACGAAAATTTGATGCCAAAAATTCGAGGGGCATGGAGCTCGAGAAATTTTCTTGGAGCTATCAATGACAGTGCTTGTATAACGTATTGGCTCAACAATGTCCAGGTTTTGTACATTGAATCAAATGATCTATCGATTAAAATGATTTTCTTCCAACTTTAGTTGCTAGATAACCCAGTATCTTGCGACCTGTTTTCTCAATGGATGTACAGAATCTTAGTGAACCCAGGGTTCCATTTTTTGTGACTCTAAATCCACCTCGTACACCAAAAGATACATCTTTGCAGATGTCAATGAGCCATCCTATACCATCAGTTTCTGCAAGCAGGGCTTTGTCAAACCTCAGTGATATCCAAGGGAAAAGAGGACTATGGTTCTGTGGATCATATCAAGGTGCTAAAAATTTATCTAGAAGCTTTTTCTGCCATCCATTAAGTTGTGTATGATTACTTATAGACTTTTATGGTATAATCTTTTATGCTTCCAGGCTATGGCTTCCCCGAGGATGGAGTAAAGGTATTTTATCACACCATAAGTACAATTTTTATTCCCATTCCTATTTTTATTCTATTAACATGAATTGATCTTGACAGGCAGGAATACTTGCTGCAAACAGCATGCTTAGAAAACTTTATACTTATTCAAACATCCCCAAAGGCATGGTTCCATCCCGTCCTGAAACTGGTGCTTGTTTTGTCGTTGCGAGGTTCTTTCAGCGATTTATTGCTACTGGATGTCTAATGTGAGCTTCTAGTCTACATTATAACATATTGCGTCTTCGGTTTCTACATAAAAAGAAGGTATACAACTGACAAATTCTGTTGAAACAGCTTTGTGGAAGAAGGTGGTAGAATCTTTACATTTCAAGGTACAAGAAGAAAGAGCAATTTACAGGTCACTGTGAGAGTTCACAAACCCCAGTTTTATTGGAAGGTAATATTAGGTTATTACCCCTAAAAAATATTGAAAATTTTATAAGTATTTATTGTCAAACTGGATACTGTTCTCACAGGTCGCAACAGAGTCCGATTTAGGTTTTGCTGATGCGTACATTAATGGTGACATTTCTTTTGTTGATGCAAACGAAGGTCTTCTCAAATTTCTTCTAGTAAGTCAATTGATCCAAAATTCATAATATTTGATAACTTATAACTCATCAACTATCATTATTTGAATATATACTTTATGGGCCTTGTATTTTGCAGCTGATTATAAAAAATGCAGAGATGAATGCATGTGCTGAGTTAAACAAGGCAAGGTAATTATAATCAAGAGGAATCTATCTGTGTGTATGTTGATCTGGTCTAATTTCTTTATAGAACGTAATACGATGATATATTTTACTGTGTTGATATTGCTAGGAAACGGTGGAGATTATTTATTTACACAACTTTAGCAGCAACCACAAAAAAATTCATCAAGCATGTTTCCCGGAGGAACACACTGATCCAGGCACGGCGTAACATCTCGCGCCATTATGACCTAGTAAGTGGCCATATGTTTTCAAAGCATTAAAATGATTATAGAATAACACAGGAATACAAATCTCTATTAATTTGTTTAATTTGGTATACTTCCTTGTATGCAATATTCTTAGTGGATGTGCATGTGACGTCAAGCACATAATCTTTTACATAAGAAGTACATTGTGATATAGTTCTACTCCAATTGTTTCATCGTAATTCAATTTCTTTTTATTTCTTTTGGCAGAGTAATGAATTGTTTTCTCTATTCTTGGATGAGACAATGACGTATTCTTGTGCAATATTTCAGGTGATACTAATGATTTCAAATTTTCAATAGATAGATCTGTTGATGGTCTGTACCAATATTCATAGTTCATACTGTCATTGCAGAATTCATTTGAAGATTTGAAGAATGCACAGCTCCGGAAAGTCCATACTTTGATTGAAAAGGTGAAATTCACGGTCAAATTCGTTCAATCTTGAATTGATCATTAGGGATGCTAAAATTTAGTAATTAATTTGATCTGTTTAAGAACTTAACCTTTGTGGGAAAGGTTGAATATCTAGTTACTCATTAGAAGGTGAAATTTAGAGTGAATAGATTAAATTTGTTATATCTTTCTTTCTCTAAAAACTTATTCTTCATGTTCTATTACAGTGATCAAATATTGAAGAGTTTGTGTTTCTTGATGGGATATATTTACACTAGACTGGAAGAGTAAAGCAGTTTCCTTAAAAACCCTGAAATTACCACCCACCTAAAAGACCAATTTGTCTTAGCTTATTATACTAATAATAGTAATAACAAAAACTAATAATACTTGTAATCTATATTTATTACTCCTAAAAGAGCCTTGTTTTGCATAGTTTTGTTTGCATACTATATCCCTATTATTTAAGCTATACTACTATTGTAATAGCCGAGACCTAGATTCTCGAGAATTCTTAAGAAATAAATACCAGCTTTTATTTAACGAATGAAAGAGTATTTTTATTTCTTGAGAAATGGTACAAATTACAGTTTTCAGAATCTCAAAACTAAAGTTACAATCTTTGACGACGAAAATTAAAAGTTGAGCTACTACACTATTACATTTAGAAATCCCGAAGGGCTACTTTGGCCTTCGTCACCGGGCCATCTCGGCCACAGATTTTCGAACGAGCCGAGAGGGCGAGATCACGAGGAAGGCAGCCTCGGTAGCTAGTTCAGACACTGCCAACGCCGAGCAAATCGGTGGAGACCGAACCACGGTGAGGGGCCGTGCCCATACATCCCCCAGGATGAACCAGAACTGTAGCAAGACAGCTGCCCAGCCCCTTGAAACGGCAATGACAGATTGTTCAGTGGCAGAATCTTTGCCAAGCCTCGTGCACCTGCCACAAGAGACGAAAGTCCATAAATAAACCAGTACTAGACCCCAAATAAAGCCAAATGCAGTTGAATGAGCAGCAAGGAATGCAGGAAATTAAAGCACCAAAACTCAGTGGAAGTCAGAGTGCAATCAGGAGCCATAGGCTCAAACCTCTCACGAGTACACCCTGCGAGTTGCAGCAGAGGAGACAGCCACTGCCCAGCCCATTAAAGACTGCTTTTCAGCCAAGTACACCAGCCTTTCTCAGGCTTTCAGTTAGGCAAACGAGTATAAATCACCCTCAGCCTCACCCTCCCTCAACACCACTACTCAGTAGCAGAGGAGCAAGCTAAAGAGAGGGAGGAAGAACTGAGGCAGAGAGGGAGAGCCGAATCAGAGACAGAAACCGAAGCAACTGCAGTAAGTAATCAACTTTCCCCAAAGTGTTAAAGCATTTTACGCATAGTCATAAATGAGAAACCAAGCATAGCATGATAGGCCTCTAGTCAGTGCGTAGCATGCTCAAGATGAGGAAAGTTAAACCTTTTCCACCTCAACACAATCATTTCATAGCTTAAGCCTGAACATGAACTTGGTAAAGAAGTAATAAACTCTACTATTTCTTCAGACAGCACACCTAGGCTTCGAATTTAGAAGTATGAGCTTTGACAATAGTAGAATTTCCCCAGAACTGAACTCACACCAGTGAACTCCACTCGAAAAGAATATAGCAAACATTCTAAAATCGGAAACCTTATCACCAAGTAAAAAGGGAAGCATGAACTAACTAAGTGAGAAAGAGACTTAGCTCTGGAATCGGGAGACAGCAGCGGCTGAATGGCGACCTCAGCCTCCCTTCTCCGCCGCATCAGCGAACCCCGTCGAAGTAGCAGCAGCGGCAGCGTCTGAAGGAAACACGGTGGTGGCCGACAGGCGAGGCGTCGTTGTAACTGTCGCGAGCTCAGACGCCCCCCTCCCCCAAAAATCGAGAAGCGATGAGGACAGAGAAAGTTAAGGAGAGGTGGGTGGCGCCGGAGACGACGGTGAACGGTGGCGGTGGATTAGCTGCGCCGAGAATGAAGAGGGACAGATGAGCTAGGGTTCCGCCGATCTTCAATTTGGGAGAGGGGCCGTTCACGGTGAGGAAGGGAGTATGCTCTCCTTTAATTGGGCCATGCCCAGTTAATTGCTTTGGGCCTCAGTGAATAAAAAATACAAAGGAAGGAAGATGGGCCATTTTGTTTAAGAAAATAAATAGTCTGGGCCAGAATAAATAAATTTCCAGCTGGGCTTGAGAATTTAATTACTAGAACCATTAATTTGGTTGAAGCCGTTATCTTGGATCAAGTTAAAAGCATGACGAAAATTATTCCCTAAGCCACGGAAGAAAAGTACTATTAAGCCGTGTCGAAATAATATTCGATAAATAGTTAAAGCAGACTTTAATAGTCACAGAAAGTATTTTAAAATACTTAAGATAATCCGGGAAATAATTATAACCGAACGGGTCAGCCGGTTACAGAACAAATTAAATCACCGTTTTAATTAAAGATTTAAGACTTCTAATTTTAGAAGGGCAGAAATTAAAATAATAAGCACACGCTTAGGCATGCATTCATGCAAGATTGAATGATTACTCAAAGCCTAATTTAAGTACATTTTTTTTTTTTTTTTTTTTTTTTGAAAAGGGACGTCGTCGCTCGACGAGTAAATCTCAAGTCAGACAGTACCCGTTTGAAAGGGTTAAGCAAACGAGGTGGGCTTTTCTATCCTACATTATGTGTGGGCTTCTTTCCTTTTTATTTACAGAACTCTATGAGAATAAGTGTGAACTTTTGAATGAGTTGTCATGCCATGTTTTATTTTGTGATTGCCATTCATGGTTAAAACGAATTCGGGTCCCAGTAGGTCAGTAAATCCTACTCGGACTAGTGTACACTTACGGACCGTGAGCTAGCGCAAGGTTGGCCGGTCTAGGGGTCGTGAGCTAGCGCCAGGTTGGCCGACCCAGTGATCGTGGAATGTGGCCACATTCCCGATTCACACAGCTTGACATGGTATATCATCAGAGAGTTAAAAGACTGCAGTCTATTTCAGAAAGAAATAACAGATTTTAGTGACCGGGACTTGTTTTCAGAAAAAAACCCCCGCGTTCACTCAGCTTGGCAGACAACTAAAAGAAAAACAGTTTTCGGCATGAGCCCACTGAGTGCATCAAGTACTCAGCCCTGCATATTGTTTTCCTTAATGTGCAGGTTGATTGTTGTCGAAGCCGAGGAGGTGTTGGGACTGAAGATAAAATAAAAGAAGGGTAGCTAGTGTAGTATGTCTCCATACATGTTATACTTGTCTTGGAACTCTTCCGCTGCATAGACCTAGCTTTGTCTCAGTAAAGACAATGTCCCACATTTCACTCTGATGTAATAACTTGCTATCTTGATGACTTTTAGACAGTATTTTCCTTAATTTCAGTAATTATGATGATGTGTTGAGACAGTTTAGTATTGTTAGTCGCGAAATAGCTGCGCTTTCTTTGACTAGGAAGTTGTGGTCGTGACAGAGTGGTATCAGAGCACTTTTCTTTCGCTCTGACCCAAGAACCTTCTTTCTAAGCCTCAGTCCAGAACAGTAGCACTAGGCTAGAAAGTGAACAGAATGATCAGTACAAGATCCCAACACCTCAGCTCGACACGATCAACTGCACCAGAAACAGGGGTCGACACCCGCCCGTCCAGAAAAGAGAATTTTAAAGAAAGAAAATATTTTTCCATTTTGAGAAGGAAAATGAAATTTTCTAAGTTTTCAGAAAAAAAAAAAAAAAAAAAAAATTTCATAGCCCTAAATGGGAACGAAAATGTTTATTTGAAATGTTTGCAAGAGGCAACGTGATAGCTGATACTTTGCATGAGATATGCTTAATGTATCTGTGATTTATGTTTAAAGAGCTTGACATGAATGTATAGATGTCATGGGGACTATGTATGTGAACCTAGAGTGCTTTAGAAAAGTACCTTAGGTGAGACATGCAGAATCAAGTACTAGCAGAACGAGAATTTGTTACCGCCTTCCAGGGCGACGAGACCAACTAAAACCCATCAGTTTGGGCAAGCTTCAAATTCCAAGGAATTATGAGAAAGAAAAGGCGAGCCAAAAAGTACTATTGTACTACTTATAGACAGCAATTAAAGGAAGTCCATTCTTTTAAGCACACAGATAGTATACATATATATATGTATACTAGACGATGAACCAAGAAGTTCCCAATGTCTTTACAAAGACCAAGTTATAACGAAAATAGTTTACTTTCCAGCTTGTTCGGGAGATGCATCCCTACACGGAAAGAGATCGTACCCGCGATCTAGTAAAGTGATCTAATGTGGCGTAACAAGCCCAAGTGGCTACGTGATCCAGAAGCGATACTTATAGCGTGCTACGAAGCACGATGGAGAATGTGATGTTTTACCAGAATCGGCGTTCTAAGTTATCAAGAACGATATGAAAGTATGACCTCCAGCTGCGGTTATCAGTTTAACAGCACGAGGAACCCCATCTTGGAATGTATGGTTTCCCAGAACGCGTTTATCATGTGCGAGCTCCACAAGAAAAACAAGGGAGTGTCACGTAACTAGAACCGATGATTATAATCAATAGTACTTACTTGGATTCCCAATGAAATCCCTTCTAAGAGTCCTTCCAAGGACGATACCCCCGTCTATTCAGACTCTAGTTTTGACTCGCAAGTACCATGTCAGTGTTCCTTTTTCTGTGCGAGGTTTGACTCATTTCCAGCTTATGGACTGCAGTCCTTTTTGACTCATCGTACATAAAGAGTAAAGTTTTGACTGTTTAAGCTCCAGTCGTAAACCCTAAATTCTACAGTTGTTCATATCCATGATCTTCGGAATGAGCGTATTCCTCAGACATTCTTTGAACCTCCGGGACAACGATGTCCTGTCGGCTATTAAGACCTTTGATTGACTCACGTTCTGCAAGTAGTACGCCACTTTCATTTTCTTCAGGAAAGCGGCGACTCAGTTTCAGTTCCCAAATTTTGGATACCTTTATGTTTCAAGCATCGTTATTTGTTGTT
Organism: Salvia splendens; assembly: GCF_004379255.2. Taxonomy (NCBI): domain Eukaryota; kingdom Viridiplantae; phylum Streptophyta; class Magnoliopsida; order Lamiales; family Lamiaceae; genus Salvia; species Salvia splendens. The sequence goes on along the minus strand of NC_056034.1, from coordinate 39,384,803 downwards.
GTCTCCTTTGAGCCATAATATTGGAGATTTATATCTCGATTTCTTAGACCTATGCAATGAAATTTCATTCTTACGATGCTTACGTTGTGATCCCCAGAGTGATCAAGACAGTTAAACATTTTCCTCAGGGAATTTCATGTGGTGCTGGAACTTTTGTTTACCTCCCTATTTTGAAATCCTACAAAGGTGAAATTTTTCGACCTCGATCCCAGTACATGTATTATTCCTAGTCTCAGAATTTTTCTGCAGCTCGAAGTTAAGGCAAACATATTGCACCTTTCCCTAACGAGCTTGCCCTAGCTGATTTTTCTGAATAGTTCATTTCAGTGCGTTGCCTTAATGAACCTATGAAATCATTGATGCGATTTTGTTATTCCATATCAAGATGCCTTTGAAGCATGATCAATGTTTCCTTCATTGCAATCGCCTACGTTTATAAATTTTCACGGTTGATCATCTTAGGCGATGACATGTTTGAACCACTGTCCTTGATGCTCAGATCATTTCAGTTTAATTGGACAACTGTATTGTCCTATTTTGCAGCTTACTATGGGAATTTACAGTTAATTCATTTCCATCCAGTTTTCATGACCCATCTCATGATTATTTCTAGCTCCCACCAGGGGTGAGCCTCAGCTTCTATGAGTTTACCTGGAAACCAGTTGAGCTACGTAGTTCTTTGAATGAACTCAGTACTTACCTTCAAGGTCGATTATCGACGAAAATTCATAAAAGTTGAACAAGGGATGTTATTCTTGTCCAGTTGGGTATTCAGGAGCCCTTCAGATTTTCAGTCATACTCTCTTGTGTGAATAATAATCCAAGTTAAGACTATTAGATTAATCATTGAGTTATTGATACGAGGCTAGCAGAAAAAGGCATGGTCTCAGTTTCCTTCAGATACGCATAATAAATACGTCCCCATGGAGACACGTGCAGGAAATGATGCACCAACCAGAAGCGTCGCATAACCGACAGCAAAGCGTTAAATACTTCGAATCTACGTACCGCTTGTGACCAGCAGGTGGAAGATCGAATATTTTGTTGTATAGAGAAGCAACTAGCCTTGAGTAGAGAAATATCAAGGAATATTTGAGGATTAAATGATGTCCGAAGACGTAAAAGACCTATGTGGTAGTTTGAACGATCAAAATGCTTACTCCGAGTAAGATAAGTAAGCCACAAGAACAAAGACTCAATCATGGGCATGTAATGAAAGCCATGGAGAAAGTACGAGTGTATTCGTAGTTTATGTTTGACGGAACAAATCCCATCAGCAAAAGGGATTCGTCTGAGAGGTGGCCAGGAAAGGCTAAAGCTGGAGAGACATTCGGGGAGAGGAACGCGTGATAGCACAGCTACCCTCACCATCACTACTATGAAGGGAAAATCGAAATTTTTCCTTAAAGAGTTATCGCAAGAGAACGGGTTTAGAGCCCTATAATATAGAGCAAGGACAAACGTTGACAACAAAACGCGACGAAGTATTCTACGATATGCCACATCCCAAATTAAGCGGCTCAGAAAGGAGCTGTCGATAGAGTTTTGTGTTAATCTAGACACGAGATCTAGATCACTTTGGAAAGTCATGCTAGATTATTTCACCACGAATCGCTCAGTCGAACCAAAAGAGCATGGAGACAGTAGCGTTGGGAGAAAGAAGCCAACACATCCACATGCACAGATCCAGTATTCAAGGTTTAACGCGAGTAGAATAAAGTCTATGCTAAATCATGACAAAGAAATCGCGGTGAACACAAAAGCATCTTGAAACGATGAAAGTAGACTACCTCAACTAAGCGAGAGGTTACGAGGTCATTAGGCTAGCTCAATGACTACGATTACGATCGATACAAGCATTTGAGAACTTAGTATCTGACGATGAAATCTAAAACGAGGAATGGCTTCAACAGCCAGACGAAATGAAACGTCTAATAGATTACTTGAATCAGTCATATTATCTCTATCACCAAATAGAATGACGCTTAAGGAACAGCAGAACTTAAGATCTAGATACAAGAACTACTAGATTCGCGTTTTTATAGACTCAGTGTGTGACCATGTGGTACACCAGAATTCTTCATGAAGAAGGATAGAACGTTGAGAGTTGAGCAAGTTAGCACTCAAGAACAAGTATCATTTGCTGAGAATCGATGATCTTTTCGATCAGCTGCAAGGAGCTAGAGTCTTCTCGAGGAACGAGAAAGAACACAAGGAACATTTGAGGGCCACTTCAGAAATGTTAAGAGCCGAGAAACTATATGCTAAGTTCAGCAAGTGTGAGTTCTGGCTTAGCGAAGTGAACTTCCTTGGACACATAGTGACAGCAGAAGGGATCCGAGTGGACCCTGCTAAAGTTGAAGTCGTGCAACGTTGGCAGTCACCAGCGACGCCCAATGAAATTCGGAGTTTCCTAGGACTCGCGGGATACTACCGCAGATTCATTGAAGGATTTTCTAAGATAGCAAGGCCAATGACTCAACAGCTCAAGGAAGGAGTTAAAGCCGACTGGACCCCAAAATGTGAAGCAAGCTTCCGATTGCCTAAGGAAAAGTTGACCACAGTGCCAGTTCTAGCCGTGCCAGAAGCGGGAGTCGACTATGTGGTGTATACAGGTGCATCGAAGGTCGGACTCGGGTGCGTGCTGATGCAGAAGGGTAAGGTGATAGCGTACGCTCCACGCCAATTGAGGCCGCACGAGTTGAACTATCCGACGCACGACCTGGAATTAGCAGCAGTGGTCCACGCGTTGAAGATTTGGAGACATCACCTCTATGGAGTTCGATGTGAGATCTTCACAGATCATAAGAGTCTCAAAATACTTTTTCGAGCAGAAGGATCTGATTATGAGACAGCGCAGATGGCTGGAACTAGTCAAAGACTACGACTGTGGTATAAACTACCACCCAGGAAAAGCCAATGTGGTAGCGGATGCCTTGAGCAGAAAGACTGCGCCTCAAGTGGCTGCTTTCCTCACACAAGAGGAAGAGCTTATCCGGGGATTCGCCAAGATGCGGCTGGAAATAGTAAGAGCCCCGGAGACAGTGGACAGCAGAATATCCACCTTGGTCATAGAACCAGATTTAAGAGACAGAATCGTTGAAGCCCAGAGGGACGATGACGCTCTAGAAAAGATCCGTCTCAGAGTAAGAACGGGAAAAGGAGAATACTACCGCGAAGAGGCGGATAATGCTCTCACTTTCAAAGGGAGATTATGCGTACCCAATGAGGAGACACTCAGAAATGAGATCATGAGTGAAGCTCATGAGACACCCTATACTGCCCATCCTGGAAGTACGAAGATGTATCAGGACTTGAAGAAGCAATTTTGGTGGGATGGCATGAAGAGAAGCATAGCGTCGTTTGTGGAACGATGTCTGGCCTGCCAGCAAGTGAAGGCGTTACATCAACGACCCTACGGACCTCTCGAGATTCCAGAATGGAAATGGGAGCATATAGCAATGGATTTTGTGACAGGATTGCCAAAATTCACAGCAAGGAAACACTGCCATCTGGGTGATTATAGATCGACTCACCAAAAGTGCTCACGTCATACCAATTCGTATCACATACGGATCTGACAAGTTGGCACAGATTTATATGCAAGAGATTGTGCGCCTACATGGTGTACCAGTAACGATCACCTCAGATCGAGATTCAAAATTTACTTCTAGATTTTGGATAAGCCTACAGCGAGAGTTAGACACTCAGCTGAATTTCAGCACATCATTCCATCCACAGACGGACGGACAGTCCGAAAGGACAATTCAGACATTAGAAGATATGTTAAGAGCCGTAGTGCTCGACCGTGGAGTGAGCTGGGAGCCAGTACTTCCACTTATAGAGTTCGCCTACAACAACAGTTACCAGGCAACTATTGATATGGCCCCATACGAGGCACTCTATGGGAAAAAGTGTAGATCACCACTTTACTGGGATGAAGTTGGTGAGAGAAAGATTTTCGGACCAGACTCGGTAGAGGAAATGATAGAAATTGTCCGACAAATCCGAGGGAGAATCAAAGAAGCTCAAGATAGACAGAAATCCTATGCAGATGCTCGTAGAACGGATTTACAGTTCAAAGCAGGAGACAAGGTCTTTCTGAAAGTATCCCCATCAAAAGGGATAACCAGGTTCGGCGTCAAGGGCAAGTTGAAACCGCGTTTTATCGGGCCTTACGAGATCCTAGAAACAGTCGGCCCTGTGGAGTACAGATTAGCGCTTCCGCCCAGCTTCGGGAATGTTCACAATGTGTTTCATGTATCACAGTTGAGAAAGTATGTGTTTGACCCTAAACACATAATGCACCAAGAAGAAGTGGTGTTAGAACCAGATTTGAGCTATGAAGAAAAGCCAGAAGCAATTCTGGACAGAAAAGTTAAAGAGTTGAGAAACAAAAATATTGTAACAGTGAAAGTCCTATGGAAGCATCACGGCCGCGAGGAGGCGACGTGGGAGCTCGAGGACTAGATGAAAGAGAAGTACCCACAGCTTTTTACCTAACCGAGACAAAATTTCGGGACGAAATTTTTGTTAAGGGGGGTAGAATGTAATAGCCGAGACCTAGATTCTCGAGAATTCTTAAGAAATAAATACCAGCTTTTATTTAACGAATGAAAGAGTATTTTTATTTCTTGAGAAATGGTACAAATTACAGTTTTCAGAATCTCAAAACTAAAGTTACAATCTTTGACGACGAAAATTAAAAGTTGAGCTACTACACTATTACATTTAGAAATCCCGAAGGGCTACTTTGGCCTTCGTCACCGGGCCATCTCGGCCACAGATTTTCGAACGAGCCGAGAGGGCGAGATCACGAGGAAGGCAGCCTCGGTAGCTAGTTCAGACACTGCCAACGCCGAGCAAATCGGTGGAGACCGAACCACGGTGAGGGGCCGTGCCCATACATCCCCCAGGATGAACCAGAACTGTAGCAAGACAGCTGCCCAGCCCCTTGAAACGGCAATGACAGATTGTTCAGTGGCAGAATCTTTGCCAAGCCTCGTGCACCTGCCACAAGAGACGAAAGTCCATAAATAAACCAGTACTAGACCCCAAATAAAGCCAAATGCAGTTGAATGAGCAGCAAGGAATGCAGGAAATTAAAGCACCAAAACTCAGTGGAAGTCAGAGTGCAATCAGGAGCCATAGGCTCAAACCTCTCACGAGTACACCCTGCGAGTTGCAGCAGAGGAGACAGCCACTGCCCAGCCCATTAAAGACTGCTTTTCAGCCAAGTACACCAGCCTTTCTCAGGCTTTCAGTTAGGCAAACGAGTATAAATCACCCTCAGCCTCACCCTCCCTCAACACCACTACTCAGTAGCAGAGGAGCAAGCTAAAGAGAGGGAGGAAGAACTGAGGCAGAGAGGGAGAGCCGAATCAGAGACAGAAACCGAAGCAACTGCAGTAAGTAATCAACTTTCCCCAAAGTGTTAAAGCATTTTACGCATAGTCATAAATGAGAAACCAAGCATAGCATGATAGGCCTCTAGTCAGTGCGTAGCATGCTCAAGATGAGGAAAGTTAAACCTTTTCCACCTCAACACAATCATTTCATAGCTTAAGCCTGAACATGAACTTGGTAAAGAAGTAATAAACTCTACTATTTCTTCAGACAGCACACCTAGGCTTCGAATTTAGAAGTATGAGCTTTGACAATAGTAGAATTTCCCCAGAACTGAACTCACACCAGTGAACTCCACTCGAAAAGAATATAGCAAACATTCTAAAATCGGAAACCTTATCACCAAGTAAAAAGGGAAGCATGAACTAACTAAGTGAGAAAGAGACTTAGCTCTGGAATCGGGAGACAGCAGCGGCTGAATGGCGACCTCAGCCTCCCTTCTCCGCCGCATCAGCGAACCCCGTCGAAGTAGCAGCAGCGGCAGCGTCTGAAGGAAACACGGTGGTGGCCGACAGGCGAGGCGTCGTTGTAACTGTCGCGAGCTCAGACGCCCCCCCTCCCCCAAAAATCGAGAAGCGATGAGGACAGAGAAAGTTAAGGAGAGGTGGGTGGCGCCGGAGACGACGGTGAACGGTGGCGGTGGATTAGCTGCGCCGAGAATGAAGAGGGACAGATGAGCTAGGGTTCCCCCGATCTTCAATTTGGGAGAGGGGCCGTTCACGGTGAGGAAGGGAGTATGCTCTCCTTTAATTGGGCCATGCCCAGTTAATTGCTTTGGGCCTCAGTGAATAAAAAATACAAAGGAAGGAAGATGGGCCATTTTGTTTAAGAAAATAAATAGTCTGGGCCAGAATAAATAAATTTCCAGCTGGGCTTGAGAATTTAATTACTAGAACCATTAATTTGGTTGAAGCCGTTATCTTGGATCAAGTTAAAAGCATGACGAAAATTATTCCCTAAGCCACGGAAGAAAAGTACTATTAAGCCGTGTCGAAATAATATTCGATAAATAGTTAAAGCAGACTTTAATAGTCACAGAAAGTATTTTAAAATACTTAAGATAATCCGGGAAATAATTATAACCGAACGGGTCAGCCGGTTACAGAACAAATTAAATCACCGTTTTAATTAAAGATTTAAGACTTCTAATTTTAGAAGGGCAGAAATTAAAATAATAAGCACACGCTTAGGCATGCATTCATGCAAGATTGAATGATTACTCAAAGCCTAATTTAAGTACATTTTTTTTTTTTTTTTTTTTTTTTTGAAAAGGGACGTCGTCGCTCGACGAGTAAATCTCAAGTCAGACAGTACCCGTTTGAAAGGGTTAAGCAAACGAGGTGGGCTTTTCTATCCTACATTATGTGTGGGCTTCTTTCCTTTTTATTTACAGAACTCTATGAGAATAAGTGTGAACTTTTGAATGAGTTGTCATGCCATGTTTTATTTTGTGATTGCCATTCATGGTTAAAACGAATTCGGGTCCCAGTAGGTCAGTAAATCCTACTCGGACTAGTGTACACTTACGGACCGTGAGCTAGCGCAAGGTTGGCCGGTCTAGGGGTCGTGAGCTAGCGCCAGGTTGGCCGACCCAGTGATCGTGGAATGTGGCCACATTCCCGATTCACACAGCTTGACATGGTATATCATCAGAGAGTTAAAAGACTGCAGTCTATTTCAGAAAGAAATAACAGATTTTAGTGACCGGGACTTGTTTTCAGAAAAAAACCCCCGCGTTCACTCAGCTTGGCAGACAACTAAAAGAAAAACAGTTTTCGGCATGAGCCCACTGAGTGCATCAAGTACTCAGCCCTGCATATTGTTTTCCTTAATGTGCAGGTTGATTGTTGTCGAAGCCGAGGAGGTGTTGGGACTGAAGATAAAATAAAAGAAGGGTAGCTAGTGTAGTATGTCTCCATACATGTTATACTTGTCTTGGAACTCTTCCGCTGCATAGACCTAGCTTTGTCTCAGTAAAGACAATGTCCCACATTTCACTCTGATGTAATAACTTGCTATCTTGATGACTTTTAGACAGTATTTTCCTTAATTTCAGTAATTATGATGATGTGTTGAGACAGTTTAGTATTGTTAGTCGCGAAATAGCTGCGCTTTCTTTGACTAGGAAGTTGTGGTCGTGACAACTATACTTATCTATATAGCTATTACTCTTATAAAAGTATACTGTCTTACAAAATTTATTTCTACCTATAAAATGCTCATATATATTTTGTAAGGATGGTTTAGAAACTAATTATATACATACATTTGATATTCCCTTCAAGTACAGGCAAGAATCAATAAAGATCATCACATTCTAGAGATAGGGTGTGGATGGGGAAGTTTAGCAATTGAAGTAGTGAAAAAAACAGGATGCAAATATACGGGCATTACATTGTCAGAAAGTCAGCTGCAATACATAGAAGCGAAAGTGAAGGAAGCAGGTTTACAGGTAATAACATTTTACTTAGTTCTCATAAACACATATGTAAAGAAAAAGATTCCCATGTTTTTTATTCCAAAATAAGTTTTATTATCAGGATCAAATTGAAGTTCTTCTTTGTGACTATCGCAAATTGCATAGCAACTACAGATATGACAGGATAATATCATGGTGAGTCCCTTGATATAATGTTTCCAACTAACTCAACCTCTTGAAGTATGTTGCTGCTTTACTGTAGCTATATATATATATATATATATATATATATATATATATATATACAAGACACAATTCACGCGCTGAATTTGCAGTGAAATGATAGAACACGTGGGGCATGACTATATGGAAGAATTTTTCGAATGCTGTGAATCTTCATTAGCAGACAATGGTATTCTTGTTCTTCAGGTAACCTCTACTTTTGCAATTTTTAGTTTCCCAGCAAACCATATTGTTTGATTTTTGGTATCAACAACAGGGTTGTTTTTGGCCCTTAAATTATAAACTCTAATAAAACTACTTGATTTGTTCTTAGTTCACAGCAGTAGCTGATGAGAAATATGAAGAGTGGAGGCGCATGGATGGATTTGTCAAGGAATATATATTCCATGGTGGATGTTTGCCTTCACTTAACCGAGCATTATATGCAATGGCTGCAGCGTCCAGATTTAGGTGATCCATGTTAATAAATGTGTATAAAATGTAATTATTTATTGATGCATTTCTCGTTAAATTGATTTTATGCAGCATCGTGCACTTAGAAGAAATAGGACATCATTTTGTCCCCACCCTTAGAAGTTGGCGGCACAACTTCCTTCAAAACCGAAGGTAATTAAACTGTTCTCCTTAACAGTTCATTCTTTTTATTTTTTAAAGTTACTGAAGGAAACTTGTGTGTTGTTAGTAAAATTCATGCTCTTGGATTTGATGAGAAGTTCATACGGACTTGGGAATACTATTTTGACTATTGTGCTGCTGGATTCAAATATTGCGTCATCGGAAATTATCAGGTATCATACATAGCTTTTCTTTTAAACACTTTTTTCTGTTACTAATTAGTGACAAATTTAATCTTGTAAGTAATGTTTTGTTATTTCTCAATGATTGCAGATTGTATTGAATAGACCTGGTGATGTTGCTGCATTTGGGAGTGCTCCATACAATCGTCTGCCTTCTGACAACTAATCTTTCAGATGTCTGCTTTCTGTTAGTTGAAATAAGGCTTTATGTTTTAGTCTTTAAAAACTATTACAAATAAATGAATTTGTCACATTAACTCTAGAACAAGGAGGTTCTCTTACCATTAGTTTATACATATATATTGCTTTGAACTTTATGTTTGTTAATATTTATGGAAGTTATACTAGTATCTCAACCAATTCTTGACATCAAGATATTAGAAAGTACTATAAAACAAACTTATTACAACTAGTATAAATCATTCCACACACGTATCATTCAACTCAGAAAATAAAACACCACAATTACAAGAAAAACAGCTTATTCAGTCGCACCACATCTTATTCATTCACTCACTCACCAAGGCGTTTCAACTTCTAACAGCCGGGATTGGCATGAACATATGCCTCAATGGCTTTGAACATAGCCATGGCCTTCTCTTTCCCCTCTTTGATCTTCTCCTCGTTAATCTCGATGTCGCCTTTGGTGTTGTAAATGCTCCTGTTCTTGCAGATGCTTCCTCCATCTTCGGTTGGGACGATTTTGATGTGATAAGTGATGGATTCAAGGACTCCAGCAAGAGCATCACCCTCAATGATGCTGTAGGTGTGTGTCAAGTTCTCTTTGTCAATGGCCTCCACGCGGTGCTTAGCGCTCTTATACTGACTCCCTTCCCCAAAATGGATGATTTTCACAGTCCCAATGCCGCCATCTCCTTCCAATATCTCAACGTTCTTGATGGCCTGAGGCATGATCTTGGGGATGAGATTGTCAGCGTCGAGCACCATGGCCTTAAACATCTTCGCAGCTGGGACTGATGATGGGATTTCGATATCATAGGTGATGGCAACCATTGTTCTGATTTTGTTTCTGAGCTAGCTTTAAATTGGATGAAATGAATGGATAAGCAACGAGAGTATATTCGAGTGTGTTTGTTTGAAATGTGATGGGAAATATGGAAACACACTTGCTATATATAGTGCAAAAGGAAGCTTCTTTTCCACGAGTTTTTCTAAGGCTATACTACATTTTTAGCATGTCAAATATGTGATATTTTTTGCAACTACAAAACAAAGAGCATAAGTCGTCGACCAATATCGTTAGCACCTCTTTGTGGACTCTTCTATTCTCTAATTAAGTCGGTTTGTTAATTTCTAGTATTTCATTTCAAAATTAGAATCATACTCTATGATTTACTATACCATGATCATTAGAGTACGTATAAAAGTAATAAAACAGAAGAATAACAAGTGGATATGATGAAATTGACTGTATATACAGGAATGCTGATGCCTAGTTTATTGTTTAATTAAGATAATCTTCTTTAAAGTGTGCGTCTATAAATTCTTTATCAAGTAATATACTACTCCATAATACACTAAATTATCATAATTTCTAGGTTAGACAATATTGAAGAACATTTGTTCAAATGATTTATCAGTGATGCATTTCCGATGTGTGAAATGATAGACTGTGCATCAGCATTCCTTTATAGAATAGTCAACTTCATCATATCCACTTGTTAATTGTTATTCTTTTGTTTTGTATGTTGTAACTACTCTAATGATCATGTTACAAGTATAATACTTGTAACTTCATCATATCCACTTGTTAATTTTGTAATGAAATAGAAGATTAACAAACCGACATATGTGGACACAATCATTAATTTCATATGGTAAAGAAGACTCCACAAAGAGGTGCTAACCATTGGTCGATGACTCGATCCTCTTTGATTTCTACTAATTGCTAAATATGTATACAAGCAAAAATGAATATATAAGTATAACCTCCGAAAAAGTCGTTGAAAACAAGCTTCTTTCTTACACTATAAATACCAAGTGTGTTTCCCACATTTTCCATCACATTTCAAACAAACACACTCAACACTCATTGCTTATCCATACATTTCATCCAGTTTCAAGCTAGCTCGGAAACAAAATCGTAGCAATGGTTGCCATCACCTATGATATTGAGATCCCATCGTCAGTCCCAGCTGCGAAGATGTTTAAGGCCATGGTGCTCGAGGCTGACAATCTCATCCCCAAGATCATGCCTCAGGCCATCAAGAACGTCGAGATATTGGAAGGAGATGGCGGCATTGGGACTGTGAAAATCATCCATTTTGGGGAAGGGAGTCAGTATAAGAGCGCTAAGCACCGTGTGGAGGCCATCGACAAAGAGAACTTGACACACACCTACAGCATCATTGAGGGTGATGCTCTTGCTGGAGTCCTTGAGTCCATTACTTATCACATCAAAATCGTCCCAACCGAAGATGGAGGAAGCATCTGCAAGAACAGGAGCATTTACAACACCAAAGGCGACATCGAGATTAATGAGGAGAAGATCAAAGAGGGGAAAGAGAAGGCCATGGCTATGTTCAAAGCCATTGAGGCATATGTTCAAGCCAATCCCGACTGTTAGAAGTTGAAAAGCCTTTGTGAGTGAGTGAATGAAAGAATAAGATGAGGTGTAACTGAATAAGATGTTTTTGTTGTAATTGTGGTGATTTATTTTCTGAGTGTGGAATGATCGTTTTATAATAAGAAGTTTGTTAATTTTGTTACCCTTTGAATTATTATACTGAAAGAAACAATTACTAATTTTAAAACTTATTTAATTAGATACAATTACAAATGTTTGATGTTGATATAAATAGAAACGTTGATAGGTGCAGTTGATAATTGGAGTAAATATATTGTTATTATAATGTGCAAAACGGAAATCTGTCTCCCTCCAAAATTCAGTTCTCAACAATTATTGAATGTCTCCAGCAATCTCTCTCCCCCAAATTTCTCATCTCAATTCATTCCCACCTCACCTTTCCTCCCCCTTTCTCTGGTCTGTATCTCCTCTCCATTTCCCCTTTTTCTCATCATCTATGCTCCTTTGCGTTTCAATCTTCACCATAATCAATCATGGGTCAGCAAGAATTGATCTACAGTTTCGTCGCCAGAGGCACCACAGTTTTGGTTGAGTACACTGAATTCAAAGGGAATTTCACCACCGTTGCTTCCCAGTGTTTGCAGAAGCTTCCCGCTTCCAGTAACAAATTCACTTACAACTGCGATGGCCATACCTTCAATTATCTCGTCGCAAATGGATTCAGTACACTCCTTCATGTTTTCGACATTCTCTCACCATATCTATCAATTCATGTTTTATTCTCTGTTTTTGATTTAATGTCCAAATTGGAGCTGCAGAATTACAAGGAGATGTGATTTGTGAAGTGCGATTCATGACATTCTTCATATTGTATGAAAATTTGAATGGTGGTTACGTTGTTGAATCGATAAGGATCTATATCCGTTAAAATTTATGAAGTGCTAAATCTATAAACGGATAATCATACACTTGTCTAGTACTATTAAACTCACACAGATCGATTATATGGGTGTACTAGTTCATGAGGTATGGCATCTTCTATTAAGCCGCCAATCCTTCTGCGTTGCTGGAGTAGTATATTTATATGGAAGATTGCTGGTGGTTGTTTGTAAGAATGTTTACAGAAAAGAGTTGATGTTTACTGTTACTTTGCCACTATTCACCCTCAATCTTCCAGTTTCAATTCCTTTGAAAGAGGCACTTTTTATAAGCAAATTACTCAATATGCTTTTCATGAAACTTATAGCATGCACAACGGTGGACGCCGGCCCCGCGTCCGTCCGCGCCGCTGGCAAGGACGAGGCTCGCCGCCGTGCCAGCGAGCAGGCGACGTAGCGGCACGCGATTGGGCAACGGCATTTGAATATTTTTTTTAATTTAAAATTCGTTATTTAATTTTAAAAATGATAATAAATAAAAAAAATTTCCAAATCACAAAAATATGGCCTTTTTTTGCCCGTTTTTCTGAATTTTTTTACCCCCAAAATCATCTATAAATACACATATTCATCATTCATTTATCACTTCAAATATTCTCTCATTCATCTCTCATTCATAATTCTCATACAAACTATCCACACATTCATCCCTCACTCAAAACCTCAAATGGATTTCACCCATCTTATGGCGGAAGCGGAGTACGAAGAACAAGAATACTACGAACAACATCGGGCTGCTTACGAAGCATATGTCGCGGCGAATACCCCCGCTCCTCCTCCTCAACGAACTAGATCAACTCGCCGCTACATCCATCGTGACCGAGAGGGAGCTCACGAAAGGCTCGTTGCCGACTATTTTGCCGACAAGCCGCGGTTTCCGGCAGATTACTTCAGGCGCCGTTTTCGCATGTCAAAGCGCCTGTTCATACGAATTGTCAACACATTGTCCGTACGTGTTGAATTCTTCCAAACAGGTCCAGATGCAGCCGGCCGGCAAATTATCACGCCGTTGCAGAAGTGTACGTGTGCCATCCGACAACTCGCTACTGGGTAAACGGCCGACCTCTTCGGCGAGTATTTGCATGTCGGTGAGTCCACTGGAATCCTTTGTCTAAAGAATCTTTGTGAGGGCGTTCGTTCAGCTTTCGGTGATGAATTCCTTCGGGTACCCACCACCAATGATGTGATGAATGGTGTAGCACCGGCGATCGAGTTCACCGTCAACGGAACTACATACCACATGGGTTACTATCTCGCCGATGGTATCTACCCAAGGTGGTCGACTTTCGTGAAGATGCTCAGCAATCCGCACGACCCGAGACGGGTTCTTTTTGCGCAGCGTCAAGAATCCGCGCGGAAAGACGTCGAAAGAGCCTTCGGGGTCCTTCAAGTCTGATTCAACATTGTGAAGGCCCCGGCTCGGCTGTGGTACGTGAATAATATCGCCAACATCATGTTCACGTGTATTATCTTACACAACATGATTATAGCCGACGAAGGACCGAGGGCGGCTAGCTTCTACGACGAGGATGAAGCCGAAAGCTCAACCGCGAGGTCTCCCCCACGCCGAGGTGCGCATACGACGGTTGGCCAGAGGATCGAGACAAGGCACACAATGCGCGATACCCGAACCCACATTCAGCTACAAGAAGACCTAATCAAACACATGTGAGCGAAATTTGGCAACGAGTAGTGGTTTTTTTAATTTTAGGATTTTAATTATGTAATTTTTAATTTTTAGGATTTTAATTATGTCTTTTTAAATTTATTTGTAATTTGTAATGTTATTTCGGTTTTTAATGAATTTTCATATTATGGAAATGTTTTTTGTTTAATTGAATTTTAAATTGAATTGTGCTCGTCCTTGCGGAAGAGCACAGCTGTGGGTGTTGTGCTCTTGCCAGAGAGCAGGCAGGAATAGTGGCACCGGGCCCACAACCGTGCTCGCTGGCAAGAACACTGCTGTGGATGCTCTTATAGCTCTAATCATCTGGGTTTCTGTCTGCCATGGCTTCAAATGTTAATGCAAGTATACATGCTTTGCATTTTTCATATATGTTGATAAACAGATTTTTATCAACAAATATATCAAAAAAATTCAATATAATGCAGGTAAAATCTCAATAAAACTGTGTTGATATTTTCGTATATTTGTGTTGAAATAGTCATGTCATTGTGTTGATATTTGTAATACTTGATATAAAAACCATGAAAATTATAATATGATAATTAAATTATGATCTTATCTCTTTGTTGATATTTTTTCTACTATTTATTGAAATTCGTAATATTTAATTTAATCTATTCATTTTAAAATTTAAAGATGTAGATTTGGTATTAATTTTCGGAATATGATACTATAAGCAATATAAGATGATACTTTGGGTGCAAAGTATAAGTATTTATACTAGTTCTATATGAAATAAAGTAAGGCCTTTAGTTAATTAGTTTAGTAAGTGTATGGCCTGAGGCCCATTATTTGATTGGGCTCATTGTTATTTGAGCCACAATTACTTACCGGTGGAGGAGATCAGATCAATGTGAATTAGAAAATCAGATTAGATTATTGAGTCAAATACAAATCCCAACGTTTTATTGTTTAGAGCATCTCCAGTGGTCGGCGAGCGAGCGGCTCGCCGATTTTTGGCGCTCGCCGAGCGGCTCGCCGAACTATTGCAGCCGGCGAGCGCCAAATCGACGAGAATTTCGGCGAGGGCACGCCGATTCCCGGGCGCTCGCCGATTCTCTCGTCGATCGGCTCGCCGCTATTGCAGTCTCCCGATCGGCGAGCCATTTTTTTTTCTTTCGAAACACTATATATACGTGATTTGCACGACATTTTCATTCGCACCACTGATTTTAACGAGTACTCTCTCTATTTTAATTTATGTACAAGATCAACAACGCGAAATGGATCTCAACAAAGAGCCAACTTCAGGGTCGAGCGGGTCTCAAACTCCCGCGGTCCCCGTGGGAGGTGGATGGAATCAGATGCCCGGATACTACAACAACATGTACCACTGGCAGCAGATGATGCCCGGGATGGCATCTGGTGGTGGTATGTCGGGATGGCAGGGGATGCCGGGGGGTCAGGGGGGACCGGGGATGCATCTCGGGATGCCGATGATGTCGGGGTGGGCACCCGGGATGCAGGGGACGCTGGGGTACCCGGGGATGCAGGGGACGCCGGGGATGGCGGGGATGCAGGGGACGCATGGTACACCGTGGGGGCAGGGGACGCCGGGGTGCTCTGACGTCTACCGCCCCAGCTTTGATTTTGGTACTGCTGCTTCGCACACATCGACCCCAGCGGATACGCAGTTCCAGGGGATTGAGTCCTTCTCCTTAGAGGAGTTGGGTATAGATCCCGGGGCACCGGACACTCCCGTGGGGCGGAGTCGGGGCGCGCCCAAGAAGTAGAAGGGGAAGAAGGTGGTCGGCGAGTCGTCGCAGACGGAGGTATGGAGGAAGTGGACAGACGCGGAGAACGTCGCGCTGTCCAAGGCGTGGGTGAGTGTTTGCGATGACCCTCTCGCCTCGAACAATCAGAGGATCGTTAACTTGTGGACTAAAATAGCAGCAACCTACAAGGCATTTTGCCCAGAGGGGAGGCCACGCAGCGGGGAGGAGTGCCGGAAGGGGTGGGACCGAATCCGGTCTGGGGTGTCCCGATTTTCGGGCTTGTACACCAACGCCCTCCGAATGAAGTCCAATGGCCAAACTGACGACGACTGCAGGAGGCTGGCGGAGAAAGAGTTCCCCCTGCCTGGGCTTTACAAGGACTTCACCTACTGGAACTGCTACGAGGTGCTAATGGACTCCGAGAAGTTTCGGGCAGGTGTCGACGCGGGCTGGCCGAAGAAGCAGCGCCTGAACTATTCAGGTGATTACGCCGGAGGTAGCAGCGGCGGTTCCCACGACCTCCCCGAAGATGCTCAGGAGACCCCGTCCCCTCCATCGTTTACTCGCCGCACTCGCCCGGTTGGTCAAAGACGGGCGTAATGCCCTCGCCAGAGGTCCCAGGAGGTCCAGTCGGCATCCCCCCTGTTGGCAGCTCGACAGCCGACCTCGTCTTCTTGGCGCGTCAACAAGCGCGGGCTCAGATGATCAAGGTCATAGATCAATGGAAGAATGCAACTGACCCCAAGGAGAAGAGTTTTTTTCACACCGTGCTAGTGAGTATGCGACATGATTTGAATCCCGGCGCGACACAGGTGGGGGGCTCTGACGCGGGCTCAGATGCCGCAGATTTGGGGGTCCCGGATAGCGGCGACGACGACGAGGAGTGAGGCAGCGTCGGAAGGGGTGGGCCCGTGCGTGGATTAGGATTTTTTTTAAGTAAAGTAATTTTTTTTACCTTTTTTTTAATTAATGTATTTTTAAAATTTTAATATTATTAGAGAATTTTCCGGAAATGTGTCGTAAATTTAATTCCGTATTTTGTATGATTGTTTAATTATTTGTTTTTAATGCTGATGATGTGGCAAGGCTATCTATGACTGGACTGTCCAGTTGCTTGTCCAGCTGGTGTGGTAGGAGGAATTTAGTGCCGCTGATGTGGCTATGGCTGGGCTATTGCTTGTCCGCCGACCACTGGAGATGCTCTTATTCAACAATAACGATCATATGAGATATAGGATCCCAAATTCTGCTCTCCAGTACGCTCTCAAAATATCTAAGTAATGAAGACCTCTAATTGATTAAAACTACATTATTGAAAGATGAACTTTTAATTTTAAAATAATTAAATAATAAATTATATTTACACTTTATTTTATTTATAACTTATATCATCACACTAACACTATGTATATTATATTATTTATTCATTACTCTCTTATTTTATTAATTATACATTTACACAAATGTTTGTATTTTGAAGGACACTACGTAGTAAAAAAAATAAATTGCTACCTAGTAAAAAAAAAAAAATTGGTTGATTGGGTTGTGTTGTCACGAAATAAAAATATAAACAAGCTATTTTGGAGAAGTGTACTAATAATTAGTCCGATTTGATGAAGCGGTAGTTTAATTGAACTTTTGCTATAAAAGGAAAGGACGACCAATCATTCATACACATAACAAACTCGTGGCGGCGCCTCTGTATCCAAGCAAGCTTTCCACGTTATCGTCACTGATTCCTTTCTCAGAAATACGGTCTGGATACTTTCTTCCCTGATTTCTCTCTCTATTTATCTCCCAATAAATTTTCCCATAAGTTAAGAAGAGAACAGATCTCTACACACACACACAGTTGAAGCAGGTACATTACATTGACTTTTCTTCTTTTTAGTTGATTTTAGAAGACAGTTGCGACTTGCTATCATATTCCTCCTCCTTAATTATGCTAAACGGGGGTTTTCCTATAACTGATTAAACCAAGGAAAGTCGTAGATAATTACGAGTTGATCGAAATAATCAAATAGTATTAGCGATATTCTGAGCTTGAAAAAGGTATGCTCCCTATGACTTGGTTAAAGCCATCAGCTTTCAGCATATAACTGAGCGTCGAGTTTATCTTTGTCTACTGTGATCTGGGCTTGCTTATAACTTTTTACTGCACTTGATGCTCTCGGTTGTGAAAAAGATGCTCTCATATGCTTACCAGTGCCTATAATACTTGATTTTGTGTACCTGATTTTTTTTACTTTGTTTGTTTGTGGTCCTTTTGGGTATAGAGTATATTACAATGGCAAGAAAGATGCTTATTGATGGAGAGTTGGACAAAACTAGTGAGGTGGAGAGTCACTATGACTTCGATTTGTTTGTCATCGGGGCAGGCAGTGGTGGAGTCCGCGCATCGCGGTTTTCAGCCCAGAATGGAGCTAAGGTATAATTTCTGTGAAATACTGTATGCTTAACATGATAAAAAGTGCGATGTTTGGTTTGAAGTTTTATTTCTCTTTCACTTCTGTTTTTATTGATAAATTTATGATTATTACTGGTGGCTAACATCATTTTTTTCTATGTTATTAGTACTTGACAGTATTTGTGGATTCCTTTTCAATTTTGTTGTATAATGTTCAATCATGGATATCTAGATGTCGGTGGAGTTTGGTAGCAAGTAGCTACCTTGCACTTGGTCTTTCTAACTGACCATGGATCATTCACCACTGACTGAGCCATGTCTAAAGGAGTCATTCTCTGCATTTGATGAGACTTAGATAGGAATTCACCCCCAGTTCGTTTCGAGATATACCTGTTAATTGTCCTTTTTCTGTTTTATATGACCTTGCTTGTATTTTAGAATTAACCAAGACTATAACAAAGCTCCTTTTCTATTATTTGCATTCTGCAGAAAATGTTAGGTTCTTTTCAATGTATGAGACATTATTTCATTTTGTTACCAGGTTGGTATCTGTGAGCTTCCATTTCATCCTATCAGCTCTGAAGTTATTGGAGGAGTTGGCGGAACGTAAGTATATAAAATAGTGGACGCCTTAGCTTCATAGTTATGCTTCTCCTCTTTCAGCCATGTGACTTGTTTCATAGTTTTGGTGACAGTTGATGGATTTTTTTACTAGTTTGTGCCAGACATCCTTCATTATCTCTATTTTCACCTTTTGCTTTCTTCAGGAAGGACAAATTTCTTGTTCAGATTTATTCAATTGTTGCCTTACCTTACGTTGATTATGGAATTTGGTGGTTATCTGGGATTTGCAGCATTGAATATGACTCACGAACCATACAAACCACCTCATTTATATAATTTCACAAGAAGTGAAATTTGGTTTTTAATCAAGTCAGGCTGTAAAAATGATACAATTTGGTTTATCTTTACTTCCGAGAGTGTACTTTTGAACAATATTCCTCTCGAATTCGGAATGGATCTATTTTTACATATACTATATTGCAGGCTAATCTAGTAGTAATCTAATTATGTTCATTAGATAAGATTATATCACGTATGTTGATGATATCCATTATGTACTGGTTTCTTCTCTTCTGCTGAAGGGGATTAGTTATTAGTAATGTAACTGCTCAAATATGTAATAGCAAGTGTGTTTTAACTTTAATATAATTTTGATTTAGGAATAAATAAATTGTTTTCTTTTAGCTAATGCATTTTGTTAATGTTGTTTTTTACTCTAAAGACACGTTTGGGATATAGGCTTCGGAATTAAGCTTCAGAACTAACAATTGTTTTATATATTTCAGGTGTGTGATTCGTGGTTGTGTTCCTAAAAAGATTTTGGTATATGGCGCTTCGTTTGGACCTGAACTGGAGGTGAGATCTTGATTTAATGATATGAGGGGATGGAGATGATTGAAAAACATGTTTTTTTTTTCTGAAGAGTTCTGGCCGACTGGCGCTTTTGTTATCTCTGTTAGCTTTCTTAGTTTTTCCCAACCAATAACTGTACCTGGTCTTCAATAGGGATTAGTGCATGAACTGGTGTGAGCCTCTGATTTGATAGCATGACTAGATGATTGAAAAATGTATTGTGTTTCTGACTATTTCCTTTCGTCTGCCTCTTTTGTTTTGTCTACTAGCTTGGCTAATTTTTCATTCTTGATACTAGCACCTTATCTCGGGTGGTGCTTTAAAAGAGTCTTGAGTAGTTTCTGCTCTTTATATGCTTACATCCTCTGTTGGAGTGCAATGATTATTAGGAACTAGTATTGAACTGGATACTTTTACTTCCTTTTCATGTTGCTGCATAATATTTGATGGTTTGTTTGTGCAAGTGACTAGTTATATTGCTAGTTCTAGGTGCAATGCAACGGGTTGCTGGTAAAAAATAAACATCATGTTACTGCATTATGTGATAGATTATCCTGTTGTTTAGACTGCAAATTCTGGTTTTCAATTATATAGACCTGTCAGTGGAAGAAGATTTTAACATGTATCATTATCTGATAGATTATTCTAGTATCATTAATATGTGCATTTTGACCAAGTGGTGCTCTGGAATTGCAGGATGCGAGGAACTATGGGTGGGATGTGAATGAGAGAATTGATTTCAATTGGAAGAAACTTTTACAAAAGAAGGTATGTGGAGTTTAAAAGAAAATTTCTTAAATAACTACTTTGTAGTTCAACTGTTCAAAATAAGTGTCGTGTTTTAGCTTTGGAATCATATTAGTACCTAATATAAATTTATTCATTACTAGGAGAAGAACCTATAATTAACACATTCGGTAAGATGATTTATGGTCAAGCTTACTTTCATATGATTATATCTTATAAGATGGTAGATCTTATTTAGAAAATAAGCTGTACAGTGCAAATCAATTAGTATGACGCTTCCCCACCAACTAGTAGGTCATGGTTTCGAGTCACCTAGAGGTTTCAGTGTGTAGCACTCCGAAATACAATAGTTATAGGTGTTTAGTTAATTTACCTCTTACGATGTTTGTAAAATGACTCGAAGATAAACATTTTCTCAAATAAGATCTGTTTTTTCATAAGAAGTTTGGTTTGTTTATTTAGAAGAGCTCATAGGCTCCTAACATCTTATATGCTGTTTCAAAGAGCTAACACCCAAGTAATTTAATGGAGGTGAGGGTAAACTAGGATGAAGAATACACTCTACCTAGAAACTCTAAAACCACATTTTAAATTGTAGGTAGGATTTTAGCTATATTAATGTGACTTTGTTCTGATAAACCAGCTTGGCACGTCAGAGATCTTAATATCTTATTAAATCAACAAAAACTATTTTATGAGACTTATAATCTCATTGTAAATTTATAATTTTATGTTCTTATCACAGTCATCTTGTGTTATAGTCAGTTTTCATTTTATCCATTTTCAGACTGAAGAAATACATAGACTAAATGGCATCTACAAGCGGTTACTTTCCGGTGCTGGAGTTAAGCTATTTGAAGGAGAGGGAAGAGTTATTGGCCCTAATGAGGTTGAAGTTATTCAGTTGGATGGAACAAAAATTAGTTATTCGGCAAAACATATTCTGATTGCAACTGGAAGCCGGGCTCAGCGACCACCTATTCCAGGCCAGGTATACTAGTTATGTTCAATATGATCTAATTTTCTAATCTTTCCACTTTAATTTGGCTGTATAGAGTTGATCTTAATGCCTTCTGTAATTTGATTTCAATCCATATTGAAATCTATCCAATTAACTGTACCTACCTAATGTTTATCTCTGATTCTCTTTTCCTTTCAGGAATTAGGCATCACATCAGACGAGGCATTGAGCCTGGAGGAGCTACCTAAGCATGCTGTCATACTTGGTGGAGGGTATTCTACCTCACTGTGCCTTTTTAGCGCTTCGCCTTCTATGTAGGATGCTTAGAATTTTCTGACCCTTTGTTCTTTGATGTAGATATATTGCTGTTGAGTTTGCCTCAATATGGCGAGGAATGGGTGCGAAAGTGGATTTGTTCTACAGGAAGGAACTTCCTTTAAGGTCATAAGATTTCTGTGACTTCCATCGTCTACCTTGGTTTCTAGCCTCCTGCTGTTGTTAAGAAGCGTTTGGATTATACGCATACATAGATTTTGCTTTATCTTCACTGTGTTCCTTAAGCTAAGATATCTTGTGTGGTTTCTATATCCATCCATTTATTTCATTCAGTGATGCATCACCTTTTATGGCAGAGTGATTTTCAGGTTTTTTTTTCACCTAATAGGCTCTAATCATCAAAACGACATTGTTAGATGCTTAGGCATAAAAGAAGTCCACGTATAATCCACCTTAGATTCTGGTGAGGTGATTCATTATTTTGTCACCATATGCCATTTCTGTACCGAGGGATATATATTGAACAATTTTCAAAGTTGAGAGTTTTGAAGTGAAAAAGGTGAGTTGAGAACATTTTTTGGGAAATTCTGAAAGTTGGGAACAAGAGCCGTCAATAACCCCATAATTTAATATTCATTCGGTTTGCCTTTCCCTCTAGTATGTGCCTTCTATTTATGATACTAGATGTGAGAGTTGTGTGGGTACAATTTAGTTTAAAAGGAAATGATAACACCATGATTTTGAATAAGTTGGTATTCTGTCTGTCGATGCTATAATATCTCATAAAAAGTTTTAATGAATATATTGTTGATTAACTGGAGCTCATTCCATTCACATAAAATCCTATGACAGAGGATTTGATGATGAGATGAGAGAAGTAGTTGCAAAAAATCTGGAAGGCAGGGGTATTAATCTTCATCCCGGGACAAGCTTATCAGAGGTACTTTCTCGTTTACTTTTCATTCTTTACATTGTCTTCCTCTGGCATTTACCCTTGAAAATTCAATATTTTACTGAAAGAAGAAAATGAGGCTGATAACAGAAAACAAAATTATGTTGCTAAATGTGTGAGTTTTATGACAGTGAAGCTTTTGCGGTCTTTCAGGAATATATTGTATCCATTTATTTCAACATTTAATGCAATTACTTGATGATGCAGCTAGCTAAAACAGAAGGTGGTATAAAAGTTCGCACTGACCATGGTGAAGAAATTGTGGCTGATGTTGTGCTCTTTGCCACTGGTAATTATAGTGGGTTATAATCAGCTCTGTCGTTCATCAGTACATGGTTCTCCAGAGCTCGTTCCATATGTCGAGAATGTGATTTGTCATACTGCAATGTTTAGATGTGATCTGATTATGCATTTTTAATGTTAGGCTAACCTATTTTTTCTCTACTCCGAAGCTGTTTATGATGGTCTCCTTGGTTACAGGTAGGGCTCCTAACTCAAAAAGGTTGAATCTGGAAGCAGTAGGTGTTGAACTTGATAAGGCTGGAGCTATAAAGGTCAGCTCTTATTTACTAAATGTTTCATGATTATCATCTCTATATTTTGAAGAATCAGATGAACTTTGATAATGCCCTTTTCAAGTGTTAGATTTTACTGACATGATTCTCAAAATTTCTCATGTTGCACTTTGTTAAATTTACCTTTGACATATGGTAGTCTGGTTTCTTTCTCGGTGACCATAACCCATTTCACCTCTGGAATGTCAGGTTAATCAATACTCCCAAACCAACGTACCTAGCATATGGGCAATAGGTGATGTTACAAATCGAATGAATCTTACTCCGGTAGCTTTAATGGAAGGCACCTACTTTGCAGTATGTTACTCTGAAATTCTCATCATAATTCAAGTGTTTGTTTCTATAATCACGTTCGATTATGCATATGGACATAGTTTAGTTGTCATGCTATAATATTTGTTATTGAAAATGTCTTGTATGTTGTCTGCAGAACACTGTATTTGGTGGAAAGCCAATGGCACCTGATTACAGCAATATTGCCTGTGCCGTGTTCTGGTATTACCGCCTTATTCCTATGGAAACCTTATTTCATTCTTTATCTGTGGATCAAAGGGGTGTAGGTTATACAATCGCATCTCATGGCCTGTATTATAATTCTCGAGTTGGCATCTTCGTGGGTTGGATGGGTTGATTGCTTACCATGTTTAAAAAAATGCTTTTAGCCTCTTTCTAGCTAGTGACATGAAAACAATTTGTGACTTGGCAGTTTCTATTGCCAATATTTGCTTAATTTTTTTGTAGTGAATTCGGTTGAAAACTTGTATTGCTTTTACTTGGCAGCATACCACCACTCTCTGTAGTTGGTCTCAGTGAGCAAGAGGCTGTAGAGAAAGCAAATGGCGACATTTTGATTTTCACATCTACTTTCAATCCCATGAAGAACACCATTTCCGGGTATGCTTGATGGAAATTAATTGCTTAATCTATTCACTAACATATGGATATCCAATAATATTATTCAAAAACGAAATCATGTTTTCTAGTGATTGAATAAATCTCTACCTTAAATGCTTCATTCCTGAAAGAATGCTATTAAAATGTACATACACAGAAGATGGCTCAGTTTCTTCAAAATATGGTGCAAGTATATCTTTTTATGGACATTTGATTTTTTCTCTGTTAATACGCTGATGCTGGTACAGACGTCAAGAGAAAACTATGATGAAGCTTATCGTGGATGCTGAGACAGATAAAGTCCTCGGAGCATCCATGTGTGGGCCAGACGCAGCTGAGATCATGCAGGTCCTCTCGTCAATTCTTCCTCATTTATTGTGCGCCTTATCTATGATCATAGAAAGAATAGCAACAATGAAGGCAAGCTAATATTATTATCTGTCACAGGGCATTGCCATTGCTCTCAAATGTGGAGCTACCAAAGCACAATTTGACAGTACTGTGAGTTTCCACAAAAACTCTCTCTCGATCTCTCTTATGAATTTTCATTTACATGATTTTTGTCAGGTTGGGATTCACCCTTCTGCTGCTGAGGAATTTGTGACAATGAGGTCAGTGACGAGGCGGGTCTCGGGTGGCAAACCTCGGACCAACCTGTGAGAGTTGATCACATGATTGAGTATATCTGGTATTCGGACATGATATTATAGCGATAAATCATACAAGTGGGAGATGTTTTATATGCGATAGATTTGTTAGATTTACTTTGGATTTTAGCAAAAATAATACAGTTGCAAATGTTGAATAAAGCTTGTTTAATAGCTAGTAAATTTTCATATGTTTGAATTTTGATATTCCCTTATTTTGCTATACAACTTTTATCAGGAGTATGAATGGTTGTAACTTGCAATAAACTTTTATCTGGATATGTATCATATGACACTATCATTTCCTATTATCTATATTCTATATATATGGAATGAGATGTCATTTCATTGTGGCAAATCACATTTTTAAATTCTTGCACACTTAGGTCTAAGTAGTTCAAGTATTATTAATTAAATATAGTAAATCGAGTAAAATATGTAATGAAAACCTAAAAGAATTAAGGCTTTGAATCTCCATTTTCCCATTCTTGTTCGGCTCCTCTGGCAGCGCACTTAAATCGTTCACCTTCGCCTCTAAGCTAGATCCATGATCTTCACCCTTTATCTCCACCTCGCGCAGCTCAGAAAAATTCTCATTGACCTCTTCTTCTCTTCTGATAGCGAAGTCATTTTCCTTCTCTTTTGTCTTCAATATCGTACTGAGTTCGATCAACTTCTCTTCCCCCTAAATAATACATCTCTCACTCTTACAAAGTGCCTCTTCATCCTCGAGCAGATTCTTTTCCCACTCCTTTTTCCTTGAGCTCGGAACATCAACTATTCTGGATCACTTCGAGCGGGAGAATGGTCGTGACCGACGCAAGAGGGAGTGGCAAGGCGCCGGTAAGGATAGGCGACGGCTTGACAGAGATTGCGAAGGTGCACCTGCAACTTCCTGATGGAAGAGTAGCTATGGAGAGAGGTGATGGGTGGATGGAGGAGGAGTTTGGAATAGACCAAGGCTACGACAGTGGTGGTGGTGATAGCAGTCCTTGGCAAAGTGGTCAGGTCTGCTACATTTATAGCAGTCGCCTTCAAACTTCTTTGCAGTCTGCTTTCTCTTCCCTTTGTCATTTTTATTTGGATGACTTGGGCGAGGGCGTTTGTTGGAGGGACCGCCCCGCTCCAATAGGTTGCCTTTTGCATCAAGTGGCCTGCCTTTTGATCACTTTTGCGCACGTCAGCTTCAATGCGCAATTTCACGATCAAGTCTTCGAGAGTCCTCCTCTTTCGCTTGTGCTTGAGGTAGCTCTTGAAGTCCTTCTAACTAGGAGGAAGCTTCTCAATGATCGTCCACATTGTGAAGTTGTCGAGCAAGGTCATCCATTCAACCACGAGTTTGTGGATGATCATTTGGAACTCTTGAACCTGTTCCATGACGGGTCGAGAGTCGACCATTTTGTAGTCCAAAAATTTGGCTACTACAAAATTCTTTGTACCTGCATTGTCAATACTTTATTTCTTTTCTAGATTTTCTCACATTTCTTTTGATGCGGTTACAACGGAGTATACATTGTACAAACTATCATCTAAAGCACATAGAATGAAATTTTTACAAAATAATCTCCTTTTCGCCATGCTTCATAGTCTGCCATGACCTCGATCCTTGTTTCTTGATCACTTGGCGCAGGCAGCTCGTTTTCCATGAGAAAGTTGACGACGCCCAATGTTATCAGTAGAAAAACATCTATTTGTGCCACCTCTTGAAGTCTGGTCCTCCAAACTTTGGTGGCTTCTCGGCGGGTGGCATCATTTTTTGTGCCAAAGGTGTCGCGCTTGGTCCATGAAATGAACCAATTCCGTTGCCCCCGAAGGAGCCAACATTTTGGTTTGGCTTAGAGCCCCCACCATGCATGTTGGGCATAGAGCCCGCCATGGTCGTACCGGTCCTGAAGGAGCCAGCACACGTGTTGAACCTGAAGGCCCCAACACTCGATCCAATAAAGGATCCGATGGAACCACCAAAAGTGAAACCAACCGGTCCACTCGAGGTGGATCCACCAGTGAGCCCAAAGGGGTTCGAGAACCCCGATGAGGTTGTTGATGAAGAGCTAGTGAACCCGGGGATGAGAATCATCGTCGGAATCGACCACGTGTTGACCGGTGCAGTGGTCGACATGGTGGATGGAGTTGCAGCGCCGGTGTTGAATTCAGTCGACATCTCCAGACAAGGTGTTAAGGTTTCGAAAGTATTTAGATTCAGTTATGTCCAAATTCCTTCAAAAACAAGTTATATCTCGTCTTGCGATTGTTGGTTTCTGGATTACAAGAGATAAAACTGGGCGTAATACAACCCAAAAGAAAGAATACAGAAGAAAAAATTGAAACGAAATTACAAAATAGAAATCAAAACAGTGAACTGTAAAAGTGGAAATAAGCCGTTGTCGAGGAGGCCTCTTTCCGCAAGATGAGATACGCCCCGGTAGTGCTCTCGGATTGGCGTGTCGTCCCTAAAGATAAAACGGCTACGTCTCTGGTGAAGCAGCACCGCTATCAGCAAAGCTCCGACGAACTGGATGAAGGAGATGGCAGAGCTTCGACAGAAGAACAATGCAAAAGAGAGAGAAAGAGAGCTTATGATGCAAAATGCTTTGTGAATTGGTGTAGGATTGCATGGAATGACTAGCCTATTTATAGGCTCAGTCCACTGCAGGGGTCAACCAGCCATGATGGCTGTCATCATTGCGAGGCTGTAACCGCAGAGCGTTACAAGGCGTTAGAGAAGCTGATCATGGACGGACGTATCGAGCGTGGACTTCATCACGTGTCAGCCACGTTGGCTTTACCGCGTCATACTGACGAGGTGTCATCCCACTTGGCTTGCTGACGTGGAAACGGTGGTTGTCTAAAAAGAATAGACTAGCCTCGGGTCAAGCCCAAGCACCGAGCCCCACGACCAGTCCCAAAGACCAATTGCCAAGATCCAAGTCCAAGTCAACAGACACAAGCACGAGCATGGGCTCGAGGCACGGGCGGGTGGCGGCTGCGCGCGCTTGTGGGTTCTACAACCCATCTTAGTTGATGTGTAATTTTCGAGTTCAAATATCAAGTGTAAGATCACACAAGTTTAATAAAATAACTCTAATATTACAACAATACTGCAAGAATACAAAGTCGAATGTAGTACTTCGAGTGTCGATCCACAATGAAGGTAAAGATTATTTAACTCTAAAGCAAAGAAAGTACATTAAAATAAGAACTTTTAGTTTGAAGATTTGGTTTCAAAATAATGCAAAAATAATTAAAAGAAATAAAATGAGCAAGACGAATCAAGAGATGATATTGTTACTCCAAACATTCACGGATAAAACGATGCTAGCCAGAACATGCTTGACATACAATAGTTTAAGAATATCTGAACACATATTCTATAAACTAATTTTCATTAATCTAAGAATCGTACGAATGCACGAGACTCAAAGATCAACTACTATTAGCACATGAAATCCATTACCAAATTATCATCTAAGCCATTCTAATTGATAATTCATCACCACAAATAGACGTCACCACGGTTCAGGAACCGACGGTTCACGGTTCGGAACAGCCGGTTCCGGTTCAAGATTTTCTTGAACCTGAACCGGCCCGTCCTAGCTTGGACGGTTCCGATTCCGGTTCCTGAACCGTGAACCAGCAGTTCACGTCAAGGTCCGGAACCGCCGGTTCCGGACCGGTTCGGCGGTTCATGTTTTTTTTTGTTAAAATTGTAATTCAAGTAAAAAATGTAAATATACTTGCATAAATAAAATTAGAATAATGCGATGTACAAATGCAATTTTATTGATACAAATTTCAACTATATTACAAATTACAACTTTAAAATTACAAATTACAACTTAAAATTTACAAATTACAACTTAAAAATTATAAATTACAAAAGACTTAAAGTCTTGATTACAATTTACAAATTACATATTCGAAACAAATTGGAGAAAAAAGAAATAAAGGAAAAGGACTTGAGCTCAACTTAAATTTAAAATTTAAGTTGAGATGCCTACGTATCCTCAATGCTCAATTGCATTTTGGAATCAAAGTCCACGTAGTTCTCTTACCTTGCTTACCTATTTGGCTTGATCGGAGGAATTGGCCTACTCTTCGTCGGGGAAGTAGTCTTGGTCGGGTTGTACTACTTAATTGTCCTAATCCGGTTCTTGGTCTCTAATTTCGGCGGAGCACCAATCATCAAAAAACATGGTGGCTTCCATGTTTTTCCCGGTGAGTCTACTTCTTCTGTCGTCTAAGACGTTGCCTCCAACACTAAAGGCGGACTCGACGGCGACAGTGGAAGCCGGAACCGAAAAGATCTCCTTGGCCATTGATGCAAGGATGGGGAAATCTTTCTCGTGTGATCCCCACCAATCTAGGATGTCGATTTATTGGGGAACGGGACCTCCTTCTTCATCATTGAAAGAAAAGTGTGAGTCAAAATATAAATCTAACTCACTTGCCGAATTTGTCGTCCTTCCTCTGCTGCTGTAGCCGTATAGGTTCGCCAATTGGGATTGGGCGTTGGGGTCACCAACTTGGAAGAAGCCAAAGTTATGTGTTTGACGGGGGGGGGGGGGGGGGGGGGGGGTCTAGGTCTCACTTGGTGGGTACTGTTGTACTTGGCTTCGTAATCGTGAAAGAGAGCCCGCAAGTCGAACTCAAAACTTCTTTGCAGGGTTGAGAGGTGGGGGAGGTTTATTTGGAATGTTTGAGCTAGGTTTATGCTGTTGTCGTTGTCCTCGGCATTTGATTGCAAAGCTCGGAGTGGTTCAAGATCAATAGAAGGGAGTGGTTCAAGATCAATAGAAGCCAAATTGTTGTAATAAAATTCTAAAATATTTAAAGTACCAACTAGTTTCCATTTTGGATCCAAAACTTTTGCAAGCAAAAGAACTGTTGGGATCTCATTTAAATACTTGAGCCATTTTTCAACCATGTAATATAAAACACACATTAATTCAAGATTATTTGCGGAATTTTTCATTGCAGTTTTAAAACCAAGTGATATGTACATGCAATGTTCTAAAACATGAACGGATGTGCAATAATACACACCCGATAATTCAACGGTGGCATTTCTAAAACCTTTGAATAATTTAAATAAACTCATGCTTTGATCCCAACAAGAAGAAGTTAGATATAAATCATCAACAGGGAAAGTTCTTTAAAAATCAACCAAATATTCTATATGCTCTAATGTAGAATGCAACATATCATATGTAGAGTTCCATCTAGTAGACACGTCTAAAGTAAAAGTTGTGTACCTTATTTTCTTCGAGTGGCAATACTTCTTCCACGCCTTGCCAATTTGAGGCTTCCAGTGGATCAAGGATACAGCTGTTGTAATAGGTTGAATATGTCTTTGCCATAAAGACAAAGCATCTTGTACACATAAGTTTAAAATATGACAAATACATCGTTGGTGAAAATACTTACTACTTATCACCGGGGAGCAAGCCACAATTAAATCGGGTATACTTGCAGTGTTGGCGGTTGCGTTATCAAAACCAACCAAAAATATTTTGTTGCATAACTCATAATCATTCAAAACTTGAATAATTAAGGATGCAATTGCTTGTGGGGTGTGTGGGGAAGGAAATTGTCTAAAACCAATTAAACGTTTATTTAAAGACCAACTATTGTCTATAAAATGACATGAAATTCCCATGTAAGAATTTCTTTGGAAAGAATCCGTCCACACATCGGAGCAAATATTAACTTTGTGTCCCAAGTTGGATAGAAATTTTCCAACTTGTCTTTTTTTATCAAAAAACTGCCGGTTGTTAGATCTTTGAGCAGTTGAGGGGGGAATTCTTTTTGTAGCAACATTAAAAGCGGTTTGCATAGTAACTTCATATTTTTTGTCATTAAAAAAATTAAACGGCAAATGCTTCATTGCCGCCCATATTACCATAACATCGGTAACATTTTTGGGATCATATTTAAATTGAGGCGTACCTGTTTGAGACGATGAGCCGGAAGGGAAGTTTATTTGGCTTTGGGACTTAGTATGCCCATATTCCACGGGGTGTTTTGTCTTCAAATGGCGATGGAGAGTACCATATCCCCTACCGGTTCCAAATGGATAGACTTTATCGCAATAGTTGCAATATGCTTTGAACTCATTTGTCTCCACGGTAGTGGTCGGATCATTAGGATTTGAAATTACCACCGGGACCTTCTTGTAATGTTTGGTGAAAATATCGGATTTCAACTTTGATGGCATCTTCTTCTTTTTTCGTCCTAAAGCAGGAGGAGCATCGGCCTCCTCATCATTTTCGCCAACTTGGCCGGCGCTAGAAGGGGGGAATTGATGCGATCCATCATCGCCTTCGTCCGACGATAGATTCACATCGTATTCGAAACGCGAAGCCGAATGTGAATGCCCCCTTGTTGGTCGTCGTGGGCGAGGGCAAGTAACAAGGCCGCATTTCGATCTTCTTCCTCCTACTAAAATTATACAACTAAGTAAAAATACTAACACAAAAATAAAACACATAGACACGTAGATTTAAAAAATGAACTTATGAATTTAATAAACATGAATTAACAAAAAAACAAAAACATATTAGAACTTACTTGCGCTCGAAGAGCGGCTCGCCTTCCCACCTCCTCCGCAACTTGTGCTCTAATAGGGGCACGTCGACGACGAGTATCACTTTGATCTTGGGCAATTCCCTTGCCCTGATCACCACCACGACGAGATGAAGACATGATATTTATGGAAAATTGAAAGTGGAGAATAGAGAGTAGTGTGATTGTGTGAATATGATAACGTGAACAACTAACGTGAGTAAATTATGAGCGCAAATAAAGTAAACAACTTGCGAGAATGAGGATGAAGAATGGAGAAATTGAGATTGAGAAGTGAAATTCTTATAAACACAAGAATGGGGTGAGTAGAAATGAAGAGGGGGATGGGTATTTATAGGGGAAAATTGTGATTAAATTTTTAAAAAAATCAAAATTTCAAAATTTTGAAAATCCGGCAGAACCGCCGGTTTTGTGTTGAAACCGCCGGTTTCGTCAACGGTTTTCTGACGAAAACCGGTGGTTTCTGACCCGGTTTCTGAAAAGGCTATGGGTAGGTCGGAAGTAGCTTGAAAAGTTGTCGGGAACCGCCGAACCGTCGGTTACGGTTCGTAAAAAAATGAAACCTGAACCGGCCAGGCGGAACCGGCGGTTCCGGTCACGGTTCGAACCGCCGCCGACGGTTCCAGTTCCGGTTCGAAACCGCCGGTGACAGTTCCGGGCCGGTTCGTCCGGTTCGGTTCTGTTTGGGGACCTCTATAATGAACTAAGTAAAACCTTTGATAAAATGCTTCAAAGGAGTTTCCTTGATAATGAACTAAGTAAAACCACACTGAGGATATATAAATCGAATATTTGATTTGCATTACATGTAATAATTATTCTTATTAAATACTTATTTAATAAGCTTATTACTTTCAATGTAGGATAATTAACTCAATTATTTAATCCTATGACTTTTTTTATAGCTCATTTAAATAGCTCTTAATTTTGCACAACTTTAATTCATTATTTCTCACTCACCGGGAATCGGATTTGAGAAAATGAATATATCACGGTCATCTACTCCGGACGTAGATTGACGCCATATCATTTAATTTTATAAAATTAAATGTCTCGTTGAAATTATTCTTGGTCAAAGTCCTTTGACCAGGCATACGATTCCAACAAAATCATAATTGAGAGTTAGTGAGTCCAAACTGGCTGGATATGCACCGCGCATTCATATTAAGCACAATTTTTAGTTTTAAATCATAAAAAAAACTCAGCGTGTGATACGAGCATATCTCTATGAATATTCCCTCTATCCTATTATTTAGTTAGTTATTGATTTGCATATCTTTCTCATATAATTAGTTTCTTATTCTCTAAGTTAGGATATTTTGCATTATAAATAATGACTTTGTTATTCCTTTCCATCATTCAAGAAATATCAAATTATCTTATTTTTCTTTTATGGTGTTTTACTTTTTTTTGCAATCTTAAATCTTGGTTTGATCGACGGGCAAAGCTCCCGCCGTTTATGATGTTAAGGGAACTTCACCCTTAACAGCATGTTGAAACATTTTTTAGTGATATTTTTACACATAAATCTACGTAGTTCCATTTTTTTAACTAATCTATTGAAGACTGAAGTGAATGCCAAATTTAGTAAATTGATAATAATACGTAATCAAACATGAAACATCTAAAATTAAAGTAACCAGTTGGGTCAAATAAAATTAAAGTTTGTTCCAACTTCCAACCATAAAATAAAAAACATATAAATACTCACCAATTTTATAAGAATAATGATTTAAACTTTTAGGCCACCAAAGAATCAAGAGGTGTATCTACGCCCACACTGGAGTGGACTTGAATTTAGTAGAAAGAAGAGGTGTTTGTGGATAGGTAGAACAAGGGCGGAACGCAATGCCTTGAACAATAAGCCCACATTTCCATCTCTTGGTCTCCAGCAACCGCGCCTCCACTGCTCCGTCT
The DNA here is from genome assembly GCF_004379255.2 of Salvia splendens. Classification (NCBI taxonomy): domain Eukaryota; kingdom Viridiplantae; phylum Streptophyta; class Magnoliopsida; order Lamiales; family Lamiaceae; genus Salvia; species Salvia splendens. The sequence goes on along the minus strand of NC_056034.1, from coordinate 39,351,676 downwards.
TCTCTTCCAACGTAGAAGAATCCAATCTCCACCTCCATCCAGGATGCAGATGCACCACTCGTTCTCCCGCACCCTCCATATCCGATTTATCATCCACGAACCTGATTATCCCCTTGACCTTCTCCAACCCCTCCGCTGTCTCCCTCAGTTTGTACACCAGATACGCTGCATACACACTCCGTGCCTTCAGCACTCCTGCTCCCATCTCTGCTCCAATGTCAAGCATCCATGATGAACACAGCTCTGCCACCTCCCTACACAATTGCACCTTCTCATCTTTACTTCATTAATACAAGTAATCCATAAATTAACTAATTAAAGCAGACTCATACCTAGAATCGTCATCAAGTCTCCAATCCCAATTCCCTAAGTCGTTTCCAAAAGCAATGATCAGATCTTTTCCTCGCACCATATAACTTTTCTTCCCATTCCTTTCCTCTTCTAAGTAACTCTGCTTGCACCATGTTGGACGAGATGGAGGAGCATAATTTATATATGTGTTCTTAGATCGTGACGGATTCAAGAAGTGTGACTTGCTGAAGAAGGTCGTTGCCAACTTGCCGGTGTCCTTTGGAGCCGTTTGAGCTGAGGAAACTTTTTTTTCCTTTCTGTTGTTATCTCTCCCCCCTCTTGATCGCTCGCAAGACTATTGCTCACAGTAGTTGGCGAGGAAAAAGGAAAATTTTGGTTGTTGGAGTACTTGAAGATGGCACCGTGTAACTGATCGTAAAATTCACGGCTAAAACTAGAAGATCGAGAGCTGAATGCGCTGGAATTCGTTGAACGACACAGGGCTATCTCCCGGTCGTGCTGTCGGCGCAGCACGGCCACCACTAGCAGTGGCGGACGCTGAAATATTTTTTGGGAGGGGGTGTAAAGTATATTTTTTTAGTTAATACCCCTTTCGTTCCACAAGAATATGTACTCTTTCTTTTTTAGCTCGTCCCACAATAATATACACTTTCTAATTTTGGAAACACTTTTCTCTCTAATGAGGTGAGACCAATTCTCCACTAACAATACTTTAATTATTTTTTTTCTATATCTCTCTTATTTACTAATTTTGCACTAAAACTCATGCCTAATTCAAATTGCATTTTCTTTAGAGACAGAGGGATTATACACTTCTTTCGTCATTTAGAAATAGAGATTTCTGCAGCGACGCGAGTTTTATATTGAAATTGATATAGTATGAAACATAAATTGCTAAACTAGTTAAAATAGTATTAGTTGCAGTGGATGGAATCCACGTCATTAATAATATAATATATGATAAAAAGGTTATCAAAATTTTAAAATGACTAATGAATTAAAAGATAAATATTTGAACTTACCGTATTTAACTGTATTTAATAAGAGTAGTGAAAACATGTACTCCCTTAGTCTTTATTCCTTATCTCCTACTTTTCAACAAAATTTCTTAATCTCCGTATCCAAAAGTTTTGTCTCAACTTTATTAGGACGGGGGACTAATATTTTTAAATTAGAGTGCAACAATTAAACATTTGTAAAACACTAAAACGTATTAATAAATGTAGAACACGTGATATGGGTGTAGCCTATAGGCAGGGGACTTGACATTTGCAAATTTTATTATTATTATTAATTTAATTAGCCTTGGTTATCTCATCTTCTTCTTCAAGCGACAACGACAAACATTTTTTTAAAACTCTCTTCTGCAATTTCAAGTTTCAGCCCCTCCTTCTTATTCAATCTTTTACATTTTAGACTTCAGCTACAATAGTTTGGTAAGAGCTAAAGATATTTTTTCAGACATTTTTAAATTTTTTGAAGTATAAAATTAAAAAAAATATAATTTGGGGAGGGCTTAAGCCCTTCCTCCCTTGACTGTGTGTCCGCCACTGACCACCAGCCTCTCCCAATTGTCGTAGTGCTTACTCATCTTCACCTATACAAGCTTTACCATAAGATCAAAATTTATGAATCCTTTGTCCTTATTTTTTTTGTTTAAGAGGATAAGTCTTCTGTCTTAGTCATCTGTACTCTGTATTGCAGTTAGCACGAAGTTGCCGAGGGACTTCTCGCTAGGCCCTCACTCATTTCATAAGGAAGTTGACATATTATATCATCGTTTTAAATATGATTATATGAACACAAAAAAATGCAACTCTATTTATTTTGTAAGGATCAATAATAAATTGAGAGAACTGGAGTAAGTACATTTTAAGCCTCTATCCTGTCCGCGATGCATATCTACTGTCAATATTCTACTTTAAAATGCATTTTTGCAATCCCAATATCATATATTTTGCTTGTTTAACTTTAAAGTACTTTGGCTCTTTTTCACCACTTTTTTCAGTTTAAATGCCCCAAATATATAAGGGCATTTTTGTCACTAACTTTCCAACCGCAGCCGCCGCCTTTAATTTCCCAGTCAAATAATTAAGGGAAAACAGGAAAATTTCAATAGATAATTATTAAACTAATTCACAATTAATAATTCATTAAACTAATTCAAAATTAACATGTTGATATTTTCCATCACTAAATAAGACCAATGATAGTTAGCTAGGTAATGGAAACATGACAAATAAAAATCAACAATCTAATTAATTTATCATTGTAAAACTCAGTTACCTACTACATTGTGCTCACTCCGTCCCATAAAAATATGTGCATTTTCCATTTCCGCTCGTTCCACAAAAATATGTGCATTCCATTTTTGAAAAGTTATATTAATTTAATAATGTAGGTCTCACTATCCACTAACACTATTTTTATGGGACGGAAGGAATATTATTGAAACGAAGTTCTTGACTTAAAGTGAGTGTTTGATTACTCAAGAGCAAAAAAGTTTTCCCCAGAATATCCTACTGCCAAATAGGCCTACAAAACTTGGAGAGGCTGCTACTTCTGTAGACTGCTTGTATAAAGGAAGAGTTAAGAGGGGGTAAAAACCAGTGAAATTAGAGGCCAGAAGATCTATGAATGTGGTGATGAATAAAACAGACAAAACTTGAAGCCTTTTATTCTCATTGTAGTTTACCTTTAATATTAAGTTCTAATTGTAGTTTACAAAAAATAATGAACACAAGAACAATTCAATCACGTCGCGTTGACCATATTAGCTAAAACTATAATACTATAATATAATTGAACACAAGAATAATTAAGGCAAGTTGCATTGACCACTTCAACATAAACCTATGCTGCCTATATTTCAAATAGTAGGTTTTTAAATTAAAATAATGTAGTATAAGTTTTAATGCGTAATTAGTAAAATAAATGAGATAAAACAATTAGTAAAAGTATTATTAGTATGTAATGACATTCATATTATTAATAATATTTATCTGGAGTGTTAGTCATAGTAATATTTACAAAATGTTAGTATATATTATTAGTTTTAATAATATAGTAAATTGTAAATAAAATGATCGAGATGATATATTGTTAAAAATTTTCTAAATTTGTAGTAATACCGTATAATTTGAAGGAACCGACTGAGGGAGACTTTCATATACTACCAAGTCTCCGGCTTTAGAAATTTAGTCAGGAAATTTGATATATTAAAAAAAAAATAAACCAAGTATTAATTGGTGTTTCTGAGTTGCGAGAAATTCGTTGGTTTCAACGATTGTGAAATTGCGCAGATTGAATGTCAATGGACCTTCTATCTACGTTGCCGGCTGAGTGTTTATCGGAGATTCTGCAGCGAACTTCGCCTGCGGATGCCATGAGATTCGCTACGATCTCAAAAGGCTCTAAATCCGCCGCTGATTCCGACGCCGTTTGGGTCAGATTTCTGCCGGAGGATTTGCCGGAAATTATATCAAGATCTGTATCTCCGGTGGTCTACGCCAACAACAAGGAGCTATACTTCATCCTTTGCAACTCTCCAATTCTTCTCGATGCCGGAAAATTGGTATTATTTCATCCTTCACTCACAAAATTCATGCTATATGAGTACTAGAATATTTACATTAAATTGCTGCCTGTATAAGATAATATATGTACATAGTAATTATTTTGGGTTTTCTGAAATATATACATAATTATTTGATAAATTTATTTTACCGAAGTCGTCTAAAATTAGATCAGGAAAGCATCACCTTGTTTTAATTGATTGATCAGTTATTTGAGCAGAAAATGAATTAGTCAAATAATTCATATTGTACAAATTCTTTCTTCGATATCCTCATTTAACGCATGAAAAAAGAAAAATTGGGTTAGGACGTTCGCCAATCTTTAATTGAGAATAAAAAGGTTAATCGGAGCAATATTAATTATATATGAGGAATTCGTTGAATCTGGATGATTTCCCATATTATAATGACAATATAGAGGAGTGAACGTGGGCCAAAAAAATTAATTTGTCGTTGATTTCTTCTATAACTTTGAAACAGAGCTTTAGTCTGGAAAAAAGGAATGGGAAGAAGTGCTACATGGTGGGAGCAAGAGAGCTGGAAATTATCTGGTGTGGCAACACCCCAATGTACTGGGACCTCACATCCCATCCAGATTCAAGGTCCTTTCTTCACAATCTTTTCAATAAAAAAAAGGGTTTCTTTTAACAAACAACAAATGTGGTTTTTAACCAATTGCAGATTCTCAGAGGTTGCTCTGTTAAAAATTGTTCATTGGCTTGAAATCCGGGGCACGATGAACACTTGGATGCTATCCTCCAACACCGTCTACGGATGTTATCTTGTCTTCAAGCTAGACCGGAATCCCTACGGACTCCAATCAGCAAATGCATTTGTGAGATTCACGAATGATGGAGTTGGTGGTGATAGTGATCAGAGGGAAGCTATTCTCGATCACTTTGGGCGGGAGAATGCTCGTGAACGCCACAGCCGGACTGGAGAGGGACCGGTAAGGATAGGCGATGGCTTGACAGAGATTGCGAAGGTGCACCTGCAACGCCCTGATGGATCTGAGCAGAGTGGAAGGGTAGCTGTGGGGAGAGGTGATGGGTGGATGGAGGTGGAGTTGGGAAGCTTCTATAACGATCGAGGCGATGACGGTGTGGTAGAGACATGGCTGTTGGGGAACGACGGCTATCAAGAGAAGTCGGGTCTCATCGTTCAGGGCATTGAGTTTAGGCCCAACTCATGATTCCTTTCTTCATTTTTCTTATTCAGACTTATGCTTCGTTGCCTTGTGTAATAGTAATACACTTTCCGTGGTCAATTCTAATAAAAGTAATTCATGTGTTTCAATATAAAATAAATGTGATATTAAAGATATTAGTCAATTTGAATTTTCTATATATTCACATAATATTAATTTATTTTGAAAAATAAAATAAATACAACTAAATAGTTATATTTTTCATCATTGTATTTGTATTTTCCATCAAGAGACATAAACATAAGTCGTATTATTAGCATAACAAACAAAAGAATTACATTCATTTTTATTGAAAAAGAGAATTTTAGATTTATTGTATACTCATATTCTTAATTTTTATTATTTATTAAGTTATTATTAAAATATAGGCAAAATTCAATTCCTAGTATATGAATAATGTCGGGTATTCAGGTACCCTATTTAGAGGGTTTGAATACCCGTGTAGGGTATCTGGATAACTGAAACACACTCCGGGTCGGGTTTGGGTATACGTGTGTGACAAATTTCGGGTGCGCACTTAACTATTTGTAATGCTCAAAACATCACCCGCAAGTGTACGGGGTTTTATTGGTCGTGGCAAATTAAATTATCGATCCTTGAAGACTAAATGTCAGTTTGAGTATCACAAAAGGACTTTGAACACTATTTAGACTAATAAGAGGAGTTCTTGATTTTCTTAACTAAGAAGTAAATGAAATTAACAAGGAAAGGAAAGAAATAACGGTTTTCCCACAAATTTGGGAGAGTAGGGCTATGGTTCCGATTGCAATGGATCACGGATATCACCTAGTGGACATGCTCATCTATTTGGGCCTCACTCATGGCTAGGAAAGTTGCTACAATTGGCTGGCCCTCTCTCAAGTGCACCTAACACGTGGATCAACCTCTATGTCGAACTCTCTTCCCTACACGTCGAAGCTAACTCCTAAAACCTGACTCAAGCCTTCTCTTTAGCACATGCTTATCTCGAATACATGAATTTCTCGTAGTTGTTGATTACACATCAAACCCAATCATGCATTTCTCAATAGCATCAATTAGGCAAAGATATATTCAATTGGTAGCAAAGCAATTGAATAATGAAAGCACAACAATCAACAAAACCATAAAATGAAATAGATAAGCATCAAACGACAGGATTAATCTATACAATCCATTAAATCTTCACCAAATCCTTACTAGATATTTCGCTACTCATAATTTCATCATAATACATGACAAATCCATGAAAATGATGAAAACTTGAAAACAAAGAAATAGATACTCCCAAGAGGTAGATTTGGTGGACTCTAGGGAGGTAGATTTGGTGGACTCTGGGATGTCTCCTTCCTTCAATATCGAATGGGGAAGCTCCTTTGCCCTCAAATCACCTTGAACTTCTTGAAATTAGCTCAATTTGAGTGTGTGAAAGTTAGGTCATCGAATGTGTGAACTCCTTTTTATACTTGGAGTGAGAAATGGACAAAATAAAGTATAAGTCACAATCGTTCGACCTGGCTATTTATAAGTGTGAGAACGCCTGATTGGGTGTTATTTCGGCATCACGTTTCTCTTCCAAAATGCCTGATCGAGCGAATCTCTATTCGAAAAATGACTGCCCGGACGAATTCTCTGGACTCCTATGCACAAACCGAACGCCCGTTCGGGCGTTTCTCTACTGTCCTAGCGCACGATCGAGCGTTCTCTTTATTTTGCCTCCTTAAGCCTTGTTTCAAGCTTGTTTTCACCGGTTTTTACTTCAAAACTTCGATAAACTCATTAAATCACCTACCTAGTGCATAAGTGAGTGAAAATCTATACTAAACACCTTAAATCAACAATAACTTGTGTTAATCACCCACAAAAATATCTTTAACTATGAGTTTGTCAGATACGGGTACTCGATATTTTCAGATCGGATAACCACGGGTAACCGTATTCCCGCCCCTATTTGTAGGGCTTGCCTCATACTTAGATCTCCTTTATCCGTAAGTTGACATTTCCATGCCTCAATGTAATCAAGATTATGTCAATATAATTAAAACTTAAAAGACGACATTTTGTACATAGTTAAGGAAAATTAAAACTTATGTAATCTAATATTCTAGTTTTAAAAAAGATTGATTAAAATTTAATCAAATTTTATAATTTAATACTCCTTCCGTCCCATAATAATTGTCACACTTCATTTTTACCATAAATGGTAAGTAGGTCACACATTCTACTAACTCACTTCAGTCACATTTTATTATAAAACTAATATAAATAAGTGGGTCTCACATTCCACTAATTTTTTCAACCAACTTTTCTTTACATTTCTTAATATCCATGTTCACAATAAGAGTGACAATTATTATGGGACGAAGGGAGTAATTATTAATACTTTTCTATTTTGAAACAAACACATGTAGATTATGATACTATAGAGATATGCAAAATAAGCTACTAAAATATATACTCAATATTAAACCATAAATGCAAGAAATTTAATCAATGATATAATTCCATAATATAATGTCATCCCATATCTCTTAAAAACACACTACATAAAAAGGAGTACTCCTTGTGCCTCATTAATGTTGACACATATCTTTTTCGGCACTGATTTTGAAAAAGTGATATTCCCTCCATTCAATTAAATTGAGACGTATTCCTTTTTGGAACATCCCAATAAAGATGAGTCATTTTATTTTCTGATAAAAAACAAAATATGCAATCCATTTTGATTTATTTCATCATCTACTTTACTCTCTTCGCTTTTTTCACTCACTTTTCTTCATATTTCTTAAAACCCGCGACGAGTCAAACTTGGACAATATTTCACTGAATATTTCACTCCCTCCATTCTATAGTAGTTGATGCATTTCTTTTCGGCACAGAGATTAAGAAAATTTTTAATAAATGAGTTAGGTAAAGGAAGAATAAAGTAGGAAAGGAAAAAGATAGAGAGATGAAAAGAGAATAAAGTAAGAGAGAGTAAAGTGAGAAGAAATTTGTTCACTTTTACTAAAAAATGAAATAACTCAACTACTATAGAACGTACCAAAATGGCAAAATGACTCTACTACTATGGAACGGAGGGAGTATTAGTTTTATAATAAAATGTAGGTGTAAGGAGTTAGTGGAAAGTGGGGTCCATTTACCAAAAATGGAAAAAAGCAAAGTGGACAATATTTCAAAGAAGAACCAAAATGACAAAACTGGACAACATTTCACGTACAGATGGAGTATTTATTTTATTTTTCCAAAATGAGTGCGAAAAAAGAAATATGTCAACACTAATGGAACGAAGGGAGTACTTAGTATATGATCTAGAGATATTGATGTCTAAAACAATGAACTTTAGTCAAATTTTAGTATTTCTATACATTTTAAAATTGGTCTAAAATATCATAAATATTATATTCCGAGTGTTATTTCTCATGGACAGTCACCATATTCGACTAACGTATATGGCTTTTTTATCCTATTTGTAATACCCTCGGATTTTGCACGGTTTTAAGGCCATTACTTGGTCTGTTTTGAATGTCGAAGTTGTATTACATGTCCATTATTTGCATATTTTATATATTTTGGTATTTTAACATGTTTTGTGAGAAATGTGCATATTTGAGCTTAAAAAGGGAGTCAAAACGCGAAGTAGGAAATCTAGAGTTTCTGGGAGCGTACAGCGGCCGCCATATCTGTAGCGGCCCGTTCCGGGAAATTTGTGCATGGAATGAAGACAAGCCCAGCGACCGCTGGGCAATGCGTGACGACCGCCACCCAAGAGTCAGAAGCCTCGGATCAATGCATGGCGACCGCTGGGCAAGGTGCAACGGTCCGCAAGAAAAACGCGGCGAGAAGAATTTGTCCTACTTTCTCTCCAAGATTTACCATATTTTGCAACCCTTTGCCTTATTTGAGAGGGGCGATTTTTCCCCTATATATAGCCCTTAAAGCTTCATCATTAGGATCCTCTTTTTGCAACATATTTTCTAGAGATTAAAAGTTAGAGTACTTCATTGTGCAATGAGTCGAAGAAGGATTCAAGAACATCAAAGCTACAAGGATTCAACCTTTGGATTTTATTTGCTTTAGTTTTATGTTCCAATTGTTTTCCCTTCAATTTATGTTTTTAGATTATTCTAACATGTGTAACTAAATTCATAGGATTCTAGTGATGTGTTAGTAACGACTTTGGTTATACAATTCTTTATTCTATTTAATATCCGTTTGTTCTTACTTTGTTTCTTCCTTAAGTTGTTGAATAATGCTTCATGTTTGAGTGACACATTCTGTGATGAACTAATATAACTTGCTACATAATCGTGAGAGGAGGTTGGCGAGTTAGATTCACTTAATAGACACTACAATTAGCTTCCTTTAAAACGACACTGTTAATTAAGAGTGATGACATTTCAAAGGTCTTAGGAGCTTTTATGAGTTACGTATTTAGGATTGACAACCCTAATGTTTGTAACCAACGTTTGCATCGCATGAGCATAAACTAGGTTACTCGTTCTATCAAAGTAAGAACTGTGCTAGGGTATTGTAGTTGGAATTTGTATAACCATAATTATGAACGAACATCCCTGGAATTCCCTTATCTCTATACTTTTATCTCCGTGATTTATTTGCAACTAGTTGTTTATTGCTTTCAAATCGTTCTTTGCTTTCAAAAATTCAAAAATCTTTTGGTTTTCCAAATAGTAATTGAGTTTTAGTAGAGGGTAGCCAGTCTGTGATTGTTTTCCCCGTGATCTATATCTGGTACTAACCTTTAGATATACTATTCATACTCTGTATACTTGCAGGTATTTATAGTGCTAATAAAAAGTGCATCAATTTGACATAACTAAACAATGTGATTTACTATGTGCCTTCTTATTCTACTTGCCACGAATTTAATTAGTTGTCTAACATATTATAAATATTTCACTGTTGTCCGCATAGAATAATTTTTCATTAAAAATATCTTATTTGGGTCGGATTGAGAAATAATACTGGAAATGTAAAATTTATACTCCCTCCATCCCATAGAAATAGACTATATTTCCTTTTTCATCCCTCCCATACAAATAGTCCATATCCATTTGCGACAATTTTTTTCTCATTCTTTTTTACTTTATTATTTATGGGCCCTACTACCCACTAAACAATTTCTACTACTTTTAATCCTTCTCTTTTACTTTATTAATATCAAATGATATATTTCGATGGGACCCGGGAGTAACATTTTAGACTAAAAGTAAGCAAAAATTCGTAATTTTAGACCAATATCCCTATAATCTAGTAGTAGTATTTTCATTTAAGCACTTGAAAAGAAAAACGGAAATTCCCAAATCACTAAACGGAAATTAAAAAGTGACATGCCAGTAAAACACAATTCTCTTCTCCTTAGAGCATATCCAATGGAGGCTAGCGGACCGGCTAGCCGATTCCTAGCGCTGGCCGGTCTGCTAGCCGAACCATTGTAGGCGGCGAGCGGAAAAACAGTGAGAATTTCGGCGAGCGCATGCTGATTTATGAGCGCTGGCCGATGCGCTCGCCGATGCGCTCGCCGATCGGCTGGCCGCCATTGTAGGCTGACGATCAGCGAGCGATCGACCAACACTTTTTTTTTTAATTTTCGAAACACTATATATACGCAATTTGCACGTTATTTTCATTCGCACCGCTTGTTTTAACGAGTTTTCTCTCTCACTTAATTTCTGTACAAGAGCAATAAAGCAAAATGGAGAACAACAACGAGTCTACTCCAGTGACGAGCGGGTCTCAAACTCCCACTGTACTCGTGGGAGGTGGATGGGGTCCGATGGCCGGGTACTACAATATGTACCCTTGGTAGCAGATGATGCCCGAGATGGCAGCCGAGGGTAGTATGCCGGGATGGCAGGGGATGCAAGGTGGGCAGGGGGTACCGGGGATGCAACCCGAGATGCAGATGATGCCGGGGTGGGCAGCCGGAGATGCAGATGATGCCGGGGTGGCAGCCGGGGATGCAGGGGACGCCGTGGGGACAATGTCTATCGCCCCAGTCTTGATTTTTTGACTGCTTCTTCACACACATCGACCCCATCGGAGACGCAGTTCACTGAGTGTGAGACTTTCTCCTTAGAGAAGTTGGGGATAGATTTCGAGGATGCGGACACTCCCGTTCAAACGGGGGGAGTAGGGCGGGGTCGGGGCGCACCAAAGAAGAAGAAGGGCAAAGGGAAGGGCAAAAGGGTGGTCGGCGAGTCGTCGCAGCCGGCTGATAACGACAGCCCGGCACGGAGGAAGTGGACGGATGCGGAGAACTTCTCGCTGTCAAAGGCTTGGGTGAGTGTTTGCGATGATCCCCTCCATTCGAACAATCAGAGGATCGTCAACTTGTGGGCTAAAATATCAGCAGCCTACAATGCATTTTGCCCGGAGGGATGGCCACACAACGGGGAGGAGTGCCGGAAGGGGTGGGACCGAATCAGGGCTGCGGTCTCCCGATTTTCTGGCTTGTACAACAATGCCCTCCGCATGCAGACCAGTGGCAAAACTGACGAGGACTGCAGGAGGATAGCGGAGAAAGCCTTCCCCGTGCCCGGGCTTTATAATGAGTTCACCTACTGGAACTGCTATGAGGTGCTGATGGACTCCGAGAAGTTTCGGGCATGTGTCGATGTTGGCTGGCCGAAGAAGCAGCGACTGAACTATGCCGGTGATTACAGCGGTGGTTCCCACGACCTCCCCGAGGATGTTCAGGAGTTCCCGTCCCATCCATCGTTTACTCGCCGCACTCGCCTGTTTGGTCAAAGGCGGGCGCAACGGGTAGCGAGGGGGGTCGCCCAGGGGTCCCAGGAGGTCCAGTCGGCATCCCCCAGTTGGCAAGTCGCCAACCGAGCTCGCCTTCTTCGCGCGTCAACAAACGCAGGCTCAGATGCACAAGATCTTAGCTGAATGGAGGGCGGCAACTGACCCGTGGAGAAGATATTTCTTCACTCAATGCTCGAGAGTATGCAGGTCGATTTGGATGCCGCTTCGGCACAGTTGGGGGGCTCAGACGCGGGCTCAGATGCCGCAGATTTGGGGGTCCCGGATAGCGGCTACAACGGCGGCGGCGACGGCAACGGCGACGGCCACGAGGAGTGTGGCGGAGGCTCGTGTGTGGAAGAGGGGTTTTTTTTTAATTAATGTAATTTTTTTTATTTAATGTACTTTTTAAAATTTACTATTATTATTAAATTTTCATGTATCTGTGTCAGTAAATTTAATTCCGTATTTTATGTGATTGTTTTTTTTTTTTTTTAAATTAACTTCATATATTTATATCATATATATGAAGGAGGAAATTACAAATCAACTCCTATAACAAGGAGGAAAGACAAATTACGCCACCCAGGGTTCGAACTCGAGACTTAATTATTTATTTTTTATAATTTTGTTTATTGTGGCTAGCCTATTGCTTGTACAGTTGTTTGTCCTGATGATGTGGTAGGAGGAGTTTGTGGCTAGCCTATGGCTGGCCTATTACCATTGTGGATGCTCTTAAAAAACGTATAAACACGAGCAGCTGGTGGGGCCCGTGGGGGTATTGGGACTGGCACCGTGGTCCAAGTCTCCGCTGGAGCAGCGGCTTGGCCCATGTTGGCTCTGTCCCAGCCCACGCTCACGAACTCCGCGTACCCCACGTTCTTCCTCAGCCGCTGCAAGAGCTCCACCGCGTCGATGCTATCCCCCACCACCACCACCTGATCCTTCTCCGCCCCTGCCAGAGCCACCGATTCGATGCCGGATATCCCGGTGGTGATTTTTAGGGCTTTGCAAAGGGATTTCTTGTCGTTCATCGACACCCTTACCACAATCTTAACCTGCATACGATCATCAGATTGAAAAGATCATGCACTTTTTAAGTAGTACAGAAAAAGAATATGAACAGTAAAATAAAGAAAGCTCCCTACTCAAACCAAACTTACAGATGAAACACAAGACTATTGCTCGCCATAGTTGCCGAGGAAAATGGAAAATTTGGGTTGTTGGAGTGCTTGATGATGGCACTGTGTAGCTGATAATAAAATTCACTGTTAAAACTGGAAGATCTAGAGCTGAAGGGGCTAGAATTCGTTGAAGGGCACAGGGCTATCTCCCGGTCGTGCTGTCGGCGCAGCCTCTCCCAATTGTCGTACTGATTACTCATCTTCACCTAGGGTTGGAACGGTACGGTATACCGCGCCGAAATGGTCATACCGCATACCGTACCGTGCGGTATGACCAAAAATCATACCTTTACCGTACCGCTTTTATCGGTATACCAAAATTTAGATATCGTTACCGTATCGCTTTTGTCGGTATACCGTACCGTGATTTCGGTATACCGCAATATGCGGTATACCGTGATTTCCGGTATATACCGTAATTGCGGTATATACCGCAATTGCGGTATAATGCGGTATAACGCGGTATACCGCGGTATATACAAAATGCATACCTTTACCGTACCTAAAACTCTCGGTACGGTATGATACCGTACCGAAAAGTACGGTATATCGAAAATTCGATATTTTCGGTATTTTTTCGATACGGTAAGTGCGATATTTCGGTATATTTTCCCAGTCCTATCTTCACCTATAAAAATTTTATAGGAATCCTTTTTTGTGTTTGACAGGAAAAGCCTTCTGTCTTAGTCGTCTATACTTGATACTCCTCTGTGTTTAAGTTACCACGAAGTTGCCTAGAAACTTCTCGCTTGGTACCATTTTAAATAGTAATAAGCATTTCAAATTTGACCACAAAAAAGGCAACTATATTTATTCCATGAAGATAAATAATAATTTTGTATGGTGCTAATTAAAATTCATAATCTATAACTTAGAGTGAAACGTTTCAACAACTAAAATTATGATTTTTTGGCTGAAGGATAATATTCTACAAATTAAGTTGGAGTTTCATTTGCAAGTTAATTCTATGTTTGGTATCTTGTACTCCATTCGTTCCATGTTAATAGAAATACTATTTTTTTTGGCACGAAGATTAAAAAAGATACTTGTATAATAAGTGAAATGTAGAGAATAAAATAAGAGGGAGAATAAAGTAAGAGAGACTAAGAAAGAATAAAGTAAGAAAGATGATAAAATATGAGAGAGAAAGTGTATTGTTTTTTTTTCAAATATAGAAATGACTCTATTATGTCGGAACGTCCCAAAAAGAAATATGACTCTCTAAACGAGGATCGGAGGGGTATACCCCATGATTGAGAAACAACACCTAATAAAATGATTTTATTAAACTCGACAAGGGTATGGATGTTCGAGTGACACTGCACGAATATGGTTCTGATTCAGAGAACTTCACTTGACAGAGTGGAGTTCTTCTCAAAACCCACTCGATCCGAGTGGCCAACCAGAATCCACTCCAAAGTGCGATAGGCTTTCACTACTTCTGTTTATTCAATACACAATTATGATATTCATACGACTTCACGGTTACTAAGGCGAGTCACCTAATTACTGCAGTTGACCGAAATTGTGGATTACTAACATTAAGGTTGTCAATATTAGCTAATAACTCTTAAAAGCATAATCATGCCCTTATAATGCCCTCACTCTTAGGTTTAGTGTCAACAATATGAATCTAACATATGGATCCTCTCTCGATTCTCCCACCTGCCAATAAATCGACAAGATGTGTCACGCAACTTGAAGCAGTATAGAACATAATTAAACGAAGTAAATATAAGTCTTGGATTTCAAAAATAAGAATTAAATAATCATGAAGAGCTACTTTCCAATCCCCAGAATTCAACAAATTAGTTACTCATGAATGAAGTAACGAAATCAATAATAAAGTATGAAAGCATAAAAGTTATCTATGATAAAACCTAAAGGCAGAATCTTGTTGGTTTTAGTCTTCTCTTTACCCTCTTACTCCAATCTCCAAGTATAGAATGATCTTTGGCTTCTCAATGAATAATCCCATGGAAAAGGAATTCTCAGGTGAAACAGTCTCTCCTCCATTACGATGTATGGGGAGTATTTATAGAGTTGTGGGCGTTTTCCCTAATATGGTACTCCCTCCGTTCCATTGAATATGACTCACTTTTCTTTTTGGTTTGTCCCAACCAAGATGACCCATTACTTAAAATGGAAACACATTTATCTCTACTTTATTCCCTCTCTCTTACTTTACTCTCTCCTCTTAACACACAAAAAATAACTGCATAAAATCCTGTGCTGCCCAATGAAGGGGTCATCTTCCATGGGACGGAGGGAGTAGTATTTTCTGGCTCATAAAGGTAAGTTTTGGAGAGGAATAGGGTAAATTGTTCTAGACTTCCTCGGACACTTCTCGGTGGCCGCTGACTCATGCTCGGCCGTCGTTGGTTGTAACTACATTGCATGCGCAAATTCTGAAACGGGCGTTGGTTGCTCGACGACTGCTGGTCTACTCGGTGGCTGCTGATCTGGTCCGTTTCCTCATTTTTGACATTTTTCAGTCATTTTCTATGTCTATTTTGCACATTTCTCATAAAACACGTAAAACACAAAAATGTATAAAATAGGCAATTAAATGACATACTTCCTCCGTCCCCAAAGAATATGCAATTTGGGTTCGACATGTGTTTTAATGTAAAATTGATAAAGTAAGAGAGAGGTGGAGAGAAAAAGTAATTAAAGTATTATTAGTGGAGAAAGGATCTCACCTATTAGAGATAAAAGACTTTCCAAAATTAGAAAGTGCATATTCTTGTGAGACGGAATAAAAAGGAATGAGTGCATATTCTTATGGGACGGATGGATTAATTTGCATGATTGACATTTAAAACTGGCCAAATAAAGGCACTAAAAACATGCAAAATCCGTGTTTATCACACGTTCTTTCTCCTTCATTGCTATCAGTTGGTTCGTTATATCACAACTACACCAGCCATGCTTGCACTTAGGAAAGGGTGATATTGCTTGAATTTCATCCCACTAAGCCCTTGAGCTTGAGGTAATATGCTAAAACAAACATTTTTTCTTGTCGAGTGAGAGTCAAGATACGTTTTAGTTCATACGCTCTAGGTGCACTTTCACTTCCGAAACGTTCTTGTAAATCTTCCCACACCTCACCTGCAGTCTTCTCATGTTTGACGGTACTGTGAATTTCTTTGTCCATTGAAATATGCAACCAACCTCGAACCATAACGTTGCATCGTTCCACAATAATAACTCCTGCAAGCCTTCTTCTGGAAATAGAATTGATCCATCAACAAAATCAAGATTATTTTTCGCGAAAGGGGCATTACTTATTTCATCATCCTAATTTGTAAATTGCCATCACAGAGTATATCACTCGTGAAAACAATATTTGGGGTTATCAAGACCGGGGATAAAAATGGTGACATTACGTCGACCACGGCCAGTCTAGTGGGTTTTTTTGTTAGAGGTTTCTTCTTCCCCCTTTTGTCATGGTTTATGGATGAGAGAAAAAATAGTACTCTATCAGTCACATTTTGTCATTTCGGTTTGTCGCACAATAAGAGTCACATTACATTTTTACCATAAATGATAAATAGGTCCTCCATTCCACTAACTCACTTCACTCATATTCTATTATAAAACCAATATAAAAGTAAACACAATATTCCAGTAACTTTTCCAACCCACTATTCTTTACATTTCGTAAAATTCATGCTCATACCAAATATGACTCCTATTGTAGACAGAGAGGTAGAGGTAGTATATCAGTATATTGGATATAAAGATGATCAATATGCGGAAGCTGGTTGGTCTTTAATCTACTTTGGTGATATGAAAGATAAATTGGACACAACTAGGTGTGAATATTGTTTTCTCTATATGTTTGTGTGCCGAAAAGAGCACAATTATATCCAACTCAAAGCTACAGCAAATCGCACTAATTATGGAGCTATTTCCTAAAGATAATTATAGAGCTAATTACGAAGATAATCATAAAGAATACTCCTTCTGTCTCATTTCAAGTGATTATGCATAATTGATAAAGTAAGAGAGAAGGAGAAAAAGTAGTTAAATTGGGTAGTGGATAATGGGGTCCATAAATAATAAAGTGAAAAAGAAGGAGAAAAAGGTTGCCATAAATGGATATGGACTATTTGTATGGGACGGACGAAAAAGAAAATATGGCTTATTTCTATGGGATGAAGAGAGTAATAAATAGTTAAAGTGGGGAGAAAGTAAAGTAAGTAAGAGAATAATATAGATACGACTATCTTCTATATTATTCTCTCTGTTACTTTACTTTCTCTTTACTTTAACTACTTATTATCATCTTCGTAAAATAAAGGCAAAAAAGAAATCAATCACTTGAGATGAGACGGAGGGAGTATATGCTAAACAAATGGAAAGATTATATAAAGATAGGAAGACAAATCTCAACAAATCACTGGGATATCATCAAACTCATTAAAAATTTCTAAATAAAAACTATAATCATTTAATTATACGCATATTTTATTCAATCAATTATACTTTATGTATAGAATGAGAATCGAGAATAAATTCAGACTTAAGATGCAAGTAAACATTCTAGTGCACCGGATTCGTGGGGCGCACGATGTCGCCCCTAATTTTTATTTCTTTGCCTCAGTGTGTGCCCCGCACTAATTCCAGTATACTCATATACTACCAATACTTAAGGCCATTTCGGTAAGCAATAACAGGGCATAGAACATAGAGATCGGACAGAGAATCCCATCGAATTAGTCATATGCAATATGTTATATGCATATAGAAACACCGGTTGATAATTCACCTTCTTGAAAATAATTATGTCGTATAAAAAGTTTCACATGACTATGACTATGACTATGACTATGACTATGACTAGTACTAGTATTTGTGTATGCAAATAAAATTAGACGGTGGAGATAGCAAACCCTTAAAATTGATTTTCTTGATCCACGTTCCACACTGTGTTGGCAGAAATAATTTATTTGTTAAGTTGACGAAGTAACGCACTCTTACCTACCTTCAATAAATGTGATTTGCTATATATGCTAGAAGTCAAATGTATGACGCTGCTCATACATGATACATCATCTCCTTCAATGAAGTCTTAGTTACTTTCCCCTGGCTTCAATTTATAAACAAGAAAACATATAAAAAATCTTGACGCCAATTTCTTGGATATGTCTAAAAACTACGACAACTGGGAGAGACTAGTCGAAGCCGTGCTGAAAAAAGAGGAGTTCAGGCAACTTGCTCTCCGCCCCTCAACAAGTTTCAGCACAATCAGTGACGACACATCATGGTTTGACGATGACTCCCAAGAATTTCAAAACACTTTCCGACACTGAGTGGGACGGAGCGGATTTGCTGGAGATTGTGTCAAGATCTGTATCTCCGGTGGTCTATGCAAAGAAGAAAGAGCTATACTCGAGTCTTTGCAACTCTCCGATTCTTATTGATGCCGGAAAATTGGTATTACTCAATCAGTATAATTTTATTATATATTATTATTTAATAAATTAAAATTCTTTTAAAATAATTTAAAATTATAAATCATACTTAATTTCAATATAATATATAAGTATATAACTATAATCAATTATGTATATTATTACTGTATTATTTATATTATTTATAATTTTATTATTATCATAATGATAATTAATAATTTATTAAATAATTACTACCTCCGTATTTTAAAAAGAGAAATCTTTAAAACGACATAAGTTTTAATGTACAATTGATAAAGTAAGAGAGAGAAAGAAAAAAAGTAATGGAATTAATGTTAGTGAATTGTGAGGTTTACTTTATAATAATGATATAAGTGGTAAATAAGTTGATATATAGGGGTTTAAAGATTTCTTAAAATAGAAAATTTATGAACTAAAATGGAAAGAGTTCTATTTTTAAAACAGAGCTTTTGGCTGGAAAGAAAGAAGGGGAAGAAATGCTACATGGTGAGAGCAAGAGAGCTGGGAATTATCTGGTGTGGCGACACACCAAGTTACTGGGACCTCACATCCCATCCAGATTCAAGGTCCCTTCTTCACAATCCCAATCCCAATCCCACATTTTCAATATAAAAAAAAACAGGGCTTCTTTAACAAATAACAAATGTGGTTTTAAACCAATTGCAGATTCTCAGAGGTTGCCCTGTTAAAAGAAGTTTGCTGGCTTGAAATCAGAGGCACCATAAACACAGGGATGCTATCCTCCCACACCGTCTATGGTTGTTATCTAGTCTTCAAGCTGGATCGAAATAGTTACGGACTCGAATTGGCCAATGCATTTGTGAGATTGATGAATGATAAAGTCGACGGCGATGATGAGATTCTGGATCACTTCAGGCGGGAGAATGCTCGTGACCGGCACAGCCGGACTGGAGAGGCGCCGGTAAGGATAGGCGATGGCTTGACTGAGATTGCTGAGGTGCACCTGCAACGCCCAACTGGAAAGTCGGAGTCCCCCGGGAAACAGAACTCGTGGGGTAGGAACTACCGACCCCACGGTCGACGGCGACCCAGCCCTCCGCCGGTAAGGATAGGCGATGGGTTCACGAAGAAGGATGAGATGCAAAGCGCCAGTGGTTCTCAAAGTGGAAGAGTGGCTGTGAGGAGAGGCGATGGATGGATGGAGGTGGAGTTGGGAAGCTTCTATAACGATCGAGGTGCACACGGTGTGGTCGAAACATGGCTGTTGGGGAGGGAAGGCCATCAATGGAAGTCGGGTCTCATCGTTCAGGGTGTTGAGTTTAGGCCCAACCCATTATTCCTTTCTTCATTTTCCAATTCTTAGACTAATGCTTCATTGCCTTGTGTAATAGATATACACTTCGTTTCAAGGATTTGAGGTACATTAATTGAACTTGGTGGTTACATATTTTAAATAGGACTTGCAAATTTAAATCATGAATTTGCATGCAATTAATTTCTAAAGTGATTCACATATGCACCCCTAAAGTATGTTGGAAAAATAACGAAATACTTACGGTTATACCGCACTTATCGGGGTAAAAAAAATATCAAAATGTTGAATTTTTAGTACTGTATAATATTCTTTAAAATAATAGTATAATAATATAGCAAAAATTATAGTATATATTGTAGTATTTGATATACCAATGTATAACAAATATACTAATATTAATATGTACAATAGGTTTGATTCCACTTTCAGGAATTAATATTTGAAATTAAGTAATACGGAGTATTTTTTTATGGGCTGTTCTTTTTCTTTAGTTTTTATAGAAAAATGAACATAAATTTAAAGATCGTATCATGTGTACTCTAATTCGAGACCTTTTACCACTCTACCACTAGTCCAACTTATACACACATTTTTTTTCCTTTAGTTGATTGAAGAAGAAACAGGGCCTGAGATCAATTGAGCATATATATATTTTTAGCATCACCAACATTGTGCTTTCGCACTCCAAACCACAACACATCTAATTGCAATTTTGATGCGCGCATCCCTTGCGGATTCCAAACCCGGTAAAAAACTGACAGCTGTCATTTGTATGATCAACCATTTCCCACATTTTTATTTCCCGAGCAAATTATTAAATAAAGGACAAAAATGAAAATAAGTACAAATTTTCAGGGACGGAGCAAGTAAATTTTGATGCTCCATAAATTAAACGAAGAGTGGAACCCTCCTGCATATATATTTACTTAATCCAAATTTAATTAGAAGACTTATTATGTGGAGATAGACATGCCCACCGGTTCCGGTTCCGGCGGTTAACCGCCGAACCGGAACCGGCGGTTCCGGAACCGGAACCGGAACCGGCGCAATATTCCCGAACCGGAAACCGGCGCAATTCGGTTCGCGGTCCGGTTCAGGTTCAAGATATTTCGAACCGGAACCGTCACCGAACCGGCGGTTCGGGACGGTTCGGAACAGGCGGTTAACCGTGGAACCGCCGGTTCCGGCGCTTAAATCGAGGCAGGGGGATGGGGGCCGGTGGTGATCTTCAAAAACGGTCGAAACCGCCGGTTTTTCGGCGGTTAACCGGCGGTTAACCGCCGGTTTAGTGGCTTTCCGAGGCGGCGCGGAGCACGAGGCGACAATGGAGCAGCTTTTGCCAGACGGTTCGTTGACCGAACCGGCGGTTTTATTTCGGAAACCGGCGGTTTTGGCCCGGAAATATGAAATGCACTTCGTTCTCTCTACGCGGAATATGAAATGCGGTATAACACCGCTCACCAGGTACGTGCTCCTCCTAGTCCTTCTACATTTGATTTTGGTGGAGGGGATTTTTCCAATGTCATGATCGATCCCGACGTAGTATCACAATTGCAAGATCTATACGGTACTACAACCAATAGGACTAGAGCGACTAGTGAATTAGATATATATTTGGAATCGCGCTCTATTTTCAAGATGCAGGTCCTCCTACTCAACAAATTGACGTCCTTAATTGGTGGGGAACACATGACAAAGAGTTTCCGATACTCTCCATCATGGCTAAGGAGATATTCGCCGTTCCCCCCGCTTCCACCGTCGCCGTTGAACAAGCTTTAGTGTCGGCGGTTGTGTCCTAGACGACAAAAGGAGCAATCTCTCCGCCAAGAACATGGAAGCCACTATGTTACTTGACGATTGGGCAAAGGCGGACATGAGAGCACAAGAGCCGGATTTCGACTTCCGTGTAGAGAGTGATGGTGAAGAATTTTCTTCCGATGGCGATGACGAGGTCAGAAGCGATAGCACTCAACATTAGCAATGAGTCGACGGGGGCGGTGAACGGCGAGCACTGCCGACCAAAAAGGTAAGCAAGGTAAGAGAACTACGTGGGCTTTGATTCCTCAATACAATTGTGGATACGTAGGCACCTCAACTTAAATTTGAAAAGTTTAACTTCGAAGTTTAAGTTGAGCTCAAGCCCTTTTCAATTTTTTTTTCCCCCCTATTTCATAGATCATTCAGGATGCGGCTATGTTGTCTTGAAGATCATTAAAATATATTCCCCATTTGATAAATATCAAATGCGGAATATATTTTAATGATCTTCAAGTACAACTTAGCCGCATCCTGAATGATCTATGAAATCTTACCTTGGAATCAACCTTTTTTTTCTTGCAAAATGTTGCCCATTTTTCTAAGCAACACATATCAGCACGCTATATACACATTGCTGGCATTTCTAATAGGGGCAATTTGATCTTCCAAAGCAATCATGCATCTCGAACACACATAGTCAGAACATTATTCAAGCATCTAGCATGGGAAAAATCAGAACAAACTATCTATTAGTACTAATTTTTTCGCATGCTAGATGCTTGAATAATATTCTGACTATGTGTGTTCGAGATGCATTGATTGCTTTGGAAGATCAAATTGCCCCTATTAGAAATGCAGGCAATGTGTATATAGCGTGTTGATATGTGTTGCTTAGAAATGGGCAACATTTTGCAAGAAAAAAGGGTTGATCCCAAGGTAAGAGAACTACGTGGGCTTTGATTCCTCAATAAAATTGTGGATACGTAGGCAACTCAACTTAAATTTGAAAAGTTTAACTTTGAAAGTTTAAGTTGATCTCAAGCCCTTTCAATTTTCCTTTTCTTTCCCCCCATTTCATTTTTTTTTAAATTTACCTTCCGAGTCCGACGAGGGCGACGAGCCGACGCCCGACGACACTTGTAAATTATATTACATTGTTGTATGTTGTTGTATTGTATACTTATGTATTGTAAATTGTATGTATCGTTGATCCGTTACAACTCAAAATCAATAAAATTTATTTCATTTTCTCCGTATTCGTCTTATATGTGTGCTTGAATTATGCATTGTCTTGTTCCGATTTGTTGTATAAAGCCAAATTTCAAATTTAAAAAAAAAAAAAATAATAATTGAACCGGCGAAACCGCCGGTTCAAAAACCGGAAACCGCCAAAACCGCCGGAAAACCGGCGGTTCCGAACCGGAACCGGAACCGCCCGGTTTTCGAACCGGAACCGGAACCGTGAAATAGCCTTACGGTCCGGTTCCGGTTCCGCTTCCGCCAAAACCGAGAACCGGCGGTTTCCGAACCGGAACCGCCGGTTTTTCGAACCGTGGGCATCTCTATTGGAGACAGGAGTAGACGAAGACTTTGAGTATCGACCAAAAAGTCATTCCACCTTCCTCGTTCATGTACCTGAGTGTATACTTATATGATTTCTCGTCAATTTATTTAAAAAGGAGCGATCCGATATGTCGAAAAACTACGACAATTGGGAGAAGCTAGTCGGAGCCGTGCTGAAGATAGAGCAGTTCAGGCAGCTTGCTGCGCGCAACTCAACAAGTTGCAGCACCATCAGCGACGACATGTCATTTTCATGGCTTGACAATGACGCCCCAAAAATTCAAACACTCACTCACACTTTATTACGATGCAACTCATACGGAAACCATTTGGGGAATGTTCCTTTCTCCTCCTCAAGAATTGCACTCGGACTTAGAAACAGTACCAAGATCTGTACCTGGGGTAAGACAATAGCCCTGTCTTTTTGACTTACGTTTGTTTCTTTTGCTATTACTAATTCAAGTGCCTTTTGTAGAAGGTGGTTTTTCTTCCTGTTGGAGCTAGAGAATTTGTGATTCAGACTCAAGATTCTCCAGCGCAGTATCTTCCTTTCTCTAGCAATACGAATACGATTCCAATTCCAGGTCCTTCATCGATCAATATTCATAATTCATGCTTTTTTTTGCGTTCTACTATTACAATATAGAGTCTATCGTTGGCGTTGTATAGATTTTTGAAGCGGACATACATATTTTGTGGTGGCATATCTTAAACTAGTTTGAGGGGCAGGTTTGAAACTGTGGAGATCAAATCTTTTTCAGCAGTCGATATTCGAGGGAAGATCAGAACGCGTCTGCTGACCTCGAACACCATTTATGGAGCATATCTAATCTTTAAATTAGCATACGACCCCTATGATGGTGAGAGGGGCAGAGGGAGAGAGAAGGCCGTATGCCGTAGTGATAGATGGACAGAATTCCAAATCGGAAGTTTTTATGTGGACGGTGCAGACGAGCAGGAGATGGAAGCGCGTGTCGTCGAGACAAGTAACCGATGGAAGGGTGGTCTTTTAGTTGGGGGAATCGAGTTTCGACCTCTTGTCAGCGTTAAGCAACTCTGATATCTTTTTGTTTTATAAAGTAAGGAACACAAGCTTTATTAGGCCATGTTCGATTTCCTCATTTCAGATTAATCTTAAAACGACAACATGAACACATATATGTTTATCAATGGTATTCGACATGTATAGTGTGTATCACTAATTTTGATTCCAACACTGGGAACATACAAATTAATGAAATGAAAGATTATTATATGAGTGGATGGTGACTAGTCATGGATGACATTAAATCCGTTTCCCAATAAATTAAATCCGTTTCTCCCCACTTTTAATTTATTTTTCAATTTTTTTCCCCAAAATTCACATTTTCATCTATAAATACTCACACTTCCACACCAAAAATTTTACACCACTCTACACAATTCTCATCTAAATTCTCTCATCTTGTCTTATCAATTCTCAATCTTTCACTCAAAAAAAATGTCCGAGAAACGCAATTTTCGGCCCCTACTCAAACCCAAGGTTCTCAAGTTCCGGGTGGCTACCGGCCTTACCCGGTAGACGACCAAGATGCCCCCGATGGGCGATACGGGTGGGCACCCGAACCCAGATCGGGAGGGAGCGGCGGCTCTCAAACTCCTCCTCTTCCAACTCTTACTCCTACTCCTACTCCTCGTGGTGTCCGCACCCCGTACACTCCGGCGGAGATGGATCAATTATTCAAAGCCTATTTGAATATCTTCGAAGATACGGAGATAGGCACAAACCAAAGCGGGGATAGGTTTTGGTGGCGCGTCTCTCACCAGTACAATGAAAACCGTCCGGCTGGAACCATCAAGCGCAATGAGAGTATGGTGCGCAATGACATATTCAAAGCCAACGAAGAAATTCAAAAGTTCCAAGGGTATTACCTCTAGGAAGAGCGGTCGGCGTGGAGCGGCAGGAGCGAGCTCGACATCATCACTGCCGCCTTGGCGACCTACCAATCCTTAAATTACAAACCGTTCAAGTACCTCAGTGCTTGGCAGGAGGTGCGTGTGCATCCAAAGTATAGGGGAGGCGTATCATCCTCCTCCAGCTCCTCCAGCAAACGGTCGAGATCGGTATCCCTATCCGACACCGGCGAGGACGAGGTTGCTAGCCAGCTTGCCGGAGCTAACTTGGATAGCCCCAACGCCGGCCGCAAGGAAGGAAGAAGGCGACGACCAACCGCAGTCGGACCGCGACTCCATCCGCCCCCCCTCCCGCTCCCTTTGTGCCACATCAACCCCCACCAACTCGTTGTGGACCCTTTTGGCCCAACTCAATTTGGCCGATAGGTCAAATATGACCCCCGAGCAACTTGATTCACATTTGGAAATGATACGGGATCTCCGAAGAACATTGGGGATACGGCCAAATGAATAGTCTTCCACGGTGGTATTTTTTAGCATTTAATTATGTATTTTTATTTTTTAGGATTTTAATTATGTATTTTTTATTTTTTAGGATTTTAATTATGTAATTTTTATTTTTTAGGATTTTAATTATGTAATTTTTATTTTTTTGTAATTTGTAATAAGATTTCGGGTATTTTTAATGCATTTTAATATTGTGGAAATGTTTTTTATTTAAATTGAATAATAGAATGGTGGGACCCTTGAACATGTCCTTGCGGAAGAGCATGGATGTGAGTGTTGTGCTCTTTGGGAAGAGCATGGAGTAAAAAAGTAATAAAAGATGGTCCGGGCCCACATCCGTGCCCTTGCCAAAGAGCAATGATGGGGATGCTCTTATGTAAATTTCAATTTTTAGCAATAAATGTTAACTACGATTTATATGTACTTTTTTTATAATAACTTTAATTAGTTTAATATTAAGGAGATACATAAGTATTGGGACACAAAATCCTAGCCGTCCAAAAGGAACATAACTAAGATGAAATCACGGATGCTTTTGATTTTAGCTTTTCATACCCACTTTGATTAACGTCCTAATCACATTTTTCTACGCCACCATTGAAATAAGATGAAATAACGGATGCTTTTGATTTTAGCTTTTCATACCTACTTTGATTAACGTCCTAATCACATTTTTCTACGCCACCATTGAAATAAGATGCGCTGAAGTCTCTTTCCTAGAAAAACACTCAGGCCTATTATATACTAGTACTCCACATTTATTCTGTACTAGTAGCATTTACTCTACCCTTTCCACAATAATAAAGTCAGTCTGTCATTTTGGTCTCTCTCATAATAAGAGTTACATTTCACTTTTACCATAAATGGTAATTAGGTCTTACATTTCACTAACTCGATTCACTCACATTTTATTATAAAATCAATATAAAAATAGGTTACATATTCCACTAACTTTTCCAATCCATTATTATTTATATTTTTTTTAAATCCGTCTCCACAATAAGAGTGAGTCATATTGTGGGATTGAAGGAGTATTTAGTGTTTCCCTCAGCCGTAACCTAGCCACAAACTCCTCCTGCCACATTAGCAGCACTAAAAACTCTACTTTCACTCATCACATCAAGGACAAGCAACTGGACAAGTCATAACACAGCCATAGCCTAGCCACAATAACACAATTATAAAACAAATAAATTAACAATCACACAAAATACGGAATTGAATGTACGACACAGATAGAGGAAAATCAATAATATTAAAATTTTAAAAGTACATTAATTAAAAAAATTACATTAATTAAAAAAAATTTACATTAATTAAAAAATCTCCTCTTCCACACATGAGCCCCCCGGCCTCCGCCTCACTCCCTCGCCGTCGTCGCCGCTATCCGGTGATGGATATTTTAGTGTAATTGGATTAACTTGATTGATCAATATGATCATAATGAGACATAAATAAGCTCGAAGTGCGGAGTGCACACTTTTTTGAATTCGTTATGATTGGACGGAGTTTCGGGGGCAGTGCCCCGAGAGCGGGGTCCAAGGGGCGGCAGCCCCTGGCGGGGTCTAAGGGGCAGAGCCCCTGGCTGGGTTGAGCTGGGCCGATAATGTAATTTCCGATAATTGAAGGACCAAATTACAATATTTAAAACCCATCAAAACTAAATAAAAAATATATAAAATCGGCGGGCCGTTCGCTCTCCAATCGGGAGTCTGCAATGGCAGCCAGCCGATCGGCGAGGGCATCGGCTAGCGCCCGCAAATCGGCATGCGCTCGCCGTTTTTCTCGCCGATTTGCCGCTCGCCGGCTGCAATGGTTCGGCGAGCGGACCGGCTAGCCAGTCCGCTCGCCGCCATTGTGGATGCTCTTACACACAACTGAAATCTCGAATTAATTAGTGTTTCAGACTTGAGTTGAGTTGAAAGACGAGCAATGAACGGTGTCCTTGTTTTAACCACACTAAATGCGTTGGTGTCAGAGAAAGACAGTTCTTAAACGGCGTTGTAAAGGATATGAAGGAGCTGGAGAATCAGCTGAGAGAGATGAAGTAAATTATGGAGCCTAAAATATCTCCTACCATGTTTAGGATTTGTTTCCTTGAAGTATATTTCCTTGTGATAGATTTATTCCTTAAAAGATATTTCCTTATGGAATATGTTTCCTAGTTTGACTAGAATTAGGGCTCTCTAGTTACTTATAAATAGAGGTGCTCCCTCATAGTTAAATCATCATGAAATTATATAGTGAAATCCCTGGCTTGGCATCGCCCCCAGACGTAGATACACATTGTATCGAACTGGGTAAACAACTTCTTGTGTTCATTCTCTTTCATATTCGTGATTGCCTGTGTTTATTTCCCAACAACTGGTATCAGAGCCTAGGGTTTAAGAGGCAGAAATCACGATGGGGATCGACGAGAAAATTGCTGTAGAGAAGTTCGATGGATCTGATTTCGGATTTTGGAAGATGCAGATTGAGGATTACCTGTACGGTAAAGATCTCTGGAAGCCTTTAAAAACCAAACCAACGAAAAGATGGAACATGAGGAGTGGGAGCTGCTGGACAGAAAAGCGATGAGCGCGATTAGGCTATCGTTGTCCAAGGATGTGGCTTATCACACGACTGCAGCAAAGTCGACAAAGGAGATGATAAAGATCTTGGAGGACATGTATCAGAAACCATCAACGGCAAACAAGGTACATCTGATTAGACAATTGTTTAATTTTAGAATGCAAGAGGGAAAGCTGGTGCAACAACATCTCAACGAGTTCAACATGATTACTTCGCAACTGAACTCGGTTAATATAAAATCGATGATGATGAAATTCGTGCCCTGATTTTGCTATCGTCTCTGCCTGAGAGTTGGGCTGGCACAGTGACAGCAGTTACTGCTGCAGAGACAAAACTAACAGTTGACAGAGTAAGAGATCTGATGATTGGTGAGGAAGTTCGCCGGAGAGAATCAGGATCTTCTACTTCGGGATCAGCACTGAATACAGAACAGAGAGGCAGATCGAAGGGAAAGCAAAATCGTGGAAGATCAAATTCCAGAGGAAGGAGTCAATCCAAGAAGGATTTGGATAAAGTTAAATGCTGGAATTGTGATGAGTTTGGGCATTTTAGAAATCAATGTGAGGCACCGAAGAAGTATAAGAATAAGGATCAGAAGGACAAGAAGACAGCAAACGCTACCATGTCTGATGACGATGGCGAGGCGTTGGTCTTGAGCGTCAGTAGTCCGATGGAATCGTGGGTATTGGATTCTGGGGCGTCGTTTCACTCCTGCAGCAATGTGGAGATAATGGAAGACTACGTTTCTGGCGATTTGGGAAGGTACATCTGGCTGATGACGAGCCCTTAGATATCGTGGGAAAGGGAAACGTGAAGGTAGTGACGTCCAATGGATCCGTAATAAAACTGAATGGAGTCAGACACATTCCTGGATTGCAGAGAAGTTTGATTTCGATTGGGCAGCTTGATGCAGAAGGGTACACCGTGACGTTTGGCTGCAACAATTGGAAGATTACCAAGGGAGCTATGATAGTAGCTCGAGGTAAGAAGGAGGGTACGTTGTATACCACAACTAACTCCAAAGATTGCATTGATATTGCAAGTGAGGCAAATAATGCAGATTTGTGGCACTGTCGTCTTGGCCACATGAGCGAGAAAGGGATGAAGATAATGTGCTCAAGAGGTTTACTGCCTGGCTTGAAAACTGTTGAAGTTGGCCTGTGCGAGGATTGCGTGTTTGGGAAACAGAAAAGGGTGAGTTTCTCAAGAGGAGGCAGAAAATTGAAGACACAGAAGTTGGAGATGGTCCACACTGATCTATGGGGACCAGCACCTGTGAAGTCCTAGGAGGCTCTGAATATTATATGACTTTCATCGACGACTCTACTCGAAAGCTATGGGTTTATTTTCTGAAGAGTAAAATCCGATGCGTTTGACGCTTTCAGGAAAATGGAAAGCCCTTGTTGAAACTGAAACCGGGGGATGAAGGTGAAGTGTCTAAGATCCGATAATGGAGGAGAATATGAACTTGCAAAGTCAAGGAATTCTGGCGCCGAGAATGGAATCCGCATGGAGAAAACTGTGAAAAGGAACTCCACAGCAGAATGGGACATCCGCAGAGCGCATGAACAGAACGTTGAATGAGCCGAGCAAGATGCATGAGGTTGAAAAGTGGATTGCAAAGAGTTTTTGGGCAGATGCAGTCAACACAGCTGCACTTCCTAATTAAAATAGAGGTCCATCAGTTCCCGTGGAATTTCGGATACACCGAGGAGGTTTTGGACAGGAAAAGAGGTTAAATCTATCTTTCTATCGCATCTTGTTTGTGTTGCTTATG
The DNA here is from genome assembly GCF_004379255.2 of Salvia splendens. Classification (NCBI taxonomy): domain Eukaryota; kingdom Viridiplantae; phylum Streptophyta; class Magnoliopsida; order Lamiales; family Lamiaceae; genus Salvia; species Salvia splendens. The sequence continues at coordinate 39,321,865 of NC_056034.1, read as the reverse complement.
CTCATGTTAGTTCCGTTGAGAGAAGTAAGTGGGATGCTAATCTATTAAGTGTACGTCATTGGTTATGGAGGCGATGAGTTCGGTTATAGACTCTGGGATGAGCAGAACCGTAAGGTTATTCGCAGTAGAGATGTCATCTTCAATGACCAGGTATTGTACAAGGATAGATTGGAGGCGTCAAGTCCCAGCAGTTCTGAGCCACAAGTGGTCGAGCTAGACATCTCAAACTCGAGGTGGGAGCAAGGAGAGTCAGAATGCTGAAGAGGGTGCTTGAAGAAGAACCAAGCACTCCACCACCGCTATTCCGCTGCCTAAATCGACTAGAGAGCGACGTCACCTTATGGTACTCGCCCTCTAATTTCTAGTTGTTACTTACTGATGGTGGTGAGCTCGAGTGTTATGCAGAGGCAGGAGAAGGCCCTGATAAACGAAGGTGGAAAATTGCCATGGATGGCGAGTTTGCCTCTCTTCTCCTAAATGGCACATGGGAGCTTGTGGAACTTCCTAAAGGGAAAAAGGCATTGCATTGCAAGTGGGTCTATCGAATCAAAGGTGAAGCTGATGGTAGCAAGCGCTACAAGGCTAGGCTGGTGTCAAGGGATTTGAGCAACGATACGGTATTGATTATACAGATGTGTTCACTCCTGTTGTGAAACTAACTACTATTCGTTTAGTGTTGAGTATGAGTAGTTGCAGAAAATCTATTGTTACATCAGATGGATGTAAAGACGACATTCCTTCATGGTGATTGGAGGATGAGTTGTACATGACACAGCCTGAAGGATTCATAGTAAAAGGAATGGAAAACCTTGTATGCAAGTTGAAGAAGAGCTTGTATGGTTTAAAGCAAGCTCTCCAAAGCAGTGGTACAAGAGTTTGATGGATTCATGATGGAGATTGGTCTATAAAAGATGCTACGCTGACCATTGTGTTACTACAAGAGGTTGACAAGAGCTATCTTATTCTGTTATTATATGTGATGATATGTTGATCGCAGGAGGTGATCAAAAGGATATGGATAAGTTGAAAAGGCAAGTTGTCTGAACGATTCTCCATGAAAGATCTTGGAGAGGCTAATCAAATTTTGGGCATGAGAATCGAGCGTGACAAGGCGGCAGGAAAATTGTATCTTTCGCAAGCTGCTTACATTGGTAAGGTTTTGGAAAGATTCAACATGGATAATTCGAAGCCAGTAAGTGTGCCTTTGGGCAGTCACTTTAAGCTGTCGAAGAAGGAGTCGCCGAGTACAAAAGAAGAACGTGCTGAAATGAAGAAAATTCCTTATGCTTCAGCAATTGGCAGTATTATGTATGCAATGGTGTGTACGAGGCCTGATATTGCACAAGCAGTGGGAGTAGTGAGCCGGTTCATGGGTGATCCGGGCAAGCAACATTGGGAAGCAGTTAAATGGATCCTTCGATACTTGAGAGGTACTACAGAAAGCGTCTTATGTTTCAATGGCAAGAATGTCGAGCTGGCAGGTTATGTGGATGCAGACTTGGCGTCCAATGATCTTGATGGGAGAAGAAGCACAACCGGGTATGTATTTACTTATGGTGGTACTGCTATTTCATGGACTTCTAAGTTGCAGAAGACTGTTGCTTTGTCTACTACGGAGGCTGAATATGTAGCTGCGACAGAGGCAAGCAAGGAGATGGTGTGGTTGCAGAGTTTCTTAGATGAACTTGGGAAGGAGAACAAGAGTAGCATACTCTACAGTGATAGTCAGAGTGCTATTTTCTTGGCGAAGAATCCAGCGTTTCATTCTAGGACAAAGCATGTGGAGTTGAAATATCATTACATCCGACACCTAGTGGAGATGAAAATCCTGCAACTTGTGAAGATACTTGGAAGTGAGAATCCTGCAGACATGTTTACTAAGGTGGTGACCTTAGAGAAATTGAAGCTATGCATAGCTTCAATTGGCCTTGGAACTTGAAGAGAAGGTTAGGCGATGCTAAGCGGATGAAGGGATGAGATCACGAGGAAATGGTTGTTTTAGGTGTTTTAGTCTCCAAGTGGGAGATTGTTAATTATGGAGCCTAAAATATCTCCTACCATGTTTAGGATTTGTTTCCTTGAAGTATATTTCCTTGTGATAGATTTATTCCTTAAAAGATATTTCCTTATGGAATATGTTTCCTAGTTTGACTAGAATTAGGGCTCTCTAGTTACTTATAAATAGAGGTGCTCCCTCATTGTTAAATCATCCTGAAATTATATAGTGAAATCCCTGGCTTGGCATCGCCCCCAGACGTAGATACACATTGTATCGAACTGGGTAAACAACTTCTTGTGTTCATTCTCTTTCATATTCGTGATTGCCTGTGTTTATTTCCCAACAA